>NC_089229.1:50327491-50967157 GCF_963924675.1 Phocoena phocoena | reverse complement strand
ATTCATTTATTCAGTGAATATTTATTGGATAAATAAGTGTGTCCCACTTACTGAGATAGGGAGAGAGGAATTAAGGTGAGGCCTCTGACCTCAAGAAGCTTAGAGGTGGTGGGGGAAACATACAATTAATTAAATATGGCACGTGCCATGACAGGCATGGTCACAAAGTACACAAAGTGAGTAAATGACAAAACCTATGAAAAGGCATGTCTAAAGGCAAGACATCAGGAGAGAAGATGGCTATTAAAAGATCAGTTCAGCATGGCTGAAGCACAGATTGTGAACACTACTAGGGAACATGTAAGGGATGAGGTCAGGGAGGGAAGGCAGGAGCTAGGTCTTAAGGAGCCTGATGACTTTCTCCTGGTATCCAGGAGGAGCCCTGAAAGGTTTCAGCAGAGGGGTGACAGGACACGACTTGCAGAGGTGTTAGGGAGAGATTAGATGAGGGCAAAGTAAGATTGTAGGTAAGCAGATTAGTCAGGAGCCTATCTTGATAAGCCAAAGGGAAAACGGCATTGAGCCCAAATGAAAGTAAGCTCAGTGGGAATGGAGAGTAGGTGAAGGAAACAGGAGATAGGACCTGGTGATGGACTCTGGGCTGTGATTTAGGGTCCTGGTGCTCAGACTCTCGAAGTTGGAGCCCGATCCCCTGCCCAACCCCAAGGGCACAATCCTTGGTCCTCTTTTTTTTTTCCTGGATACATTCACTCCCTTGGCAATCTCAACCAACCTGTGATGATACCCAAATTCATAACGTCAGCTCACACTTCTCTGAACTCTAGACTTGAATATTCAGTGGTCTATGTAGCATCTCCACTTGGATGTCCAGTGCAGACAGCAAACTAACACACCCCAATCTGAATGTGAGCCCTCCCCTGAAACCTCTTTTACCTGCAGCCCTCTCCGTTTTTGGTAACCTCAGTTCCATTTTTGGTTTCTTGGATCTAAAGCTTCGACGTAATTCTTGACTATGTGTATTTATTTCACATTCATTCCATCGGCACATCCACGTAGCTTTAACTTCAAAATTTATGAAGAATCTGACCACTTCCCAGCACCTCCACTGCTACCACCCCTGATTTAAGGCATCATCTTTTTCTCCTGGATTAATATAATAACTTCCTATGGGCTTCCCTGGTGGCGCAGTGGTTGAGAGTCCGCCTGCTTGTGCAGGGGACATGGGTTCGTGCCCCGGTCCGGGAAGATCCCACATGCTGCGGAGCGGCTGGGCCCGTGAGCCATGGCCGCTTGAGCCTGCGCGTCCGGAGCCTGTGCTCCGCAACGAGAGCGGCCACAGCAGTGAGAGGCCCGCGTACCGCAAAAACAAACAAAAAACAAAAAAAAAACAACTTCCTAACCTGTCTCCCTGCTTTTTCCCCTCCCCCTGCAGTCTATTCTCTACACAGCAGCCAGAACGATAAAACTCTATCCTGTCAACTTCTTATTTGAAACTTTTCAAGCATATAGAAAAGTTGAAAGAATAGAATATAAAACGTCTTTTACAGTTCTTTTTTTTTTCTGATCCAGGATCCAATCAGTTTCACGTATTCATTTATCTTTTGAATCTCTCTTAATCTAGAACCGTCCTCCTGCTTTTTTAAAAATGCCATTCATTTTTCTGTCAAGAATGTCTCACACATTCTGAATTTGTCAGTTTCCTCATAGATGATGTCATGTACTTCATATTGCATCATATCAAGAGGCAGATAATGTCAGGTTGTCCTAATATTAGCGATGCAGTTTGATCACTTGGTTAACGTGGTGACCTGCCAGAGCTCTCCATTAGGAAAGTAAATTTTCCTTTCTGTAATTAGTCAAAAGTTGTGGGGTGCTATTCTGGCATCTTCCAAATATCTTATCCACATTTTACCCACTGGTTTTAGGATCTATGGATAACCCTTCCTAGTTTATTTATTATAGTGGAAGTTGGGAAATGATGATTTCAAAATACTCCCACTCATTTTTTAGCAGACATTTTAGATAAAACTTTGCCTTCCTTATTTTTTCCTTTTTCTTCCTCCCTGATTCATCCTCTTGCCCTTCGTCCTCTCCTCTTCCTCTTCCCCCCTTCTCCTTCCTCTTTCTTCTTTTGACTTTCACAATTGACTCACAGATTCGTTTTCATTCAATGTGTTACAATCAGTTACACAGAAAGATTCATTAAAAATGTGTATCAGATCATGTTCTACTCCTCAACTCAAACCACACTGATGACCTCCCACATCGCTCAAGAGTAAAAGACAAAGTTCTTACCTCTGAGGCCCTGCATGATCTAGTCCCCAGTTCTCCTGTGGATTCATCTCCCTCTGCTCACAGATCCAGCCATCTGGTCTCTTGACTATTCCTCCAGCATGGATGTTCCTGCCTCAAGGTCTTTTGCTCCACCATGCTCTCTCCTTGTAATCCTCCCATCCCAGATACTCACTTGCTTTTGTTTCTCACCATCCTCAGATCTTTTCTCAAAGTCACCTGACCAAATATTTAGAAAAATTTAGAGCCAGTACTCCCCACTCACCTCACTTTATTTTCTCCATCGATCTTACCACCTTCTTAGATTTATTATATTTATTGTCTGCCCCCAACTAGAATTTAAGCTCCTGGCAGGTAGGGAATTTTATCTGTTTTATGCACTGCTGCATCCCCGTGGCTGGAATACGATCTCTTTGTACATGTTCACAGTGAGTGAATGCATTGATTGGATGAAGGGTTGAAGGACAGGGAGATGCCCGTTTTTCAGGTTTGGCAATTTGAGATGACAATGCTCTACTCCCTGCAACAGGGAACATAGAACAAGGAGCGTTTTGGAGAACAAAATTTGAACATGTTGAGTTTTAGGTGCCTGTGAGATAGTCATGTGGAAAAACCCAGTAGGAAGTCAGCTAGACCTGGATTTAGTGGATAGACTGGGTATGAAGTAGTTTCCAAACACCTAAAGCAAAGTCATGTCTTAATTCATTTTAAATGAATTGGACATTACTGAATTGAACTAATATGAATGGAAAGGATCAGAGTCTTTCACCTCCCAATCTGGCATGCCAACCAAGCGTGGGAAGAGAGTTATTAACACTTTCCTGCGTGTGCTAGGTTTTGAGCTGCTCAACTCAAAGACAGCACTAAACACCTGGTAATAGTTCTAATGGCTTGTCAACAAAGCTGGACCTATTAGTCTTCTAGGGTGATAACTGTTTCTAGTAGTCTAAAAACTTTGTTAGAGACACCTGCATCTTGTATAGAGCAATTAGTAGTTTAAAAGTGTGGTTTTGCTGTTGATCTACTAGTGTGATAACCTTTGCAATTCCTTTAGTCAAAGGATAAGAAAAGCAACATCAAGAATCTTTTCTTTCATTAGGTACCAATCTTTTCTCTTCCTTCCTGCACCTTCTTAGTTCTTTCAAGTCTTGGGAAAGTCTCCAAGAGATGATGAGCCATAAGAATGCAAGAAGAGTTTGTCTTGTGTGGTGTTTAAAATAGCACCTAGCCTAAACTAGGTGCTCAGTAAATTTTACTCAGTTGTATATTAACATCCAGTTTCTAGATTTCTGAACCACCATCCATATCCCTGTTCTACCCCAAAAGCTCAATCCCCCCATCTTTCTAAATTAAAGTCCTGAGCCACTCAGTCAGTCCGTATAGTTAAAAATTAAGGTAACTACGGGAAAGGGCGAAGTCGATGGCATCTCAGCCAGCATGGAAGTTGTCCATTGCACCTTTGGATGTGAGGGAAACTTAAACACATTCCAACATCGTTAGACTGGACACACACCAATGAATGGGAATATGAGTCTGGATGCTCATGGAGAATTTCCATATTAGCTTATAAATCCTGCCCACGTGGTGGGTCATTCCATTATAAACTCCTTGAAGTCTTTTATTTTCCTTTTGAATGATGGTGCATAAAGTAGATGTTGTCATGCATGTCTTAAAGAAAAAGAGATCAAAGTGAAATTATGGGCATATATTTCAGCAATTTCAGAAGACTTTGTCATTATTTATGACAGTGACAATACTGATGGTGAGCTGATCTATAGTACTTTGAGATAGCAGTGTTACTAAGTGTACTATAAATCAGAGAGGCCTCCCTTCCCCTTTAGGTACAAGAAAATAATTAGAATCTTTACTGGTCAACATCAAGGTCAAAAGTAAATGTATATTTAACTTGCCCATTGTTTTTATGGCTCTTCTTGTTTCTTTCTTTCCTTTTTTTTTTTTTTTTTTTCTAAAATAGAAAGTGGGGACATAGTTAAGTTAGGAAAGCAGCACTTTAAGAGCACTTTTCAGAGTAACAATAACAAGATGGCCAGATCAGGAGAGCATCAAACACAAAAGTGTAGAGCCACTGAAATTCACTTCAGTGAAACCGGAAATTAACAGTTTTTTAAACCCCAGTGCTGGTAGGGACTCTTGCTATGCTGACCCTTCTAGGGATTTGATTTTCAGGGTCATCTATGCTTTTCTTTTAAAATTCTGCACAGAGTAGATTTCATATGTAGCAATTACTAACAGAAGACATGTAGGTACATGGATGCCACCCTTTCAACTGAAGGCACACACCTTATTAATTTGAGTGCTAAATTCAGCAGTAAGATGAATATAATGGATGTTCATGAAGTCCTAAAGCAGGAAAGAATTAAGACATAAAATATTTCTAAATAACAAAAAAATCAAATATGTCTAAAACAATAAATGCCAAAGATCAAACAACTTAGAATATAGAATAGCTAGCCGTGATTTTTATTTAGATAAGCAAGATTAGAAGAACTGAAAATGGCTAAGTAACCCCTCTGAAGTCGGGTGGTTACTGTTTTATGTATGGAATTTTAATTACTTTCCATTCATTAGCCATTTCCATTCATTCAGTTCAGAATTCCACAGATGCCCAAGCACTTAAACTTTAAGTCATTGACATAGAGGTGTCAACTCCTGAAGACATCCCATCTGCTTCCAATAAGAAACTTGATATTCTTCAAGATTTATGGGTGGTGGGAGGAGGTTGCCTAAAGTGGGGTTGCAGAAATGGCTGGAAAATCCTTGTAGGTGAAACCCATATTTCTTTGTCTGTAGTTCTACATTTATATCTAGAATCTTGGCAATAAGTGTAGAGTAGTTTCTTTGCCCAAAGAGAGCCAAATTATAGATTTCTGATAAATCTAGTATGCATGTCTATATACAAATCTTTTGGGGAGATGGGTAGGAGTGGGAGAAGGGAAACATCTGATGACAGATTAAAAATATTTTTAGTTTCATACTCATTTGCACTCATATAACAGTTCCAAATAATAATAACAATAATAATAATAATAGTTTATAGACCCTGGTGACTGTCCAGAATGACTCTTCTTCCATCCTCTTCCTGGAATCTGAAATGGTTCCACCTGGTCTCAGCAGAGAACGGACCCAGAAATTGTGATACATGAAGATGCAACAGCCACCTTGTATCCAAGAGGAAAAGGCCAAAAGAATCACAAACCCTGGCCTTTACATTGTAGAGGCCCTAAACCAAGGCTAGTAGTCACCTCTCTCCAAACCTCTTAGGCTCTTAGGAAGATAATTATCGAGTTATTTAAGCCACTGTTGGTTGAGTTTCCTAGTATTGGCAGCAAAATACATCCCCGTCTGAACACACCCAGCCCCAGCTTAATCTGACACTCAAAACAATGTTACGTTTGGAATTTGGACCGCAAAAGAAAGAAAGAAATAAAATAAAATAAAGCAAAGCAAAGCAAAACACAGAAAAAAACAAAAATAACCTTACTTAAACCTAACTCTCTTCCATCTCTGTGAATGAACCCATGTTGCCATGTTGCCAGATGAGATCCCACCAACAGGACCTATTTTAAAATCATGACCCCACATCCGAAATCCCCAAGCCACTGCCCAATAGTTCTAATTTATTTGCTCTGTAACTTGCTTTCTTGCTCTTTTTTTTTTTTTTTTTTTTTTTTTGTGGTATGCGGGCCTCTCACTGTTGTGGCCTCTCCAGTTGCGGAGCACAGGCTCCGGACGCGCAGGCTCAGTGGCCATGGCTCACGGGCCTAGCCGCTCCGCGGCGTGTGGGATCCTCCCGGACCGGGGCACGAACCCGTGTCCCCTGCATCAGCAGGCGGACTCTCAACCACTGCACCACCAGGGAAGCCTGCTTTCTTACTCTTTGAGTTAAAATTTAATACTTTCTCCAGTTGCCTCAAACCTCCCCTTATTTCTACCACCCAAGCATTGGTATCTCATACTTTACTGAGAAAAGAAACTCCTTAGCATTCTGATGGGTGGCTTAGGTATTTACACACATATCTGCCTTTTAAGTATTTCCCCTGCTTTTATAGAAGAATCATCTCTATACCTAAGAAAAGTAAGAAGTCCCTTCATTTGTGCTCAGATACCATACCATCTCCTCTCCCCTTCCTAGGGACATTTCTTGGCCAGCTATTACAACTTTTGTGCATTGGCAATCTCTTTCTCTTTACTGAATCGTTTTCATAGGGCTATGCTAGCATCATCCTCTAACAACCCTCCATTCAACTATTCAACCGTTGCCCCATTTCTCTGTTTCCTTTCAGAGCAAACTTTCTCAAAAGGCTTCTAAACAAGCTGCCAGCACTTTAGTCACCTCCCATTCATTCAGTATTCAATGCATTCCAGTCTATCTTCCATTCCTACCACTTTACTAAAACGTCACTGTCACCAATGGCTTCCATGTTGCTAAGTCCATGCTCCTAAGACATTCACAAGCACTGAACACAGTTGACCATTCTCTCTCTTTCATGAAACACTCTCTACTCTCAGCTTCTATCACACCACACTCTCTTGGGTTTCATCCCTCTCCTCCACCCTCACTGGTCACTTCTTCTCACTCTTCTTGGCTACAATCTCATTTGTTACTTGACCTCTAATGTTGGAGAGTCTCAGGTTTTGGTCTTCAGCCCTCTTCCCTATTGATAGTTCTTCTCTAAGGAATTGCATCTATGAATACAATCTTCATGTGGCTGATATTCAAATATTTATCTCCAACCTCCCTTGAGCTCCAGATACTTATAGTCAACTTCCTGTGTGACAGCTCCACCAGGTATCTAATAAGGATATCAAACTTTTCATATGTGCAAAGTGAACCCCCCACCACTATATACACCATAATGCTTGCTTCCCTGGTTCTTCTATTTTGATAAAGGGTAACATCTCCACCCACATGGTCCAACCAGACGTTTAAGAGTCTTTTTAGAGTCTTCTCTTTTCCTCAACGTCCTCACCACCAAGTCCTCTGGGTGTTTTTTCTAAAATTATCTCAAATCCACCCATTTCTCTCCATCTTCACACCTTTTTAGTCTAAGCCACAATCCTTGCCCACCTAGACAGCTGCAATAACTTCCTAACTCATCTTGCTCCTCTCCTGTGGCATTCAAAACCCCACAGAGCATCCAAAGAGATCACCTTGATATAGACATTGGATTTTAAAAAAAATTTTTGCTTTCTGTAATCTTATCTAGTTTGTTTGGTTTTTTTTAAAAAATAAAAATTTTTATTTATTTTTGGCTGTGTTGGGTCTTCGTTTCTGTGCGAGGGCTTTCTCTAGTTGCGGCAAGCGGGGGCCGCTCTTCATCGCAGTGCGCGGGCCTCTCACTACCTTGGCCTCTCTTGTTGCGGAGCACAGCCTCCAGATGCGCAGGCTCAGTAGTTGTGGCTCACAGGCCCAGTTGCTCCCCGGCATGTGGGATCTTCCCAGACCAGGGCTCGAACCCGTGTCCCCTGCATTGGCAGGCAGATTCTCAACCACTGCGCCACCAGGGAAGCCCAGACATTGGATTTTTTAAGGTAAAATGCAAATTCTTTTCCTTGGCCCACGAGGTCCTGCCTGGTCTCGGTCCCCCTCCCTCTGCAGCCTCTTTCCTACCATTCTCCTACTCCTCACTGTCCTCTAGGAACAAGTCCCCTTTCCTAATCCCAGGCTTGAGCACTTGTTTTTCTCTTTACCTAGAATGTGCTTTTCCCCACCTCTTCACATCTTTTAGTTTCCATTCCAGTTCACCTCCTCAGAGAGGCTTCCCTGGCCATGCTCTCCCAACTGGCTTTCCCCACTGTCTCATCAACTTGTTTGTTGCTGGCAAAGAACTTCTCACAGTCTGTAATGATTTTATTTGCTTACTGTGTTATAGTTTATCTCCTGCACTAGAATATTACCTCTCTATCCCAAGGTCATTCCTGTATCCCCAATGACTAGCACAACAGGAGCTCAATAAATTATGTTTACAAATGAATACAACTCTGTAAAGACTGTTGTTTTTTTAAAAATAACCTAGAATTCAGGAACATTTTAGATAAATGGACCTTAGAATCATCTAACCCAATGATTTAATCTAATGATGAAGAAACTGGGGCTCATGATGAAGAAAGACTAAGGGACCCCTCTGGGTTAATAGACTATTTTAGGACAGAGCCAAGTCTGACTCCCAGTCCCTTTCCCCTCCTTCTGTCCTGTGAGGACTCCCTCAGGTTCTTCAGTTGCAAGGACACTGACTCTGGAAAATTTAAGTAATAAAGGGATTATTAAAAGGGTTTGAGGTTGGTTGCTCCTAGAATTAAGCGGAAATCTGCTACCCCTGGCTTTAGAAAGGACACACACTAGGGTAGCTCTGAATATTCAGGTAACAAGTGTCAATGGACAGTCAGGGCACTAAGTCAGGATGAACTAACACTGATCTTTTCCCTTTATTGCGTCACGCCATTCAATAGTCACATTCCTAGGAGGAAAAATAGGAGAGTCCTAGTTTGGCTCTTGTTCCCACTCCTTGGCAGATCAAGTACTGGTCTTGCCTATCCTGCATGTGAGAGTCGTTGGATGATTTCCTAAATGGAAATGGAGGTGCTTGTACCAGAAGAAGAGGAGCTAGATTCTCTGCAGGCAAAAACAACAGATGTCCATGGTACATCATCATGCACAGCTGGTAGGAACTGTTGATGCCAAAATATTGGCCTCATGACAAGACCAGTCCTCAGGTTGATAAAATTCTATGTTTCTTGAAATTATTTAGTGATGTCTTTCTTGCTGGTGCATTGTGCAAATTTCCTGCATGAGAAATTTCCCACTAAAGCCCAGAAGGCAGACAGTAGGGCCTTCTGTGGTGTGAAGGCTGCCAGCCGGCACTGTAACCCTCACGTATTACACATTATCTTGTGTTTGTTCCTGTTTGCCCAGGGCTCAGATTGCTAAGAGTGTGGAATTTTGTGTTCTCTCTCTCTACAAATGAAGTAGGCCTCAGAAATATACCCTCATATATCTTTTCATACATATTCTCAGCTGTTGAGAAGAAGGTATGTACATTTTCCACATTTTCTGCTTGTTAACAATGCCCCACAGCTACATTAAGGAGACCACAATAAGTATAAGCATTAACTCACTAAATACATATTGATCCCTAGCCAGGAATTAAAATTACACTGAAGAGTAAAAAAAAAAAAATTCCTGGCTTCCGTGGTGGCGCAGTGGTTGAGAGTCCGCCTGCCGATGCAGGGGACACGGGTTCGTGCCCCGGTCCGGGAAGATCCCACATGCCGCGGAGCGGCTGGGCCCGTGAGCCATGGCCGCTGAGCCTGCGCGTCCGGAGCCTGTGCTCCGCAACAGGAGAGGCCACAACAGTGAGAGGCCCGCGTACCACAAAAAAAAAAAAAAAAAAAATTCCTTTTAAAATCACATCCAAAAAAATAAAATACTTAGGAATAAACCTGACCAAGGAGGTGAAAGACTTATATGCTGAGAACTATAAAACATTGATAAAGGAAATTGAAGATGATTCAAAGAAATGGAAATATATCCCATGCTCTTGGATTGGAAGAATTAATGTTGTTAAAATGGCCACAATACTCAAAGCAGTCTACAGATTTAATGTGATCCCTATCAAATTACCCATGACATTTTTCACAGAACTAGAACAAATAATCCTAAAATTTATATGGAACAATAAAAGACACAGAATTGCCAAAACAGGCCTGAGGAAAAAGAGCAAAGCTGGAGGCATAATCCTCCCAGACTTCAGACAATACTACAAAGCTACAGTAATCAAAACAGCATGGTATTGGCATAAAAGCAGACATATGGATCAATGGAACAGAATAGAGAGCCCAGAATTAAACACACACACCTACGGTCAATTAATCTTTTATTAAATTTTTTATTGGAGATAGTTGATTTACAATGTTGTGTTAGTTTCAGGTGCATTTTTAATTAAGGAGGCAAGAATATACAATGGAGAAAAGACAGTCTCTTCAGCAAGTGGTGTTGGGAAAGCTGGATACCCACATGTAAATCAATGAAGTTAGAAAACTCTCTCACACCATACACAAAAATAAACACAAAATGGCTTAAAGACTTGAATATAAGACAAGACACTATAAAACTCCTAGAAGAGAACATAGGCAAAACATTCTCTGACATAAATCATAGCAATGTTTTCTTAGGTCAGTTTCTCAAGGAAATAGAAATAAAGGCAAAAATCAACAAATGGGACCTAATCAAACTTATATGAGTTTGCACAGCAAAGGAAGCCATCAACAAAGTAAAAAGACAACCTAAAGACTGGGAGAAAATGTTTGCAAACCTTTGCGACCAACAAGGGCATAATTTCCAAAATATGCAAACAGCTCACACAACCCAATAACAAAAAACATACAACCCAATCAAAATATGGGCAGAAGACCTAAATAGACATTTCTCCAAAGAAGACATACAGATGGAAAATAGGCACAAGAACAGATGCTCAACATCACTAATTATTAGAGAAATGCAAATCAAAACTATATTGAGGTATCACCTAATACCAGGCAGAATGACCATCATTAAAAAGTCTACAAATAACAAATGCTGGGGAGGGTGTGGAGAAAAGGGAACCCTCCTACACTGTTGATGGGAATGTAAATTGGTACAGCCACTATAGAAAACAGTATGGAGGTTCCTTTAAAAACTAAAAATAGAGCTGCCATATAATCCAGCAATCCCACACCTGGGCAGAAAATGCTAATTCAAAAAGATACATGTACCCCAATATTCATAGCAGCACTATTCACAATAGCCAAGACATGGTAGCAACCTAAATGTCCATGAACAGATGAATGAATAAAGAAGATGTGATATATATACAATGGAATACTATTCAGCCATAAGAAAAGAATGAAATAGTGCCATTTGTAGCAACACGGATGGACCTAGAGAAGATAATGCTAAGTGAAGTAAGTAAGACAGAGAAAGACAAATACCATATGATATCACTTATATATGGAATCTAAAATATGATACAAATGAACTTATTTAAAAAACAGAAACAGACTCACAGACATAGAAAATATACTTACGGTTACCAAAGGGTTAAGGGGGTGGGGAGAGATAAATTAAGAGTTTGGGAGATTGGTTCAAGACAGTGGAGTATAGGGACGTGTGATCACTCCCTCTTGTGATGGCACCAGAATCACAACTAACTGCTGAACAATCATTGGCAGGAGGACACTGGAACTCACCAAAAAAGATACCCCACATCCAAAGACAAAGGAGAAGCCACAATGAGATGGTACGAGGGGCGCAATCACAATGAAATCAAATCTCATAACCACAGGGTGGGTGACTCACAAACTGGAGAACAATTATACCACAGAAGTCCACCCACTGGAGTGAATGTTCTGAGCCCCACATCAGGCTTCCCAACCTGGAGGTCCAGAAACAGGAGGAGGAATTCCCAGAGAATCAGACTTTGAAGGCTAGCAGGATTTGATTGCAGGACTTTGACAGGACTGAGGGAAAGAGAGACTCCACTCTTGGAGGGCACACACAAAGTAGTGTGTGCATGAGGACCCAGGGACAAGAAGCAGTGACCCCATAGGAGACTGAACCAGACCTACCTGCTAGTTTTGGTGGGTCTCCTGCAGAGGCGAGGGTGGCTGTGGCTCACTGCAGGGATGAGGACACTGGCAGCAGAAGTTCTGAGAAGTACTTGGCATGAGTCCTCCCAGAGTCCACCATTAGCCCCACCAAGGAGCCTGTGGGCTCCTTGCTGGGTCGCCTCAGGCCAAACAACAAACAGGGAGAGAACTCAGCCCCACCTATAAGTAGACAAGTGGATTAAAGTTTTACCAGCTCTGCCTACCAGAGCAACACCCAGCTCTACCCACCACCAGTCCCACCCATCAGGAAGCTTGCACAAGCTGCTTAGATAGCCTCATCCACCAGAGGGCAGACAGCAGAAGCAAGAAGAACTACAGTCCTGCAGCCTGTGGAACAAAGACCACATTCACAGAAACATAGACAACATGAAAAGGCAGAGGACCATGTACCAGATGAAGGAACAAGATAAAACCCCAGCAAAACAACTAAATGAAATGGAGATAGGCAACTTTCCAGAAAAAGAATTCTTAATATGATAGGGAAGATGATCCAGAACCTTGGAAAAAGAATGGAGGCAAAGATAGAGAAGATGCAATAAATGTTTAACAAAGAACTAGAAAAATAAAGAACAAACACCTAGAAGAATTAAAGAACAAATAATCAGAGACAAACAATACAATAATTGAAATAAAAAATACACTAGACGGAGACAACAGCAGAATAACTGAGGCAGAAGAACGGCTAAGTGACCTGGAAGACAGAATGGAGGAATTCCCTGCTGCAGGCTAGAATAAAGAGAAAAGAATGAAAAGAAGGAAGACAGCCTAAGAGACCTCTGGGACAACATAAAATGCACCAGCATTTGCATAATAGGGGTCCCAGAAGGAGAAGAGAGAGAGAAAGACTCCGAGAAAATATTTGAAGAGATTACAGTTGAAAACAACCCTAACATGGGAAAGGATATAGCCACCCAAATCCAGGAAGCACAGAGGGTCCCAGGCAGGAAAAACCCAAGGAGAAACACGCCAAGACACATAGTAATCAAATTGACCAAAATTAAAGCCAAAGAAAAATTACTAAAAGCAGCAAGGGAAAAACAACAAATAACATACAAGGGAACTCCCATAAGGTTAACAGCTGATTTCTCAGCAGAAACTCTACAAGCCAGAGGGAGTGGAATGATATATTTAAAGTGATGAAAGGGAAGAACCTACAACCAAGATTACTCTACCCAGCAAGGATCTCATTCACATTCAATGGAGAAATCAAAAGCTTTACAGACAAGCAACAGCTAAGAGAATTCAGCACCACCAAACCAGCTCTACAACAATGCGAAAGGAACTTCTCTAAGTGGGAAACACAAGAATTGAAAAGGACCTACAAACACAAACCGAAAACAATTAAGAAAATGGTAATAGGAACACACACATCAATAATTACCTTAAAAGTGAATGTGTTAAATGCTCCAGCCAAAAGACACAGGTTCGCTGAATGGATACAAAAACAAGACCCATATATATGCTGTCTACAAGAGACCCACTTCAGACCTGGGACACATACAGAGTGAAAGTGAGGGGATGGAGAAAGGTATTACATGCAAATGGAAATCAAAAGAAGGCTAGAGTAGCAATACTCATATCAGATATAATAGGCTTTAAAATAAAGAATGTTACAAGAGACAAGGAAGGACACTACATAATGATCAAGGGATCAATCCAAGAAGAAGGTATAACAATTATAAATATATATGCACCAAACATAGGAGTGCCTCAATACATAAGGCAAATGCTAACAGCTATAAGAGAGGAAATTGACGGTAACACAATAATAGTGGGGGACTTTAACACCTCACTTACACCAATGGACAGATCATTCAGACAGAAAATTAATAAGGAAACACAAGCTTTAAGTGACACAATAGATCACCTAGATTTAATTGATATTTTTAGGACATTCCATCCGAAAACAGCAGATTACACTTTCTTCTCAAGTGCACACAGGACATTCTCAAGGAGGGATCACAACTTGGGTCACAAATCAAGCCTTGGTAAATTTAATAAAATTGAAATCATATCAAGCATTTTTCTGACCACAATGCTATGAGGTTAGAAATCAATTACAGGTGAAAAAATTTAAAAAACACAAACACATGGAGGCCACACAATATGTTACTAAATAACCAAGAGATAACTGAAGAAATCAAAGAGGAAATCAAAAAATACCTAGAGACAAACGACAATGAAAGCACGACGATCCAAAACCTATGGGATGCAGCAAAAGCAGTTCTCAGAGGGAAGTGTATAGCTATACAAGCCTACCTCAAGAAACAAGAAAAATCATAAACGAATAATCTAACCTTACACCTAAAGGAACTAGAGCAAGAAGAACAAACAAAACCCAAAGTTAGTAGGAGGAAAGAAGTCATAAAGATCAGAGCAGAAATAAATGAAAGAAACAAAGAAAACAATAGAAAAATCAATAAAACTACAAGTTGATTCTTTGAGAAGATAAACAAAATTGACAAACCATTAGCCAGACTCATGAAGAAAAAAAGGGAGAACACTCAAATCAATAAAATTAGAAATGAAAAAGGAGAGGTTACAATGGACACTGCAGAGATACAAAGCATCATAAGAGACTACTGCAAGCAACTCTATGCCAATAAAATGGACAACCTGGAAAAAATGGACAAATTCTTAGTAAAGGTATAATCTTCCAAGACTGAACCGGGATGAAAAAGAAAATATGAACAGACCAATCACAAGTAATACAATTGAATCTGTTATTAAAAACCTTCCAACAAACAAAAGTCCAGGACCAGATGGCTTCACAGGTGAATTCTATCAAACATTTAGAGAAGAGCTAACACACATCCCTCTCAAACTCTTCCAAAAAATTGCAGTGGAACGAACACTCCCAAGCTCATTCTACAAGGTCACCATCACCCTGATACCAAAACCAGACTAAGATACTACCAAAAAAAGAAGAAAATTACAAACCAATATCACTGATGAATATAGATACAAAAAATCCTCAACAAAATACTAGCAAACAGAATCCAACAACACATTAAAAGGATCATACACCATGATCAAGTGGGTTTTATCCCAGGGATGCAGATTCTTCAATATACATAAATCAATCAATATGATACACCATAATAACAAATTGAAGAATAAAAACCATATGATCATCTCAATAGACGCAGAAAAAACTTTTGACAACATTCAACACCCATTTATGATAAAAACTCTCCAGAAAGTGGGCATAGAGGGAACCTACCTCAATGAAATATAAAGGCCATATATGACCAACCCACAGCAAACATCATTCTCAATGGTGAAAAACTGAAAGCATTTCCTCTAAGATCAGGAACAAGACAAGGATGTCCTCTCTTGCCACTATTATTCAAAATAGTTTTGGAAGTCCTAGCCACAGCAATCACAGAAGAAAAAGAATTAAAAGGAATACAATTTGGAAAAGAAGAAGTAAAACTGTCACTATTTGAAGATGACATGATACTATACATAGATAATCCTAAGGATGCCACCAGAAAACTACTAGAGCTATCATTGAATTTGGTAAAGTTGCAGGATACAAAACTAATGCACAGAAATCTCTTGCATTGCTATACACTAACGATGAAAAATCTGAAAGAGAAATTAAGGAAACAATCCCATTCACCAGTGCAACAAAAGGAATAAAATATCTAGGAATAAACCTACCTAAGGAGGTAAAAGACCTGTACTCAGAAAACTATAAGATACTGATGAAAGAAATCAAAGATGGCACAAACAGATGGAGAGGTATACAATGTTCTTGGCTTGGTAGGATCAATATTGTGAAAATGACTATACTACCCAAAGCAATCTACAGATTCAATGCAATCCCTATCAAATAACTAGTGGCATTTTTTACAGAACTAGAACACAAAAATCTTAAAATTTGTATGGAGACACAAAAGACCCAGAATAGCCAAAGCAATCTTGAGGGAAAAAAATGGAGCTGTAGGAATCAGGCTCCCTGACTTCAGACTACACTACAAAGCTACAGTAATGAAGACAATATGGTACTGGCACAAAAACAGAAATATAGATCAATGGAACAGGATAGAAAGCCCAGAGATAAACCCACGCACCTATGGTCAACTAATCTATGACAATGGAGGCAAGGTATACAATGGAGAAAATACAGTCTCTTCAATAAGTGGGGCTGGGAAAACTGGACAGCTACACATAAAGGAATGAAATTAGAACACTCCCTAAGACCATACACAAAAATAAACTCAAAATGGATTAAAGACCTAAATGTAAGACTGGACACTATAAAATCTTAGTGGAAAACATAGGAAGAACACTCTTTGACATAAATCACAGCAAGATCTTTTTTTGATCCACCTCCTAGCATAGTGGAAATAAAAAGAAAAATAAACAAATGGGACCTAATGATACTTCAAAGCTTTTGCACAGCAAAGGAAATGATAAACAAGGCAAAAAGACAACCTTCAGAATGGGAGAAAATATTTGCAAGCAAATCAACAGACAAAGGATTAATCTTCAAAATATATAAACAGCTCATGCAGCTCAATATTAAAAAAACAAACAATCCAATTCAAAATTGGGCAGAAGACCTAAATTGACATTTCTCTAAAGAAGACATACAGATGGCCAAGAGGCACAAGAAAAGATGCTCAACATCACTAATCATTACAGAAACGCAAATCAAAACTGCAAAGTGTGTATCACCTCACACCAGTTAGAATGGGCATCATCAGAAAATCTGCAAACAATAAATGCTGGAGAGGGTGTGGAGAAAAGGGAACCCTCTTGCTCTGTTGGTGAGAATGTAAATTGATACAGCCATTATGGAGAACAGTATGGAGGTTCCTTGAAAAACTAAAAATAGAATTGCCATATGACCCAGCAATCCCACTACTGGTCATATGGCACAGAAAACCATAATTCAAAAAGACACAATCACCTTAACGTTCATTGCAGCACCATTTACAATAGCCATGTCCTGGAAGCAACCTAAATGCCCATCGACAGACAAATGGATAAAGAAGATGTGGTACATATATACAATGGAATATTACTCAGCCATAAAAAGGAACAAAATTGGGTCATTTGTAGCGACGTGAATGGACCAAGAGACTGTCATACAGACTGAAGTAAGTCAGAAAGAGAAAAACAAATATCGTATATTAACGCATGTATATGGAATCTAGAAAATGGTACAGATGAACCCGTTTGCAAGGCAGAAATAGAGACACAGGTGTAGAGAACAGATATATGGACACCAAAGAGGGAAAGCAGGGGGGCAGGGGGTGATGGTGGTGGGATGAATTGGGAGATGGGGTTGGACATATATACACTAATATGTATAAAATAGATAAGTAATAAGAACCTGCTGTATAAAGAAAAATTAACTTAAAAAAAGGGTTTGGGGCTTCCTTGGTGGCACAGTGGTTAAGAATCCGCCTGCCATGCAGGGGACACGGGTTCAAGCCCTGGTCCAGGAAGATCCCACATGCCGTGGAGCAACTAACCCCATGCGCCACAACTGCTGAGCCTGTGCTTTAAAGCCCACGGGCCACAACTACTGAAGTCCACATGCCTAGAGCCTGTGCTCCGCAACAAGAGAAGCCACTGCAATGAGAAGCCCGTGCACCACAGCAAAGAGTAGCCCCCACTCGCTGCAACTAGAGAAAGCTGGCACACAGCTACGAAGACCCAATGCAGCCAAAAATAAATAAATTAATAAATTAATTAATTTCAGAAAAAGGGTTTGGGATTAGCAGATACAAACTACTGTATATAAAATTGATAGACAACAAGGTCCTACTGTATAGCACAGGGAACTATATTCAATATCATGTAATAAATCACAGTGAAAAAATATGAAAAAATATATATGTATATATACTGCATATAACCGAATCACCCTGCTGTACACTAACACAACATATTGTAAATCAAATATACTTCAATAAATAAATTTAATTAGAAAATTTTAATTAAAATTATTTAATTGAAAATTTTAAATTTTTTAAATTAAAATTGTTTTAAAAATAAAAATTCAAAAGATTACACAGAAGTGAAATAGGAAGGGAACAATTACACCCATTATATTTTCCTTATTCCTGACAACACTTTTCTTCCCTTTCTGCCCCTTCCTTGCCCCACCACAACTAACAACCATCCATACAATACCTGGGTCACCCACCATCCAAGTCTGTTTCTTTGGGATTTTTTTTTTTTTATGGAGGAAAGAAAAAGAGAGGAAGCCAGAAGTGCCATGGAGGGTTTGCCAAAGCAGAAATTAAAAGTTCAAAGGAACCGAAACCAAACAGATCGCTAGCAACACCAGGATCTGAAACTAAATCTGGGAGATGGAAGCTCTCAGGCAATGTTCCCTCCTTCATGATGAATGGACGATATCAACCATCTTTCTACTTGTTTTTTCAGAAGTTTTATTTACCCTAGGCTATAAGGTGAGATGAACTCCAAGGCTGTTGTAAACCCCAGTGCTGTTGGGGACAGTAATGGAATCCTGAAGAAAGATTAGTTAAAAAGCAATATTTATGGAACGACACCCAGAGACTAAAAGGAAACAAAAACATGTTTAACCAGACAGTGTTCTGGGATGCAGTCTGAGAACTCAGAATCAAAGTTGTTTAATTTGAAATGACTTTGCAAAACATGGAATATAATCTCATTTACCTAGAGTGTCTGGCACTTGGCAAAATACAACACACAGAAATCTGACTAGTATGTAAAGATGTCTCTATTCTACCCCCTGTATGGGAGAAAATCATGTGGGAGAAAGACATATGCTGCTGTGTGAATGTAAACTGTTCCCCGCCCCTCACCCCCGCACATCACTTGCCCAAATACATTTGCAAGGTGTCAAGCAGGGAGCCCCGATAAAAGGGCTGGAATGATCACCTGGATAATCCTTAGGATTAACTTGAGGATAGTCTCTTCCAATAGCATCAAAGAGCGTGAAAGGTGAGGGCTCAGTCAACAGGGTGGCATTCTATCCAGGGCAACCTGACCCCTGCAGTCTGTGTGATAGAATTCTTAGAAAAGTCACTTTTGTTCCAAAGACAACATATATAAAATGGCAGACATGAAACTGTAGGATCAAGGACTCCAGGAGCCTCTTGAGGCTTCATTGTTTGAAACTAAATTATGATCTCAGTAGCAGAGCCAAACGTACATCTATTGCCCTGGCTCATGCTATAATATGAATAATAATAAAAACTAATATTTACTAAGCACTTATGTGCTAGGGACTGTGACAGGGCTTTTCCATAGATTATCTCCTTTATGTGGACAATACAACAACACTGAAAGTAGATATTATCATGGTCCTGATTCTTGAGGAAACTAGAGCTTAGGAAGATTAAGAAACCTGACCAGGATTGCACAGCTAGTAAGAGGTAGAGCCACAATTTGAACCCAGGAAAATTGACTCCAGAGCCCGAACTTTTGACCGTTATGTCACCCCCCTATGGGGTGACAAAGTCCCAGTACTTTGAACCTTGAAGCTGGTCCTTGGCAGCCTTTTTCTAAACTTTAAAATGAGGTAGTAATGCTCATAATTTGTTAAATTTTAAAATGATTCTCCCATTCTTTTCATTTTCCTTAAGTCACAAAGATAGTAAATGGTATATTGGGATCTGGACAGGAATCTCTGTTTTAATCACCTCCAATTCACCTCATTGGTGAGGGAGGGATTCCTGCCCTAGGGTTATGAGGATGGCTGAACACACAACACCCAACACTGGACAGATGACATGGATAGCAGTTCATTAATCACAGCTACTCACCACCTGGGGGAGGGGGACACTGCATGCCAGGGGTTGCATTTAGAAACAGAGAAAAGCAGAGCCTGTGGGAAGCAGTCTTTGTAGTATCAAGAGGGTGGGGTATCCCCTATTCCACAGGAGAATACAATTGGCTTGTTTGAATAATCCTGCAGGCTGGTAGGGATCTAAAAACTGCTACTTGGGGATAAACAGGAGCTATATGTGATCCCCCTAATGAGGAGGGTTGTTTGCCTATGAGACCTTATCTGCAGAAGCAGGGTGGGAAAGGGAATTTGCAGTTGGACCATTTGGAGTCCTTCCAATTTTACCAAATGTCAAGACAGCACATAATATTGGACCTTAATTTTAAGGCTTATGCCACAGTGTCTATAAAACATAAATAGATGAGAAATATAAGGAAAGTGTATGAACAAAGATAGCCGGCTAGAAAAGAGCAGGGTGTATTTGGGTAACTAAGGCTATATGGAAAGGAAACGTGTTAGATGAGACTGGAAAGCTGGTTTCCAAGGGCTTTGATAACCCATTAAAGATTTTTTTAAAAATAGAAGGACATGACCAAATATATGTTTTAGGAAAAATCTATCTGGAATGAGGATGGATTAGAAAGGAGGAGAAAGCAGAGACAGGCAAAGCAGATTACTGTTTGTTGACATCATGACAGTGAGATATCATGGGCATTTGAGCCGGAAAAGTGGCCTCCATGGAAAGATGAGCAAAACAGCAAGTCAAGAGAAATTACAGTGGCACAGACCACAGGAGTAATCAAATGATTGGCTGTAGGGAGTAAGGGAGCAAAAGAAGTAAGGATTACTCCAAAGATAGCCCATATTTGTTTAAAGTTTTCATATTTTGTTTACCATGGATTTTTGCATTAATTTTGATGTTTAAAAATAAATATTTCATTAAAATATTTATCTCGATCACAGAGTGCATTATTTTCTTGTGGCTGCTGTAACAAAGTACTATACATTTAGTGGCTTAAAACAACAGACATTTATTCTATCACAATTGTGGAGGCCGGAAGTCTGAAATCAAGGTGTCTGCAGGACCACAGTCCCTCCAGAGGCTCTAGGGGATAATCCATTCCTTGCCTCTTCCAGCTTCTGGTGGCTGTGAGCATCCCTTTTTTGTGGCTGCATCACTTCCATCTCTACCATGTAGTCACACTACCCTCTCTTCTTCTTCCTGTGTAAAACCTCCCTCTGCCTCTCTCTTGTAAGGACATCTATAATTAATTACATTTAGGGCTCACCCAGATAACCCCAGATAATATCCCCATTTCATGATCCTTAAGTTAATCATATCTGCAAAGCCTTTGCCATTCATAGGTTCCAGAGATTAGATGTGGATTTGGTGGGGGCAGGGCAGGGGGGTTAAGTTTTAGCCTACTACACTGAGTTTTTTTACATCTCTTTATTAATTTATTTATTTTTGGCTGCGTTGGGTCTTCGTTCTGCACACTAGCTTTCTCTAGTTGTGGGGAGCGGGGGCTACTCTTCGTTGTGGTCTGCGCGTTTTCTCATTGTGGTGGCTTCTCTTGTTGTGGAGCATGGGCTCTAGGCGTTCAGGCTTGAGTAGTTGCAGTGCGTGGACTCAGTAGTTGTGGCACACGGGCCCTAGAGCGCAGGTTCAGTAGTTGTGGCGCATGGGCTTAGTTGCCCTGCGGCATGTGGGATCTTCCTGGACCAGGGCTCGAACCCGTGTCCCCCGCATTGACAGGTGGATCCTTAACCACTGCGCCACTAGGGAAGCCCCCTAGGACTCTTTAAATTTGGCATCTCGGGCAAGTGCCTCCCTTCACTCTCCTCACCCACCCTGGTCCCGGCCCTGGACCATTTGGGCCTGGAACACTACGAGGTGGTTTTGCTTACAAAAATGGGAAATTAAAGAGAAGGAACTGATCTAGGACACAAATATTGCTTAAATGTTTAAAATAACCTACTATTGAATTAGATATTTTAGTGTCCATTTGGATGTTCACACCTGATTTTTATGTTCCTTGAACATGGCCTCATTTTTCCTGGAGCCAAATGAAAGCCCACCTTGAGAACAGGTTAGGACATTCTGTGTCTTTGCCTAGAGTTGAGAAGATAATACTGCCCAGTGTTCATCTCCCTTTCTTTTCTTTTCTTTTTTTTTTTTTTTTCAATGTCTCTTTCTTGGAAACAGTACCAGAACTTGCTTTGGGGAACCACCTGTCTTCTACTCTCAGATGATGTGATTGGATGGTCTCTATTCCCCACCCCAGGACTGGAACTTGTGACCCAGGCATTGTCTATCAATGGAACTGCTTCTCCCTAACTGCAGCTATGGGTTCACAGATTTGTCTCAAATTGATCTAATAAAAATGAATTCAGGGATTTCAGTGGGAACCTCAAGGAAGTACTGAGTTTTCCTCTCAACTTGTATCAGTGAATATGGAGCTTGAAGCTCTGGAGCCTGAAGCTAACAGAGAAAAGGCAAAACTAAGACTCAAAGATCCCAATGACATCACTTCAGTCACTAAATCAGGTCACACTTGAAGCCAGACCTACTCCCAGGCTTTTCAATTACCTGAACCAATAAATTTCTCTTATCGTGCATGCAAGATTGAATTTGATTTTTCTGTCATTTAAAGCCACAACTGATGGTTAGAAACTTTAATAAAACATATATGTATATAATTTTAAATACTTGGCTGCTCAATGGAAATGGTGTGGTGCATGGGGCAGGAAAACTTTTTGAGCTGGGGTTGTACCCAAGGGACATTTGTGCTTTATTTGGTGAGCGTGTAAATTATTTCATCCTTTGACCAGGACACTGCCACTGTCATGGAATTTATTCAGTGCCACAAAGCCTCCAGTGGGAACCCAGCATTTTCCCTCAAGGAGATAGGACTATCTGATCAATCTCCAAGAAATGTATTGACTGAGGAGCAAAAAAGAATTAGAGGAAAGGCTAGCAAGGTCACTAGGTAATCTTGGACAAAGCTACTGGAGAAAGTGAAAAGGGAGGACCATGGGGCATTTAGGAAAGGGACCAGGGCAAGAGGAAGCTGGTCAAAAATGTAGGGAAGTGATAAGGTATAAAACACTTACCGGATTACATTCCCTAGAGTTCCTTGGGCTTCCTTTACAAAAGTGGTAATGGCTAGCACCATACTTATAAATTACTCCTCTCTACTTTGTACAGACTTTTTCTGTTGTTGTTGGAATAAAGGAAATTAACAATAAAGAAATCAAAAAAGAAAATATGATTAAGATAGTAAACGAAATCATTTTCTTTTCATCATTCCATACGTACTCTTCATATCTGGTAGAAAAGATTATATTGGCATTAGGCTGTGTTATGCTAAAGTAATGAAGAGTGAAGGTTTCATAATAGTCAACTCAATCATCTCTTCATCACTTTACATTTCAACGTTTGACCTAAGGAGAGCCCTTTCCAGGGTCATATTAAGAATATTTAAAAGAAACAGGAAAGTCCACCAGTAAGATAGCTTCTCCAGTAGAAAAGTGAACTATCCACTCAGGAGAGTCTACATTTTCAGCAGCGATTTAACACCTTGCCTAAATTTTTCAACATCTCACTAGTTCTTTCTTCTTAACTAGTAAAGAAATGACTTATATGTTGGGTGGGTCCTTTTGTATTATGCTTATAAAATAACATTTGACTACATATTTTATACTAATTATATCAATGGGCTATAGTAATAGGCAAAATAAACCCCAGAGGAGCATGTTTTTTAAAATATAAGCAAGTAAATGAAGAGCCTATGAAGATATTAACAGCTTTCCTTGATCACAAGTTTCTAAGCACTATTCAAAGCTCTTTAGGGACCATAATTACTGTAGTCTATAGAGTTACTGTTACTTGTATTCGGCAAGATTCTCCATGTCAACTGTACAGTGTGAGGCTGAACAAAACAGAGAAATAAAGGGAAAAGATTTGGCAAAACATCTTGGTCTTAACCTTCACTTATATGACTAGGGAGGTATAAGGGACAGCCATCACAGAGAATAAAAATAAGAGATGGCATTTTGGAAGAAATCCAAGTTCTCTCTTATTTAAGGGAGTCAATTCAATTTACCTTGAAACACGATTATGTACACTGGAGGTAAAAACATTAAAGGATCAGGTATTTGATCAAATTTTAGGGGAAAATTTAAGATTCCAAACATAGCACTACTTATAAATACACAATAGGTGTGTTCATACATACAAACATGTTCTGAACATTCTGATGAAGAAAAAATGTTGTTTACACTTTTTAGATCAGTTCCAAAATTCACTTAGGAAAAGTCTTAAAAGCTCTTAGAGATGAAAACTCTAATAAATGAAGCCTAATTTTCATGAATACCTGTACTCAAGGGCTATTTGACCTGAATTACACAGCACGTTTTGAGTTTTGTAACTCTTAGAGTGCATATAATTTTTAATTGACTTTTCTTTGACAATATCAGTATGTATGTATTATATTCACGGGACTCCCTCTACTGTATAACTTAACACATGAAAATTCTTGTTTTCCTCTTTCCCAAGGTTTCCTTGCACCTTGATGGATAAGGTGTCTAATTATGCAGTGCTGCAGAAGGCTGTGGATCAAATCAGATGTTTTTTTGTTGAAAATGAGGTCATGTTGGGTTGTGTGATATAGCTAAATAATCACTTAACTATTTTTCCAAGCCAAACACAGAGTAATTAGGTTTAGTAACATGGCTTCCTCCCTAAGATCCATAACTCAGACGTGGTGGTTTGGGAACAATATGGGTAGAAATTGTGTATGTTTTTCTTGGACGTTCAAATGAATGTCACTTTCTAACTGGACTACATTTTAGATATAATTTAATTTACTCTAATTTTTACTTTATGTGACATTGCCTGGGAGAACATTTTCCAAATAATCATCTAAAATATTGTGGCCCCGAAATTCATCACTCAAGAAATATGCCATGTTGTTACAGATAAACAATGAATCGAGGAGTTTGGGATAATAATTTATACAATGATATCCATAAACACCCATTAGAATATTTTGATAGTAGATTTCCAGATATTTCATGGAAGTATTGATTTCAAATATATTGTCACCATACCGCCAAAAATCATTGAAATGTTCTAGTTCTAATACTCTCTCAGTTTCAAATGCTTGTGTTTCTTGTGTACCTAGAAGACCTAGTTTGGTGTTCGGGAAATATTAGACTCATTGCTGTACCCAGGTCCATTTTTTTGAAATTTGTTAAATAATAAACTTAGATCAGCTTTATGTTCAAGCAGTGCCTAATGTTTCACATTTCAAGGTGTAGGCTTAGGTACAAATTCTTAGACTATAGGTATAAGATCATTCCACTGAAGAATAAGGACTCTTTTACTAAGACTATCATTCCTTCCAAGATACTAAAATTTACTATATATTTCACATTGTTGGGTTGGTCACACAAAATCCTTTCATATTTTAGCTTTGGGCCACTAGATATTTTTTCCATTCCACTTTTATGCCTCAAAAGGGTACTATGTATTGTACCATTATAAAATTTCCATATTCATCTTACGTTTACTACCAGTATGACTTCAAAAATGTGATACTATCAAATTGTAATGACTGTGAAATTAAGATGCCTTTTAGGGCATCCGTGAACAGCTGTATTGAATAGCCTGACATCTGTGAAATCAAAAGTGTATTTTGAATTCAACTTTCAAACCACAGAATTCAAGTAAGCAAAAACTGACCATGTGTTAAAAACACCTGAAACTCTTCCTCTTATAACTGTTTATCTACATTTTAAAAACTCTGTTTACATTGTAGTAACAGCTGTGTTTAAAAGGGACATGACAGAGCAGACTAATTTATAATGCAAAACTCTATTCTAAAAAAAAAAAACTTATGCTTGAAAAAACACTTCAAAAGAGGGCAAAAATGATTAAAATAGACACAACCATTTGTTTAAACTATGACTTTCTCTAGAAAAAACAGCCTAATGTAAACTGGCCTATGCATGTTTCAAGCAGCTGTTCTGTATAATGCCTCTACAAAACCTTTCTCTTTGGGGGGCGGGCGGAAAGAAAATGAGCAACTGACCGTATCAAAAGGTCACTGACATTTAAGAAACAGCACAAATCTAAGGATGGAATACAAAATATTTTTCAAGTATGCCAAGTTAGTTAAATTAAAGGCTGAGGAGACAGAGCCAGTGAACATCACCGTAGTCAGCGATCTTACAACTGAAAAGTCACCTTTGACCAGCATTCATTCATTGTATTTGTATAGAATAACAGCAAAACTTTTCCATAAGGAAAAAGAGTCCAAACAAATGTTTTGTCCGTGTTTTACCATATATTAGCTAATGTTTCTTTTCACTCTCGCTCTTTTTTTCAATCATTGTTTGGGCACCGCATAGACATGATCCTAGGGCCTCTTTTTCACCTTTTCAACTGATTTTTCTTGGTGTCTGATGCTGTTGACCACTTTCACTTTTACAAAATCCTCTCTTTCTTTGGTTCCCATGATGTCATTCTGTCCTCATATCTCTTGATCACTTCTAAGGATCTAATGGAGCACCTTTTCCTCTGCTTGTTTCCTAAACGTTCCCTTAAGTGCCATCTGCATCGTCCTTCTCTTCTCAGATGAAGGACAGTGGTCTCAGGTAGCTGAAAGAAGCAAGGAAGCAGAGTTTCCCACATCTCAGCCTGGTCACGTGCTCAGATTGTCAGGAATTAGCTGAGAGGGTCACACCTGAACGGACCTGACTGGACAAAAGACAAGGGCCACACAGAAAAAAGGATGCTTCGTCAGATCCCAGCACGGAGAGCTGATAACACCAGAACCTGGTTTCCGCACTCACGCACGTTAATCTTGGAAATGTAGGCACAACCCCAAAGAAAGGGGCATGGAATTCCAAATAGATGAAGATAAAGTTCCCGCTGCCCAACAAAATAAGGGTCCCAGATAGAAATTAAATTCAGTTAAAGAAACATGAGAACAGTTCCATTTCACACGTATGATTTTGTTGAATGATAGTCCAGCAGTTCCCAGCACAGTGCCTGCAATATGGTTGGAGTTCAAAAAACTGTGGTTTCCTCTTCGTATTGGAGGATCACAAAATTCTCATTATCTGGTGAGTTAAACTGGGTGAACTTTAATTCATTTATCCATTTACCCTTGTAACAAAGATATTTTGAATACCTACTCTGTGCCAGGCAATATTCTAGGCACTGAAAACACTATAATGTAAATGAAGTTCCAGCCCCTTAGAGACAAAGACAGTGGGAAAAGAAGAAAGAGGGAAGGAAGGAGGAAAGGAAAGAAGGAAGGAAGGAAAGAAGGAAGGAAGGAAAGAAGGAAGGAAGGAAGGGAGGAGGAATGACAAATGTAAGAGAATAGAACAAAGCAGAATATTAGAGAGAGTTCGGGGTTGGTCCCCTCTCCTGGTCAGAGTGCTCAAGAAGGCCTCTCTGAGTAGATGAGACTAACATTGTGCCTTGGAAATTTGTGGCAAGAACACTCCAGGCTGGGGAGCCAGCAGGGCACAAGCCGTTGAGTAGTCTTCCAAATCAGTTATTCTCTAAACTTACAACTCAAATTAGCATGTAAGGGAAGAAGTCTGTAATCTTAATGTGAATCTTAGCCATTCCTTCGGTTTCATTTATATAACAGCCAAAATATATTTTGGAAAAATAAATCAAGATGAAAGTAAGGATTTGCTGTTATTAATGTGCATTCATTAAATTACATTCATTCAAATAGGAAAGAATAAGCTATATAACTTATATTTGTGTCTATGTCTCTATTTGCATATACCTATATTTGTATCATCTATATCTCTATTTACATTTGAAATATGCTATATACTCTGGTTATACCCATACCTGCATCTATTTATCCATCTATCTACCTATCTATCATCTATCAATGTGCTGCTGGCTATGTGACCTAATTATTTTACTACTAAGGCCTCACAGCTGATTAACTTATTTCTGAAAGAAGCAAACTGTCTTCCTGAGAAACTCCTCAGAAGTAGAATATATAACTGTGTATCTATACCATGTGTATCTGTATCTGTATCTGGCTATGCTTATAATTGTGTTATGCATACATAAGACTTCCGTTTAAGCACTCCCAGTTTATACCTTTACAGACCAACTGGATCAAATCTACAGCAAGAAGATGACTCTACTCATAAAACACCAATTGGGGGGATTATTTTGTTACTATCTTCTAACGAGATGTCGAAAAGAGGTTCCCAAAAGATAAATTATTAATTCTAAATAGCATACAAAATCATACTTTATTATTTGAAAAAAGGTAAAAATATCACCACTGCTTTATCCTTAAGGTTTCCCCTTGGAAAGAGCCACCCCCGCTCCCCAAACAGAAATTGAAGATGTGTTACCAATGCCAGTGCAGTCACCTCCAGGGTAGCTGACATATCCATGGCATTTTTTCAAAGCTATGATACATAAATTTTATTTTAAAAGAGTTGCAAACAAAAAGAAACACACTGGCTTTGTCTATATTCAGGGTCCTACAGTTCTTTTTAAAGTACAGTGTTATGATGCTTTATAAAAAGAGATCCTACATTTTCTGATGCCTGGTAAGACTGATATTTATCACTTACAACTCCCTCACACTCTTGATTTTATGATGGAATCATAAAATTGTGGGTAATTTTTTTTTTTTTTTTTTTTTTTTGCGGTACGCGGGCCTCTCACTGCTGTGGCCTCTCCCGTTGTGGAGCACAGGCTCCAGACGCGCAGGCTCAGCGGCCATGGCTCACAGGCCCAGCCGCTCCGCGGCATGTGGGATCTTCCCGGACCGGGGCACGAACCCGTGTCCCCTGCATCGGCAGGCGGACTGTCAACCACTGCGCCACCAGGGAAGCCCGTGGGTAATTTTTTAAATGACTGCATCAATTATAATAAAAATATATGCTTTAAAGCCCTCAAAAGTAAGGTAGTTACAATCAGTCATCCTACACTAAAAGAGTCATTTGAAAAAAAAAAAAAAAAAAAAAGAGTCATTTGAAATGAGTCTTATTTAATTAGGACGACTGCATGCCTGACTTGCGGGGGACAGTCCCAGTTTATGTCTACTGTCCTGATGTAAGAACAGTGCCCACACTGACTCTCAAGAAAGTCCTGGGCTTCCCTGGTGGCGCAGTGGTTTAGAGTCTGCCTGCCGATGCAGGGGACGCGGGTTCATGCCCCGGTCCGGAGGCGGGGGGGTCCCACGTGCCGCGGAGCGGCTGGGCCCGTGAGCCATGGCTGCTGAGCCTGCGCGTCCGGAGCCTGTGCTCCGTGGCGGGAGAGGCCACAACAGTGAGAGGCACGTGTACCGCAAAAAAAAAAAAAAAAAGTCCTAGTAAACTACAGTTATTCGATGTAAAATCAATTGCAGAATGGTTATAGTGAAGAAATTTTATAAATCTAGTGTTTGGCCCGGGACAGGAAATACCACCTGTCACTAAAATCTGGAAAATACAGTTGTCACAGTATATAATATTCAATTATTTAAATAATTTTCCTCCTCTGGGAGCCGAAGAATCAAAGAGTGACAAAAAAGGGCTGTAGCACAGAAGTAGTTTGACTGCCATGCCAGCACTAATATAATAGCATAGACACACAAATACAAGACAGGGTTTACAAGTTTATTCTCCTTCAGGCATAAAATTAATGAAATTGACATTTGTTAATGTATTTCCCTGACTACATTTTACTTCTATGAACTAGCAAAAATTTGGAAGTTTATGGCAACTAATCATTTCCACTTTATCTAATACTAGCAGGGGAAAAGTTATTAAAGTTGAAGTCTTCTCAAGGGATGTGCCACTCCCATCAACTCATCTTTTCTATGGCATATAGTATTACTATAGTAAATGTTCAATTGTATAGGAGAAGATATTTAAATCATTTTACATTTTCTAATATTTTCCAGTTCTACGCTTTCCCAGATATAGTAGATTTGCTTTTTAGAACAGCATTTGCGTTTGACATAATAAGGGGTTTGGCATTTTTAAAAGGTGGGAGGGGGGCAGATCATTTTTGGAAAATAATTGAACTAGCTTTATGACTACAGAACTTCTTAGAACCTTTAATATTCTAATATACATGGTGACTCTAAGAGACAAGTATTGCACGAGGCACTTCTCAAACATGTTTGCCCACTGAGCTCTCTTTTCCCACAGTATCCTGCTGGTCTAATGTCTGTGCAACACATTATGGGAAATATGTCTTAAAATAATGTCTTATTCTCCACCAATCTACATGGAAAAAAAATCGAATTCCTCTGTTAAAGGTTTTAAAACTACTTAAAGATGCAGTAATGAAAAAAAAGATGATAAGAAAATGTACCTACATTTATTTATTTATTTATTTATTCTACAAATGAGTGAGTATCTACTATGTGCTGGGCACTTTTTCAGGCAACAGTATTGCTGCAATACAAGCCATGCAAAGTCCTGGTTCTCAGGGAGGAAACATTCTAGTGGGAAATACACAATAAGCACATGTATGAATATATATGTATCCATGAGTGATGGTGTTAGGGTGCTAATATTGTGAGACTTTGTTCTTTCTGCTTTTGAATTTTCTCTAATATGGGTATAGTACATATATAAATTCAATGTGATTATAATCAACATCCAAAAGGATTTTTTGTGAAACTTAACAAACTGGTTAAGGGCCTAGAAGAACAAAAAGCCAAGAAGAGTCACAATGATTTTTAAGACTAAGGAATTTTCCCTAAAATATTACGGAGCTATAAAGTTATTAGCACAGGGATAGACAAACTAATGGATCAAAATAAGAAGTCCATAATCAAAAACCTACATGGAAACTTGATGAGTGTAGAAATGGTACTGATGATCAATGAAAGTGATGGATTACTCATCAAATAGTGTTGGAACAACTGGCCTTCCAAATGGAAAAATAAACTGAATCCCTGCCTCACACCATACTTAAAAAAGAAATTTAATGTGGAATAAAGAACTAAACTTGAAATTGAAAATGACACAAATAAATGGAAAGCTATTCCTTGTTCCTGGTTTGGAATAATTAATATTGTTAAAATGTTTATATTGCCCAAAACAATCTACAGACTTAATGCAAACCCTGTCAAAATTTGAATGGCATATTTCAAAGAACTAGAAAAAATAATTCTAAAATCTGTATAGAACCACAAAAGATCTTGAATAGCCAAAACAATCTTGAAAAAGGAAAACAAAGCTGGAGGTCTCATGCTCCCTGATTTCAAACTATACTACACAAAGCTATAGTAATCCAAACGGTATGCTATTAGCACAAAAACAGACCCACAGATCAATGGAGCAGAATTGAGAGCCCTGAAATAAACCCACAAACATATGGACAATTAATTTACAATAAAGGGGCAACAAATACACAATGGAGAAAGGATAATCTCTTCAATAAATAGCACTGGGGAAACTGGACAGCCACATGCAGAAGAATGAAACTAGACTACTATCTTACATCATACACAAAAATTAACTCAAAATGGATTAAAGACTTGACTGTAAGACCTGAAACCATAAAATTCCTAGAAGAACACAGAGGTGGTAATCTCATTGACATTGGTGTTAGTGATAGTTTTGAGGATCTGACTCCAAAGGGAAACAAAAGCAAAAATAAACAAACGGGACTTAAACTAAAAACTTCTATACGGTGAAACAAACCATCATCAAAACAAAAAGGCAACCTACTGAATGGGAAAAGATATTTACAAATCATATATCTGATAAAGTGTTAATACCCAAAATATATCAAGAGCTCATACAACTCAACAACAATAAAACAACCTGATTTAAAAATGGGCAGAGGATCTAAATAGATAATTTTCCAAAGAAGACATACAGATGGTCAATAGGCACAAGAAAACATGCTCAACATCACTAATTATTAGGGAAATGCAAATCAAAAGACATATCCCCCGACAATTGTTAGAATGGTTATTATGAAAAGACAAGGAATAACAAATGTTGGGGAGGATGTGGAGAAAAGGGAGCCCTTGTACTCTGTTGGTGGGACCATAAATTTGTTTAGTCACTATGGAAAAACAGTATGATGATTCCTCAAAAATTTAAGAGTAGAACTACCATATGACCCAGCTATTACACTTCTTAGTATCTATCCAAAGAACACAAAAACACTTAATACTTAATTCAAAAAGATATGTGCACTCCTATGTTCACTGTGGCATATTTATAGTAGCCAAGATATGGAAACAACCTGTGTGTCCATTGATGGATAAATGGATAAAGATATTCAATGGAATGCTGCTCAGCCATAAAAAAAGAATGAAATCCTGCCGTTTGTGACAACATGGATGAACCTTGAGGGTATTATGCTAAGTGAACTAAGTCAGGTGGAGACAGAAAAAAATACCACATGATTTCACTCACATGTGGAATCTAAAAAACAAAACAAAAAATAAATAAAACAAAAACAAACTCATAGATACAGAGAACATATTGGAGGTTACCAGAGGATAAGGGGGTTTGGGGATGGGTTAAATGAGTGAAGGTGATCAACCATATGAAATTTAATTTCAAAATTAAGTTATTTAATTAGTAAAAAAAAAAAAAAGAAGAAGAACTGAACATATACAGTACATATCTACATATAGGTATAAAACTACATGGCTCCAGGCAGTTACGGAAGTGAAATTCACATCAATCTCTTCCCACAGTATCAATGCATTTAAAGTTCTTACAAGCATGAACCTTTAAAATGTTTTAATATTCACAAACTAAATTCCATCTTGTAAACCACAAGAATCATAAGCATGCCCCTGCCCATCCTTGTATAACAGAATTATTCTATAAGAAAATTCTAGGTCCACTGAGCACCCCGTTAGGAAGGGGCCATCTACAGAGTGGAAATTGCCAAGGATTTAGAATCCAGAGTACTGAGTTCAATTCTAGTCTCACCATTCCCTAAGGGTGTGATCCCAGGCCAGTAATTTGACCTGTGTGAGTCTGTTTCCTCGTCTATAAAATGATGATAATGGTAGTATCATCTCACTGAATTATCATGAGGATTAAAGAAAAATATACAGGAAAGTGCTTTGTAAGTCTTAGACTCGTTTTGCCAAAAATAGTAACTCATTTCTGTACCAGTTGAAGGCAAAAGATGCTTACCACATGAAACTCGCCTTAAGGGAATAAGTGAAGTGCTCTGGTGGAAGAGGCAGGATTAACACTGGAAGCAATAGCATGCATCAAGAGAAAGAAAGAAAGAAAGAAAACCCCAAAGAAACACAGGTTGAATTATGTAGCTGAGACTCTCAGGACTGTAGGGAGCTTCAGTGAGTGTCAGGCTCTAGGATGATGAATGACTTTCACTAGGCCTGAGGCATGCTGTTTAGATCAGTGGAGGGTGTGAAGACGGTGTTCTAGGTAAGGAGAAGAGAATGCCGTCTACTTGCAAAATAGCAATGATAGGCTTAATTTATCCAACATGGTCAGGATCTTTTCACCGTAGGGCCAATCATGGTTCTTATTAAGCGGAGAAGGCTTACTTGCTCCTGTAGGTTAACCTAACTTTAAAATTACGAAAAAAGGACTTGGGAAACAGCAAGGACTGATACTTACAGGGTGGCAACAATGTTTCACTAGTTATCATCCAGGTGCGTGATCTGGCCCTTAGCAGCTATTTTATTAGGTTCCCAGCATCTTGTCATAGATCCTTGTCCATAGCTATTTGATGACTCTGAAGGATGACGGTGAGAAATCTCATCTTTGCTTTGTAAACACCCCAGAATTTAAATTTACTGCTTCTAAATCTGACCCACGAATGGACCAACAAAGGTGTTAAGATATTTTTCTTGAATCAGCACAGCTTACTAGACCCTGAGACAGATATCTTGTCTCAAATTTCTTCTACTTTATTTGCTGTCTGTTGTTTTAAACAATTCTCTTTGATTCTTTGTTTTGATCTACACAAAATGTTAGGTTGAAATAACTACTTGTCGTTCCCACTGGATCCAGCTCGGAAGTAATGTGGACCAAGAATCCATAATACAAGGCCATGTGGCTAAAAAGTTTTGAGATTTCAATAACATGAAAACTATTAATGCTGAGATTCCTGTTTAGAGTGAAATGTGTTGTCATCACACCCCGTTTAATGTCATCATTAAACGGTGATGTGATCTTTGTTTCTACATAAGCAGTCACTGCTTGGCTGAGGATAAGACAATCTTGAAACTTAAGATAACTGATGCTCAGATAAAATCAATCCTATTGATAGGTTTAGAAACAAAAAAGCCTCACATTTATACTACTGCCTTCTTTTTGCTATGGGAAGGGAGAAGGGATTGTTTTTTGTGGAGGCAAGGCTAGTATCTCAGGGAAATAAGAAACTAATAACAGATGTAAAGTCAAGGTAAGAAATGGCGCACACTTCTCCCTCCTTCCTGCTTCCCACTTCAAGTTACATTCCATCTGGAAGACTTCAGACCTTTCCCCAACATTTAGTGACTGAAAATTAACCTGGAAACTTTGGTCTGCTTGCCCTCTGGTTGGGGCACTAAGAATTAAGCCTTTCTCAGTAAGTTCCTGTGATTTACTTATATAGTTAAAACTAACCATAATTCACGCACCTCATAGTACATTATACGTCAAAATACGTCACCTCATTCAAATGTACACTTGAAAAATGATGCTGCCTACCTCACCTCACTTCTCCCACCCACCCAGTTAGTTTCCCTTCCTTCTGCCTCATCCAGTCTTTCCAAGCTGAGACCAGCCTGACCCTACTTTCCAGGACACGCTCAGGTTCTCTTTCATTGAAAAGTATCTCAACATGCCTTGCTCCACTCACAGGGCCCGGTGGCAGACTCTGTCCCACCACATTGCTCCTAAACTCACGTTTGCCATCAATCATACCTGAGACTTGAGACCATGGCCCCTGGTCGTCCACAACGTCCCCCAGCACAACTCATCCCACCCCAATTCTTCAGGCCATCTCACGCTCCCCTTCAGGCTATCGAACTGGGACTCTTCCTTTGACTCTGTTTTGAAATGTCCAGCTGGTTGCCCTGCTTACTTCCCTGAGACCTGGGACATGATCCTAAACTCCAAGCTGGTGCCAGAGCCCCTGTGCTGTACTGTGTTCCTGAAGGCCCTCTCAGGAGGACCAAGAGTCTCACCCCAGGGTCTCAGCCCAGCTATAGGGGATGTGAACCAGCAGAGTAGATTTCCTGCTTGCCTAGGTGTTGTCCCAAGACTCTTGGTTACTCTGCCCCACACCACAGCCTTTAGAACCTCATCTTGAACTGTGCTTTCTAACTCCTCTCCCTTCCTACCCACCTCACACATCCCCTGGGCTCACAAGCTCCAGGATTAAGACTGAGCCTGGTGTGCCCCTCAGGTACCAGTTTCCACAAATGACCATCCTTCCTAACGGATGAGTGTGATGCCAAGCTCTGACACTGTCCCTATTTCCTCTACCTTGCATTGCAACAGGTGTGCCAGCATACCGCATTCAACATGGACCCAACAGAAAGGAACAGTGGCAGCTGTTACAGGCCAGGCATTGTCCTAGTTGATGAAGAGATGAAAAAGGCAAATCCCAGCATCAAGAGGTCTACAGCCCTCACCCGTCTCTACTAATGCTCATGTTCTGATCTATAACTTGTGAAGCACCTCCCTCACTGGACCACATCCTGTGTGTTATACAGAAAGACTAAAAACAGGGTCCAACCAAATTGCACTTCTAGCCAAGTGTTACCTTAAGAAATATTTTAATTATTCTATAGTTCATTTGTTATTAAAATTGGAAATAACACATAGGATTGCCTGGATAATGCAACACAGAAACAAAGGGGAAGGTATGTGTTCAGAGGCTACATGAGAACGGCCATCCTCATACTTGCAAGTTCACAGATCTGGATCATTGATTCTCAACAGAGGTGGTACCTCCCCCTAGAGGGCATTTTGGAAATCTGTGGAGGTATTTTTTGTTTTCACAATGATTAGGGTATACTTCTAGCAGTTGATGAAGCAGGCATGCTAGAGGTCTCCCAGGGCAGGGGACAGTCTGCTCAATGAAGAAGCTGAGCTTTGTACAGCTTTTAAATATCCCAGCAAATAGTCAAATACGTGAGTAATTTGTTTATAATTATCTCAACCTGAAACCTAATGCTACTTTATATAGAGAATTTTTGAACAGTTTTAATAGACACTGACTTTCCAGCAAAGCAACAGACCATCTAAATCAAAGGAAGAAGGTCCTTTGTTTGGTTCAGAAGGTTATTAAGTGTTGTTTGTCATTTTGAGAAGTCGTGTCACCAATCACAATGCTGTTCAAGGTCTTCAACAGCCCATACAACAAACCTGTTTCAGTCTACATCTGTAGATGTCACCAAAAATTGTAATAAAAGATATCTGAGATGTATTTTAATGAATTTAACATTCAAACATTATATGAGCAGAGACACGCAAAACATAGAGATCAGATTGAGGTCCATTAAAAAAAGGGCTGGTTTATAATATTTCATATTCAAAAATTTGGAGGCAATAAAATAAGAAATCTATGTTGTGAAAATTATATTTTGGAAGTACTTGCTAATTTGGGCGGGGGATGTTTGATGTTTTTCAGTCTTACTCTGACCTTGTCCCCAGAGGTGTACCACCACACAACTTCTCAACAACCTCTTGAACTATAGTTCCCTTTCCCAAACCTTCTATTCTGCATCATCCATCAAAAAATACAGCCTTGGCTTCCCTGGTGGCGCAGTGGTTGAGAGTCCGCCTGCCAATGCAGGGGACATGGGTTCGTGCCCCGGTCCGGGAGGAGCCCACATGCCGTGGAGCGGCTGGGCCCGTGGGCCATGGCCGCTGAGCCTGCGCGTCTGGAGCCTGTGCTCCGCAACGGGAGAGGCCACAACAGTGAGAGACCCGCACACCGGAAAGAAAAAACAAAAAACAAAAAACAAAAAAAAACAAAATACAGCCTCCAAGGATTTTTAAAATCCTAGAGACTGAATACACGTCTAGTAAGATAGTGTTATTATCCTAATCCATGTCATAAATTGGGAATCATTTTTATATTATACTTATAAACAGAACCCAGCTCATTTGTAAGAGTATTGGACTTCATTTTCTGCACTTCGACTCTGTATATCTTCTTGACATTTCCCCTTACTTAAATTAAGATTAGTTTTCTTGGGCTTCCCTGGTGGCGCAGTGGTTGAGAGTCCGCCTGCCGATGCGGGGGACGCGGGTTCGTGCCCCGGTCCGGGAAGATCCCACATGCCCGCGGAGCGGCTGGGCCCGTGAGCCATGGCCGCTGAGCCTGTGCGTCCGGAGCCTGTGCTCCGCCAACGGGAGAGGCCACAACGGTGAGAGGCTCGCGTACAGCAAAAAAAAAAAAAAAAAAAAAGATTAGTTTTCTTTTTATTATTATATGTAAACACATATACTGTTATTACTTACCCTAACACTAGGTTTATTTGAGTATCCATTTGTACTTTTCCTCCTTAATTTTTCTATATTTCTTGTACAGAATAATAAAAAAAAATTATTTTAGAATAATAAAGGGAATTATCATAAAAAGGGAGCTCTGACCTCTGTAAGGTTTTTTCAACTGCTCTAGAGTCAACAGACTAACAAGTAGTTTTATCCTTGAAAGAGCTTCCTGCAAGGCAAGAGTGAAATTGAGAATATTTTATAGCCAGTCTAGTGCAAACACCAACAAATCAAAATGGACCCCAGCTATAAACGACAACTCTAGCAGAACCGGTGTCCATCAGCTGAATGTCAGCCCTCTCTAAAAAAATCCCAGCTCGTGGTTGTGACCCAATTCCAACATGGCACTATTATGTCCTGTCTCTCCTCCTAGGGCAATGGTGCCTGGGTTTGGTTCGATATATTCCTTATCTGTTATCTAATTTGATCCTTTTTTAAAATCACTATGAAGAGATATTATCGCTACCTTTACAGATGAAGATAGGGAGAAATTAAGAAATCTGTATAAAGTCACAGAGTTAGCAAATAGCAGAACTGGGATTGTAACATAGATACTTCAACTCCCAATACCCATGCTTCCCCATCCATCATCACCATTTCATGTTCACTTATAAAATTACTACACAATGAACATAGCAGAAAAGCACAGGTGATGGTTGGTTCTGAGCAGTACTTTTCACCAAGACAAGAAACAACAAATGATATAACAATGGGATTAATAACCAGGTGATAACATTTGGACCCTGCTAATGTGGGCCTTATTACAATCCACCAAGCATAAAGAGACATAAAGAGTTTCTTACCGTTTCACACATTCATGTGACCTTCTCTTTTATCACCCTCTTGAGTTATGGTAATTAAGAGGAAACAATACTATCATGCAGGTACTCATTAAATTCATGGTCTGTGAGCTCCTTGAAGATGGGAAATCTTCACCTCAACTCCAGTGCTGAGCAGAGTACCTACAGCAAAGTAGGTGTTCAGTTAATGTCTCTTGTTACCACTGACTGATGACATAGCATTCTGTAGCAAACCATAGGAGAGAAGATGTGCGGTTCTCCTGTTTCTGGTCTCCCTTGCCTTGAAATCTCATAGGCTTGTCCTCATAAACTCCTGGCCAACACATTCACTCACACTCCCAAGAGTTGACTCTTTGGGTTGTTTTTTTGTTTGCTTGTTTTTCCCAAATGTTTTCTTTCTTTTTTTTCCCCCTTTTGTTTTTTCTTTCCTTTTCTTTTTTTCTTTTTGACTCCTCCTTGGGTTTCAAAGTGCACTCAGGTGAAGGATTATTTGGGAGGTAACTGTGAGGATGAATTGGTAGACAGGTGGGGTATAGAGGCTAAGAGAATAACTGTAAATCCAATAAGGAAGGAAAAGAGTATGCTCTCTATATGAGATTCCAAACTTCATAAATTCTGTAACCTTTCATATGTAGAGAGCATTACTTCTTTTACCAATTTATTGAGAAGCTGGTATGTCCTTGGATAGAAAGGAAAGAGAAATTCATAGCATTGGCGATTTGCTAAAGATTGGTGATAAAGAATTTAAATTTGATTTGAGATGAGAATATAAGCTCCATGAGGGCAAGGACCTGGGTCTTCTTTTAACACTATCTCCCTGTTATCTAGCACATTGCCTGGTACTAATCAACAAGTGTTGATTGAATTAATGAGATCACATAAGATAAAAGTATGACAAGCAGTGAAAGTATTTTCATAAAGGTGTCATAGCTAAATATTAGTGTGCCAGGAGGGAGAGGGTCCATACTCAAAAACAGGCTTGACAATGAAGTATGTAGGTCATCTCTCTACAATTCCTCTCTCCAGAATCACTTCCTTACTAGTCATACCCTTAATGGCCCTATGCCATTTCAGATGTTTAAAATGTGATTATTCCGGAGATTTTTAAATAATTTAAAGGACAAATGTTTCAACATAGACTGCCACCATTTCTCATTTAATTTCTCAGAAGGGGGGGAAAATACTGTGTTTTGTAAAGGCAAATTGCTTTAAAAGGAACAATAGGCCCAAACTGGAAATTTTAAATATTGAGTAATAGAAACGAAGGGTTAAATAAAATTATGTCAAAAATATTCTAATTTTAGAAATATATAATATTTATTTGGAGTTATACAAGCTATAAGTTGCAAGCCAAAAAATAGTTGAGCAAAAGTGTCTTTCCAAAGATGACCAGTTTTAAAGGGGCAGAGTATTTCAATTTATCGTGCTGCATTATGCAACTTCTTCAACAGCCCAGGTTTTCCGTATACATCAGCTATAATTCTAAGGGAAAAAAAATGTTGATTTTGCGAGTGATTTACAAAGCCTGTTTTATTTTGTCTCGTTTTTAAATTTTTGGCTGCATTGGGTCTTTGTGGCTGCGCGCGGGCTTTCTCTAGTTGCGGCGAGCAGAGGCTACTCTTCGTCGCGGTGCACAGGGCTTCTCCTTGCGGTGGCTTCTCTTGTTGCAGAGCACGGGCTCTAGGCACGCAGGCTTCAGTAGCTGTGGCTTGCGGGCTCAGTAGTTGTGGCTTGGGGGCTCTAGAACACAGGCTCAGTAGTTGTGGCACACGGGCTTTGTTGCTCAGCGGCACGTGGGATCTTCACCGACCAGGGCTCGAACCTGTGTCCCCTGCATTGGCAGGTGGATTCTTAACCACTGTGCCACCAGGGAAGTCCAACAAAGCCTGTTTAATAAGGAAAGGTGACTGTATTAGTTTCCTATGGCTGCTGTAACAAATTACCACAAACTCAGTGACCTAAAATAAGAGAAATTTATTCTCTTTCAGTTCTGGAAGCTGGGAAGCCCAAAATGGTTTTTCTGGGTGGAAACCAAGGTGTCAGCAGGGTTCATGCCCTCTGAAGGCTCTAAGGAAGAATCTGTTTCCTTGCTTTTTCCAGTTTCTGGAATTGCACTCTGCTTTCCTTGGCTCACGACCCCTTCCTCCATCTTCAAAGTCAACAGTCTGGACTTTTGTTTCAGTGGTCACATTACCTTTTCCTTCTTCTTTATAATCAAGTTTCCCCCTTATAAGTATATTTGTGATTGTATTTAGAACCCACCAAGATAATCCCAGATCACCTCCCCATCTCAGGAACCTGAACTTAGATCTGCAAATTCCCTTTTATCATACAAGGTACTTCTCACAGTTTCTAGGAATCAGGACCTGGGTATTTTGGGGGGCCATTATTCAGCCTACCAAAGTGAAAAACATATACTTGAATAGGAGGCCGGTGGTTTAAAGTTCTCCTTCCAAATTTGGAATAAGACAGAGGCAATTACTTTCTCAAATATATAGTTTGCATGAAAGAAACAGATAAATGAAGCAAAAGACAGCTGTGGTTACTTTCTATGACAACCTTAAGTCATCACCAGCATATATACCTCATCCTGAAAATGGGCACCAATCTTCCATCATTTCTAACACTGTCAACACAGAAATAGTTGCAGCAGGCGTGCAGGTGCTGATTGTAATCACTAACATAATTGAGGCTGTAACCATTCTTTTCTTTCGCTGTTCTCCAAGATTACTATTTGAGCGGGCTCCCACAATCCAGTGTTTATAGTTTCCTCAGTGATGGAGGGGGAGGATGAAAGGATACACAGGTCCGATTTCTCATCCTCTTCAGCTTGAATATTATGTGATGGTTTTATTTCTCACTCTCTCCCATTTTCAAACACTTTTATTAAACATGAGAGAGAGTCTGAAGTTAAAACTCTTTGTTTTTCATTTCCGCCCCTGTTATACAAACCAAATTGATGATGGACTCAGTTAACCGAATGGTTAGAAGAAAAGAGATTTTGTGGAACAGTCAGTAATTTATTGCTGTTTGGAAATTCTGCATAAGAATGATTAAAAATAAACACCAATGCGTACTCAGTAGAAGTGTCATAGATCCTACTAATGATTCTTTTTTTTTTGAAGATGTTACGGGTAGGAGTTTATTTATTTATTTATTTATTTATTTATTTATTTATTTTGCTGTGTGTGTGGGTCTGTGCGAGGGCTTTCTCTAGTTGTGGCAAGCGGGGGCTACTCTTCATCGCGGTGCGCGTGCCTCTCACTATCGCAGCCTCTCTTGTTGCAGAGCACAGGCTTCAGATGCGCAGGCTCAGTAGTTGTGGCTCACGGGCCTAGTTGCTCCGCGGCATGTGGGATCTTCCCAGACCAGGGCTCGAACCCGTGTCCCCTGCATTGGCAGGCAGATTCTCAACCACTGCGCCACCAGGGAAGCCCCTACCAATGATTCTTGATTCATACTTATGGATGCAGATATATTCAACTTTTCTCTTTCTAGTTTTATAAGCCCCCAGGGAGAAAATTAAATGGTTATTACTATTTGATGAAAAGTATGATTAGAGCCCTCATTAGCTGAACTCTCTAGCTTAATAATATGCAAAACAGACTGATCTTAGATTAGAAAACCTCTAAGTTCCCTTTAAACTCTAAGTTTTATGATTCTCTGCTTTTGTGTTTGCTGACAAAAGAACAAGAAAAAAGAAGCAAAGATCAGCACATGTTTCTCCTTCGCGCGTGAAACATTTGCCTTTGTTTTGGCTTGGAATGCCCACTCTTAGAGACAGATACAGCCTCGTGTGTCACATTCTTGCCACCATCTCTACACTTTTAGTTGAGATTGTCATTGACAGGGTAACACACCTGGGAACCACACCAGTTCCCAGAACCATAATTTTAAATACCATCCTAGCAGTCTCTAAATTGCAAGGGTTCCTTTGTAAGGTGAGAAACCCTCTCTCCTGGAGGTTTGTTTATTTTGCAGTTAGGAAAGATAAGGGACTCCTTTGTGAACCATTGGCTTGGAATTTAAACGTATAGTATTGCTGACAGAGTGCTGACAATTCATCATATGGTGTATTTAGCATTTTCTTTCTCTCAGGGTGGTGGGCTGGGGCGGTCCCCTCCCTTCTTCCCGGTCCCTGAGCAGAGGATCCTTGGGCAGCGATGACTCAGCCCATCTCCTGTCAACCACTGCTGCCATCCAGTCACTGGCTCAGAAGGGTTCCCTCACCACGGGTTTATTTGGAGGGCTCACTTCCAAAACAAAGATTAAAATGCCCTTTCTCTTTAATAGTCTCACTGAACACTTGCTCGTTAATGTTCAGACACTAATAGCACTGGAAAGAGTCGTTGCTTGTGTCAACTCATCAAGTAGTCTAAACAAGCCTGTTGGAGGCTGGCCAGTTCTGGCCAGTCATTGACCACAGACACGATCTGGAAGGCTGTTACAACTTGTGAAAGTGAGAGGTAGCTTTGCTTCCTGTCTAGCCCACTTCCCAGGGATTGTCCCCAGAAGCACTGGACTTTGAGGCCAGCAGGGGTTTTTGTTCAGTTGTGGCCTTAAGACGTGCTTTATTGTTTAGCACTAAAATTGAGATGTGTGTCAAAGCTGGAAAATTCTGGAAAAGCCAGAAATAAGAGCATTATCTGAAGCGAGGCTTGGCAGCTGGAAGTTTATAATTTAGTCTTGTGGTTAGAAGGTGCTGATAGTTTTTGTCCTACTTGGTTTTTGATGAGTGAGTGGGCGGATTTGCGAGTTCCCTTCTTTGGGTGATGGTGGTGCTTTTTCAGAGATATCGCTCCTCTTCTTCAGATTAGCCACATTTATCCCAGCCACGTGCTTCCTCTCTACAAAAAGAGCTTTACAATCATTACACATCCCTCAATAAGGTGGATGGAGAAAAATCTTCAAGTATGCCCTTCTGACAATAGCAAATAAACAAATTCAAAAGACTAATATTGAAAAAATTGGTACAGAGTTGTGTTTCATTTCTAACTCTGGAGTATTTCTCAGGAGGGGAAAAAGGGGGCTGTATCTCTTACATGGCATCCGAGATCCAATCTGGTCTCATTTATTTGAGAACTTTTTATTAGTCACTCATTCTGTGCCAGGAACCATGCTAGATGCCAGGGATTCAAAGATGAAAACAACATGGTCATTGCCCCCAAGGAGTGTATATCCTTAAAATAAAGTCATTGCTGTGATGGAAAGATGAAGAAAGTACAAAAGAGAGCAGCTGAAAGAGGCTGGAAAGAGTTGATTAAGGAGATTCTATCTGAACTGAAATGTAAAGGACTATGGGGATTTGTCAGAGGAAAAAAATCAGGAGAACAGAAGGAAGGGGTATGGTTACCCAGGGAATTCAGATCCTCTCCTGCCATCAGAAGGGGGAAGGCTTTGAGGGAGATAGGGCTGCATAGAACAGCAAGGACCAGGCCATTCAATGCCTTGGAAGTGTAGTTTTCACTCTTACGTGATGGTTAGGTGATTGGAAATTTCCAAACAAAAAAAGTGATGTGATCTCATTTGCAGGTGCATAAAAAATCAATTTGGAAAACTGAATGCATACACAAAGGGATCCACTCTTCACCTATCATCTGGTCATTGAGGCTGTGATCAGGGCACAGAGAAAAGCTACCCCCCTACCCATCTTTTTCATCTCTATCGTGATCCTTAATGGATTTAAGGGACTTTCCAAATCTTATTTCAAGCCTTATGCAAGTCTTTGGGAAGTTTGTTGAGGCTTCCCAACATTTTATCTCTGTCTAGGTCTCTTTTTTCTCTTTTTGCTTTTTCCCCAGCATCTTACCATGCCTTGCTATTTTTGAGCTCAGTGGTCTTAAGGCTTTTCAAAACATATTCAAATTTGGAGTAAAGCTATGATAATTGAAACAGTGTGACATTGTTACAAGATTGGAAAGACATAGCACTGGAAGACATAGCTGATTCAGAATCAGACTCTAGTATTCATGAAAACTTATATGAGAAATGAATCATCACGAACCAGTATTTCATGAAAAAGTGTTATTGATACAAATAATTAATAAATAATAAAGTTCAATTTCATAAGTAATCAAAAATTGCTAACTAAAACAAAGGTAAGGTAAAAGATACCATTAAACAAGAAAAATTAAATGTAATGCCCATGAGGTATAGGTGAGAAAGGCATTCTCCTACTCAGTAAAAAAAACATAACTTTTCTGGGCTGCCCTAGTGACGCAGTTGATAAGAATCTGCCTGCCAATGCAGGGGACACAGGTTCGAGCCCTGGTCTGGAAAGATCCCACATGCCTCAGAGCAATAAGCCCATGCACCACAACTACTGATCCTGTGCTCTAGAGCCCGCGAGCCACAACTACTGAAGCCCACGTGCCTAGAGACGTTGATCTGCAACTAGAGAAACCACCGCAATGAGAAGCCCACGCACCGCAACAAAGAGTAGCCCCTGCTCGTCGCAACTAGAGAAAGTCTGCAGGCAGCAACGAAGACCCAACACAGCCAAAAATAAATAAATAAAATAAAAATAAAAAGACATAAACTTTCTGAAAAGGCATGGATATAATTTGTTTTAAAAATGTTTATACCCTTGATCTCATGATTTCACTGATCAAAACATATTTTAAGAAAAAAAATTGGAGAATTAGACAAAGATTTGTGCACAAAAATGTTCATTGTAGCATTATTTATAATAACACACATTCTAAGAAGAGATGATTTATAAAGTAATGATACCAGTAGTCATTCTCTTTCACAGAAATGAACATTTATTGAACTTCTACTACAAGCCAGTGATTAATTTATCTCCTGTAACCTTCCCATGCTGCAGCTTATGAAATCAGGCTCAGAGGGGTTTGGTAATCTGCCCAAGATCACACAGTTTTGGGGCTAACCCAGATCTGGCATCAAAACCTTATTCTTTCCATTATACCTCAGTAGTTCTATTTATAAATATGTGTCAACTGTTTACTTCAAAAATAACTATAAGGAGCTCCATATCTCTTTCTATTTTTCCAACATTCCAGAAGACAAGGGAGTTCTGCTTTTGGATTCCTGTGGTGTGAGTGGGGGAGCTAGTGCCTACAGCTTGGAGAGTCAATGAATTCATCTGCAATTTAGATCATTCATTTCCCAAGAAAAAATAGTGAGCCGTAAGATTGCAATGTTCCTCCTGGGAATCTTCTCTCTCTTACTCTTGGAATAAATCCAGAGGAGACAAGCACTTAAGACATTGAGTACATCCCAGATACGATCTGTAGTAAATATTAGCTAGTCCATCTACACTTAGTGTTTAGTTATTTATAAGGCTACCTCTTCTATTAGATAGCCAGTTTCTCAGGGTTAAGGAAATACAGCATTGTCAGTGCCTTGAATATAGAGAGAGTACACTGTCTAGTGGCAGAAGCAGAGGACTACAGTTATTTCTCAACAGTCAATAGCTTGACTCAATTCTTACAGGAGGCACTGGTTGGCTTCATTTATTGTAGAAATGGAAAGTGGAAGTAAAAACAAACTACCAGCCTCACAGGATCAAAGGACCATCAGCCTACAGCTGCAAATTGCCAAGAAACACGCTGCAGGAATACCAAGTGTTGATGGTCAACAGAAAAGTTGTTTTAATCCTGTGCAAAGTTCTAGTCTGCTATCTTTAGACTGAACCAGTGGCTAGTTTCAGCTTTGGACCTCTACATAGCAAGAAGCAATAGAAGAGTCCTCCTAGTCATAGAGAAATCTCTCCTTTTCCTCTATATCCACTCCCTCCCTCTTTTCTTTTCCCTCCACAAAGAATAGAATGTGTTTCTATTTCATCAAATCTGAGATAACACTGATTATAAGACTAACCAACATTTCAGGTATAATTTTGTGTTGTTTTTTTTTTTTTGCGGTACGCGGGCCTCTCACTGCTGTGGCCTCTCCGGTTGCGGAGCACAGGCTCCGGACGCGCAGGCTCAGCGGCCACGGCTCACGGGCCCAGCCGCTCCGCGGCATGTGGGATCCTCCCGGACCGGGGCACGAACCCGCGTCCCCTGCATCGGCAGGCGGACTCTCAGCCACTGCGCCACCAGGGAAGCCCTTCCATCATGTTTTGATTCAGAATTTTTCTCCACACACAGCGTTGCTCTCTGTGCTATCACAGTGTTGTGTTTGCTGCACAAGACTGCTCCACTGCTCTCTATGGGATTTTCCTTCAAGTCATAGACACCCGTTTCTGCAAATGCTGGTTATTGCTTGATCTCACCAGATCAAAGGAAGGTTTTCAGACAACAGCCAGAATTCATGTTTCTTCCTCAAATTATCTTTTAAGAGTTTGTTGACTTAAATATTGAAGGGTTGCCGTTATCCAGTCATACTTCCAAAATGTCAACCAAATTCAAGGTTATGGGAACAAAAGCAATGACGGTTATGTCAGAACTTCTACCTGGCCAACACTGATTATGAGACCATTGATTGTAAGATGTCAAAGATGTTAAAATGTAAGTAAGTTAGTAAAGTGGTAAGGGGATGATTTCATCTTGAGTTGACGATATAAATTTTTTATTCAATTTCCACTGCATAGGGAGGACAGTGCAGGGAGGGATATAGGGCTAGAGGTTAGGGTTGGAGAGTTGTTTTCTGATCATTATTTACTCCAAGTCTGAGTTTTGGTGTCCCATAAAGGGCTCAGTGTTGGTAGGCTGACCCCAACATCTTTAAGGGAACTGTTTAAAGATGTTCAGGAGCTGACCAGGTACCAAGAGCCTAGGATTAAATCAGCATGTAGTTTTCATTTTATTTCCAACATTTCTAATTTATAATGGTTACTTTTTATAGAAATAGATCCACCTTAAGAAGAATCAAGTTTCTTTGTTTGCCTCGCCACTCTAAAGTTCAAACACATCAGATGTTACTAAGAGTTTTCTGTGAACCCTAGGAGGGAATCTGAGCCATTTACCTGAAAATAGATATGTGGGAAACTGCCTCTACCTTTAAATTGAAGCGAGGCCAATCCGTATGTCGATTTCATTGAGGTTACATTGGAGGCATTGTTTAGTTGATTATTCATACAGGAGTGTGGAGTGAAAACCAAAAGTCAATAGATGGTAGTAGGCAAAGTGTTTTATGGTTAAAAAAAAACAACAACAAAAAAACCACTCCCCCATTTGGATAGATTTGTGTGGGACAGAGGTAAAGGAAGGGCAATAAGATGAGGAGGGAAGAGGAGATTGGAAAGTGAAAAGTTATCACCAAAGAGGTAAATGTTTGAACAATAGACATTTTCATGACTTTCAAGCACACACAATATTAGGAATTGGCTCAAGTTTGTTTTACTCAAAAAAGACCCTTAGTCTTTCTTTTTTTTAAAAATAAATTTATTTATTTATTTTTGGCTGCGTTGGGTCTTCACTGCTGCACATGGGCTTTCTCTAGTTGCGGCGACGGGGGGCTACTCTTTGTTGCGGTGTGCGGGCTTCTCATTGTGGTGGCTTCTCTTTTTGCGGAGCATGGGTTCTAGGTGCGTGGGCTTCAGTAGTTGTGGCACACAGGCTCAGCAGTTGTGGCTCACAGGCTTTAGTTGCTCTGCAGCATGTAGGATCTTCCCAGACCAGGGCTCGAACCCATGTCCCGCGCATTGGCAGGCAGCCTCTTAACCACTGTGCCACCAGGGAAGTCCAAGACCCTTAGTTTTTAGGAATAAACTACGTTATGTTAAAACTATATCACTCTGGTCTTCTCCATAGATTGGAATGAATTTTTGTCCAAAAGTATGTGACATCCTATTTTGGTCGATTGTTGTTTAATTTTATTATGTAAAATTTCCAAGTTCAAGAATGAGAATCTGACCAAAGCCCGGAAGCTGAAATACAACTTGATGAGCCCCATGTTAGGAACAAAAACAACAAAAATGTCAGCCTCTTCATGTTCAGAGCATATCTTTACATTTTTCTGTAAATAATCTGTAGATAATTTGTTTCCTGAATTCATTTTTTGGCTAAAAAATATGGAAAATGCACAAAAGTGGTCCAAACAGATGCCCAAAGAGATATTAAATGTAGCCACTGGTTATTTGTCTACCTCAACTTCACTTTGTATTAAGACTTTGCATACATCTTATTAATGAGAATTGAAATTTTTTAAATGCGACCAAAATATTTTTAGTTTTGCATTTAAAATTTCAAGTTCAAAACCTCTGAATATGTTTTTGTCATCCAGAAAAACAAGTAGGAGACATGGTCTTCATCTTGTCCTTTGGTTCTAAGAAATTATCTGCTTAAATACCAAACGATATTTTCATATTTCATATTATATTTTTCATAGTCATTTCATATTATATTATTTTTGCTGGTAATTTTCAGCCCAGCTTTGCATTTTCTGATGAATCATTAAAAAAAAAAAAGACTCTTCGGACAGTTGCAAATAGATAGGAAAGAATTTAATGGAATTGTCAGCTATTTGTCTGTATTTTTGGAATACTTAAAACTTCCCTCACATTTATGCTTTTTCCCTACAGTTTTATTATACACTAATTCTTAAATGATGCAAGCTTATCTCTAGCTCTGCCTTTGTTCAAATTCTCACAAACAGTGTTTCAATGAAGGACACACTAGTGGGATAGGTCGGGGGGAGTGATACATATCATGCTATGGTGTTGGCCAGGCCACTTAGCCTGAGAGGGTAAAAAGCAAAGGATATGAGTCATAATGGCAACAAATTAAAGGGCTCTGGTTGACTGGGACCAGCACTTATAACTTTGTTGGAACCCCAGCTTTTTCCCACTTGCCCTCCCTCCACACCAACATCTCAGGTGACTCCCGAATTATCCTTAGGATCCAATTATTGTAGCTGCTTAGTTTATTCTCTTCCCATCTCTGTCACAGCAATGTGATTGCTTTCCTCTCTTTAACTTTTCTATACACACGTGAACGCATGTATACACACACACACACACACACACACACATGCAGTAGCTGATGTTCAGTAAGCCATTCTGAGCCAACATCCAGGGTGCTGTTGATGAAGTTTTTGAACTTCACGTAAATGAAGTTCGCCTACCCCAGAGGGCTGTCCCCTTCTCTGCCTGTCTCCCCTTTCTGTGTCACGGCAGACCTCTCTTGCCTCCCCAGGGGAAATTCTGTTTCCAACAGCCATTTTTCCAGTTACTTCCCCTAATTCAGTCTCTCCTTCTTGAGTGGTGGGAACTCACAACGTTATTAGAAGTTACAAACTCATATTATCTTCATCTTTTTTAATTTTAATTTTTAAAATTAATTTTTATTGGAATATGGTTGCTTTACAATGTTGTGTTAGCCTCCACTATACAACAAAATGAATCAGCCATACACATACAGATATCCCCTCCCTGTTGGACTTCCCTCCCATATAGGTTACCACAGTGCATTAGGTAGAGTTCCCTGGGCTTTACAGTATGTTCCCATCAGTTGTCTATTTTATACATAGTATCAATATGTATATGTGTCAATCCCTATCTCCCAGTTCCTCCCACCCCACTCCTTTCCCCTTGATATTTATACATCTGTTCTCTACATCTGTGTCTCTATTTCTGCTTTGCAAATAAGATCATCTATACCATTTTTCTAGATTCCACATACATGCATTAATGTATGATATATGTTTTTCCCTTTCTGACTTACTGCACTCTATATGACAGTCTCTAGGTCCATCCACGTCTCTGCAAATGACCCAGTTTCGTTTTTTTATGGCTGAGTAATATTCCATTGTATATATGTACCACATCTTTTTTATCCATTCCTCTGTTGATGGAAGTTTTGGTTGCTTCCATGACCTGGCTATTGTAAATAGTGTTGCAATGAACATTGGGGTGCATGTGTCTCTTTGAATTATGGTTTTCTTAGGGTGTATGCCCAGGAGTGGGATTGCATGATCATATGGTAGCTCTACTTTTAGTTTTTTAAGGAACCTCCATACTGTTCTCCATAGTGGCTGTATCAACTTACATTCCCACCAACAGTGCAAGAGGGTTCCCTTTTCTCCACACCCTCTCCAGCATTTATTGTTTTGTAGATTTTTTTGATGATGGCCATTCTAACTGGTGTGAGGTGATACACACTTTGCAGTTTTGATTTGCATTTCTCTAATAATTAGTGATGCTGAGCATCTTTTCATGTGCCTCTTGGCCATCTGTATGTCTTCTTTGGAGAAATGTCTATTTAGATCTTCCTCCCACTTTTGATTGGGTTGTTTGTTCTTTTGACATTGAGCTATATGAGCTGCTTGTATATTTTGGAGATTAAACCTTCATCAGTTGCTTCATTTGCAAATATTTTCTCCCATTCTGAAGGTTGTCTTTTCACCTTGTTTATGGGTTCCTTTTTTGTGCAAAAGCTTTTAAGTTTCATTAGGTCCCATTTGTTTACTTTTGTTTTTATTTTCGTTACTCTAGGAGGTGGGTCAAAAAAGATTTTGCTGCGATTTATGTCAAAGAGTATTCTGCCTATGTTTTCCTATAAGAGTTTGATAGTGTCTGGCCTTACATTTAGGTCTTTAATCCATTTTGAGTTTATTTTTGTGTATGGTGTTAGGGAGTGTTCTAATTTCATTCTTTTACATGTAGCTATCCAGTTTTCCCAGCACCACTTATTGAAGAGGCTGTCTTTTTTTCCCTGTAAATTTTTGTCTCCTTTTATCATAGATTAGGTGACCATAGGTGCGTGGGTTTATCTCTGGGCTTTCTATCTTGCTCCACTGATCTATATTTCTGTTTTTGTGCCAGGACCATACTGTCTTGATTACTGTAACTTTGTAGTATAGTCTGAAGTCAGGGAGGCTGATTCCTCCAGCTCCTTTTCTCTTTCTCAAGATTGGTTTAACTATTCAGGGTCTTTTGTGTTTCCATACAAATTGTAAAATTTTTTGTTCTAGTTCTGTAAAAAATGCCATTAGTAATTTGATAGGGATTGCACTGAATCTGTAGATTGCTTTGAGTAGTATCATCATTTTCACAATATTGATTCTTCCAATCCAAGAACATGGTATATCTCTCCATCTGTTTGTGTCATCTTTGTTTTCTTTCAAGAGTGTCTTATAGTTTTCTGCGTACACGTATTTTGCCTCTTTAGGTAGGTTTATTCCTAAGTATTTTACTCTTTTCGTTGCAGTGGTAAATGGGATGGTTTCCTTAATTTCTGTTTCTGCCCTTTCGTTGTTAGTGTATAGGAATGCAAGAGATTTCTGTGTATTAATTTTGTATCCTGCAAATTTACCAAATTCATTGATTAGCTCTAGTAGTTCTCTGGTGACATCTTTAGGATCTTCTATGTATAGAATCGTGTCATTTGCAAACAGTGACAGTTTTACTTCTTCTTTTCCAATTTGTATTCCTTTTATTTCTTTTTCTTCCCTGATTGCTGTGGCTAGGACGTCCAAAACTATGTTGAATAATAGTGGCAGGAGTGGACATCCTTGTCTTGTTCCTGATCTTAGAGGAAATGCTTTCAGTTTTTCACCATTGAGAATAATGTTTGCTGTGAGTTTGTCATATATGGCCTTTATTATGTTGAGGTAGTTTCCCTCTTCGCCCATTTTCTGGAGAGTTTTTATCATAAATGGGTGTTGAATTTTGTCAAAAACTTTTTCTGCGTCTATTGAGATGATCATATGGTTTTTATTCTTCAATTTGTTAATATGGTGTATCACACTGATTGATTTGCGTTTATTGAAGAATCCTTGCATCCCTGTGATAAATCCCACTTGATCATTGTGTATGATCCTTTTAATGTGTTGTTGGATTCTGTTTGCTAGTATTTTGTCGGGGACTTTTGCATCTATATTCATCAGTGATATTGGTCTGTAATTTTCTTTTTTTGTGATATCTTTGTCTGGTTTTGGTATCAGGGTAATGGTAGCCTCGTAGAATGAGTTTGGGAGTGTTCCACCCTCTGCAATTTTTTGGAAGAGTTTGAGAAGGATAGGTGTTAGCTCTCCTCTAAATGTCCTCTAAATGTTTGATAGAATTCACCTGTGAAGCCATCTGGTCCTGGACTTTTGTTTGTTGGAAGATTTTTAATAACAGTTTCAATTGCATTACTTGCGATTGGTCTGTTCATATTTTCTATTTCTTCTTGGTTCAGTCTTGAAAGGTTGTACTTTTCTAAGAATTTGTCCATTTCATCCCGGTTGTCCATTTTATTGGCATAGAGTTGATTGTAGTAGTCTCTTATGGTCCTTTGTATTTCTATGGTATCAGCTGTAAGTTCTCCTTTTTCATTTCTAATTTTGCCAATTTGCATCCGCTCCCTTTTTTTCTTGATGAGACTGGCTAAAGGTTTATAGATTTTGTTTATCTTCTCAAAGAACCAGCTTTTAGTTTTATTGATCTTTGCTATTGTTTTCTTCATTTCTATTTCATTCTATCTTCATCTTTTAAAGAGGTGGTGTGGTTCGGACAGGTATGGAAAGGGCCAAGTAATAGGTAGCATTTCTTCATTTTCTGTGTTAAAATGACTTGTGAGTATGTAATCCTGGGCCTTAAAATCAGTAATCCAGAATTTTGGCCCTCTTGACTTCTTTGTCCATGAAATGGGAGACTATGTATCCTGCCAGCCAGAGGATTATGAAGACTGTCTACCCAGCATACTTAGTTTTGGTTCAAAGCTACCAGCATAAAGTATTATTTCAGGATGAGTTGGGGTTCTATGCCAGGTATCCATATGAAACATGTCCAGAACATTAATACCTTCATCCTTTGTTTCAGGAATCTCGAAGCCCCCAACCCATTGAAGTAACATGGCTGTGGGTTATACTTTTGTACAAGACAAAAGCATGCCTTTTACAAAAACGTCTTTAACTTGAGTGGCTGGAGGTTTCGTGTTTTCTGTTGTGTGAGGTTCACAAGACATTGGGAAAGAGCACATCTTTCTGGCTTATGTGGATTCTCACCCTAAGTTTACACAGAAGCACAGCTGAAACTGAGTTTCACTTGATTTCCACCTGAAACCAGAATTCACCTCAGGTTCATTTGAAATGTGCACCTATCTAGTTTAGGACCGGAGGCAGCAAACCTCTCAGACAGCTTGGCCTGAATCTGAGGTTTTGATTCAGAAGTTTGGAGTTTTCATTCAGGAGCTTTGCACAATCCTGGGCTATCTCGGGCCATGATCTGAAATCCCATCAGACTCACTTCAGACCATATGGAGTAAAGATAGAGACCTCTATGGCTTTTACTTACTGGCCATACGTTCATTCCAATGTTTCTATGTCCTCTGCCGCCTTCACTAGACTTCTACAGTGAATACTTTTTCTCAAAAAAAAAAAAAAAAAAAGGGCTTCCCTAGTGGCACAGTGGTTGAGAGTCCGCCTGCCGATGCAGGGGACACGGGTTCATGCCCCGGTCCGGGAGGATCCCACATGCCGCGGAGCGGGTGGGCCCGTGAGCCATGGCTGCTGAGCCTGCGCGTCCGGAGCCTGTGCTCCGCAACGGGAGAGGCCACAACAGTGAGAGGCCCGCGTACCGCAAAAAAAAAAAAAAAAAAAATCAGGATCAGAGGATTTAATTTTTTATGAACAGACTAATCAAAGTATGATCTGCCAGTCTTTAAAAAGGCATTTTTAGGGCTTCCCTGGTGGCGCAGTGGTTGAGAGTCCGCCTGCCGATGCAGGGGACACGGGTTCATGCCCCGGTCCGGGAAGATCCCACATGCCGCGGAGCGGCTAGGCCCGTGAGCCGTGGCCGCTGAGCCTGTGCGTCCGGAGCCTGTGCTCCGCAACGGGAGAGGCCACAACAGTGAGAGGCCCGCGTACCGCAAAAAAAAAAGACACTAGATATTAGCATCAGTGGCTGCTAGAAATGAACTGATCAAAAAGCCTATCAATTTCTTGACACTCCATTACATGCACTGAACAATTGTTTCCAGAGTGTTTGCTTTTACTTCCCTCAGCAGAAGTACTTTTGAATCCAATAACCACCTCCCACTATAGTGTTTTAAGATCTGAAAGTATTATTTCTAATTATGTCGGTACGTTGTGGTTTTTTTTTGTTTTTTGTTTTTTTTGGCTGTGCTGTGCAGCTTGTGGGATCTTAGTTCCCAGACCAGGAATCGAACCCGGCCCTCGGCAGTGAAAGCACAGAGTCCTAACCACTGGACCGCCAGGGAATTCCCTGTTGGTAACTTTTCAAGAAGGTCCATTGTATAATTTCAAGTATAAAAATCACCAAAAATTCTAGTCAGTTCTTTAAAATACATAGGTCTCTAGGGCTTCCCTGGTGGCGCTGTGGTTGAAAGTCCGCCTGCCAATGCAGGGGTTCACGGGTTTGAGTCCTGGTCCGGGAAGATCCCACATGCCACGGAGCAACTAAGCCAGTGAACCACAACCACTGAAGCCCGCGCACCTAGAGCCCGTGCTCTGCAACAAGAGAAGCCACCACAACGAGAAGCCCGCGCACCACAACGAAGAGTAGCCCCCGCTCGCTGCAGCTAGAGAAAGCCCGCGTGAAGCAATGAACACTCAACGCAGCCAAAAATAAATAAATAAATAAAATTTAAAATATATAGGTCTTTGGAATAAATGAGACAATATGAAGTTGTGCATTTTTTAATGTCTGGGAATTATACCATTGATTTTCCCTGTGTTGGTTACTGTCCCAATGTGAAAATCTATTTGCATGACAAGGTCTCATTTATACTTCAGTGACTCATTTTTATGGTGAACTATATTTCTTTGCTGCTTTCAGTATAGATAATAGTAGATCACAAGACGAAACGGAGTAAACCCACATAAAATAGAGATATTTCTATTAGTTTTGACAATGGGGAGAAATTCCTGTTTCCTTTGGTGAATAATGCAGATGAAGGATATTTCTTGGTTATAGTGTTTTAGGAGACATCTGGCTACAGAGTATTGGGTTTTCCCAGAAAATAGTGCTTCACAATTGATTTCCAAGTTATTTCTCAAATCCTCAGGAAATAGATTAGCTTTGCAGCATGGCCTTATTTATTCAAACATATTAGAAATCAAAGTGGGTTTGAACTGGTAAAATGTCTGAATTGAAGACTATTTGTAGAGAAATGCATCTGGATTCCTTCTAAGGATATACCGTCATTGAAACATGATTAATAAAGTTTCTAAGCCAAATCCTTTGAAGGAAACTCTTTCATGAATAGAAGAGACAGTTGAGAATAAATTATAATCATCAAGTCAATTGTTTCTAATAAGTGCGTTCTAGAAAACTGTTTGTTCCTTTAAGATTTAAGAGTCTCCCCAAGTCTAGTTTTCACTTTTAATTATCTGGGTACACTTTGTGTTCACAGAGAATGCAAATGTATGCTTCAATCGGGTTTCTGAATCAGTGAGGTTTGGGAGAAACTGGGGGGCATTACCTAGCCCCTAGGCGGCTGCCTCCCTGGCTAGGTCAGTTAACACTGCTGGCTACATTTTCTATTTTCTCTTCCATCACCACAATATCCCAGGCAAATAAATGCACCTCCCCTCCGCCCCCATTTTCTCTGGTGTTCAGCGGCCCCATTTCCCAACCCCAGATCACCATCAAGCTTAAAACCTCCTTCATCCATCTTTCTCCCTCCTCCCCAGAGTACAATCAATGACCAAGAAGAATCCAGCCAATGATTTCACAGCAATCTCACTAACTTACCTCTTCCTCTCCATTTCCTCTGCCAGAATCCTGGCTCAGTAGCTTATTTTTTGCCACCTGGCCTAACCATAGTCTTTCAGCAATCCTCTCTCCCTCTAACCACCCTCCTGTCGATCCATCCCGCAGAACAATGACCACACCGCTCCTCTGCTCAGAAACCTCTCGTGGCCCAGCCCTTGGGAGCCTCCACAAGAGCTGATCCCAGTTCTTTCCAACGTGAGCTCCTGCTCTCCTCTGGGTAAACCTCACACTTGAGCCGGTCATGACTTGCTGTTCCCCGAACACACTGTGGGCCTTCCAACCTCTTTACATACTCTCATGCCATTCCCCCATTCTCCTCTCAAAATCCCATCAATCCTTCAGAGTCTAAACCAAATATCCAAGCTTCCTTTAGGTATATCATACAGAAGTACTAGCCATATTTATAAATATATGATTACCCAGTGCCTTTGCAAATCTGTATGTCACATATGCGTATATATCTTGTACTCACACTCGATAGTTAAAAAAGAACTTTCACCCACCTTATCTCATTTAATTCTTAAACCAAACCCATGAGATGGGCCATATCAACAGTCGACAAAGGAAGAAGCTGAATCTGGGGAAGTTGCATGGATTACCCAAGGTCACCTAGCTGAGAAGTGACAGAAGCAGGTTTCACACTCAGGTCTTGGAACAACTCTGGGTTGCTTTCAACCCTATGACAATGACCTCCATTCTAATGGTACAGTGACATGGATGAAGTAATTTCTGCAGCAAATGGGAAGAGAGGCCAGGCCATGGAGGGTCACGGGAGGTTTCTGAGAAGAGCAGTGGCGTGATCGAAGTGCTGCTGTGGGAAGATTGATCTGGCGGGGGCTGCATGGAGGGGATGGGAGCAGGAAAGCCGTGCTGGAAGCCATCTCTCCCTCTTCTGAACTCCCGACGGTTTATACTCCCCGTGCAGCATTAATACAGCGCTGCAAACTGGTTATTTGTTTGTGTACGTTGACTCCCTTCCTACTAATACTTTGCCTAGAGCAGAAAGGATTTAATGTGGCTTTAAACTGTCTTATATTTTACAGCTAGATTAATACAACTAGGTTCTTATCTCCTCCACTTGATTTTAAGTATTGAGTGTAAAAATCATGGGTTTTACGTCTTTGTACTAAACATATGTTTGACGTGAAGCCATACTGATTGCAGATGTGCAGAATCCAATGAATGAATGAATGAATGAATGAAAGGGCATTTGAGAGATTTCTACTAAAGATGGGATTGGCAAGGGGACATGGCTAAATAAATTACGATATTTGATACTTCAAAATCATCTGTAACCATTAATAGCATGAGGCAGATCTATATGAGTTAAAATGGTGAGAAGACTGTGGTACACTGTTTAGTAAATCACAGAATACACATGCATATATACAAAAAAAATTGTGGGCATATGTGTATGTGAGTGCTTGATGCATATAGAACTATTAACACTGGTTGCCTCTGGAAAAAGTAATGGGATCAGGAAAGACTTTTATGTTGTAGTTTGTATCCGGAATTTATATAATTCTGTATAGTTTTGTACACACTGTGAAATGTATTTTACAAGGAGTTTGTATGACTTTTGTGTGTCCAGAGAATTTGGTAATGCAAACCATATATATAACTAAGGACTAATACTACAGTTTCATGTTGTCTTATGGCCTTAGCCAGGGTTTAAAAGAACCATTTAGTCTCTCCCATGTGCTGAATGTCTTCTTTTAACTTAATCCTGAAGATTCTTTCCAGTTTATTTGTGATCAAGACCCACCTCTGAGTCCAGCTTTCTTCTCTGTGCTGCCTGCTCCCGAGGGGGTCACAAAAGATGCCCCACACGTGGTCTCCTGGCATCCTTTCTGTCTTTCCTTTTTAGGACTTTTAATGGTGCATCCTCATCCCTCCCAATTTGACTCTCCTTTGTCTGCTTGGGACCGTCTGCTTGGACCCAGCCCAGTTGCTTCCCAAAGCCTCCCCAGCAAGATGTCACAATGCTCCTTGACATCTTCAGTGCAGCTCCTAGAGGCTTTACTTGCATGTGTTAAACCACTTTGGACCTGTTTGTTTACTTTTAGTAAAAAAGAACAAGGCTACTACCATTTCTGATTCTCTCCTCTCTCCATCTCCCTGCTACACCTCCAGATCAACAACCATGATTTTTCAGAAGGAAATTATTTTCCGTAAAGATTTCATTGTGTTCTCCATCAATGAGAAAACATAGTTATCGCGTGGTTACAACCTTTTTAACTACTAACACCCAAATAGTAATTAGAACTATTAGTAATTAGGATTGTCATCATTCGTCATCAGCCTTTCCTTTCCTTGCATTTGAGTATGTTCTCTTTCGAAAAGTACACTTTTCCTCTTAAACTTTTTCTATCTATCCACTCACCGCTAAATACCTTCCTTAAATTGCATTAAATCTCACTTACGTTCAACTCTCCTAACACTTTAATCATGATCAAAAGCGTTGGGTCTCATCAGACAGCAGTTTATAATTTCACCTTGCATGACCCAGTAAACCACACCATAAAATGCGAGGCTATTGAAGAGTCTCCAGGAACCCAAGGAGTTTCATAGTTCATAGTTACCAGACACACTCTACCACTCTTGTCACCATCTCTCCCACTTTCCTCAAATGCTTATTGAGCATCCCAGAAGCTCAGGAGCACTGTCGCTCTAGCAGTCAAGTCTGAAACCAAGAACCCCTTCCACCAAGGACCAGCTGGGAATGGGTGCATCAAGAATGCCTACTACATGCTCCACATATAAGACGTGCAGAACTAAATATGTAAGCAGCTTCTGGCAGGAATGAGCTCTCTGCAGGAGGCACCCCTTTGTCTTGTCACTAACCTTAAACCAGGCACCCCCATGCTCTACTCATCTGCGGACTTAGCGCACCATTCAGATCTCTTGGTCACACAATACCTTGCCTAACCTGTTGGTTCTTTCCAAAGACCAAAGAATTAGAAATGAAAAATAAGTAATTAACAGCTGAGCAGATCTCTTCCCTAGCTTCCCCTTCCGTAATCTCAGGAACAAACTGTGTGAACAAGATAGCATCTAAAGGAAAATCCCAAGAAGTTGACAAACCTGCATACAGTGGGGGATGGCAATGACTCTGACCCCCATCTCAATGGCTAACTGAGATTACTTCCCTTTTCGCCTTTAAAAACTTTCATGGCCGAGCAGAATCTTCAGAGGTGGTTTTTGGGGGACACTGAGTCCACCATCTCCCCAGATTGCTGGCATTCTGATTAAAAGCAACTTTCCTTTCTACCAACATTTGCCTCTCTTGAGGATTGATTTTTGAGCGGTGAGCTAAGTTCCGTAACAAATAGTGGGCAGTGGGTAAAACTTTTACAACAGAGCATATAGAACATACCAGGCAGATTTGTGAAGTTCAAAGTAAATTCTTCTTGCACTGCTCTGATGTCACCCAAACTCCACTTTCTAGGCAAATTCATTCTCTCTCACCTCTATACACTGGAAATTGAATCAAGCCATGGTTTTCATATTTTGTGGTCACAGATTCCTTGAGAACCTGATGAAAACCAGGAACCCTCCTTTTCCTGAAAAAATGTACTTGTTTATATACATGAAAAATTACAATTTCAAGGCTTTTGCCTATCCTAATGCCCCTTACCCCCAGAAGTTTTTTTCTTAGATCCTAGGTTAAGAACCCTGAAATACGAAGCAGCACTATTTACAATAGCCAAGTCATGGAGACAACCTAAATGTCCATCGACAGATGAACGGATAAAGAAGATGTAGTGTGTATATATATATATATATATATATATATATATATATATATATACACACAATGGAATATTACTCAGCCATTAAAAAGAATGCAATAATGCCATTTGTGGCAACATGGATGGACCTAGAGATTATCATACTAAGTAAAATAAGTCAGGCAGAGAAAGACAAATATCATATGATATCACTTGTATGTGGAATCTAAAAAAAATGACACAGATGAGCTTATTTATAAAACAGAAATAGACTCACAGACATAGCAAACAAACTTATGGTTACCAAAGGGGAAAGAGAAGGGGAGGGATAAATTAGGAATTTGGAATTAACAGGTACACACTACTGTATATAAAATAGGTAAACAGCAAGGACCTACCGTATAGCACAGGGAACTATATTCAATATCTTGTAATAACCTGTAATGGAAAAGAATCTGAAAAAATATATACATGTATATGTATAATTGAATCACTTTGCTATACACCTGAAACATTGTAAATCAACTCTACTTCAATTAAAACAAAAGAACCTTGAATTAAAGGGAAGAAATCAATCTTCAGGAATAAAGTCCACAAGTCTGGGTAAAGAGATTCTAAATGGAGCTTACAGGTGGTTCTCACAGACAAGACAGAGGATGAGAAGGGAAGTGGTGGCATTTAGGGCAACAATAAAAGAGATATTGGTGAAATAAAGGATTGGCATAATGGTGATACGCCTGTGGGTCAATCTGCGATGAGGCTGAGAACAAAGGCCTAGGCCAAACTGCTAAATTCCCTCAGGTAGTAGAGTTGAATGCTTAAAATTTTGTATCAGGTGGATGTGGGTGAAGCCTGGCTCTGTCCTATAGTAACCCTTAAACAATTTCCTCACACTTCTCTAAACCTCACTGTCTTCAGCTGTAAAATGAGGATAGCTGTGGTTTAATGGGGATGGCCTTGTAAATGAAGGACTTGTGAAATGCTCGTGACAATGCCTACACCTATCAACATTATGCTGTTTCTCTTTTTCAGACACTGAAAGGATTCTGTGCAGGTCATTTACATTACAGTGTGAGTTACAATTAAATGCTAACTCGCTGAAAGCTATTTGTACATTAAACCCTCTTTCAGTGTAGGAAGCTGTCCTATGTCAATCCTTGGCAAAATGGTGGAGGTGATAGGCACAAGGTAAAGGAGGAAGTTGAAAAGACACTATAGCATCTTTAAAATCACAGCTCTGGGACAGCAAAGCTAGACCTAAAGGATAATTTAGAGAGGCAAAGGGGAAGGACTGTAGCAGGTATTATGGAGTCAGGAGGTGCATCTAGTCCTGGGCCTCACGCCCTCTGTATTCCACTGGCCGTATTTGAAATCTATGATTAAAATCCATCTATGGTCAGCGACAGGCAGGGCACTCAGTCACCTGGAAAGTCCTATGGTCCAGCCCACAAATCTAAACTGAGCAAAGATGTCAACTGCATAAGTTAAAAATTATTGCCTAGGGCTTCCCTGGTGGCACAGTGGTTGAGAGTCTGCCTGCCGATGCAGGGGACACGGGTTCGTGCCCCGGTCCGGGAGGATCCCACATGCCGCGGAGCAGCTGGGTCCGTGAGCCATGGCCGCTGAGCCTGCGCTCCCGGAGCCTGTGCTTCGCAACGGGAGAGGCCACAACAGTGAGAGCCCCGCGTACCGCAAAAAAAAAAAAAAAAATTATTGCCTAAAATTGCAAGTGTATTGACCTGACATCTACAACAAGGGAGAATTGCAATATCATAAACACAGTTGATGGAGTGCAGAGGATCTATCACAGAGGACAAACATCAAGCCAATCTGTGAGGTAGCCAAAGTCTTGAGATTTTTCAGTACTGGTGGTAACCATGCTTTATGATTCGGCCATGTAATGCATCATCCTGACCACTGCTTTCGACAGAGTTTCATTATTGTGATAAATAGCGTGGTTACAATAGCCAAGCATGGTTTCCCCTCAGGCTGCTCTGTCTTTATTATACTGGGACACCCATGGTTCCAGGAAGGGCTTATGGTCTACTCTACTGACTCTCCAAGGAAAACACGTAGAGCCTTTAGAATGATGACATAGTGTGATCAGAGGAGATTTAAGCTTTTATTTACCGATTTCTATACTAGTAATCCTAACCCCTTGAAGTATATAAAGATTTTATTTCATGTTCTATTAAAACAGATCTGTAGCACTTCCTCTAATTTAATGACTCAGTTGCATGTAATCTTAAAACCTTGAAAGTCAGACGTCTGTGTATGTGCTTATTGTTTGTTAGTGTATATATATGTTACAAACATATCAAATTGTTTGATGAAAACTTATGTCTCTGGATTTCATTTTACTTCATGGAATGAAATCTGAAACAACTCAGATTATTTAAGTAGGTTATTTAAAGCATAACATTGATTGTGCAACTTGTTTTGTTTTTTAAATATTTAAAAGGCCCATGAGTTGTTTGACCCTACAAACAGAGATTTTGGTTTCTAACTTTGTCTGATCTTCATTAACAACCGTTCCTTCCTTACAAACAGAAGAAATAGATGGGGACGCGAAGCTCTCTAACTCCTTCCAAATCCGATGCTCTGATGCACACCCCCCTCCCTCCGTCCCTTCTCTCTCTCCTGTGGTTACCAGTTAACTTTTTTTATGGGATTTGTTAACTGTCAGTTAAGAGGGAAATTAAATTTGGGAATCTTCACTTTTTGGAGAATGCCAAGGATTTGTAGGACTGTAAGTGATGAGACATCATCTCTACCTTAAGGGAACAGCCTTAATTCCTTGGAGCTATTTCACATTTTGTTTTGTTTCTTTGATTAGTTTAACAACTTTCACAGACTTAAGAATGAAAGATCTAATATCTGTTTATTTTATTTATTTTCTCAGATCACAAAAATATTACCAATGTTAATATGTGCTTGTTTTAAAGCCATGAAAACTTTTACTCATATTATTTGGCAAATAAAATTTACATGATTTTGCTTTAAGAGAGAAAAAAAAAAAAAAAGAAGAAGAAGAAGAAGAATGAAAGATCTAATTCCAGGGCCCAGGCCCACTGTATTTGTAAATGAATGGAAAGTTAATTGAGGAAAAAGACAGAGTGTATTTCATTCATTGTTAATTTAAGTGGAGCAAGCAGATAAGCAAAGAAGGAACAGCTTTTAAATTCCCAAGTATGTTTCTCAGTTTATGTCAATATTTTGGATTTCTTTTCCATGGTAATTTCAAAGGTCAGAGTTGTGTTTGTTTCTTTGTTTTTATGAAATGTTTTACAATATAAACTTCTCTCCTGGAAAAGCTTTCATAGATGTAGAGTTCTAAAAATGTAATGAATTTTAGTAAGAGATCTGATCAAACTTTGAACATTCACATTTGGTTCAGTAAGATAGTCAACTGTTTTCTTGTACATTTCTTAATATTATACAATTCTTTCTTAGATGAATGATTTTACTTTTACTAGATATATAACTATGTAAAATCTTAAAGTTCCAGGGGAGTGAAACTGCAAAACTGGAGAAGTGGCTTGCTGTAGTGTTCGATGAACCTCTTCTTTGTTTCCATTATTTTTAGTTTGGTTTTGGTTTTCTAAGAATTTGCACCCTTGATTTTGGAACTCATTATTTCAAGCTCCAATAATCCTAAAAACAAAAGCTGAAACTATGGAATTTTTTATGGTTTTAACTTGATCGTTCCCTTTCACCTTGAAAAGGGCAAGAATTTGCCCCCAGCTAAGCCAAATTTGTGGAATAGCTTGATAAAAATGGCAAGTGTTTTGTGTATGGCGGTGATGTCCAGAGTGGTGAGATCTTTCCTGCCTTCACATTGTATTATATGAAATATTCATGCCGTTCTTCTAGAAATGCTAACCTTATTTTTCTAAGACTCCTTTCATTCTTTTTTCAGTCAAAGGGTAGAAATAATTTGCAAGGAGTTTAGTGTTGTGATAATGTCCAGGGGTTCATGCTTTAGTGAGAATTCAGAAATGGATTACAAATAAAGGTGGTTCAGTTTTCTCATCTTTAGAAATGGAGGGGAAATTCATGGATTACCTTATAAGACATAGAGAAGCAGCGCAGCAGGGAACTGAAAATATATACATACGAAAAGGTTAAAATAGTTCTAAGAAAACAGCTTCAGCAACAAATTTCATAAAGATTAAATGAGAGACCACTGAACGTTCTCCTTCTTGTTATTTGGTCCTTAAATAAAATTACAAAACACAACAGACTTTGTATTTTCTCGCCTCTGCTGCTGACACTGAATGATCAAAAATAAGGGCTGGGATTGATGTTGCTTATTTACGGTCTCTTGGCCGCTCTCAGAATTCAGGAAAGGTAAAGTCTGTGGTGACACACATACACACACCACAAATCCTTACATTTTCAAAAGTAACACTGAGATTCCAATGTTCTTCCTTTTTTATCCTGAATACCTATTCCTAAAGGATCTTTTAAACTCCATCAAGGTTTTCAACCATCTCCTTGTCTCTTAGTCATTCAATCTGGTCCTCATATGTTAATTTTGGCCTTCCTCTAGTCAGGTTTCCTGTCATAGCATCCAGATAGAAAGAATAATACAGAAAAGAGGAAAGTAAAGAGAAGAAAACGTCAACAGATAGGAAAGAATGGAAACAAAAGGTTAATGCAATTCCATAACTACAAAGTCTAGAGAAAGAGAAAGAATCTGGGAAGGTTAACTGTATTAGGCCTGTAAAACATTTGAGCTTTTCAGGGAAAACTGGGAAATGAGGAAGTGATCAGCAAATGAAGAGAGAAGTTGCATTTCACCAGCAGCGACAGGAGGCGCTCTGCCTGGGAGGGGCTGTGCACAACGGCCGGCCATGGACTTAGAAGCTCAGGAGCCCCAGGACGCACTTACCCTCATGACATTTCTCGGTTGTCTGGCAACCAACAGAATGATGAAAGGGGAGTCCCCAGGGAAGATATTCCTCTTTTTAGGACTACCAGACTGGATTCTAGGGCCACTGTCGATCCCCCAAAGCATCCTAAGTCCTGTTTTTCAGCTCTGAGTCAGGATCTGGGGGTGGGGGAAGGAAGGAGATTGGATATGCCCCTTGGTTATGGAGGGTTTGCTGAGATTTTTCTGATGCTTCCAGGCTGATTCCAGAAAGTCTGGTCTAAGTTTGGTAGGCTGACCCTATATCCATGTTTGCTCAGGGCAGACACAATTGACACCTGTTATTCCATGAGAATTAAGAACACATCGATCACTGTCAAAAGAGATGGATGCAAATTCTAAGCCCATCCTAAAGTTTAGGCTCTGAGATCTCTAGGAGACACAATCATTTATGAGCCCTTTTGAATTTGAAGGAGTGTGAGCCAGATTAGCTCACAAGTGACAGAGGACATCAGCTCTCTGCAGTCTCCCTGAAGGCTAGGGAGTGAAGATGACAGCCATAAGCTAGAATCATTCTGTGGTCTCAATATACAAACATAACTGGCACATCTGGCTATAGACAGAAGGCAATGAATTTAACTCTTGGGACAGGGGTTCTCAGATTTGGGGGCATGCATCTTGTTTCTTGGAGCGTTTTCAAACTAGGATTTCTGTATCCCACCCTTGGACTTCATGACTCACTGTATCAGGGGTAGGTCACTGGGACCCACGATAGGGAATTCTGATATTCACCGCTAATGGTGAATTTGTTCCTTAAGGCATGCTAAATAAAGGTAGGTCTCCACTAGGGTATTCACTTAACTTCTCAAAAGAAAAAAAAATTGTAATTACAGCTGAAACAACTAACAAGGAAAGGCAACTGTGCTCGTGATCTTTTAACCACTTGGGAAAAAGGCAACCAAATACAGCAAGAAAAAAATATAGAAAGTCATCACCCATGATATAAATATGTAGGGAGTTTCTTTTAATATTAATTACTCTTTTTAAACATGAATTTACTTCATTATCATATTTGATCATCAAGACAACTTGTGAGATAGGAATTATTACCACAGTGGAAGAAAATGAGACTCAGTGAGTTTATGCAGTCAGTCCAAGCTAGTAGATAATTATTCTTATAAAAATTCAAATAACTTGTAGGAATACAGGGGGAAAAATGACAAAGGAGGAACCTATCATCAAAAATAATATGAAGCTATGGTCAACTAATCTATGACAAAGGAGGCAAGAATATACAATGAAGAAAAGACAGCCTCTTCAATAACTGGTACTGGGAAAACTGGACAGCTACATGTGAAAGAATGAAATTAGAACACTCCCTAACACCATACACAAAAATAAACTCAAAATGGATTAAAGACCTAAATGTAAGGCCAGACACTATCAAACTCTTAGAGGAAAACATAGGCAGAACACTCTTTGACATAAATCGCAGCAAGATCTTTTTTGACCCACCTCCTAGAGTAACGAAAATAAAAACAAAAGTAAACAAATGGGACCTAATGAAACTTAAAAGCTTTTGCACAGCAAAGGAACCCATAAACAAGACGAAAAGACAACCCTCAGAATGGGAGAAAATATTTGCAAATGAAGCAACTGACAAAGGATTAATCTCCAAAATATACAGCTCAATGGCAAAAAACAAACAACCCAATCAAAAAATGGGAGGAAGACCTAAATAGACATTTCTCCAAAGAAGACATACAGATGACCAACAAACACATGAAAAGATGCTCAACATCACTAATCATTAGAGAAATGCAAATCAGAACTACAATGAGGTATCACCTCACACCAGTAAGAATGGCCATCATTTCAAAATCTACAAACAATAAATGCTGGAGAGGGTGTGGAGAAAAGGGAACCCTCTTGCACTGTTGGTGGGAACGTAAATTTATACAACCACTATGGCGAACAGTACGGAGGTTCCTTAAAAAACTAAAAATAGAACTACCATATGACCCAGCAATCCCACTACTGGGCATATACCCAAAGAAAACCATAATTCAAAAAGGCACATGTGGGCTTCCCTGGTGGCGCAATGGTTGAGAGTCCGCCTGCCGATGCAGGGGACACAGGTTCGTGCCCCGGTCCGGGAAGATCCCACATGCCGTGGGGCGGCTGGGCCCGTGAGCCATGGCCGCTGAGCCTATGCGTCCGGAGCCTGTGCTCCGCAGCGGGGGAGGCCACAACAGTGAGAGGCTCGCGTACCTCAAAAAAAAAAAAAAAAAGACACATGCACCCCAATGTTCATTGCAACACTATTTACAATAGCCAGGACATGGAAGCAACCTAAATGTCCATCAACAGAGGAATGGAAAAAGAAGGTGTGGTACATATATACAATGGAATATTACTTAGGAACGAAATTGGGTCATTTGTAGAGACGTGGATGGACCTAGAGACTGTCATACAGAGTGAAGTAAGTCAGAAAGAGAAAAACAAATATCATAAAATAACGCATATATGTGGAATCTAGAAAGATGGTATAGATGATCTTATTTGCAAAGCAGAAATAGAGACACAGGCGTAGAGAACAAACATATGGATACCAAGGGGGAAGAGGGGGGTGGGATAGATTGGGAGATGGGAATTGACATATATACACTATTAATACTATGTATAAAATAGATAACTAATGAGAACCTACTGTATAGCACAGGGAATTCTACTCAGTGTTCTGTCGTGACCTAACTGGGAAAGAAATCTAAAAAAGAGGGGATATATGTATACGTACAGCTGAATCACTCTGCTGTACAGTAGAAACTAACACAACATTGTAAAGCAACTATACTCCAATAAAAAATATTTTAATGAAATATTTTTGCACAAGTTTTATTTTTATGTAGAACTTCACAATGAACCACCAGAAGGACCTCCCAAGTTCAGCTTTCTTCACCAGCTAGTCTAGAAGATTCTAAACGTTAAGGTACATTAAACAGGTAGTTGAGCTATAGCTCCGTAGGATTGCTTAGTGACTTGTTACTGTTCAGTAACTTTAAGATTAGGAAAGTCTTCAGATACTAATACCCATTTCTCCCATTGCCACTGAAGTCTCATTTCTTCTCACTAAAATTTTTAGTATGTCCCAACTCCAGGGCCCTTAGGATAACACTTAAATAACTGAAATATGATTATCAGTCATCCTAAATCTTCCCTTACCAGGGATTTAAACTTAACTCCTTTAATATTTCCAATTGATGTAACTTAAATTTCTAGTCCTGGCGGTGCTCTTCTCTGAAATACTTCCAGTTCGCGTTGTCTAAAACATACAGGCAAATCTGACTTTTGGTCTAATGACCACCTCATGCTATAGTTAGTACCTTCAAGGCTACTAATACTGCAATGTGCAAAGCTGCCCCCTAAGAAACAACACTTTTCAGTGATGTCTCTCTGGATTTCTTGCTTCTTTTACTAGGAAACATATTTTTGGTTAAATTAGTGCCCAGAAAGAGAATGATAGGACAGTATAGATGGTGTTGCTTGAACACTTCCTTTGTGTTGCACGAAATTTTAACAAGTTTTACTGTTGTCCTTTTGTTTATTCTTTACAAGAAAAAGATGTATATGATTTACTGATGTATTTATGATGTTCATAAACTAAAATTTCTTTAGTTTCCTTCTTCTTCTTTCCCAATTCTTCACCCCTTCCCCAAGTTCACTTCATTTTATAGGTAAGATTCCAGTTTCTGAGAGAAAGTGATAACCCCAGCTGAATTTAAAATATGACTTTTCACTTACTTCTGTGATATATAACACCCCACTTAAGTTCTTAAAGACTTTTCATTAGCTAAAATGTTCCTTGTCAATGAAGCTTTACTTGAAATGTAAAAGATTGAGTTGCTGTGTTTCTTTTTATCAGCAAAATACCTATTAATCATTTTGATTTTATATGCACATGTCTCTATTAAAACTAGAAATCATAATTATACAGCCCTAAGTAAACTGCTCAGAGCTTTCTTTGATAAAATGAAATATAAATTACATTTCCCCTTTCTTTGCTAGGCAAAACATTTTTCTAAGTTTTGACTTATGATTACATCCCTTGTACTTTTTTGTTGTTGTTGTCATTAATAATTGAAATTGATTTTAAGAGCTGGAGCATGTGCACTGGAAAATCATAATCGTCTAAGGATACAAGAACCCTTAATGTTATCTTTAAACATCCAAAAGATCTGTTTCACACCTGGATGTTATTCAAGTCCACTTCAAGCTGGCATTTCTTTTTTTCCTCTGTGGGTAACATTTGCTACTGAAAAACCTTATACGGGTTAAATATCCAGTAGAATTATCAATAATCTTGTTAATAATGTTAATGAAAGCGTACAGTTAAATGACAGAGACAGTTCACACCATTTTGATTTATTTATTTATTTAGCAGGGAGCATTGTTTAACATGTCAGTCCTGAGAAACAGAAACAGCCATGAAGAGGCTTAACATTACTAATAAAACAATCAGTATTAAAATATTTTATGTAACAATTTGTCCGTGTTCATATAATAATCTGTCAGCTCTATGATTTGCTTATTATGTGAATTAACTCTGTAATCGCTCTGAGATTGGATTCAGTGACACCGTTTAACTGCTCCCGAGTCGGGGGCTTTTACTCGGTATTTTTAGGGAAGGAGCTGTCAGGCTAATCTGAGGATATTTGGGGAAAGCCAATAAACTGTCACAAACTCGTAACCAGTTAAGAGTTCTCGTGGTCTGGTAGAGATTTTAACACTTCTCCCTTCCTACCCTCCACTTTCACTCCGGCCCCTCCCTCTTCGAAACGCTTAAAATAATAATTATTATTATTAATATTAATATATTAATTATACTAATTAATTAATATAATAGTTATTATCATTGTTATTATTTTAAACGCTCATGCCGGCTCGAAACGTGCCCCTAATTGGTGAAAGTCAAAGCGCCCTGCATCGGCTGTGGCGATGCGCCCTGCGTGGCTGAGAGGAACCCCGGGACCTGGACGCCCGCGAGGAGGGAGAAATTGAACACCCCTCGCTCCGCCCGGGTCGTGGGCACTTGCGCGCCGCAGACCTGGGAGCCGACGTCACCGCGAGGACACCCTAGGTGGGCGCCCGGGGCGCATCTTCGGGGAGCAACCGCCCCCGTGCTCGACGCCGGTCCCCCTGCGACCGTAAAAGGTGTCCGCGGGTTCCCAACACTGCCCTCGGGATGGAAGCGTTGGTTGCTCCCGGGAGCGACTTCCGCGTCCCAGGAAGCGGGGGTCCCTGCGGGTCCGCGGGCCAGAGACCCCCGGAAGCCGGCAGCTGACGGAGGGGCTCCGGCGGCGCGTCCCGATCGCCGGGGGCCGCGAGCGCGCGCGGCTGGGGGTCGGGGCGGTCGAGCGGCCGGGCGGTCCCGGGGAGCGCGGGCTCGGTTTTACCGACGCCGCAGCCTGGCCGGCGACCCGGTGGGGCGGGGAGCGGGCAGCGGCGAGCTGCTGCTAACTGCGATTCTGCGGGAGGGGGAGGACGTCCCCCAAAAGCTATTCTAAGTACAAAAGCCGAGCCGTGGGTCATTCGGGATACCTAAGGAATAGTAATGAACGGCAGCCTCCGCCCACAAACATAACATTATGCCTATGTGCTTTCTTACAGGTTGGCTTGTCAGACTTTCCTTTATAAATTCATCCCGCTGCCCTCCTTCCCTGGCAAGAATTCAGCCACTAGAGTTTTTTTTTTTTTTTTTTTTTTTGCACTTCGGATTAGAAGTTGGCTAACATCTCTTTAGAGCAGATTTCTATTTAGTATTTTTAAAAAATTCATCCCTGGTAAGAAAATCACAAATGGCATACTCATACAAATTCGTTTTTCAACCGCATCTTCTTCTAGGAATGTATTCCAAAGTCTAATTGCCATCATTCGAGACAAATAAGTCTAGTAATTTTGGAAAGTGTAATTAATGATCAGGATAATTTGGGGAAGGAATAGAAAGGACCGACTGAGACATCCATTTACTTATCAGAAACCTTATGGCTGACCATCATTGGAGAGCAAAGCAATGCCAGGAATGTCACATGCTTCTTAGATCTTGGTATCCTGTCTGGGCAAAGAGCCAGTGTTTGACACTACAGAGAAAGGGACAAACCTGTGCAGCAGATTCCCAAGAGTGAATAACACACACACACAGCAACTTTTGAAAGAACATCACTTCATGAGTGAGTGAGTGATTTTTCATTCAAGGAATATTTGGACAAACCTCTTCTGGTAGGAGGGTTCAGAAAGAATTGGGAAAGGGATAAAATATGAATAAATGCAGGGCTCCTACCCACATGGATCATCCAGTCTAGTGATAGGAAGAAAGTTTAGACAGTAACAAGGGGTAGAAAGTGTAAATGCCTCAAGATAGGCTCCAAATAAAGTACTAGGGAATTCAGTGGAGGCAGGATTACTCCCAGCTGAGGGATAGTCCTTTATTAAACTGAGTCTGGCCAAACTTCAGTTCTGTCTTGGGCTCCAAGTAAGTGAAGGAATTCACTAAAGGTCATTTCCCTCTAAGGAAGTCTCTGATGTGGATTTAGCATACAGATTGCCTCTTCTAGAACCTTCGGTATGTTTCCTCCTACCAGCCTTAAGTCGTCGCCTTCTTCCCTTAAGTTTCTTAAGCACTCGTTTTGAGGGTTGATCCCTGTAAATTGAGGCTGAGCTCAGGTGACACAATCAAAGGGAGTTAAGAGTTATGAGCTAAGTACGTTTTACTTATTATTTCTTTCCAAAAAGAATCTGGGTGGTCTACAACTGAAAACACCCCCATTTCAAATAAATTGGTAAAATCAAAATAGAAAACCAGGGAAAAAAATGGAAACTTGAAATAAGGCAACCCTAAGAGTGAACATGATTATTAAAATCAAGCTTCAGATTTGGTTCTGAGCTTCTCAGCAGCCAGGGTAAAGAGAGAAAAACCCTGATACCAATCTTGCTGTTGAAAAGTGCAAAGAATGCCTATTTTCAAATGAAATTAAATTTTAAAAGAAATTTCCTATGTGGAGTATCATAAAGGGCACCAAGGGATGTAACAGGAAGTGTCCTAACAGTACTTTTATAGAAAAGAAAAGAGGCTATCACAGCCCTCTTTCTTGTAATAGCCTTCCATAAAAATCAAGACTTGAGTGAAGGGGAGTCTTTGCAGACTAAGCTAATATAACTCAGAATTTGGGGGTTCCCTTTATTTTTTTAATTAATTTATTTTTGGCTGCGTTGGGTCTTCGTTGCTGCGTGGGCTGTTCTCTAGCTGCAGAGAGCGGGGGCTACTCTTCGTTGCAGTGCACGGGCTTCTCATTGCGGTGGCTTCTGTTGTGGCGAAGCATGGGCTCTAGGCATGCGGGCTTCAGTAGTTGTGGCACAGGGGCTCTAGAGCACAGGCTCAGTAGTTGTGGTGCATGGGCTTAGTTGCTCTGCAGCATGTGGGATCTTCCTGGACCAGGACTCAAACCCGTGTCCCCTGCATTGGCAGGCGGATTCTTAACCACTGCGTCACCAGCGAAGCCCTGGGGGTTCACTTTAAACACTAAATAACATATCCACTGGGCAGCCTTCCCCATATATCACTTCTCTCAGCTGAGCCAAATAACTTAAAATTAAGATTCTTCTCTCTGGCAAGAGCCCAGGGTGTTGGTATTACTTTGGGATCATAGAGTACAGATTCATAGGGTTTGGAAAACAACTGAACAAATGCTAAGTTTGTCATCATCCTTCTACTAAAGTTGCAGAAGCAAATCAGTGTGTTCACACCGATGAAGACCACCCCAGGTTTCCTCAGAGGTAGGCTGCAGGGGCACCTCAAGGGTGAGCCAAAATTTTCCTTAGGAAGTTGCTTTGAACATGCTCCAGCACTTGAACAAATGTTTAATTGCGTCCCTGGAGCTCCATACTGTTTTGGCATGGAAAAAATTTCAAAGCTGGTGTTTCCTAATCACCCACAGTGGCTGGAGGAAAACATCAGTAGGACTCCCAGGGTACCTCTGACTGAATGACGAGGCTTTCTGATGAGACTCCAGAATAAGTTCATTGCAAAATGAAATTGAATGAGTTGAGAATAGCTCCCACAAACGAGGACTTTAATTTTACTATAGTTGGTTAGGCTGTTATTTTTGACAGGTGTTAGATACTGCAACCACTTTTTTTTTTTTTTTTTGAGGCCACTTTTGGTTCTTGATAATAAAACAATGCCATCAGACCAGAGGAAAAGGTTTCTCTTCCTATTTACCATGGCAGGGAGTCTTTTAAAGGACAAGGGAGATCATCCTGTTTTATACCCCTCAAAGGATTGTTATCTGATCTGTCAGGAGACTGTTACTGCTTGTCTTGATTTTTATAGGGGGTGTTGGAATGGAGAATTTTTTTGAATTGTTTTTATCGTGGCAAAATGTATATAATATAAAATTTATCATTTAACCATTTTTCAGTGTACAGTTTAGTGTTGTGCAACCATCACCACCATCATTTGCCAGAAGTTTTCCATCTTCTCCACCTGAAATTCTGTTTCATTAAACACTAACTTCCCATTTCTCTCTTCCCCAGTCCCTGGTAACCACCACTTTACTTTCTGTCTCTATGAATTTGATTATTCTACCTCCTCATATAAATGGAATCACACAGTATGTGTACTTTTGTGACTGACTTACGTAGCATAGTGACTTTAAGGAGAACTTTTTAAAAAGGTCATGACTAACTAATAATCTACGTTGAAATCATGCCATGTGACTCATAACCAGTTCTTATCCACAAAATGAAGAGTCGGTGAAACCTGTAAACCATCTTACGTTGTTCTAGGCAACTTTCTCCCGAAGGAGATAGGTAATATATCATTGAACATTAAGGAAGGGTAGTTGCATCTGTAACCTACTTGTTCCTTAGGTAAACTGTCAGGCTGAGAGCCTCAGAAATACAGAAAACTGGATAAAGTTTTGGAGGAACTATGCAAAAATATGGTTGGATTTATAATCGGTGAGATACAAAGAGCTGCTGATACATCACTAGGAGTGTAAACAGGATCCTACCAGAGGGGTTGTTTGAAATACTTTGGTAAAGACTGGCACACCTCAATCGGAACAGTCTGGTCGTGTTTCAGCTATCTGTTATTGTGAACAAATAACCCCCAAACCCAACAGCTTAGCACTGCCATTTTATTTTGCTCACAATTCTGTCGGTCAGGAATTTGGGCATGGCTCAGCTGGGCGGTTCTGCCCTGGGGTTTCTCCTGTGGTCACACTGACATGTCAGCTGGGACATCCAACACAGGTAGGCCAATGCTGTTGCTTCTCAGTTGAGAGCTCAGCTGGGGCTACCAATGGTGACTACACGGGGCCTCTCCAGCATAGCAGTCTCAGGATATTCAGACTTCTTCTATAGCAACTGGCTTAACCTAGAGCAAACCTCTCGGGAGAGCCAGAGGGACGCTCCACGGCCTCTTATGATCTAATTTTGAAAGTCACAGAGCATCACTTCTGCCATACTTAATTAGTCAAAACAAGGTTACCCAGATTTGCATGAAGTAGACATGCACTTTACCACCCAATGGGAAGAGTAGCAAAGGATTTGCAGCAATCTTTAAAATAACCACTACAGGTAGCAAAATGCTTTAATCCAATTATAGTCAGTGTTAACCAGCTGTGTTGTGGTAGGAGAAGCTTGTAGAATCTAGTCCAAGAGGCACCAAGGATCTACAGAATTTTATATAGCTGTTCTGTGATTCTAATGTCCCTTTCTCCTTCTTCCTGTCTTTAAGAAAAAGATGTGATGGCTACAGCTCCAGTGTCCTCCATGGACCATGAAACAATCTGGGGAATGGAAGCAACCTACTGTGAATGGTGGTGGCTTGTAATAACCTTCCATAAAAATCAAGACTTGAATGAAGGGGAGTCTTTGCAGACTAAGCTAATATAATTCAGTATTTGAGGGTTCACTTTAAACACTAAATAACATATCCACTGGGCAGCCTTCCCCATATATCACTTCTCTCAGCTGAGCCAAATAACTTAAAATTAAGATTCTTCTCTCTGGCAAGAGCCCAGAGCATGGTATTACTTTTGGATCAAAGAGTACAGATTCATAGGGTTTGGAAAACAACTGAACAAATGCTAAGTTTGTCATCATCCTTCTACTAAAGTTGCAGAAGCAAATCAGTGTGTTCACACCGCTGAACAAAAATGTAAAAAGAGTCACTGATGGCTGTGGAGCCACCACACTAGCCCTGGACTGTCTCTGCAAGAGAAAAAAAATTTCTATCATGTTTTGGCAAATGTTATTTCTGGTCTCTGTCATCATTAGCAGCTGAAGGTAACTCCTAAATGTTACACTTTCTAACTTCTCTAACTAGCCAATTAAGTTATGAGTCTAGAGAGACTTAGGAGCAGCTAAGCTGACGATTAGGCTGGTAAAGAAACTAATTTTTAATGTGATATTCATCCATCTCAAGCATAGTTAATCAAAACTGGACTCTTAAGTATCTAAAATATTCAATAGTCATTGATTGAATATTCACTGTGTGCATAAAAAAAGTAAATAAATAATTACAACATTGAGCGATAATGCAAAAACAGAAACAGTGTGAAGTATTTTGGTTGGACAGCTAACAGAGCGATTCATTCAGGTTGATGGATCAGTGAAGGTTCAAAGGTAGTGACATTTGGGTTGGGTCTTGAAAGATGAGTAGGAGCTTACAAGGTGAATATGGAAGAAGTAGAAGAACATTGCTGACAGATGGAACAGCCTATGTCAAAGCACAGAAGTGTGAAACAGCCCATTGTGTTGGAAGCCCAAAGGGTCCCCATGTTTCTGGAAAAAAGAAGAAGAAAAATACACTTTTTTTTTTTTTTTTTTTTTTTTTTTTTTTATGCGTTACGCGGGCCTCTCACTGTTGTGGCCTCTCCCGTTGCGGAGGACAGGCTCCGGACGCGCAGGCTCAGCGGCCATGGCTCACGGGCCCAGCCGCTCCGCGGCATGTGGGATCCTCCCAGACCGGGGCACGAACCCGTGTCCCCTGCATCGGCAGGCGGACTCTCAACCACTGCGCCACCAGGGAAGCCCGAAAAATACACTTTTGAAGAGTTTGGATGCTTGAAGTCAGTCACAGCCAGATTTGAATTTCAGCTCTGCCACTTGGTAGCTGGGTGGCCTTTGGGCAACAGTTATGCAATACATGCTAAGGAGATTGGACCTCATGATGTGCCCCTGCAAGGAGAGAAGAAGATTTGGATTTGCAAACCACCCTGATGGCAGCTCAAAGGATGAATGAAGGAGGGTGACAGATGTCAGAGAGACAAGTTAGGAGAACTGTCATTCGAAAAACATTTACTGAGTGCCTACTATGTCCACACACAGAGGCACTGAGGATTCAGCAATGACCGAACAAACAAAATTGCCGCCTGCCTTTGGGGAGTTTATGTTGTACCAGGGAAAACAGATAATAAGCCAAAAGAGCACAGAAATATATAATGTAAGTGCTAAGAAAAACACCCTTATCTGCTCCCTAAGGACGAAGATTTGAGCTCTGAATCAGCCACAGAAAGCTGAGGTCTCTAGGAATGCCTATTGAGCTTGAAGAATACAGATGATTTTTTTTAAAGCGTCTTCTATTATCTATTTTGTTATCTCCCTCCCTCCCATCTTCTGGTTTCGCTGCTCAAATTTTTTCAGTGTAATATTTCCCCCATTTCAAAGCTTTTCTTAACCACTAAATCTCAGGAATTCCCAACTACCTTGCAACCCAAAGTTCTACCTTGCACGCGGAGACTATTCAAACATAAAGACTGGGGGAGAAGGAGGATTTGAACTGGTAGTTATTTAAGACCCCTTCATATCCTCTCATTGTGTGCATTTTAGCAGGTGGGTGGGGTGCATCCTCCAATTTTACACACACACACACACACACACACACACACGCCCTCTCAGATGTAACTCTCACTCTAGGTCAACAAATATTTTAATAGGTCCCTTTGAACAGATGTGACCTGTGGATTTATCCGATGACCCCCATCGGAAATAATCTGGGGTCGGGGTCTGAGAAGACCGCCTTCCTCTCCAGGAGAGCCTTTATTGTGTCTAGTTAATGAGCCTCTCTCCGAGCCTCAAACTGGGCGCGTCATTATCCGTGTCGGCAAGGCTCGAGGAAGAGGTAAGTAGCAGACCTCCCGAGCCCCCGGAGCCATCAGCTCTAGTTCTCCTGGCCCGAGTGCAGACCGACAGGTATCCACCCGAGTTCTTCTCGGGTTCCCAGTCGGACCACGGAGGGGAGAAAAGTAATCGATTTTGTCTGGGGCTGAGGCGAGCCTAACACTTCCTGCGGTGATTTGCAGCCAGGGCTGGAGGTTGAGAGCTTCCCATTGGCTCGCTGGCCGACGCCGCGCAGTCTGAGCGGGCGGGGTCGAGAGGATGGGCGGGGCCGGGCGAGCTTTGGAAACAACCCCTGAGAGCAGAGGGGGCGACGGCCACGCCCCCAGCTTTCCCTCCTGGGGGTCCCTTGGCTCGCGGGGTTTTTTCTTTTAAGAATGAGCAGATGCCAGTGACAAGTTAATAGCTCTTCCTGCGCTCCTAGGTTAAACGGAACCTCATTCCTGCCGAGTCTCCTTCCACCGACGTGCCCCAGGCCGCCCGGGAAGGGACAGGGATTCCGCCTGCCACCCTGAAAGAAGGGCGTAGTGTTCGCAGCTCCTCGGCCGCCTCCCAGCCAGCCTTGGGTCCCGCCCACACTCCTGGTAGCTGACCCTGAGCCCCTAGACAGAGCCCACCAGGCCTCCTCTCTCACGTGCGCTCGGCCGGCTCCTCTCCCCGCGCAGCTCCGCACACGTGTGCACACCCACTCCACGTCCTACGCTAGGACCAGCCCGCACCCTGCGTTGGCCCCTTGAGCTGGCCGATCGATCGTGGGAACCGGGCAGGGCCCCTCCGCCCCGGCCCTGTCCCCCGTGTCATCCATCTCCCTTCCCGTCGGCCGCCGAGACTTCAAAGGCCTGGCCGCTGGAGTTCCTCCTCCGGGCGACTCAGATCGCGGGCGGTCGGGGCGCGGGCTGGAGCCGGGCGGGCGTGGGGTCCCAGCCAGGCCGCAGCCCAGTCGCGAGAGCCCCGCGCGGGTGGAAGCTTTCCGACGAAGGCGGCGGCTTGGTGCCTGACCCTGTCTCCTGAGAGAGTCTCCCTCGGAGCTTAAGCCCTATTTCCTTCCTTCTATCCTCCCTCCAGTTCGGTCACCCCTCACTGATAGGCTCTAATCCTCGGATCGGAATTGCTTCTGCCTGGAAGATTTGGCCGGCTTTTCCGTTGCTCTCTGCGTTCCTGAAAAGCTGATTCGTTCTGAGCCGCATTGATGGCGGGTGCTGGGGGAGGAGGGCTACTTCCAACTCTGGCACCACCTGGGTGGTCGCAGTGACCGAGATTCCTTTACAGCCATTCTTCTCCTTGACTCTATAAAGGCTATTTTGCATAGAATAAAGACGCTGAAGTAGTCTATTTTGGCATTAATCTTGCAGGAGTACAATGACTAGTTTATATTGATCTTTATTCAACTAGACTCTGAGATTTTTGAGGGTAGGTTTGTGTTACTCAGTTCGATGTCTCCAGACCCTAGTACAGGGCTTGGTAAATAAACAGTAGCTGTGCCTTTAATCATGTTGAATTCAACTGAATCAGCTTTTCACCTGAAGCTTTCCTAACCTTGTTATATAAAGCTTTCCAAGAAGAAGAGAAAAGAGAAGGAGAGAAAGAAAAGGAGGGTGGGGGAGGGAATCCCAGAATAATTTCAGATCCACTGAAAGAAACAGGTTAGACTTAGATCTTCAAGGCTAAACCAGACAGATCCTGCACATCTAAGTGAAAACACAGAAGCCCTCAAACCATCATTAAACACCTCAAGTTCATATTGTTTTCCAGGCTAACAATGCCAACATTCCTTATTATGTAACATTCTCCAACTTTGCATTGTCTTTATTACTTTTCTGACCCACCTTCAAACTACATAAATGCTGAGCTGAGAACACAAGACTTAACTGGACAGAGATTGTTCAAATGTGGAAAATGACAACGTATATTTTTTTCAGTGAGAGAACTTTTATCCCATTTAAAGAAAGTGCAAGGGTTCACATAACCAGATTAGCTTTTTAGATAAATTGGTGGCAGCATGGAGGCAGTGTGCAGAATAACCCTATGCCAGGGAATTAACAAGCACAGTATACCCCCCTGCATATTGTTTACAATATAGACAGAATTTTTCATTCAACAATAGACTTTTTAAAAAATTATTTTTAAAGTTCTTTTTTTTTTTCTTTTTTGCAGTACGTGGGCCTCTCACTGTTGTGGCCTCTCCGGTTGCGGAGCACAGGCTCCGGACGCACAGGCTCAGCAGCCATGGCTCATGGGCCTAGCTGCTCCGCGGCATGTGGGATCTTCCCGGACCGGGTCACGAACCCGTGTCCCCTGCATCGGCAGGCGGACTCTCAACCACTGCGCCACCAGGGAAGCCCTAAAGTTCTTTTTTTAAATAAATTTATTTATTTATTTATTTGTTTGTTCTTGGCTGTGTTGGGTCTTCGTTGCTGCGCGCGGGCTTTCTCTAGTTGTGGCGAGCAGGTGCTACTCTTCCTTGAGGTGCGCGGGCTCCTCATTGCGGTGGCTTCTCTTATTTTGGAGCACGGGCTCTAGGCGTGCAGGCTTCAGCAGTTGCGGCACATGGGCTCACTAGTTGTGGCTCGCCGGCTCTAGAGCACAGGCTCAGTAGTTGTGGCGCACCTGATTAGTTGCTCCGCAACATGTGGGATCTTCCCGGACCAGGGCTCGAACCCGTGTCCCCTGCATTGGCAGGCAGATTCTTAACCACTGCGCCACCAGGGAAGTCCAACAATAAACTTTTGAGATATATTCATTTTGAGACATGGAGCTCTTTATTTTAACCGCTGTATAGTTTTCCATTAAATGAAGAGTCCAGAATTTACTTACTTATCCTCCAATTTGGGTATTTAGAGGATATTTTTTTTTTCCTGTTAGAAAGAATGTTGTAGCAATGTCCTTGTACTGGTTGGGCTCCTTGTTTGCTTGAGAATGCTTCTCTTACTTTTGTCCCTAAAAATTAAATTGCTGGGCTGTACAGTTACATAGCTTCATCTTTACTAGATGGGGCCAAATTGTTCTTCAAAGTGCTTATAACCGTGTGCTTGATTATTAACAGCGTGTCAGACGCCCCCCTTTCCCACATCCCCAGCAACACTTGGTATTATCAGGCTTTTTCCATTTTTTCCCTAATCTCACAGATATGAAATGGACTGTCATTTAAATTTATATTTCCCTGATTCCTCATTCAAGTCTTTTAAAACATTTAACCAGCATTGTTGAACAGAACTTTCTGTGATGGTGGCACACAGATGGTGGCACTCCCTTTCACAGATTTCTTTTCACTTTAGTTAGTCCTCTAAACTCCCATCAATTTTCCTACAAAGGAAATCTGACCATGTCAACCCAACAACTTTAAAATATGACAAAATCTAAAAAAAGGTTTAGATTACCTACAGTTTATTGCCCATAGGCTTCACCAAATTATAAAGTTTGGCAATCAAGGGTTTTGCACCTAGCCCTGCTCAGTATGTCAACTTTATTTCCAGTCGCTCAATCCTGCAAGTTCTACACAGAACTTCTCACTCATCATTAATATTCCATAGGCCAGTTCATCTCTGAACCTTTGTACGTACAGTTCTCTCAGCTTGTTATGTTTGTTCTTCCCTCCCCTGCTAATCACGCTGCTTTACTTTTGTGTCTCCCCTACTAGTCTGAGCTCTGTGAGGACAGAAGAGGTTTTGTTGTTCATCTCATTTTTGTACCCCCAGTACCTATCCTAGTGAAAGCCAAATAGCTGGGGCTCAGTAAATGTTTGCTGAATGCATGAATGAACGAATGAATGAATGAAGTGTTCCGGAAAAAAAATAGCCTGAAGGGGAGAAATCTAAAATACAGTATTGTAACTTTAAAACAGTATTCTCTGTCTTAGTCCTTTGGGGCTGCTATAACAAAACACCATAGACTGGCTGGTTTATAAACAGCAAACATTTATTTCTCCCTGTTCTGGAACCTGGAAAGTCCAAGATCAAGTCACTGGCAGATTCGGTGTCTGGTGAGAGCTCATTTCTTCATAGATGGTACCTTTTTGCTGTGTTCTCATGTGGTGGAAAGGGCATGAGAGCTGCCTAGAGCTTCTTTTATAAGGGCACCAATCCAATTCATTAGGAATCCACCTTCATGACCTAATCATCATTCAAATTTCCCACCTCCCAATACTGTCACACTGGGCATTAGGCTTCAATATATGAATTTTAAGGGGACACAAACATTCAGATCATAGCACCCTCTATCAACCACAGGCTTTAGGTGTTTTGAAACAGGCACTTCTTACATTGATCTGTATTTTCTTCCACTGTTCTTTTCATTTCCGCTGTGGATTTGTGTTTTTTCCTATTAGAATAAGAAAGAAAAAATCCCCCAAACCTATCCATTTGGAATGCTTCAGCTACAAAAAACAAAGAAACAAAAATAAAACAACAGGGCTTCCCTGGTGGCGCAGTAGTTGAGAGTCTGCCTGCCGATGCAGGGGACGCAGGTTCGTGCCCCGGTCTGGGAAGATCCCACATGCCACGGAGCGGCTGGGCCCGTGAGCCATGGCCACTGAGCCTGCGCGTCCGGAGCCTGTGCTCCACAACAGGAGAGGCCACAGCAGTGAGATGCCCGCATACTGCAAAAATAAATAAATAAATAATAAAACAACAACTAAAACCTGATGACCAGTAACTCAAACAAATATTTTTTTCCAAGTTATAAGAAGCCTGAGGGAGATACCTGCTGGGACAGGTTCTATGGTATCTCTGCTCACCCCTGACTTTTCCTCAGTGTCACAGAGCTGCTCGTTCTCCTGGCACATTCATATTCAATGCAGGGTAGAAGAAGGAAGGGTCAATGCCCACATGACTATTCTTTTATGAGAAAAGCAAACATTTTCCCACAACATCCCACTATAACAGATTGCCTATCATCTCACTGGTCAGAATTGGGAAAATGACCACAACTAGCTGCAAAGGAGGTGAGCATTACCATCACAATTATAAGCCAAAGCCTGGGAGTGAACACACTGCCAACACAAGGCAAATAGAGTTCTGTTAGCAAGGAAGAAAGGGGGGTAGTGGATACTTAACTAAGCATCTTCCATAAAACATGATCCCAGCATTTAAATATTAAAACCAAATGTCTGGTCTAATCTCATGTTCTAGCTATTCCCATTTCACCTCCCAGAAGGCGTAGAGGCCTGAAGGCTTAGAAGGGTCCAAGATGTATAGGACTTCAGGACTTTTGACTGGCAGGCTCTGTTTGCTCTTAAAAGGAAGGAAAAACAGGGGCAAGGAATGGGGTAGGGTGGTGGGACTGAAAATGGGCTTAGTGGAAAAGAAGAATTTAAAAACTGGACTCAGTTAAGAAGTTGCCGGTAAACTAGGGCTGCCATTTGAGGCTGTTCCCACTGTGACCCACTGCTCACAGAACTAGAAATTCAGAAATTTACTTTTTTAAGACATCAGACAGTCCACTCAAGTCAAGGAGGGTGACAGCAGTGCTGAAGCAAGGCAGGAAGAACACAGGAATTAAGCTGAAGGGTAGCTGTCATAGTAAACCACCTTTCTATCTTTATTTCAAGTGCTGTGCCCCCGATCCCTGAAAGCAAAGGATTTGGGTCAGATCCTGGAATAAGGCAATAGTTGACGGCAGTTTAGAAGACTAAGTAAAGTGGCAAGAAACCCATGAAAGGGAGATCTGTGAACATATTATATCTTTTCTGAATGCTGTCAACAGGGTAGTGGAAAAGGATGAAATAAGAACACTATTTCTTGATAGTGTCAAGAAGATATGGAACTTATTGTTGAGTATATGCATTTATGCCCCATGTACCTAGCATAACCTTTTCCAAATTCTAACCTTTCTTCAAGTCTTTCCCTGGAATTTACAACTACAATTCATTTGTTCATTTATCTTTTTAACAAGCAACTTGGAGTCAGTTCCATTTGAGTATGTTTCCAGCAACATAAAGAAACCAGCTCTTGAGAGTGACTTATGGTAGAATGACGGAAGACACTGTCTGCTAGATGAATAGTTATTTTTAAAATGTTTACATTGGCCTATGAACAAATTGATAATTTATTTTCCCCTGTACTTTCAAATGCATTTTTAAATAAGTATATTGGGATTTCCCTGGTGGTGCCGTGAATACAAATCCACCTGCCAATGCAGGGGACATGGGTTCGATCCCTGGTCAGGGGAGATCCCACATGCTGCGGAGCAACTGAGCCTGTGCACCACAACTACTGAGCCTGCCCTCTAGAGCCCGCGAGCCACAACTACTGAGCCCACGTGCCACAACTACTGAAGCCTGCACACCGAGAGCCTGTGCTTCACAACAAGAGAAGCCACCGCAATGAGAAGCCTGTGCACTGCAATGAAGAGTGGCCCCCACTCACCGCAACTAGAGAATGCCCGTGTGCAGTGACAAAGACCCAGTGCAGCCAAAATAAATAAATAATAAATACGTGCTTTTTAAAAAAAGTATATAGATGTCTTTTAAAGGAAGACAACCTATTCTAGTCTCCCTATGACTGATCATCTAAGTTGTCCAGATTATAATAAAAATCTACTGAGCAAAGTGTGCAAAGAAGTCGGAAAATGTGACTCATAGTCAAAGAAAAGAAGCAGTCAATAGAAATAGATACTGAGATTCCTCAGATGATGAATTAGGTGACAAGGACTTTATAAAGCAGTGATAATAAATATGTCTAAGAACTTAGGAAATGATAGACATAATGACAGAATAGATGGGAATTATCAGGAGAGAGCTGATAACAAAGAAATAAATGGAAATTCTAGAACTGAAAATTATAATATCTATAATGGAAAACTCGTTAAATTGGTTTAACAGGACACTGGAGTCTGTAGAACAAAGGCCAGTAAACCTAAGTACAGATCAATAGAAATTATTTAACCCATAGAACAAAGAGAAAAACAGTTTTTAAAGTGAGTGGTAGCAAAATTTCAAGCAGCCTAATGTATGTGTTGGAGTCTCAGAAAGAGGAGAGAAAGAATGGAGCAGATTTTTTAAGGAACCTTCATACTGTTTTCCATAGTGGCTGTATCAATTTACATTCCCACCAACAGTGTAAGAGGGTCCCCTTTTCTCCACAGCCTCTCCAGCATTTATTGTTTGTAGATTTTGTAATGATGGCCATTCTGACTGGTGTGAGGTGATACCTCATTGTAGTTTTGATTTGCGTTTCTCTAATAATTAGTGATGCTGAGCATCCTTTCATGCGCTCGTTGGCCATCTTTATGTCTTCTTTGGAGAAATGTCTATTTAGGTCTTCCACCCATTTTTTGATTGGGTTGTTTGTTTTTTTTTATATTGAGCTGCATGAGCTGTTTGTATATTTTGGAGACTAACCACTTGTCAGTTGCTTCATTTGCAAATATTTCCTCCCATTCTGAGGGTTGTCTTTTCATTGTGTTTATGGTTCCTTTGCTGTGCAAAAGCTTTTAAGTTTCATTAGGTCCCATTTGTTTACTTTTGTTTTTATTTTCATTACTCTAGGAGGTGGGTCAAAAAAGATCTTGCTGTGATTCATGTCAAACAGTGTTCTTCCTATGTTTTCCTCTAAGAGTTTGATAGTGTCTAGCCTTACATTTAGGTCTTTAATCCATTTTGAGTTTATTTTTGTATATGGTGTGAGGGAGTGTTCTAATTTCATTCTTTTATATGTAGCTGTCCAGTTTTCCCAACACCACTTATTGAAGAGGATGTCTTTTCTTCATTATATATTTTTGCCTCCTTTACTGTAGATTAGGTGGCCATAGGTGCATGGGTTTATCTCTGGGCTTTCTATCCTGTTACATTGATCTATATTTCTGTTTTTGGGCCAGTACCATACTGTCTTGATTACTGTAGCTTTTTAGTATAGTCTGAAGTCAGGGAGGCTGATTCCTCCAGCTCCTTTTTTCTTTCTCAAGATTGCTTTGGCTATTCAGGGTCAACAATCCCACTCGTGGGCATGTACCCAGAGAAATCCATAATTCAAACTGATACATGCACCCCAATGTTCATTACAGCACTATTTACAATAGCCAGGACATGGAGACCACCTAAGTGTCCATCAGCAGAAGAATGGATAAAGACGATGTGGTACATATATACAGTGGAATATTACTCAGCCATGAAAAGGAACGAAATTGTGCCATATGCAGAGACGTGGGTGGACCTAAAGACTGTCATACAGAGTGAAGTCAGTCAGAAAGAGAAAAACAAATATCATATGTTAACATATATATGTGGAATCTAGAAAAATGGTAGATGAACTTATTTGCAAAGCAGAAATAGAGACACAGATGTAGAGAACAAACATATGGATACCAAGAGGGGAGGTGATGGGATGGACTGGGAGATTGCGATTGACATGTATACACTACTATGTATAAAACAGATAACTAATGAGAACTGACTGTATAGCACTGGGACCTCTACTCAATGCTCTGTGGTGACCTAAGTGGGAAAGAAATCCAAGGAAGAGGGGATATATGTATGTGTGTGGCTGATTCAATTTGCTGTACAGCAGAAACTAACATAACATTGTAAAGCAACTATACTCCAATAAAGAAAAATGTAGTAGAAAAAATATTTGAGGAAGTAATAGCCCCAAATTCCCCAAATTTGGTTTTAAAAAGCCATATAAACAAACAAAAAAATTGACCTCCAAATCCAAGAAGCTCTGTAAACACCAATAAGTACAAGGAAAACCACATTTCAGCACATCATAGTCAAACTGCTGAAAACCCAAAACAAAGCAAAAAATAGCCAGAGAAATAAAGAAAACAAATCATATTCAGAGGAATGATGAGACAAATGAAGGCCGACCTCTCATCAGAAACAATGAAGAGATACAATGAGTATATGGATATTACTTTTATAATATTGAGGGGGGAGGAGGAGACAAATGAGGAAGAGGAAGAAAAGAAAAACAGTAGGGTAGCCAAACAGAAGAAACTACTAGGTGCTGGAGGTGGATTTGAAGGTGCTTTGCAGAAACAGCTTGGCTGCTCTATCTAACCTAGAGAATATAAAGGAAGTAACACGCGTGAAACCCTACCTTCAAGGAGCTAACAATGTTGCTGGTAGTGTCTGATTAGTTGTAATAAGGTCAAAGAAAGAGGAGACAGAAGTGAGCTAGCATGGCTTCGGAAGGCAGGGAGGGGCGGGTGGGAGAAGAGATAAAACTGCTTGAAGAATGCAGTCAGATTTGGATACAGATGGCACTCAGCATACAGGACCAGTGTTTGAGCACAGATGTAGGAGTGGGTGCACTGCCCTCAGGAATCTGACCTAGATGGTAGTGGGCAGGGAGGAGGACAGGAATGATCATGCTTTATTTTCTTTCATACCTTTATTGATTGTTTGTATGGGGCTGCAAGTAGTATAGGGTAGGGATTAAATGTCGAGGCTCTGAAGTCAGACTGCCTGGGTTCACATCCCCTCTCTGACACTTATTAACAACCTGCAGAGGCAAGTTACTTAACCTCTTGGGTTTTTTCATGTCTTCACTTATAAATGAATAATAAAACTATATCACAGGGATGTCAAAAGGATTGAACGCAAAAAAATATCTGTAAAGCTCTTAGAGCAGTGCCTGGAATATAGCAAATGCTCAGTAATGTTTGCTGTTCTTACTAAATTGGGTTCCCAATATATATTTGCTAGAGGAATTGGTGGTATTAACCGAAGCAAAAATACATTTAAGTCAGCTGGGATATAAGAACTATAAAAAGTCAACCACAAAAACGGAAGCTGCATCTGAGATGGTCTTGTCACCTGTTAAGTCACCAGTTGCCTTCGGGTGTGCAAATAAGGCAACACAAAGCAATGGCATCTCAGTGGTGGAGAGGCTGAAGACATTGATCTCCGGAGGGAAAATCTTTAAAGACAGGAGACCTTAAACTTGACTCGAGTCAAGTCATATAATTTTTAAACATCACTTGAAGAAAACCTATATAAACCTAGATTTATCACCTGCCAAGTCCCCTCCAAGTAAGGAAGTAAAGTCTTAAGGCCTTCACAAATAAAAACTTTAAAGTGAGTCCACCATCCAAATGAAAATTTGAACCAGGAGAGAGGGCTTACTTCTCAGGTTACCACCACATTATAGAAGGATTAGCTTGTACTTTTGAGCTGCCATACGTCCAGCCAACTGATATCCGTCTAGCTATAAGAGATTTTACCTATTTTTCTAATGTATTTCTTTTTTTTTTTTTTAATAAATTTAATTTATTTTTGGCTGCATCGGGTCTTCGTTGCTTCGTGTGGGCTTTCTCTAGTTGCAGCGAGCAACTACTCTTCGTTGCGGTGGGCAGGCTTCTCATTGTGGTGGCTTCTCTTCTTGCAGAGCATGGGCTCTAGGCACACAGGCTTCAGCAGTTGTGGCACACGGGCTCAGTAGTTGTGGCTCGCGGGCTCTAGAGCGCAGGCTCAGTAGTTGTGGCACATGGGCTTAGTTGCTCTGCGGCATGTGGGATCTTCCCGGCAGGGCTCAAACCCATGTCCCCTGCATTGGCAGGCGGATTCTTAACCACTGTGCCACCAGGGAAGCCCTAACATATTGCATTCTGTATAGGAATTACCAGTTGGGAGATATCAGAACTTGTGGTAGTTTCTGGAAGTGCCAGAATTGACTTAAGATGAAAGGTAAATTAAAATGTGAGGTTCTGGGACTCCATGGAGTCTGGAGTGAATATAAAATCATGGGTCTAAAGGTTTAACTCTCATCCTATTAGCTGAATGGGCATTTAAGTCATTCCAAGGCTTTGAGAACTGATCTTATGTCTAAGACCCAGGTAAGCAAGTGGTCAGTTTCATACTGAATCATAAATTCAACTCATTTGTGGAAATGTTTGGAGACACAAGGAGTAAATATACTAGTCAAAACCAAAATCAAATCGTTAATTTCCACAAGACTTTGAAGATAAACAAGGTGCATTGTGCAAATAAAACAGCTAGTCCAGTCTAAAGGAAGCCTATTACCATTGCCTCTCAGGCCTCTTCCACCAGAACCATGTGGCAATGTGAAATTTTTATCAGAAACAGGAGAGGGAAAGCGACTGACAAGCATGTCTTGCAATAGATGCAAGGACCTTGGTGGGGGCTACTTTCATGAGCTTTTGTTAGCCCTGAAAGCTGCAGAGACTGAATGATTCTGACCAAAAAGCATCCACATGAACTAGAAAAAAGAAAAATAGAACTAAGAAGATTCTGGTGAAAAGCACTACCAGAAAATTCCACATTATCAAGAGCCGAACAGAGAAAGACAAATATATGATATCACTTACATATTGAATCCAAAAAAAATGATACAAATGAACTTATTTACAAAACAGACATAGACTCGCAGACATAGAAAACTAACTTATGGTTACCAAAGGGGAAATGAGGGGGAGGGAAAAATAGGAATTGGGGATTAACAGATACACACTACTATACATAAAATAATAAACAAGGACCTACGGCATAGCACAGGGAGCTATGTTCAATATCTTGTAATAACCTATAATGGAAAAGAATCCGAGAAAGAATGTATATATATGTGTTATAACTGAATCACTTTGCTGTACACCTGAAACATTGTGAATCAACTATACTTCAATTTTTTAAAAAAGAGTTGAACATATTCTCCTCTTGGATTGTAGGCTGAAATTTTCTGAAACCTTAAGTCATAGGACTTAAGTTTGTTGATGCGTTGGCAAACATGGCTTTGAGAACTGTTCTCCTCTAATCCTAAGGCATCCTCTGGGATTGGTTGGCCCCCAAAGCCTAAATGATGCCTTTGAGATCATATCCTCTGGAGAGCACCACTGAAAAGAGCAAGGTTGGTCTTGGCACTGTACCATTTCCCAAGTCTCTCCCTTCCCCTACTTTCTCTTAGCACTTAGGAAAACCTGGCAATCTTACATTCTCTATAGTGTTCATACAGAAGCCTCTCTCAGCAGTGCTGTCCCAGGAATTCTGGTATCACTCTTTCAGTCATCAGTGCCAAAGAACCCAACATGGGTGAGAGGGACACATCCGGGCGTAGTCACTGAGAAACAGAACAATCGTCAGCAGTGCATCTAACTAACATCTGAGACGTCAATATTGTGCCTCCCTTTAAAAGCTGGTAGGCATGGAATTCTGTTTTGCTACAAGACATGCTGCTCCTTGACATCTAAACGGCTTTTGGGGGGCGGGGGGCAGTGTTGCAGTCCCTGTGATTTCGATATGAAAAGTTTTGCTTACTTCTGAATCCTTCATGCTTTTCGTAACTGCTTGAATCTGCCTAATAGCCAGGTACCCAGAGACAAACTGGAGCAATGGCCCCTCTTCTCTCCTACTCTGCACGCACAGCCTTTTCTTTATTGAAGAGCCTAACCTCCACCTTCTCACCACAGGCATACTTCTCACTTTCACTGCTTGCGGAAAACACAGGGTATTTGTCTTTATGTAAAATGATGTCAGGCATCCGAGCCTTTAGTGGATTTTGAGACTCTGCGATCCTTCGGTGGGGAGAGGCTGGGCTGTGAAATCATGTTTTGAATCCTTAAGGTAAGAATTTTAATGAGAAACAACTGTCGAAGAAGCTCATTTTTTGAATGTGTACCATAGTTTTATTTTGAAAAATGAGTTTTTGCTAAAACTGGCCAGTTTTAATCAGGGTGGGGAAGAGAGGGGCTCTCTGTTTTGAGTGGCTGAGCAGAACTGAAAAATAAGTGAATTCTCTTAAAGAGAAAGCACATGCTCTCTCCCGTGAAGAAACAGGAAAACTTTCAGCCATCCCACCAGACCAGTGTTTTCCTGGCTCTGCAGCACTCTTGTAAATTTGTAAATTTGCCGCAGCTCACTTGTAAATTTGCCAGGGTGGCAGGGACACATGACTCTTAGCTGGGAGGCCTGCCAGCTATCAGAAGCCCCCAACTCTCTGGAGGGAGAAGGGGATGGGTGCCCAGAGACCACCCTGGGTTATAATTATTTGGGGGGATGCTTGCTGGTTCTGATAGCAAACCCCCCCTAGACAGATGCGGCCCACGTTGGAATGTCTTATGGAGAATTCCACCAACTCCCCAGTATCAGACCTAGCACCTAACAAAATAAATCCTTACATTAGACCCAAGGTTAGTACGGATTTCCCTATCTAGCAGTATACGTCACCTGATATTTCAGGTTCTTCTATGCGTAAATCCATCTACCAGAAACCCCTTGTTTATTCTCGGTAGGCAGAAACCCATAATTCTTACTCATTCTATCGATTCTCCCTCTGGTCACAAATCCCCCTCGATTCCTCCTCGTTCCTGGTTACCTCATTGTCCCTTGGCCTCCAAAGAATCATCTCACACCCGCAAACCAGACAGATTAATGTCCCTAGTTCCCAAGGTGTGTGTTTGGTCTGATCCCAGGTGGCCACTGGGATTCTGAGCCATGACCCTATCCTGAGGGGAAACTCCTTCCCTTTTCATACTGAATGTATGCATATTCTTGATCCTCAGACAGCCTGAAGAAAAAAGTCTATCTAACTTCCTAAATATTTCTGAGAGGAAACTAAACACTGTCTTATCATATACAAACCTCCCTTGGACCTTTGAACCCTGAAAGGGAGGACAGGCCCGCTTAGAAATTTGGAATGATATGCATTATATTATTAGGGAATTTTATTTTATTTTTTGCTGTACGCGGGCCTCTCACTGTTGTGGCCTCTCCCGTTGTGGAGCACAGGCTCCGGACGCGCAGGCTCAGCGGCCATGGCTCAGGGGTCCAGCCGCTCCGCGGCATGTGGGATCTTCCCAGACCAGGGCACGAACCCGTGTCCCCTGCATCGGCAGGCGGACTCTCAACCACTGCGCCACCAGGGAAGCCCCTATTAGGGAATTTTAAATCAGTATCTTTCAACTTGGGTGATTTAACCAGTGGGCATACTAAAATCAGGTACTGATGAGGTGAGCTGGCCTCCTCTGTCCCACTGTCATCACCACTGAACCCGCCACCTGGGATCTGCTGTAACAGGAACTCAGAAAAGCAAACCACCCGGCAGTGGTGGCTGAAAGACAGGCTAAGGGACACAGGGACATTGAGAAGTGTTATGTCCTCTTGAGGAAAAGAGGGGAGAGAAAGAAACAGTTTGAGAAGAGCCTACTAGCATAACTTACTTTAGCCATGCTGTTCCAGCAGTCATAGTTTTACTGGGCTTATTCCTCTTTTTTTTTTTTCCCTGCATCCCTCCCTGGGATGTGAAAGTGGTGGTTTTTGGTGATGGGTGGCGCGGAGGCTGAGGAAAGCTCAAAAAAGAAGGGTTGGAAGTAACACCGTGTCTGGGGTCAAATGGTTGCAGCAAATGTTATCCTCCTGATTTATTGGGCTTATTTCTCCACAGCTTTTGAAGAAGCAGTCAGAGTTACGTGCTTCTTGCTTACAAAAAAAACAGCTACTCTTGGCCACTGTAGCTTTTAAGAATTCAGTACAGCTTTCAGAGAGAAAGTTGAATGAACATATTATGTGTTAGTTTTGTTGCCAATTGTGAGGCTGCAGAATTACATTCATGTCATGATATTCACCACATTCATGACTTTTATTCAGAGAAACACCAGAAATGAACAGTAGCGCTATGTCCACGTAGGGAGAATTCAGTGTCAAAATACCTAGGGCAGTGCCCCCGCTCCCATATCCCCATGTTCTCCCCTCCTCTCCTTTCTCCCTTCCTTACCCCAGTCAACCAGAGGAAGCCATTCATCTAACAGCCTCTAAATGTAAAAGAGAATAGTTAGTCCTTGGCAAATCCTTGCCAAGCTTTGGAACTATTGTCCATTTACACTCATATGTACACATACGTGCACGCTGCAATGAGCTCAGTCATTGTTCAAAACTATGATGCGATTCAAAACAGTGTTTCGATGCTTTAATTAGACGGTAAGTTCTTGGTTTAGTCTGGCTTTCTTATTTCGTTGCCTGGGTCGTTTAGGGTGCAGCAGTGAAAGCAATGCAATGACTGGAAGGGAGCTTTAGGGCACCAGAAGAAGTGGGAACAAACTAGTCAGAATCTTCTTTTCTTGCATCCCCCGTGCTAATTGACACAATAGACTGTGGCCTCCTTGCTCTGTTGAGGACGAGTACAAAGCACCAGCCTATGCCCAACTAACTCCACACATGAGAGAGAAGAGGTTTTCTACAAGGCTAGTGTTGACAGCGATGTTGTCATTTAATGTAGTCACAATGAATTGTTCATGAAACTGACGTCTGCACAAAGCTTTACTCAAATTCAGACACCTGTATTACCTTCCTTGCATCTATTTAATAAAGTAGCCATGTCATCTTAAAAAAAAATAAACCCTGGGGCTTCCCTGGTGGCGCAGTGGTTAAGAATCCACCTGCCAATGCAGGGGACACGGGTTCGGTCCCTGGTCCGGGAAGATCCCACATGCCGTGGAGCAACTGAGCCTGTGCGTCACAACTACTGAGCCCACGTGCTGCAACTACTGAAGCCCGTGCACCTAGAGCCTGTGCTCCACAACAAGAGAAGCCACTGCAATGAGAAGCCCGCACACTGCAACGAAGAGTAGCTCCCGCTCACCACAACTAGAGAAAGCCAGCGCACAGCAAAGACTCAATGCAGCCAAAAATTAATTAATTAATTATATTTTTAAAAACCTAAAGTGTTTTTTTTTTTAAAGAGGATTCTGCCTCCTTTGATAGAGTATACTTTAGTTCTTACATACTATGGAGGCAGAAGGTTTTTTAAAAATAGATTTATTGGGCTTCCCTGGTGGCGCAGTGGTTGGGGGTCCGCCTGCTGATGCAGGGGACATGGGTTCGTGCCCCGGTCCGGGAGGATCCTACATACCGTAGAGCGGCTAGGCCCGTGAGCCATGGCCGTTGAGCCTGGGCGTCCGGAGCCTGTGCTCCGCAACAGGAGAGGCCACAGCAGTGAGAGGCTTGCGTACCGCAAAAAAAACAAAAACAAAAACAACCTAAAAATAGATTTATTTGTTTATTTATTTATTTATGGCTGCATTGGGTCTTCGTTGCTGCGTGTGGGTTTTCTCTAGTGGCGGTGAGTGAGGGCTACTCTTCACTGCGGTGCACGGGCTTCTCACTGCGGTGGCTTCTCTTGTTGCGGCGCATGGGCTCTAGGCTCGCGGGCTTCAGTAGTTGCGGCACGTGGGCTCAGTAGTTGTGGCTCGTGGGCTCTAGAGCACAGGCTCAGTAGTTGTGGCGCACGGGCTTAGTTGCTCCACGGCATGTGGGATCTTCCCAGACCAGGGATCTAACCCATGTCCCCTGCATTGGCAGGCGGATTCTCAACCACTGCGCCACCAGGGAGGCCTAGACTTTTGGAACCATGCATTCAAGGGTAATATCCGAGTAAAGATGAGGCATATGCAATTTGTCCTAATATACTACAGGACGCAAAAGATCAAACTGAGCAGGTTTCAGGTCTTCTTGTTTCCAAAAAAATCATCCATTTCCTGGTAGGCTGTACTTCCCAAGATAGTGGCAGTAAGATCTCCCATCACACGTGGGCTTCTTACAACCCGAGGTGGACACTTCTTGGACAGAGAGGCAGAGTTTGTGTCTACTCCTCTCAAACAGGAGAGGGCCTGTGACTAGAGCAGAAGTGACACTGTGTGACTTCTAAGGCTAGGCCATAAAAGGGGATCCAGTTTCTATCTAATTCTCTTGAGACACTTGCTCTTGGAACCCTGCCACAATGCTGTGAAGAAGCCAGGCAGCCACAGAGAGAAGCCACACGTACGTGCTCTAGCTGACAACCCAGCTGTGGTCCCACCTGTCAGCTAATATCAGTTACCAGTTGTGTGTGTGAGTGAGCCTTCAGATGACTCCAACCCCCAGGAGTGATCCCAAGAATTTGAGCCACCCCGGCTCACACTTCATGGAGCTGTCCTTGCCGAGTCCTGCCCAATTTGCAGGTCTGTGAGCAAATCACAAAGATTGTTGTTGTTTTAAGTCACTAAGTTTGGGGTGTTTTCTTATGCACCAATAGATAACTTCAACTCTGAACTTTCCCTTCCCACTGGGAGTTTGTTGTTGGTCCTATAAATATCCACATATAATGAAATCATGTAAGCCAGAATCTTGAGTTTCTAAGATTTAGCCCCAGGAAAATGTAAAAGTTCCATGCAAAATGAGTCACCGCCATTTAAGAAATAGAAGTTTAAGAGCAAATGCAGCCATCACTAAAAATGCAGCAATGGTTACCATTCCTGGGCACCTATGATTCACCATCCACTGTACTAGAGCAGAGATGAACTGAGAAATGCTTCTTGACAGAGATAGCTGGTTTCAAAACATCAGAAAAAGAGGACTCTAAAGAAAGAAGGATGGATAAGCTAGCAGAAGGCAACAAGTTAAGTCATGGACTTGGGATGAATCTGATCTTTGTATCATAGAATTTCAGAATCTCAAGATTACATGAGGCCAATTAGACCTGGTCTAATTCACCACTCTCGTCAAATCCCTGAGTCCCATCTGCAACATATTTGAAAAGTTATCATCTAGTTTCCCCTTAAATATCTTTGATGCCAGGGAGAGTCCTCTTAACTTCCTAAAGAAGTCAGTTGTTAGAGATTTCTTCTTTAGGCTAAGCTGAAATCATCTGCACGCAACTTTTATCTTTTGGTTCTGTTATGAAGTTGCATCTTTTGCAGGAGGTTTGGTTCTAAAGTAAACACAAGGCAACAACTGCACATAGCCAAACTTGGTCTTGAACGTTCTTCAGGAAAGCACCCCCATAGTCATCAGTCTGAGTCCTTAGCCAGCATTCTCTCCAGTGTAGGAATTAAGCACTGTGTCTTTAGTTGAGAACCAAGGAAAGCAGTTGGCTTGCATATAGGAGATATATGGATTAAAAAATAAAAAAACCCAACAGGTACTTTTCAAGGCTAGAGTCACACTCAGACAGGGAAAATGCTCATGCCCTGAGAGGCCAACTAGTCCTGAGATGGGGGATTCAAACCTTTTGTCTCCTGCGCATTTGAGGGCACACATACACTCATTAAGTGGATACATGCAGGAGCCAGCCACACTATTTAGGTTGTTATCCCCTTTAAAATGTGAATATTTTTGCAGAGCGCATATAAATGTTGTATCCTTTAAACACATACATGACATGACATCATTGTAGCCTTGCCTTCTAAGGCTACGTAAGGCAAGTCTAACGTGTTTAATGAAAGCCTTTGGAGACAGTTATTAGAACTCTCTAGACTGCTCTACATGAAACATCATCTTCCCACAAATGTTTTTCACAGAACGTGGTTTTGAGTCTCTCACTGTTTTGTATTTCTCCTCTGAACAGATCTGAACAGATGTCCTTAAGTATAACTCCCAGTACTGTTCAGATTGTCCATGGGTAGTCAGGTCAGCACAGGACAGAGGAGACAGGCACACATACTGTCCTCAGTACTGACTTCTGTTACTCCAGCCAAAAATTGCATTTGAGTTTTTGGCAGCTATGTCCCATTGTTGAATTATAGTTACCAGAATCCTAAATGTTGTTTTGAAAATTATGAAATATTGAAAGATGTAGAAAATAAAACAGCAGATACCCACAAACTCATCATCAAGATCAAGGGATGTTAGCTTGCCTTATTTACCTCTTTACGTGTGCTTTATTTATCTAGGTCTCCTACATATTACATTTCTGCAGTCATATAACCACATCGTCAAGAGTTACTGATTCACAATTATCTACTGAATCCCTACTATGTCATTTCTGGGGTCTTAATTTTGCTATTCAAATGTATTATGTATTATCTCAGCCTCACATTATTCACAAATTTGATTAGGGAACCTTCATCCACAACATTTATTACAGCATTGAATGGGATAGGGTTGATGACAGAGCCCTGTGACCCACCACTAAGGAAAATCCTCTCGAATAGCTGAAGCATTATTGTTTCTATGACCCCATGCCTTTGTTTATACTTTTCCTCCTCCCTGGAATGGCTTCTTACCTCCTTCCTCCATCTGACTAACTTATGTTAACTAACCGTTTGAGACTCAGTGTCACCTGCTCCAGAAAGCCTTCCCTCATCATTACCTGCTAAGTTAGGTGCCCCACTTTTGTACATTTCTCTACTGTAGTACCTGTGCTCCACTGTAATTATTGGCAACTTGGCTATCTTCCCTTCTCATCTTTTTTTTTTTTTTTTTTTTTTTTTTGGCTGTGCTCCATGGCTTGAGGGATCTTAGTTCCCCGACCAGGGATTGTACCCGGGCCATGGCAGTGAAATCACTGAGTCCTAACCACTGGACCACTGGGGAATTCCCTCCCCACCCCCCCATCTTTGTCCTTCAATTGAAAAATGCCCTCATATCTATCTTTATATTTTTAACCTTTATCAGTGTGCCAGAACTTAAAAAGTGCTAGTTAGTATTAGGTGCTCAAAAATGCTAGTTAAATTTAAATGTAGGAATAAAACAATTCAGACTAATCTTCCTTCCTTTCATTACAGGAATACTTTCCACGACACCTCTAATAGATCATCACTTCTAACCACAGAGATTTGCTACCGCACAGGACAACCCATTCCTTATATGAACGGTTCTGGATTTTGAAAGACTTTCCTCATATTAAGCCCCAAGTCAGTTTCATGTACCAACACTTTAAGTTCTCACTATAAGTTGAATCTCTTCTCTGAATGTCAAGGATTCTTTTATGGCACTCACTTGGGTAACTAAATGGTTATTAGTGAATATGTTTTACATGGAGCTAGCAGAGCTAAAGAAATTATTTCAGTGCTCAGAATTGAGGCACTTTCTGGGGCATCCCATTAAGGATCTCTACCCTGAATTCTTTCCAACAGCTAATGGGGTCTCTGAAGACCACAGAGCACAGGTGTTCCATGTTCTATACAGCTCACATTCCTATATAAACATGCCACCACTTTCTCGAGCATTGCAAGCTCCTGGGTGGTCTTAGGGCTGCCTTCAAAGGGAAACAAGTTGGATTGTCTCTCCTTGCTAAGCCTTTGAGGACCTGGTTAGAATAGAGCTAGACTGTATTCTGGAATCTCTGTTTCTTGAGTCCCTGCATTGACACCTGAGGAGAAACCTAAGTGATTAAATCTGGCTCCAAGCTTGACAATAACCAGAGCTATAGGGAAAATAAAACTGGGAGAAACAGGTAACGTCTGTGTGAAGTTCAATGCCTTTCTATAATTTCTTGATCATAACTGTCACTTAGTATGGTGGAAGCAATTGACATTTTCCCCTGGAAATATGAAAGCAAAACAGTTCCTTAAAATTTAGGCTTTTGTCCCGCAGGTGGCCGCTTTTTCTAAATTGTGATCAGTTGGCAAAATTTTACAACAGAGCATTCACTATTCTCTCAGTATAAAATATCAGTGCTTCTTGTGAGTCAGGCACTGTGCTTGGAATGTCACAGACCTTACCGAATGGAACCCTTACAACTATCCTGAAAAATAAACATTATTATCCCCATTTTATAGATGAGGCACTAGACGCGTGATAAAATTAAGAAACATGTCCAAAGTTTCAGAATTACTAAGTTGCAAAAACAATTCAAATCCAGATGCTTCTGACTCCAAAGCCCGTGTGCTTCATACCAGGCTATGTTGGCTCTCATTTTCAAAATCAGCTTCACTACACGATCCTTCATTTAGAGTTGAGCTATGCTCACTTCCTGATCCCGTATTCCTGGATCACCCCTTTTATCTGCATGTGGTTGCACGCCGTGATAACAAGTGATAACATCTTTGCATTATCAACCAGAGTGTATCTAACTTTGTTTTAAAATAATGTGACCCTTAAGAATATCCAAGATATATGAAGGTGATTGCACGAATGTCTGCTAGATTCTCTTGTTTACCTCAACTTTCGGTTGGCCAGAGGGGAGGGGTAGGAGGAGGTAATGCTTACTCAAGAGGGCCTAACAAACGTAGTAAGAAGAAGCCAATTTCTTTTAAAACTCTTGAGTCATATGGACTGAGAAGTCAGGGAGAGCTTTTGTTGGTATTCATCATGAGTATTTTATTCATGTTATTTAGGCTTTTTTTTTTCATCCATCTCCATGCTTCATATCAAATAGACCAGGGCCTGACCAAATCGGACCCACTGCCAGTTTTTGTAAATAGAGTTTGTTTTTTTTTGCCGTACGCGGGCCTCTCACCGCTGCGGCGTCTCCCGTTGCGGCCTCTCCCGTTGTGGAGCACAGGCTCCGGACGCGCAGGCTCAGCGGCCATGGCTCACGGGCCCAGCCGCTCCGCGGCACGTGGGATCCTCCTGGACCGGAGCATGAACCCGCGTCCCCTGCATCGGCAGGCGGACTCTCAAGCACTGCGCCACCAGGGAAGCCCTGTAAATAGAGTTTTAATGGAACACAGCCACTTTCACTGCTTACATATTGTCTGTGGCTGTTTTTGCACTACAAAGGCAGGGGGAAGTGGTCTCAGCAGAGGCTGCGTGGCCCACAAAACCGAAAATATTTACTTTCTGGCCCTTTACAGAAAGTTTGCCTACCCCTGCTTTAGGCAGAACAAAAATGTATGGGTGTTGCAGTTCAGCAAGGAATCTCAGTGTCTAGACTAGAATGTGGAGAAATTTGGACTTGGATGGCTGGACTAGAGCATCTTAAAGAGCCTTAAAGAGCCTTAAAGAGGCTCTTCCAACCCTGCAGTTCGAAGATTTAAAAATTCAGCCAGGGCTTCCCTGGTGGCGCAGTGGTTGAGAGTCCGCCTGCCGATGCAGGGGACACGGGTTCGTGCCCCAGTCCAGGAGGATCCCACATGCGGCGGAGGGGCTGGGCCCGTGAGCCATGGCCACTGAGCCTGCGCGTCAGGAGCCTGTGCTCGGCAACGGGAGAGGCCACAACGGTGAGAGGCCCGCGTACCGCAAAAAAAAAAAAAAAAAAAAAAAATTCAGCCATATATATGTGTGTATATATATATATATATATATATATATATATATATACACACACAAACATATACATATATATGTGTATATATGTATATATATATATATATATAATTTTTGTTTCTCGTAAAGTATATGAGGCAGGACCAAGATAGCAGATATAGACTTGGAGGACAGTAAGCATGTTCACAACAAGCATTTCTGTTTTGCTGATTCTTACTATGCCGACGATCAAATGTAGCAACCTATGCATCCAGCACGTTAGTTAAATCCTGAATAGTCTCTCAAGTCACTTAAGGCTGGATACATGAAAGTAAGCCACGTCTGATTATATTGACATCAACAAGTATTTGAGAGAAGGCCATCTACATAATTGTATCATTTTGCTTGTTGCTGTTTGTAAAATATTATTTGTAATATTATTTGAAAACTCCCTCCAGTCAAGGAAGCTTATAACTGTGGGGATGTTTTATTAATTTATTTATTGACCAGCAACCTTATGCACACTGCTACATGAAACAGTAGAGGAAATGTGGTCTCTGCCCTGGAGGACGGCACTGCTCAATCCTTGGACTCTCTTATGTCTCAGGACCTGTTATAATGTTTTGGTTATTTTTCTTAAGGTATTTCCAAGTAATTAAGATGCATGTTTGAAAAATTATGTATAATGTCAGAGGCCCAAATCCTTGGGACCTAACGCTGACTAGATTCCTATATGCATCCCTGGGGCCTTTGGCTGCATTTTCATCAGAAAACTCATCTTTTGAAATTACAGTTTTTTAAAGCCTCCTGCATTCTCTGTAGATCATCATTTAGCTTGTTGGTTAGTCACCTGGTCTTTTAAGTTGGGCCATACTTTCTCTGCATACAAGAATGATGTCAAAAGTAGATGTTTACAGACATCTGATCCCTGCTGTATTGCTTCAAATCATCATGCACAAATATTTAAAAAAATCTTATCTCGGTATATTTTCAAGTGTCTATGCTAGGAAATATAAAGACTGAAGTCAATTTTTTTCCTATTGAATTTAGAATCAAAACAGACTTATGTGAGTAAAACAACTGAAAGTATAAAAATACCTATTGGGTTGAGAATGATTTGCATGGGGAAAAAATATCTTATGCTTTGAAAATTGGAAAGATGTCTGATCTGGATGGACAAAAAGACATCCTGCCAGAGGAGAGAAGATTTGCTTTCATGTGTGGACACTGGGCCTTGTGGGCATGACCCAAAAGGAGGTCAGAGCTGTCTGCACATTACTCTTGTTTAGTGCCATTGTGAACTTGTTGATAGGATGTTTTTTAATTGTTCTCAAGTCAGCCAGTATATGAATATTTTGTTTGTGAGTCAGTAAGAAACAGAATTTTCATCATATGTTTCTTTAGGATTTCCTCTCTTTTCTTCACCTATAAGTGTCTAATAAAATATTTTGTTTGGTACTTAAAAAGTATTTATTGATGAATGACTTCACTGTTTCAATTAGCTCATTGGTATATCTACTGAGAATCAAAAAAAATTGCATGAACTGAGACTTATAAGCAAAAAAATTCCAGAGAGAAAATTTATAGCTTCTAGAATTGTTTAAAAGAGAATTTATATAATGTTCTAGATGAGTCCACTAGCATTTCTTTCACATAATAACAATTTGTCAAGAAATCAATTGGCCCAGTGATCACTTTGTCCACTTAATGATTCATAACTTTTTAACAAGTAATAAAGTAACAGGAATGTGTGTTTCAGTCAGGCTGCCCAATATACAGCTTACTTAGGGAAGGGACAATTTCTTGGGTTTTTAAAAATTTTGGTATCAGGCAAGATGCTGTCAGCAATCTCAATGATATTTTAAAATTGTACGGTGAGTTTTTATCTTCCAATATGTTTTCATCCCAGTCTACTGCTTTTCCTATTGCTCTTGATTTACAGATTTTCTTTCTTGACCAGGAGGGGAAGGAGTTGGATTACAAGCAATCCACTGGGAATGTTTTTATACATGGATGGGGAGGGATCTTTGTGTGCATGTGATAGTATATGCACTGATATAAGGAGAGTGTGAAGATTACAAGTGTGAAGATGCCCAACAGTGTTAAGCTTGGAATTTTTTCAAGCAATTATGCTAATAACTATAAAGCAACAAGTTCTTGGTGAATCAATAATGTTGAAAAATTGGTCTTTTGGCAAACTAGTTCTTTGACGGATTGGTAGTCAATGACTTACTCTTTGGTTGATTTTCTGCACACTGGTCTGCTTCTTATAACATCATCTTCTGCCTCCCAAGAGAGACCCGCTTGTGTGGAGTGCCAAAAACAGTCTCATCTAGAAGCAGGTGGAGGAAGCTTCTGCCATATTTTCCAGCCATACAGCTTTAGAATAATAAATTGTTGCACGTAAAAGAAAAATTCTCTTAAAGTGTCTTTTTGGAGAATATGAGAAATCTTTTTAGTTACTGAACATTTCATGTGATGGCATTAAAAAAGAAGCCTTCATTTGAATCACAAAAATGGCTTTGCCACAACTTCCAGTACAGGTATGGGCTAGGACGTGAAAGAGAAGAGAACTTGGATATGCATGACTGGAAGGGAGAGAGAAGAAGAATATACATAGAAAAATGAACAATGCTTAAGGCTGCAAGGAGTAGAGGAAATATGCCTGAGGAAATAAAACAGCACAGGGCCATTAGACTTCGGTGGGTGCTTACATACACGATGTGTGTCCTAATGTGAGACAAAGAAGGTTATGTGTATTAAAGAGATAAGGTTCATCCTCCCCAAATAGTCAACCTTCCTGAAATATTCAGCAGCAAATAGTTGGTAACAGATGTAAGCAATTTCCAGGCTTGCTCTGTCAACCTCATCTTGTCCATATATTGATACCTTAGCAACTGAAATGGGACATGGGTCCAACTAAGATAGGACATGGGTTCTGACATTCCAATGACACTGCACAAACCACTCCACTGATGTTTTCTGTGGTGACAGCCAGAGACTAATGGTGAGAGGGTACCAGAATTGACTACTCAAATAATGAAAGGTACTAGGTGTCACTGTTGAAATATTGATCTACATTCTTTTCTCTGTTAATAGGATACTGGCATCCATGGAAGAAAGGTCTGTAGAAAAAACTCAAATATTACGTTACCAAGTTTCCCTTTGCAACATGTGTGAGGTGTCCAGGGTTTTAAATAGAACTTTCTGTTCTTTACATATAAAAGTGTTAGCTCTCTTATTCCAGGTATCACTGCAGAGCCCCAATTTCTCACCAACCTGTCTTCCCAACACAAAGGAACTAAACTTGAGATCCCTGGAAATTCTTGGTATGAGTCTTTGTCTTTCCATTTCTTTTTTCTTTCACCTCCTCTTGCTTTCACTGGATGGAACCCATGCCTCTCTTCACTGAAAAAGGAGCTACATCAGGCCTAGGGGATCAGGAAGAGGTTTTTATCACCTCCATGATTTAGGTAGCAAGGCAGACATTGGGCAACAAGGAGTTATAGAAAACTTCTCCACCCTTTCTTTTTTTCTTTTTTTAAGGGAGCCATTACTTCAGGTAGAGGATATTAGCTAACATATTTCTGCAAGCATTGGGCTCTTTCAAGACCTCCACTGGTGATCAAACCAAATGTTTAAAAGGACATTCGCATAAACAAAAGCATGGTCTGCATTCTCTTTCCAGTCAAGACTCTGACCATCTGCTGCCTTATATATTTTTTTTTTTTTTTTTTTTTTTGCGGTACGCGGGCCTCTCACTGTTGTGGCCTCTCCCGTTGTGGAGTAAGGCTCCGGACGCGCAGGCCCAGCGACCATGGCCCACAGGCCCAGCTGCTCCGCGGCATGTGGGATCCTCCTGGACTGGGGCACGAACCCGTGTCCCCTGCATTGGCAGGTGGACTCTCAACCACTGCGCCACCAGGGAAGCCCCCGCCTTATATTTTTAATATTATCTTAAAATTATATATTTTAATGTATATTTATATCTTTTAATATTATTCTGTCAAATATATGCTCTGTTAACGCAGGTAAAGGAATACTTGAAAAAATCTGATCATACACAACTCATTGAGTCCAGATGACATGAATCCTGAAGTCTGGTGGGAATTAGTTAATGCAGGCTTACATATAGTACCCAAAACAGAGCAGCTTCACAGTAATATTTTATCAAACCACCCTCGTTTCAGGAAGTACACAGGTAGTAAAATAAATACAATCAACATTCTCTTAGGCTCTCCTGGAATAAACTGTTACCTTGGACAAGTTACTATTTACAAGGCCACACATATGAGCTTACTCTATCACTAAAGGAAAGAAAAAAGTAGCACATCACCAAGAAAGAGCAAAAGATAAAAACAGATTTGCAGGATGGTATTTTTCTAAAGATTATAGAGGAAATCTGTAACATTATCTACTAAGGATGGCTTTTCAAGATATAGAAAAGGATAAACCATATATGTGATGTAGCTGAGGGGGCCTACTCAGGACTGGAAGCCAGAATGACCCAGATTCTGATCCTGTTTGTCATGTGGCTGTATAATTACAGCAGTGGACCTCACATGGGCCAAAGGTAGGGATCTGACTCTCTTCATTGAATATTGTGGTATATTTAAAAATGGCTTCAAATTCTTTGACATCCCTCTCATTGAACGTTGGGGTCTATTTCCCCTCCCCTTGGATCTGGCTGGCCTCTAACTTCCCTGACCAACAGAATCTGGTAGAAGTAACGCTATATACACCAGCTCCAGGCCTAGCCCTTAAGAAGGTTTCCATCCTGGCCTCCTGAAAGCCATGGACAAGTTGGATTGCTCTAAGGCTGCCATGTTGTGTGGAAGCCCAAGCTCCTGACCCACAGAGCCATGAGCTAAATAAAAGAGTTGTTATTTCACATCACAAACTAAGGATGGTTTGTTACATAGCAAGAGTTAGAAATAGCAGCTCCCCTTTGTACTTGAGGAAACTTTGCTCCTTTTCCTTTCTGTGTTTTTCACTTCCTTTTTCCTCTTTTCCTTTTTCTCCCTCTATTCCTATATATTTTCTTATAGCCACCACACGAAGATAATTAAGCATATTTTTATGTTTGTTTGTAAATGAAGTCGATTTTGGTACTGTTTTTCCTCCTTGTTCATTATTTTAGAAGAAGGTGAGCAGTGCTTAAAACTTTCTCTCAAAAAAGAAAATTATTGAGGGCAGAGTCAAGATGGCATACTAGGAGCACATGGAATATTCGTCTCCTTACAACTAGGGCACCTACCAGGCACTGGTGGGGGACCATGGGCACCTAAGGGGACAGGAGGAACCCCCAGCCACCAGGTAGGACGTGGGGTGTGGGGGGAGTGAAGGGAGAGCAGAAGTGGAGGCGGGAGGGGACTCGCACCCCTGAGGGGCGGCTGGTGGAGGGGAAGGGATCCCACGCCAGAAGGGGTAAATTGGGGAGCCATTGGGAGGGCAGACGATCAAAAGGGACCGTGGCCAGGATTCCCCTGCCCACTTGGGCCCCCACGAGCCTGCTGAGATCCCAGGCCTGATCCTCTGCCCACCAAGGCCCCCTCCAGCCATGCGGGTCCTGAGGGAGTGGGAGGGAGAGCAAAAGTAAAGGCCGGACCTCCGGGACCAGCACACCAGAGGGGTGGCTGGGGGAGGCGAGGAGTTCCTACACCCAGTGAGACCCACCCACAGTTAGGGGTCTACGGTGATGGGGGAGACCGTGGGGGAGGGACGGGAAGAAATGGAAGGGAACAGGGCCAGTGCTCTCCCTGTCCACTTAGGCACCGGGTAGGCTGTTGCGCTCCCAGGCCTAATCATCGGCCCTCGGAGCCTCCCTCGTGCCCCGCAGAGCCCAAGCCCCGCCCCTACACCCCCACCCAGGGCCCTACCTCCAAACTCCCCAACTCCACACTCCAGACGCCCTCCATTCGACATACTGCCTCGCTCTGTCTGGTAGGTCCTAGGCAGAAGTCCAACCTCATGCTTGAATGTCACCCCACGCTTGAACGTTGCCCCACCTAGGGCCCGCCCCCGGGGCCTTTTCCGGCTATGTGGGTCCTGAGCTTAGGCCCTGCCCCACGCTCAAACATTCCCCCGCCCACCTGCCTAGGTCCCATCCCACCCTAAACCTCGCCTCTGCCTAAGTTCCACCCAGGCCTAAAGTCTGCACCCATAGCCAAAGCTTTTTTTCTTTTTTTCCTCTTTTAGATTGGGGTTCTGTTTTACCTTGTTGATTCATTGCTGTTGATTCTTCTATATTTTCATTTCTCCTCATAAATCGTTTATTTTTCTAATTTTATTTTATTCTTTATACTTTGTTATTGTTCTCTCCTTTTGGCTTGTTCCCCTCTACCACCCCTCCCACCTCCGCCCTTGTTTTTTCTTTTTTCTTCTTTTTTCTGTTATGGTTTTATTTTACCTTGTTGCAGTTGTTTCTATTATAGTTTTATTTTTCCTAATACATTTTTGACCTTTCTATTATTTTTTTTTATTCTTTGATATTATACTGCTCCTTTTTTTCTTTCTTTCTTTCTTTTTTTTTTTTTCTTTTACTGCACCATGAAGCTTGTGGGATCTTGGTTCCCAGGCCAGAGGTCAGGCCCAAGCTCCTGTGGTGGGAGCTCCAAGTCCAAACTGCTGGACTAACAGAGAACCTCAGACCCAAGGGAGTATCATTTGGAGTGAGGCCTCCCAGAGGTCCTCATCTCAGCACCAAGACCCAGCTCTATCCAACTGCCTGCAAACTACAGTGCTGGACGTCTCAGGCCAAGCAACCAGTAAGACAGGAATACAGCACCACCAATCAAAAACAAAAAAATCAAACGACAAAAAACTGTGTTACAGACGAAGGAGCAAGGTAAAAACCTACAAGACCAAATAAATGAAGACAAAATAGGCAACCCTCCTGAAAAAGAATTCAGAGTAATGATAGTAAAGATGATACAAAATCTTGGAAACAGAATGGAGGAAATACAAGAAACATTTAAAAAGGATCTAGAAGAACTAAAGAGCAAACAAACAGTGATGAACACAATTACCAAAACTAAAAATACTCTAGAAGGAATCAATAGCAGAATAACTGAGGCAGAAGAACAGATAAGTGAGCTGGAAGATAAAATGGTGGAAATAACTGCCAAGGAGCAGAAAAGAAAAGAGAATGAAAAGAACTGAGGACAGTCTCAGAGAACTCTGGGACAACATTAAACACACCAACATTCAAATTGTAGGGGTCCCAGAAGAAGAAGAGAAAGAGAAAGGGTCTGAGAAAATATTTGAAGAGATTAGAGTCTAAAACTTCCCTAACATGGAAAAGGAAACAGTCAATCAAGTCCAGGAAGCACAGAGAGTACCATACAGGATAAACCCAGAAACAAACACACAGAGACACATATTAATCAAACTATCAAAAATTAAATACAAGGGAAACAATATTAAAAGCAGCTAGGGAAAAGCAAGAAATAACATACAAGGGATTCTACATAAGGTTAACAGCTGATTTTTCAGCAGAAACTCTGCAAGGCAGAAGGGAGTGGCAGGACATATTTAAAGTGATGAAAGGGAAAAACCTACAACCAAGATTACTCCACCTAGCAAGGATCTCATTCAGATTTGATGGAGAAATTAAAACCTTTACAGATAAGCAAAAGTTAAGAGAATTCAGCACCACCAAACCAGCTTTAAAACAAATGCTAAAGGAATTTCTCTAGGCACGAAACACAAGAGAAGAAAAAGAGCTACAAAAACAAACACAAAACAATTAAGAAAATGGTAATAGGAACATACATATCAATAATTACCTTAAATGTAAATGGATTAAATGCTCCCACCAAAAGACACAGACTGGATGAATGGATACAAAAACAAGACCCATACACATGCTGTCTACAAGAGACCCACTTCAGACCAAAGGACACATACAGACTGAAAGTGAGGGGATGGAAAAAGATATTCCATGCAAATGGAAAACAAAAGAAAGCTGGAGTAGCAATTCTCATATCAGACAAAATAGACTTTAAACACTATTACAAGAAACAAAGAAGGACACTACATAATGATCAAGGGATCGATCCAAGAAGAAGATATAACAATTGTAAATATTTATGCACCCAACATAGGAGCACCTCAATACGTAAGGCAAGTGCTAAAAGCCATAAAACGGGAAATCTATAGTAACACAATAATAGTAGGTAACTTTTAACATCCCACTTTCACCAATGGATGGATTGACCAAAATGAAACTAAATAAGGAAACACAGCTTTAAATGACACATTAAACAAGAAGGACTTAATTGATATTTATAGGACATTCCATCCAAAAACAACAGAATACACTTTCTTCTCAAGTGCTCATGGAACATTCTCCAGCATAGACCATATCTTGGGTCACAAATCAAGCCTTGGTATATTTAAGAAAATTGAAATCGTATCAAGTATCTTTTTGGACCACAATGCTATGAGACTACATATCAATTACAGGAAAATAACTGTAAAACATGCAAACACATGGAGGCTAAACAATACGCTACTAAATAACCAAGTGATCACTGAGGAAATCAAAGAGGAAATCAAAAAATACCTAGAAACAAATGACAACGAAAACACGACAACCCAAAACCTATGGGATGCAGCAAAAGCAGTTCTAAGAGGCAAGTTTATAGCAATACAATCCTACCTCAAGAAACAAGAAACATCTCAAATAAACAAACTAACCTTGCACCTAAAGCAATTAGAGAAAGAAAACAACAACAAAAAAAAACCCCAAAGTTAGCAGAAGGAAAGAAATCATAAAGGTCAGATCACAAATAAATGAAAAAGAAATGTAGGAAACAATAGCAAAGATCAATAAAACTAAAAGCTGGTTCTCTGAGAAGATAAACAAAATTGATAAACCATTATCCAGACTCATCAAGAAAAAAGGGAAGAAGACTCAAATCAACAGAATTAGAAATGATAAAGGAGAACTAACAACTGACTCTGCAGAAATACAAAGGATCATGGGAGATTACTACAAGCAACTCTATGCCAATAAAATGGACAACCTGGAAGAAATGGACAAATTTGTAGAAAAGCACAACCTCCCAAAACTGAACCAAGAAGAAATAGGAAATATAAACAGACCAATCACAAGCTTTGAAATTGAAACTGTGATTTAAAATGTTCCAACAAACCAAAGCCCAGGACCAGATGATGGCTTCACAGGTGAATTCTATCAAACATTTAGAGAAGAGCTAACACCTATCCTTCTCAAACTCTCCCAAAATCTATCAGAAGGAGGAACACTCCCAAACTCATTCTACGAGGCCACCATCACCCTGATACAAAAACCAGACAAAGATGTCACAAAAAAATAAAACTACAGGCCAATATCTCTGATGAACATAGATGTAAAAATCCTCAACAAAATACCTGCAAAGAGAATCCAACAGCGCATGATAAAGTGGGGTTTATCCCAGGAATGCAAGTATTCAATATATTCAAATCAATCAATGTCATACACCATGCTAACAAACTGAAGGATGAAAACCATATGATAATCTCAAAAGATGTAGAAAAAGCTTTTGAAAAAATTCAAAACCCATTTATGATAAAAACTCTCCAGAAAGTAGGCACAGAGGGAAACTACCTCAACATAATAAAGACCATATATGACAAACCCACAGATGACATCATTCTCAATGGTGAAAAACTGAAAGCATTTCCTCTAAGATCAGAAACAAGACAAGGTTGCCCATTCTCACCACTATTATTCAACATAGTTTTGGAAGTATTAGCCACAGCAATCAGAGAAGAAAAAAAATAAAAGGAATCCAAATCAGAAAAGAAGAAGTAAAACTGTCACTGTTTGCAGGTGAATACTATATATAGAGAATCCTAAAGATGTTACCAGAAAACTACTAGAGCTAATCAATGAATTTCGTAGAGTAGCAGGATACAAAATTAATGCACATAAATCTCTTGCATTCCTATACACTAACGATGAAAAATCTGAACAAGAAATTAAGGGAACACTCCCATTTACCACTGCAACAAAAAGAATAAAATATCTAGGAATAAACCTACCCAAGGAGACAAAAGACCTGTATGCAGAAAACTATAAGACTGATGAAAGAAATTAAAGATGATAGAAACAGATGGAGAGATATACCATGTTCTTGGATTGGAAGAATCAACATAGTGAAAATGACTACACTACCCAAAGCAATCTACAGATTCAATGCAATCCCTATTAAACTACCAATGGCATTTTTCACAGAAGTAGAACAAAAAATTTCACAATTTGTATGGAAATGCAAAAGACTGCTAATAGCTAAAGCAATCTTGAAAACAAAAAAAGGAGCTGGAGGAATCAGGCTCCCTGAATTCAGACTATAAAGCTACAGTCAACAAGACAATATGGTACTGGCACCAAAACAGAAATATAGATCAATGTAACAGGATAGAAAGTCCAGAGATAAACACACACACATACAGTCACCTTATTTTTGATAAAGGAGGCAAAAGTACACAATGAGAAAAGACAGCCTCTTCAATAAGTGGTGCTGGGAAAATGGACAGCTACATGTAAGAGAATGAAATTAGAACACTCCCTAACACCATACACAAAAATAAACTCAAAATGGATTAAAGACCAAAATGTAAGGCCAGACACTATCAAACTCTTAGAGGAAAACATAGGCAGAACATTCTTTGACATAAATCACAGTAAGATCCTTTTCGACCCACCTCCTAGAGAAGTGGAAATAAAATCAAAAATAAACAAATGGGACTTAATGAAACTTAAAAGCTGTTGCACAGTAAAGGAAACCATAAACAAGAAGAAAAGACAACCCTCAGAATGGGAGAAAATATTTGCAAATGAAGCAACTGACAAAGGATTCATCTCCAAAATTTACAAGCAGCTCATGCAGCTCAATATCAAAAAAACAAACAACCCAATCCAAAGATGGGCAGAAGACCTAAATAGACATTTCTCCAAAGAAGATTTATAGATTGCCAACAAGCACATGAAAGGATGCTCAGCATCACTAATCATTAGAGAAATGCAAATCAAAACTACAATGAGGTATCACCTCATGCCAGTCAGAATGGCCAGCATCAAAAAATCTGCAAACAATAAATGCTGGAGAGAGTGTGGAGAAAAGGGAACCCTCCTGCACTGTTGGTGGGAACGTAAATTGATATAGTCACTATGGAGAACCGTATGGAGGTTCCTTAAAAAACTACAAATAGAACTACCATATGACCCAGCAATCCCACTACTGGGCATATACCCAGAGAAAACCATAATTCAAAAAGTGTCATTTACCACAATGTTCATTGCAACTCTATTTACAATAGCCAGGACATGGAAGCAACCTAAGTTTTCATGGACAGATAAATGGATAAAGAAGATGTGGCACATATACACAATGGAATATTACTCAGCCATAAAAAGGAATGAAACTGAGTTATTTGTAGTGAGGTGGACGGACCTAGAGTCTGTCATACAGAGCCAAGTAAGTCAGAGAGAGAAAAACAGATACTGTATGCTAACACATATATATGGAATTAAAAAAAAAAGGTTCTGAAGAACCTATAGGCAGGACAGGAATAAAGACGCAGACGTAGAGAATGGACTTGAGGACACAGGGAGGGGGAAGGGTAAGCTGGGATGAAGTGAGAGAGTGGCACGGACATATATACACTACCAAATGTAAAATAGATAGCTAGTTGGAAGCAGCCACATAGCACAGGGAGATCAGCTCAGTGCTTTGTGACCACCTAGAGGGGTGGGATAGGGAGGGTGGGAGGGAGACGCAAGAGGGAGGGGATAGGGGGATATAAGTATACTGTAGCTGAGTCACTTTGTTATAAAGCAGAAACTAACACACCATTGTAAAGCAACTATACTCCAATAAAGATGTTAAAAAAAAGTATTGGTTTCTTTGTACACTTGAAACTAATAAATTATTATAAATCAACTATACTTCAATTAAAAAAAAAAGAAATACTAGTTGTCATTTCCTATCTCTAATCTAATGTACGGGAAGTTTCTCTCAGAGAGTTTTATGGTAGTCCTTGGGTCTATCTAGCTTTTGGATAAGTCTATCCTCTCCTCTCTATAGAAATCATGCATCCTAAGTTAAAAAAAAAAAGCTACTCCTCATTTTCCCCTTCCAGATCCTTTACTGAATCCAAGCATAGTCCAAAGGCCAAAACTCTCTCAAAGTCAACAGTCAACATGGCTGCCATAAAATACCATGAAAATCTTTAGGGACTGTGATTGTTCTTCCAAGCTGCATCTGCTGACCTTGATAGAACCGGGTGGGAAGTGGTGGACCATACATCAACTCACTCTGTTCTCAAAGAGCAAGAGGTAGCCAATGCCACAACTTCTCTTTGGAAAACTTATTTCCAGACAGGCAATACCTTTTTACACTCACCATAAACTATTATGATTACTTGTCTGTGCATGGACAACTTATAGGTACCTCTTTGACTTATTCTTTAAATGCCCAGCAGCTAGCCTAGGGTGGGGGGCAGTGGACTTTAAGTAATGTTTACTAAATTAATGAATGAATGATCCAGGACCAAATATCTGATTCAAAGGGCTCCTATCTAAAATGCATCAGGGAAAACACAGTGTCATTACTGTGATTATTTTCTGCAAGTCCATTTTATTTAAAATAATAATTCCCTCCCAGTATAACATAGGGAGAACACTTTTTGTACAACAGTTCTGTGTGTCATAGACCTTTGTTTTTTTACCAGACTCCAAAGATATCTGATCACTTCTATTACAGTGAATGCCCTAATCACAAGGATGTCTCAGTTGAATCCGTCCTTAAAATAGTATTTTCCCTTTGGTTTGCATTGCAACCTCAGGGAGATTTTAGTCTTATTCTAATGAAGTGGCTTTAGTTTTAATATGTTTGTCATTCTCCCAAGAAGATACATTCAGACTCTTTTTGTAATGCAAATTCTCAACCCCTAATTTATATGTTGTCAAGTTTGGGTGTTAGTATCCTGTACTTGACTTCCTTAAAGCAGGGCACACCTGAATTAGCTTTGGGGATAAAAAGAATACAAAGAAAATTGTAAGCAAAACATCTGATATAGTTTTACTTGCAAAGTTCAGATTTTCTGAATGGGATCAAGATGGCATGGCTTGAAATGTGGGTGAAGGGAATAAGAGAAATATGGTAAATATCTACATATCTGAAAGTGGTAGTGGTGAAGATCTTATACCGTATTTCCTGGTATATTTCTCCTTAGATATGTCCACATATGTACACACGCATTGGAGAAAGCAAATGGAGAATTTCCCTGTCTCTTCCCTAGAATCATTACTGTCCCATACATTCTTCTGTTATGTGATAATGGCCACTCTTGCCAGCATTCCCTTTTTAAAGTAGATTTTGCTTAGACTTTACCAAACAAAAAAAAGGATTGAATTTAAAAAGCAATGAAAGTCTGCTTGCTACTGGGGGAGGGACTGTCCTCAAAGCTCACCCCTCTGGTCCTGCAAAGGCCTCTCTCCGCAGTCCAGTTTTGCTTTGTCTTTTCACCCACATAGCAGACCTTTATCCAGCAACCGCTAGGGGCTGGGCGTGCTGTGGTCAGTTTGAGTGGGGTTGGGGATGGGCAATGCTGTCCCTGCCCTCACTGAGCTTATAGTCCAAGGAATGTTTGATTAAATTAACCAGTCATATCAGATAATACAGCCGATGATGGATCCAGATCAGACACCTCAATTAAAAGTGATACTTATAATTTGTCCTATATTTTATCCATATCTGTCTTTCTAGAGTTTTCTTCCTTGGAGCCACACCGAACAAGGCTTATCTCTCTTCTGCGAGAAGTTGAAGGTTTTTAAAATCAGCCACCTTCTCCCTCTGAGTGATCTCTCCTCCAGGCTAAGGAGCCCCAGCTCCTTCAATGCCCTGACACGATTATGCATTCCCCAAGCCTTTGTACTAGTTAGGCTTTGCTACAAGTGACTAACAACCTAACCAATAATGGTTTAGACAAGATGTGAGTATGTTTTTATGTCTAAAATTTCAGGGAGGTGATCTATGACTAGTATGACCCTGCACAACACCACAGACCCAGGCTCCTTCCAGCTTGTTTTTTTTTTGTACATAGCTTCCATCTCAAGATCTGAGTGATAGCACCCAACCTCTAAGCAGCAGGATAGAGAAGGGGGCAGAAAGGCCCAAGTGCGCCTGTGTGCTATCCATTAGGAAAGGTGTCCAGAAATCGCCAATCCTGCTTATATCTCATTGATCCAAACTTAGTTGCATGCCTGCACATCTAAGGAAGAGTGATTGGGAAATGGAATATTTTCTAGAGAGCCATATGCCCTGCTAAACCTTGGAGGTACTGCTGCTTTAGAAAATGAGTTAATGGATACTGGGGACAACCAACTGTATTTAGCACACCATCCCGTTTTTCTCTTTTGTCACTCACGAAGTGCTGTGGCCAAAGCTAGCAAAGTCATCCATTTCTGCCTTCATTATCCAAGCATATCCTTTGATTTCCTCACTTCTGGATCAGACCAGCATCATATCCCCTCAGGGGCCTTAAGGAAAATAATTTTTGCCTCTTTTGGGGGGCTTGTGGTAGAAGGAAATTCAGACACCAATTTTTATTGCTGTTGTTCTGTTGTTGTCTTGCTTTGTGTAGTCTTACCCAGGCACAAAATATTTATTAACGCAGTCTCAGATCATCTGGACCATTTTCATAATCACATTATACTGCTGACCAGTAGCAGATATCCAACTAGCAGGATAACTAGTTAAGGGTTTATTCTTTCATATAAAGGGAGTCCAGAGGTAGTACACTTCAGAGCTGGTATAGAGGTCCATAAGAGCATCAGGGACCCAGTGCTACCTTGTTGTTTTTCTCTGACAGGCTTACTCGTGTCCATCATCAGTGATGATGGACACGAGCCACACAATGTGGCTGCTAGAGCCCCAGCCACTACATCTATTCCAGGCAGGAAGAAAGGGTAGGGCAAGAAGCAAAAGAGATATCCCTCCTACATGAGTCAGTACCCTTTAAATAGTTATATTAAAAATTATTTACAAAGAGTCCCATTTATATTTCATTGTCCAAAACTTTTTTGGGGGGAAGCTGGAAAATATAGTCTTAGCTAGGCACTTTGTTGCTGCAGATAAAATTCAGGTTTTATTATTAAGGAAGGGAAAATAGAAATGGGTAGGCAACACACACACAGTCCCTGCCTACTGCACATTATTGCTAAGTCATGTGTCTGTCCTCTGTCTCGTACCTACAGTTAGATACTTGTACCCAAGCAGAGGACCCTAAACCTTATCTTATTAGAAAGTGCTCGTTTCAGCCTATGAAAATCTTTTTAGATCCAATATACTCATTATTCTTCAGAGCTAAATCATCTATAAATGAAAGTTAAGTGAGCCAGCTGCTGAAATGCTCTTTCTGACTTTATACCAGTTGGTGAAATGATGAAGAGATGGTAATAATCTATCTCCAAATATTTTTCTCTGATGCCTCAGCTTCAAAGATTTTCATCTCTTATTCCATAACTCTGAGATCTTTTTGAACGATTTTGCTTTTTCTTTTTGCAGAGACTTTTTATTGCTAGGAAGATGTAATTTTTACTTCAAAGAAAACTTTTTTAGTTTATAGTTTATCTTCCCCTTTTTTTCATTTTACCAAGTGTAAATGGCAATGCTATTAAAGTGTTACTGGCATCCACCTCAATACTGCTATGTTCTTAACACCCCCCGCCCCCCGCCTTTTCAGAAAACCTTTAAACTAAAGCAAGAATTTTTTTTTGCAGCATAAACTTTGCCTGGTCAATTATCAAGTCTCTGCTCCTTTCTGAGAGCTTTGGAATAATCTCTCTCAATGAGTATCTTTTTTTTTTCAATTAGAAACTTTAGTTCAGTATATAATCCTCTGGGTTGGGAGTTGTTTCATTTTTTTCTTTTTAATTGAGAGTTAATAATGTCATTGATCTTGTTCCATATTTTGAGGTTTTTTTTAAGATATAGAAATAATGACATTGCAACAATAACCACAAAAACGAATGGATTATTTTAAACCTTAAAAATAGCCCTAAATAGTGGGAGAAACACTGCAATCACTAATTCCAGACCCTCTCTCTGGAGTCCTTATTTACAAAATATTCTTTCAGCTCCTTTTCTCTCACAATAGGAATTGATGGCCCTTTGCAACATTTTAAAATCTGTGTACTCTCTGTTGAGGGTAAAGGGGCCCAGCCTTCTCCCTGAGGGGAGGGGAAATTCTTTGCATTCCTTCCTGATGAATCACACACACACACACACACACACACACACACACACACACACACACACACACAAGGCATAGTTTCTCAGTGGCTCTATGGTGGGATACCCTGTTACAGGCTGAGATCTCCAGTCTTGAACTCTGCCACTCATTCACTGTGTGCATTTGGGCCTTAGTTTCCTTGCCTCTTCAATGGGGATGGTGATACCTACTGTGCAGGGTTTTTAGGGTTAATAAGATAACATAGGAAGCATCTAAAATACAGGAGATCCTCATTAAAGCTGAGCTAAGTGGGATGAGCTAGTCATCTTTTTTTTCTTTCCATGTTCCATTGTCAATGCACCACGTTGAATATTGTAGTTTACAACACACTGCTTTGTAACTATTATAACACAAGAAATGTTGAGCTGACCTGGTGTACCTGCATGCAGTGGTGCATGCATTGGCAAGCAGTGGTGGGAGCAGGACAAAGCATTCACTGAATGAGTTTCATGTGTCAAACACTGTCCAGGTGTTAGCGCTTTTATTTCTCACAACCGTCTATGAGTAGTATTGCCCTAATTTTGAGGAACAAGAGGCTCCAAGAAGCCACAAAGCTAGTTAGTACAGAGTTGACAGTAAATGTCCTCTTTGTGTGTCAGAGGCTTATGCCCTATGGTAGGCAGAATTCTGAGATGGCCCCCAAGATTCCTACTCCTCTGATGTCCACATTCTGTATAATCCCGTCCTCTTGAGTGTGGGTGGGACTGTGAGTACGGGGGTAGAGTCAGTCCTGTGATTACATTATAGTGTTTAAGACTACTCCATCTTGGCAGAAGTCAGGGAGATTCTCCTACTGGCTTTGAAGAAATAGGCTGTCATGTTACGGCTAAGACCTGAGGGCAATCTCTAGGGCACTCTCAGCTGGCTACCCCTGGCCAACACCTACCAAGAAAAGGGACCTCAGTCCTACAACCTCAAGTTACTGAGTTTTGCCAACAATCTGAAGCTGGGAAGAGGATTCAGATGAGAGCCACAGCATGGTCAACATCTTGACTTCAACCTTGTGAGACACTAAGCAGAGAATCCAGACTTGCCGTGTCAGGACTTCTGACCAACAGAAACTGAGTTAACCCATGGGTGTTGTTTTAAGCCTTTAAGTTTGTGGGAATTTATTACACAGCAACAGAAAACCAATACATACTCTTTCTACTAGGCTCTGCTGGACCCACAGTCAGGAAATGGGAGTTTCGGATTCTATCTTCACCTTCACTGGCTAGCAGCCCAGAGAGCTAGGTCAATTGATTTATTTATTTTATTAAATAAATTTATTTATTTTATTTATTTATTTTTGGCTACACTGCGTCTTTGTTGCTGCACCCAGGCTTTCTCTAGTTGCAGAGAGCGGTGGCTACTCTTCGCTGCAGTGCACAGCCTTCTCATTGCGGTGGCTTCTCTCGTTGTGGAGCACCGGCTCTAGGCGCGCGGGCTTCAGTAGTTGTGGCTCACGGGCTCTAGAGTGCAGGCTCGGTAGTTGTGGCACACGGGCTTAGTTGCTCCGCAGCATGTGGGATCTTCCCGGACTAGGACTCGAACCCGTGTCCCCTGCATTGGATTCTAAAGCACTGCACCACCAGGGAAGCCCGTCAATTGATTTTTAAAGAGGAGCCAGTAATACGTGTCTTGCCTCCTTGATATGTCTTGCCTTCAGTCCTCTGAAACGGTGAACTTTAATGTTCTTGGTGGGATATAAAGGGCTACCCAAAGTGATATTTGAAATGTTTAACAACCAGTCCAGTGCAGAGGGCAACCAATCAGAGAGGATGCTGGCCAGAAGCAAAAGGCTCACACTGGTGCATGCTGGGAAACATACCTCATAGGGCAGGTGGAAGAGGTATTTCCAGGTTCAGATATTGATGTGTGGGAGCCCAAGATGGTGTCAGGAAGGAGGGAGGTTGAGCACATAAAGGAGACACCTCCATTCAGCAACTCTCCTGTTCTGTATGTCTCATAGTTTTGCTTTCACTTTATTTTCTGTAAAGTCTCTCATATTTTCAACAACCATCATGTCAACATATTCCTCCTAGAATAGACTCCACTATTAAAGAATGAGTATCCCTTACCCTCGCCCCACTCCTGAGAAACGATGGGGTCGTTAGCTCTTCCCTGAGTCTGCCTGAGCAGACGGAAAGATTATTTAATGCTCAAATATATACTATTGAACAAGAAATGAGAGGCTGCTTCTTTTACAGCGTCATTCACATTTATTCAATTTGACTGTGTAGATGAAAATTTTGACCTCCAAGTTCCACCTTTTCCCTGTAGATACTTTGCTTTTTTCCTGCGGGTATTTTTGTCTTATTTCCTAGGCTCAAGCTTCCCAAGTATCTCAGTTGCTTTAGTGGCTTAATTGTACAGTGGCATATTTAAAAGTCATTATTTTCATCATCTATTAAATACAGCCCAGAACAGTTTAAAAAATTGGGTGAGGCATTTTTGCAAAAGCATTTATGATGTGGGCTGCCAAGGAATGTGCAGCTGCAGGAGCTTCTTTCTCTAATCTCAGACTTTTACTTGAAAAAGTATTAAGGGTGGATACCTGCGAAGAGGAACCAATTTGATCTCCCAAGAGCTAAAAGCACTGGAGAGAGACACGCACTTCGTTTGAACACGCTGAATCTATTGATCCTGGGAAGTGTTAGCACTTACAAAGTAACCGTTTTATATTGAAATGAGCTGCCTTAACTTGGACTGCACCTGCTATCTTACTAGTTCTTAAGAGCTTTAGAGTATATCCTGAGCAGTGGGGTATTGGCAAATGTTTAACGACAAGATGGGGGGTGGGGGGAGGCGCACCTGATTTGCTACATTTGCCGATTTCCTTGGTGCGAACACTCCCACCATAGCTGATTTCAACCTGCCAAAGTGAGATTGCTGAACGCAGCACTGGGAAGAAATGTGCAGTGGCACTTCATCGTATAATAGATTTATCAAACAGATGCAATAGACAAAAAAAAAAAATCTCAAGAGCAGAGATAATAGTAAAATGAAGCGAAGTTATTAGGAAATGATGATCTTTAAGTATTTGTTACTTTTTAAAAATATATAGTTTATTTAATTGTAAGTTTATATCATCTACATTTTAATAATGGCCATGGTTAATAACCAGCTCCAGCATACCACTGAGCCAGAGTCAAGAGGATTGACTATGTAACTGGATGATAAAATTGGCATCTTTCTGCTTCAGTGTTGGTAGAAGCACCAAACTCCAAGAAAAAAGCAATTGGTTCCAAGTACCCCCTGTTAACATACGAGGTGCTAGACCACCCATGTGGGATTTGCAAAGGGGCTGACCCCCAAGTTGGCTCTGCCAGCATCACACCTTCTAGGTGGGTGGAAGAAGTGGGAGAGAATTTCTTTGGAAAAGTTGTGTGTGTCAGCACAAACAACAGGGACTTCCTGGGGATGTCTCAGAGAACTTATAAACACCCTTGGAGTTTGGAAACATAAGGACTGATGTCTGACACCCATTAAGAATGGTAAGTGTAAAAGCTGTGGTGGTGGACACACCACTGTGTCTGGTTGCAGAGTAAGGAGGGCTGCAATGGGACAAACTTCACTTCAGGTGATGGTGGGAAAAGGTGAGTGTTTCCTGGAGCTCAGACTGGACCATGTGAAAGGGAGTCAGCCTGGAGTTGCCTTAGAAGGGGTCCTCCCCAAATAGCTAAGTGGCTACCTGGAGGGATGATGTGGCCCTAACAGAGGAGTAGGTGCCCAAATGTCCTCCAAGGGGCAGTGTTAATCAGACTGCTGACTATGGCATGGTGGTGGCAGGCAGAAGTCCCAGCCAAGGATCACTGTGGAGCCAGCAACAACCAGGCCTGAGAGGAAAGAATCAGCTTTGAGCACCTGCCTTGCCTGGGCCACCAATGCCATGTCTCAGCTCTTCCTTTCATCTTCTCTAGCCTTTGATCCAACCCTACCAGGGTCAGAAACAGCAGCTAGAGGAAAGATGAGAGGAGAAAGAAAGCAAGGAAGGGGGATAAAAACAGCGATCTCCATGTCCAAATAAATCTACACAAAAAGCTTTAACTTGGATAAAGATGATTTTTACAGTACACTGGACTATAGTCATCTAATTATAGACGGGATTGTTTTAAACGCCAAAATGAAGGCACTATTCATTTATTATCCAAGAGCAATAGGAAAAGCTAGACAATATTTTACCTGGTGGAGGGAGGGAAGAAATCCAGAAATTAAATATCAAGAGTGGTGGAAGAACAAAGCTAGAGTCTTAGTGTCTCCTTACAACCTATTAATGTGACATCAGTCTGTCAACCAATTACAATGTATCTTTTTGAAGATTTTATTTACTATGTTAAGATCTTAGATACTATAACCAATTGCTGTTTAAAAGGATGATAAGTTAAGTCACATTTGTCAGTATGGAGCCTTTTTTGAGAACAAACGACAATAAAAACTTAGAGTAACTTTTGGAATTAAATATTGAAGTACTCCACAAAGATGAGTGCCAAACTTGTCTTCCTCAATTCTAATTGTAAATCTTAGTCCCAAAAGGATAATAGGAAAAGATAAACTGAATTATAAAAGTTAGAGTGAATGTAATTTTCCCTAGACTGTCTAAACACTACAGAACAAAGAGTTAAAAAGTGAAAATAAAAATACATAATTATTTTCAATTACAGAACACTAAGTAACTAATTCCTTCGGAATTCCCTAAATTACAGTTTGTTTGGAACTGTACAGAATTACAGAATACACAGCCATAAAATTCTTGCTGAAAGGAATTCAACATTTACTTACTCAGTTTCATGAATGTAAATGTCATTTTAGGGTAAAAGAGTTATTTTGGGGGTATGGGCTGGGAGCAAATGTAAAAACTCCCAGGTTCCATGAAACAGTCTTATGTCTGTTCCACTCACTAGTAGAAATTATATTTGCAACAATGACTAAGCCCAGAAAATTCTGTGAGGTTACTGGTCACAGAGGCCACACATGGTCTTCCCAGGAGAGGTATGTTACCAGGTGAAAGCCTTCACTCAGACCATGTTGTCTAAAGAAGGAAGCAGGTTGGTAGTAACAACTGTGTAGTGACAGAAGCCAAAAGTGGAAGGAGAAAAAGTGATATAACAACACTGTGAGGTCCCTTTCAATTTGCAAATTGATGGGCATGCAAACTGAAATGCCCACATGGGCTAGGAACATTAAAAGAAAGACAAGCAGGCAGTTATGAGAAAAGACAACAGTACAAATGCTGCAAAAAATTAGCAACTGACACTCTGCTTCAGTGGCAGGGGCAGTAGGAAGTAAGGAGGAGTGTGGGGCACTGAAGACCGTGTGGCAGGGGACACTTGGTGACGGAGCCATAGGAGAAAGTGGATCCAGAAGCCGAGAATCCAAATTTGTAATGCCCTGATTTTTTCAATGTTACCAACTAATTTTAAGAGTTGAGGGACTTCCCTGGTGTCTCTGTGGTTAAGAATCCGTCTGCCAATGCAGGGGACATGGGTTCGAACCCTGGTCCTGGAAGATCCCACAGGCTGCGGAGCAACTAAGCCCGTGCGCCACAACTACTGAGTCTGCCCTCTGGAGCCCGCGAGCCACAACTACTGAGCCCGTGCGCCTAGAGCCTGAGCTCTGCAGCAAGAGAAGCCACCGCAGTGAGAAGCCTGCGCACCACAACGAAGAGTAGGCCCCGCCTGCTGCAACTAGAGAAAGCCCACGCACAGTAATGAAGACCCAACGCAGCCAAATAAATAAATTAATTAACCAAAAAAAAAAGTTGAAAATACCATGTTGACCAAATAAAAAAATGGATGCTCTACGATCCGTGGTATGTGATCAAAATATTTAAAAAAAAAAAAAAAAAAAAAAAAAATATTTTTTAGATAACAATAGTGCTAATCATAACAATTTGGTATTGTTCAGATTCTTTTATAAAAGATTCTTTATAAAAGTGCTTACTAGTGCCTAGAACTGTGCTTCACGTGTATTAATCTTTTTCATTCAAATTAACACATAGCACCACACTAACAACAAAAGTGTCGAATGTAAATTTCATGGCTTTGTTTTGTGTGTGTTTCAAGAGCAAAAATAGTTGACACAGGGCTTCCCTGGTGGCGCAGTGGTTGAGAATCTGCCTACCAATGCAGGGGACACGGGTTCGAGCCCTGGTCTGGGAAGATCCCACATGCCGCAGAGCAACTAGGCCCGTGAGCCACAATTACTGAGCCTGCACATCTGGAGCCTGTGCTCCGCAACAAGAGAGGCCGCGATAGTGAGAGGCCCGTGCACTGTGATGAAGAGTGGCCCACACTTGCCACAACTAGAGAAAGCCCTCGCACAGAAACGAAGACCAAACACAGCCATAAATAAATAAAAATTAAAAAAAAAAAACAAAAATAGTTGACACATAAATAATGCTGAACATCTGTCCTCAGTCCCTGTTCATTATATCCTTAACCATTTGAGGAGGCACCTGGAATGGAGAATAGGTCAAACAGGGCCTTGTCTACCCTGATAAGATGAATATGGAGAACTGGTGAACACTTATGGAAATACTGTGGAAATCACACCTATTTATTAGCTGTCAGAACCCCGTGCCTTTCATCACCTTCTGCCAAACACTGCATTCGTTGTAGGAAGTACATAGGGATATAAGAAAGATACAATCTGTAATTTCTGAGAATCTTTTTCAATGCAGTATTGCCGTCTTGGTGTTTGAAGCAAAAACTCTAAGGAACCAAGTTCACTCTTGTAGAAAAGATCTATGGAGGCTATTTCACTGAAATATCAAAAATCCTTATCCAGTGGGAATTAAAATGTCCCACTAAGTCATCTTTTCCCTAAATTTTGCCCATTTAAAACTCTTTTTACATAAAAACAAAAAGTGATTGTTCTTTGAAAAAGATACAGTAAATGCTGAATATTGTAATATGGCCTCATTTTTCTGGGTTCTCTGAGATATTATTTTAAACATTCACATAAAGTTACTGGAGGCAAGTTAGGTTGAGAAAAGAAAAAGTTGAAGAGGTGAACAGGAGAAAGGAGGACAGAGACTGAATGTATGTATTTTACTATTTTCTGTAAAGTCAGCCTTAGATTTCCTATTTTAGGAACTGAGGTCCTTATGGGTCAAAAAATTAATAAACACACACCCAGAGACATACAATGAAAATAGTTTTCTTTTTTTAAATAAAAGGCTTTTGTTTCCCAGCAAACAACTTTATAACTCTTTAACTGAATGTGTTTTCTAAGAGTACCCATAGAGATAGCATACAGAGGCGAAATTCCATTTTAAAAGTTTTTGTGGATTTTTCAAATCAGTTAGTCATAATGGAATTGGGTTTAATGGCTATAATGGAATCATTACTAGAAATAATTGTTTTCAATTTAGAGGCCTTGGAGATGAATTAGACTTGATGTCCAGTTGCTGAAGTGAGCTAGCTGGGAAGTATATTGATCTCAGTAGGAAATATACAAAGAATTCAAACATTCTTGGCCTCTCTAATTTCTGTCATTTCCCTGGGATGCAATATTGCTTTTGATTTAATATTTTGGCTGGGAGGAGGGGCAGTTTCAGAGGCTTCTACTTGGCCTTTCTCTGGACTCTTTGATAGCTCTGACCACACGGGCCAATGCAGAAATCAGCCAGCTACCAAGTATATATCTATTCCAGTTACATTTGGGGACCAGGAAATGACCACTGGATGGGGTCCATGGTCCCAGTGGGCTCACCAGTGGCCAGGACTCCATTTCTTCCCTGGCCTCCATGTGACCACATGCTAAAAGGGAGCTAAGGGCAATGCTTTGGTCCCTGGGTATCAGTGTCCCTTCTCCGTAGTAACCGGCCACAGATTTCTTTAGGGAAGGACGGGGGAGTCATTAGTATGTTCACTTGCTGTGGTGGTGTAGGGTTTTTCTTCCTGGGGACCGAGCCTCTTCTTTAGCCACTGGGTTCCAGATTCGAAAACTGGCTCAGGTTCAGACACATTTTATTGGGATGACTGCCCTTAGCTTCCTGATCATCCATCCTGGATTTCTTTTGACTTTATGGATTGAGTTGTACCCTCCTTGGCTGCCCATCTATTTTTCCATCAGAGATACTGTATTCTAACAGTATCCATAATACACTGAGCACAGACCCCTCTGTCTGCCTTTATGACTTTGCCTCTCATTACGATAATTGTGTCTACTTGGGGGGCCTATCACACCCATGGCTACCAGAGATGGCCTCTCCTACCATCAGTTCTGGCCTACAGGGGGCAGCCACCACGGAAGTTCTTAGGGGTGCTGGTGCCCCTCTCACCATCATATCCCTCTTGCTTGGCAAACGATGCTCTTCCCTTGTTCCTGTAGAACAAAGGCCTCTGGTGGTTTCCTGGTGTTACATAGCACACCCACTGCAGCATGCCCATTTCCCCGAGCTTTTAAACTCCTTCTCCCCCATCACAGCAATTCTGGCACACCTATCTCACTTAAACGTGCTTCATTGCGTTTTCCAGGAGGCATCCAGGAGCCATCTCGTGGGGGCCTTGCCAGGGTGTTCATCTCTATCCTGGATAAACACTCCCTTATTCAACCTTCCATTCCACTACCCTTCAACAAGCACTCACAACATCCAGGCACGTGCACCTCTATCGGCCCCCGGCCCATTCACCTGCTCTTTGGGGGTCTAGTCCCTTTCCTCCCTCATCAGGTCCAATATGCCCTTGGCAGGGTTATGTTGTGACTGAATTCTACGTACTGACCTCGTAGCAAGCCAGGGGAAGGGCTACCCTTAAATAAGAAGAGTGGGCCCCTTGTGCAGGCTCAGTGGGTTTGGGGGAATCTGGGAATTCATGATTCTCAAGCAAATCAATCCAGATGTCCTGTCCATGTGCCAAGGTCACTCCCCTCCTTCCCCCTCTATCCAGGGCCCTGACCTTGGCATAACAGATCTGCCTTGTTTGGGAGCTTAACCTCCTTTTGAGCTCTGCTACTGTCATGATTAAGTGCTCTGGTCCTCAGCTTTCTCTGCCCTCCCTCCAAAAGATGAGAGGCACCTGATGCTGCAAAGGAGGCTGTCTCTGGCTTTCGTTCTTAGCTTTTAAATGTCAGTCGCTCTTGGTGTTTTGTCCTAATTGTTTTTTCGAGAGTGTCAGTTGAGTTCGGGTATAGCCAACCAATTCCACCACCCTCATAGTTACCCTTTCTCACACATTTCTCAAACTCCACTACACCACACCAATTAGTCACCAGTTTACCATCCTAGTTCACCACTGGCAAAGGTGTTAACAATTGCAGTGCTGCCTTGTACCAGAGGTTACCTGGGTACCACCTACCCCAGTGATGGAATTCGAATTGCCAGCCAAGCACTCCAAAATTCCATCCCAGCATCTGCTCTCCCAACAATTCCTGGTACTAACTGGCAATGGTTGGGTTCTCCAGGAAGCAAACTCTGAGATGGAGATTAGAATTCGAGCATTTTACTATGGAGCCTCTTGGGATCACCTCGCAGAAGAGGAGAGATGAAAGCAGGATTGAGCAGGGAGAGAAGTCAAGCTGTGTTGCAGTTTCAACCAAGTCTGCAGCTGACTCTACAGGGCTCTCTAAAGCTAGGATGACCTTTCTATGTTGTCCTGAGTCGACAGTAGAGACCAGCCTTTATATCCCAACACTGATCAGTCATTGCATGCAGGCATCCCAGAAAAGGGCCTTGACCTTGGGTGAGGCAGCTCTCTTCAGCCCATGCAATCCCCAAAGGGGGCTGACCGTTGAGGGCTCTCTGCTGGAAGCACTCCCAGCATCTGGGAGAGTTAAGCCCTTCATCCCTGAAAGGGGTTCTGGGTGGTACGTCAAAGTGTCCACCACACCCCATATTCGAGACTATCTTAGACAGATATTCCTGGCTCAACGGATCACTCTTTGCAAAGGTGGATATTCATATGAAACATTTGCAGATAGGAGCCAAATAACACTGTGGTTCTGAAGTTTACCTCCCAGGTAACTGCCATTTACTTTTCAGCTTCCTTTCCCAGAACCCTCTATCATCTGCGGTGCTCTCGATTCACACCAGCATTCTCTAAACCCACAATTCAGGGGCAAGACTCTGTGCCTTTAGGGACACTAGGTCCTAAGGCTGAAACTGCCTTTCTTCCTTCTCCATCTGGTTACTCTTTAAGACCTAGCTCAAAGGTCACCTCCACGGTGATACTTTCCTCTAGTCCCCTAGACCAGAGCTATTGGCAATCTTCTTTTCTACAAGAAAAGAAGCGGTGGTATAGTACTTAGCAGGCCGTATTCATAATGCAGAGAGCTGAACTTGAGAGCCAGACTCCCCCTCAATTTGAATCCTAGCTCTGACATTTAGTAGCTGTGTAACCTTGAGCAAGTTATTTAACCTCTCCCTGTCTCCGTTTTCTCATCTGTGAAAGAGGACTCTGCCTAATAGGGTTATTGTGGAGTTTAATGAGGTATAGGCACAAAGCACTTAGAACTGTACAAGGCACATAATTTAGGCTCTATGTCTCTGCTATTACCTCACTGTAACTATTCTAGATTGTGCTTCATTTGTTGGCTCATCAGGGCCCAGGACCATTTCTTATTTGCCCTTTAGTAGACAACTCTTAGACAGCGCCTGGCACACAGAAGCCAGCAATAAACACTCGTTGACTACAGGTGACTATTTATCTAAGGCCTAGAAATCTGTATCTAGCACCAGGAAGATAATGAATTGCTATCACTAAAAGCTAACAATATCATACATCGCGAACTCGAAGAAATACATTTCCCTTGTGATGGCAGTGTTAAACCAGCGTCTCCCAAAGTGCCTTTAATGAACACCAGTCCTGCAAAATAATCCACAAAAATGAGTTTAGTGGGCAAATAAGCTTGGGAAATGGTACACACACAATTGGATTCACATCAGAATAATAAAGGCTCTGAGAAGTTCTGTAGGGATGTGGAGTGTTAATAGACAGGCACAAGTTCTTTGATATTTCTCCCTTTAAGAATTAGGGTTTATCTCCCCTCTTGTTGCATAAAGGTTGAACTTAGTGACCAAATTCTAATGAATAGATTATGGCAGAAGTGACAATGTGTTGCTCCCTGTCATGAGGTGAGATCATAAGAGGTTTTGGAGTCTTCTCCTTGTTTTCTCGCTTGGATCACTCGCTCTGGGAGAAGCCAGTTGCTGTGTGTCAAAGAAAAGCCCAGGCAGCAAAGAAGGAATGCCTCCCTCCAACAGCTTCACGAGTGAGCCTTATTGGAAGCGAACCCTTCAGTCCCAGTCAAGCCTTCAGATGACTGCAGCCCTGGGCTGCATCTTGACTGCAACCTATGAGATACTCTGACCCAGAACCACCCAGTGAAGCTGCTAAATTTGGGGGAAGTTTGTTATGTAGCAATAGATAATTAAAGCATAATGAAGCATGTTTAACTGTATATAATCCAGTGTTTGACCCTGGACCCTGTTCCATGCAGTACTCATCAACACTGCAGCCCACACACTTGTTAGAATGTTAAAAATCACTTTACAATTACATACTATCAAGTTTCTCTGAAGCTTGTTTTAAATCTTTTAGAAATAAACTTTTTTGTCTTTTTAAATTGTTCTACAATTGATACTGAAAAAAACCCCACTGTCATACTATTCTCTCTAGGTTTTTCAAAGATCAGATTTAACATCTTTGCTTTGCTAAAATGCCACCTTCTCCTTGTAAGAATAGTTTATTTTACTTGCATTAACCATAAATTCATGTGTGGCTTTAAAACTACATTGCAAGTTTTATTACTGAAGCGCATTTTAATGTGCCTTATTTAAATTATTTTCAATCACATTCAAATCGAGTATTAAATATTTTATCTAAAATAAAAGAATTTGAGCACTTCCTAGATGTGATTCTTTCTCAAAAGAAAAAAATCTTTCCAGTTTAATGATATTACTATATCAGCTTTTTAGATGCTCACTTAAAAAGAAATTAATACCTCTAAATAAATAATAACATCAATGGTGCAGGCTTTGTTTTAGTATGTTCAGATCTACGCCTCATAAATATTCAAAGGACCCTGAGGTTAATCAGTATCGTCCTTGGGTGGTTTATCAATTTTAGGTTGTCTGTAATAGTCTTGCTTTCAAGTTCAGTGCAGTCAGTGTGGCAACTGCTTAATTATAGCTTTTTAGACATTTCTATTTCCTCTACTTACTTTGCGTGAAGAGAAGCCCTTTGAAGCTCAAAGACTTAGCCACCTCCCTACTTTATAAAGCAGTTTTGAGAGAGCACAGATTTTCACCAGTTAAGGGAAAGCAGACATTTTCTGCCATTGCATTACGAGAAGAGATGGATAGAGAGGCTGAGTGGGGACACTGGGCATCTTTCTCTGTTCCTGAACTCCATCTCCTCAATTTGTCTTCATCATTGGCTTTGAAGTGAATATCTAGACCACCAGACGTATCAATGTTCAAATGTAAGAACCAAACACATCCCAAAGCCAAACGTAAAGAATTTTTCGTTTTACTACCTAATCTCTGATCTTCTGTTTTACATTAACTTAATCTCTGATCTTCCCAAATAGTTTGAATAATTGAGAGGACCTAAATGACAGTTAAAGGGTACAATTTCTTCATAGTTGGTTAACTTTATTGAGCTACTTTTCTTCAGTTCCACAGTGAAACTAATGACAGTATAATATAATATGTATTTCTATTATTTATGGTTGTGGGCTTTAGAATTTTATGGATTATCAGGGAAGAGGGATAAATTAGGAATTTGGGATTAACAGATACACACTACTATATATAAAATAGATGAACAACAAGGACCTACTGTATAGCACAGGGAACATATTCAATATCTTGTAATAACCTATCATGGAAATGAATCTGAAAAAGAATATATATATGTGTGTGTATATATATATATATATATATATGACTGAATCACTTTGCTGTACACCTGAAACACTGTAAATCAACCATACTTCAATTTTTAAAAAATAGATAAATAAATAAATAAGAATTGTACGGATTCTAAGACAGCACTACTAATAGACAGCAATGAGTTAAGCACAGTGCTAGACCATTTACATATATCATCTGTCTTTATCCCCAGTACAGTCCTAGGAGATGAGAGATATTTTTAGCTCTGTTTTACAAGAAGGAAACTGAGGCTCAGAGAAGTAGCTTGTATCAGAGCTTATAGTTGAAAATAGATTTGTCTTGACGTCAGAATCACAAATAACTATAGGAGCTATTATAACTTTGTTACAGTAATTTTTGTCCCTTAAATTATAAAAGCATCTGTCTATAGGACATCGTTTAATTCAATTGTTACCTATAACCACAGACTCCAATATAAAGACAGAAGGTGCAGCTGGCATTAAAGATTGTATCTGCTTTCCCATTATACCTTTAAGCACATCAGGTATATCAGTTCTACAATCAACTGTGATAACTAGAGAAACAACAAATGCCCCAGAGGAAGCATTTTCTAGTGATTATATCATAGATACATAATAATATCTTTATAAGCTAAGCAGGAAAACATTCTCAGAAGCATATTGTTCAGGTCAGTGATTTTAAAAGAATTCCATAGGATGAATAGCCCCTCTGTCAGAATAAAAGTTGTGGAGCAAATTCCATTATAATTCTCTTTTCTCAGTCACTTGGAACTTTCTCAAAAAGTCTCTTTCCAAGTGAAGCTGTCCCTGGTGGCTGCCTCCCAAATGTGATTTTTTTCTTTAAGTTAAAGGAAAGTTTGTTTCTCCATCCAAGAAGGAAATAGTTATTCAACCACTTTTTTCAAAGGCTTTTAAGTATAAATACCTCAAAGCTCCCACTTTTAAATATTTAAGATTTCATGTAAAATTAGGTAGCACTCGATTATTCTTTTTGTTACGTCACATGAGAAATTAGGAAAACAATTCATCTAGAATTGTACCAAGTTCAATAAATTGTTTCTATATTCAAATCTGGAGTAAAAGCAGGACTGGTTTTATAGAGCTACAGTTGGATTGAACTTCACTAAACATTTGACTGAAGTTTCATTCACAGTGGTTTATCTATATAACCAGTCATGGAGTCAAGATAAAGCATCACAGCTTCCTCTGTTCACATGCCATTAAGGCCTGTGACATAGCTGGCAAATCTATCCCTGTAGTATCAATATTTGCCTCTGTGCCTTTGGTAATATGCCTCTATTGAGAGGTTTTTTTTTTTTTATGGTGATCTCAGCAGCTGCCTAGGAACTCAGATGTCAAGATCTCCTCTGGGCCTTCAGATTGACCAAGTAAACATCTCTACCCCACCTACCTAACCAGAGAACGCAGACGCTAGGTCTCTGCATGCAAATTAATTCCCAAGTATCGTTTCAGAAAACTTTGTAAGGTAAGCACACACATGCAGCTATTTCGAAAAGCATTTCACTTGCAAAATCTGTTGAACTGGACATTGTCAGATATTATTCAGAACAAAGTTTAAAAAAATCACTTTGTAGTATGTAAAATATAAGAAGTGTAAACCAGCCAGCAAATTCATAAACAATCCAAACTCAGCAATGTCCTGATCACCTGAGCTGTTGGCTTGTGCCTGCTACCAGAACTCTTAAAACTAAACCGTGCTGCCATTGTTGTAGCACTTTATAAGCAATACAGATCAAATGGGATCGTAAATTGTATACTGCTTTAGATAAACTGGTTTGGCTGCAAATTACCAAAAAAAAAAAAAAAAAGTTGATTGAACAAGCTAGAAATATTTCTCTTGTGTTTAAAAAGTCTAAAGGCAATTGATCTTGGTTGGAATGGCATTCCCCAGTGGCAGGAACCACCTCCCTCCAGGTGGCTGCCTGGCTGTGTGAAGCTTCCATTCCAAGATCACTTCATGTTCAAAGATGGCAGCTAATGCTTCGGACGTTGTATTTCCATTTCAGTCTGTGGGAAGAAAGCATGAAGAAGGGGCATGCATTGGCTCCTTTCTCCCAGCACCTGGACTAGAACCTACTCACATGGTCACACCTGGCTACAAGGGAAGTTAAGGAATGTAGCCTTTATTCTGGAAAGACATATGTCTAGCTAAGACTCAGGACTTCTCTTTTTGAGAAGAAGGAAAGAATGGTTATTTGAGGTAAAACTGTGATTAATGGATAAAATAAAATAATAAAGTTATAGTGATTACAAAAAATGAGGAGGAGTGGTAGGCTGAGATATTCGAATTGAATTAAGCAGGAACACAAAAATCTATGATTGTGGGCTACTTTCTTTTATCCGTTACTTTCACAAGGTCTTCTAAAGGTCTTGGAAGTCGAACATCTTGAAAGTTAAGATCTAGCTTAAAGATCTGCACGTTCCAAAGCAAAGTGGATATTTGTCGATTAATGAGAAATTCAGATTGTGTAGTTAGCAATCTCAAGGTTGAGAAAATTCCACATTAAATCAAGAGTTGTCCTGGTTGCTACTCTATGGTATGTTTATGCTTAAATATTTATGATCTCTCAGAAAGATCTTATTCCTAAGAAAATATGTGTCATGTCATCCTAGCTATTTAGCACTTGGCTTTAGTGTACATTGTTCAAATATTTTAACAACCTAAAATTCTCACTTTCCCTACATTTTTCTATTTAAACAAGAGAAAAGGTATTTTGTTCAATTAAATGTAAAAACTAGAGTACATACCATTTAAGAATGCAAGTGATTTCCTTAGAAAATACATAATGAGTAATTTGAATCATCTTAGATGGCTGTGGTTAAGAGTGCAGAGTCTTCCATTTACTAAAGATGTGATGTCGGGTGATCTAACTTCTCTGAGTTTCAGGCTGTTTGTTTGAAATTTGGAAGAACCTATTTCAAAGGCTTTTCATGAGGATGAATGAGCTTATGTACGTATATTTGGCATACACTAAGAAGTCAATAAAATTTAAGGATGTATTACAGACCAGTATTGTCTGTTTCAATCCAACTACTTATAATTTTATGCTCACGCTCAGCTTTTCCTTTCAAAAATTTCCAAGAAGTTGACAGATTAAGAGTTTGCAAACTAGGCTTACGTTTTAAAATTTGTTTAATATTTATGAAATATTATATAATTATATATAAAAGCACACATTACTATGCTCTAGTAACAAAGTAAACAGGTGGAGGTTAGAGATATATGATTATGGGGAGTGAGCACTATCATTCCCAGAGCAACTAAAATATAAAAAGTCAAAATCAATATGCCTTTTTCTTTTAACGTTCATTTAATGTTTTAGAATTACATGTTTATAATTTTCTCTTTGCTGAAAAGGATGTTCTCTTCAAAGATATTTTAGTAGTTAGTGCATTGAAATATATCTATGTCTACATCGATATTTACATCCACGTATTTTAAAGATTTTGCCACTTGCATGGAAATGATGTCTTTTAATAACTCATCTGTGGTCCAAGACCTACAAAAGAGCCTTGTTCAAGATATAATGAACACAGGTACCAAGACTGCTTTAGCTTCCAGTTCCTAAGCCCAAGTTGTAACCGCATTTGCTATAATGGAGCAATATATTATCTTGGAATGAACTGTGGAAGCACTTTTCTTTGTTGCACTAACATAAAATTTTAGAAAATAAATATATCACAGCGAAAAAAAGGAAAATGTGAAACATTGCATCATTTGTTTGCATTTTATATAAACATCAATATTGCTTTTTCCAAAGAAAATATGGGAAGAATATTAATTCTGAAAAAAAATAAGTATTGTTAAGGAGCCAAGCACATGAGATATTTGTCTTACAGTTTTATTAAATGAAAAGCTCCACTAATAAAGAATATTGTGTTACCTTTGGTTTCTATTCTGCAATTTTTTACATAGGCAAAACCTCCTCTGCTTTCCTGGAAACATGTTTCAATTAAGCACGATGAGCATATTTCAATTAAGGTTTATATTTCGTATGTAATTTCACAGATGTTAATGCCTACAACCATAAATACGCTCAAGAGTCACATGGCTGTAAAAGAGGGTTCCATTCTCTGTTTCTGATAGTGCATATATGTAACCCCAAATGTGTACATAGCTAGCACTTACCATTGACAAGTATTTCTTGTTGAAGTCATGGCAACATAATGCCAAACCACTAAATGTTCTTGTCAAATTGCTACCAGCTTTCCAGTCCAAAAATCTAAGCACTGCCTCATCTTAAAAGTCCCTTTACATAAGAATTAACATTAAAAATCCCACTCCTGGGCATATATCCGGAGAAAACTCTTAATTCGAAAAGATACATGCACCCCAATGTTCACAGCAGCACTATTTACAATAGCCAAGACACGGAAGCAACCTAAATGTCCATCAGCAGATGAATGGATAAAGATGTGGTACATATATACAATGGAATACTACTCAGCCATAAAAAAGAATGAAATAATGCTATTTGCAGCAACATGGATGGACCTAGAGATTATCACACTAAGTGAAGTAAGTCAGACAGAGAAAGACAAATATCATATGATATCACTTATATGTAGAATCTAAAACATGATACAAGTGAACTTATTTACAAAACAGAAACAGACTCACAGACACAGAAAACAAACTATGGTTACCAAAGGGGATAGCATGGGGAGGGATAAACAAGGACCTACTGTATAGCACAGGGAACTATATTCACTATCTTGTAATAACCTATAATGAAAATATATATGTATAACTGAATGACTTTGCTGTATACCAGAAACTAACACAACATTGTAAATCAACTGTATTTCAGTTAAAAAAAAGAATTAACATTACAGCATCAATGTTAACCATTTTCTGGCTAATGGTTGTAGGTTGAAATGCTCCTAGAGATAAATGCAGAGAGAGGTAAAGTCAGCTCTTAATGATTCACTCTGTTGGAGGGACGCAGAGGCATAGGTCATCCCAAATGACAGACATTGGGAAAACCACTTCAGCAGCAGGCATTGTTGTGGTCATATTTGAATATGGGCTCTAAGAATCAAATTCCAAGTTAAGGTCCTATTAATACTACTTGCCCCAGGAACTTGAAGTAGTTGCCCAATGTCCCCAAGTTTCAGGCTGATGCTCACTCAATCATCTTAAGTATTTGCTTTTCAAAGGACCTCCTGGGACTTCACTGCATACAAAGTCAACAGCTGAGATGCTGACAAATATATTGGGAGGAAGATGTGGGTTTTCACTTGAAAGTAGCAAATGTGATCCACTGGGTAATTGAATAGAAATGTCAACAACACAGGAGTCTGCAAAGACTGAGCCGTCCACACTCATAAGAGTGTGCTGGCTGGCCTGTCCACAGAAAGGCTAATCTACTAGAGCTACTGGCTTATTTTCTTTTCACTCTGAGGCAGGGGTATAGCATGATCATAACATTAGAAGCATGAAAAAGTTATGGTCTAGCAAAAGCTTTCTGGTGATTGAATGAAACCTACCATTTGATTTTAGTTTAGGATTAAAACAATGAAGTTGACAGGTTTCTTTTTTTCCAAACTGACCATTTGACTTTTGTGTATTAAAACTGCTTAACTGATTTCATCACTACTACTCTTGACTTTCCTCTGAACGGTGTCTCTTTAGTGAAGCCACCCACATGGTTTTTCTCGCGCAGTCTTTTTTTTTGTAGTAAAATTTTTGGAAGCAACACAACAACCTTGTTTTCTTTTATTTGGTTTCCAAATGATTGTAAACATGACATCAGTGTTTAAGGAGAACACCCTTTACAAAACTCAACGGAAATCCTGTAGACAAAAAGATTGTGGCAAAAGAAGTATGTTTTCTCTTTTGCTCAGTAACAAGCTCAAAATTTCTTTCTCACTGGCTTAAATGTTGATTTGGTTTGCAGTCACTTTACAGATTTTAATCTTTGATATTTTTGTTTTAAGGTACCAGTGTGTAGTGGGTTGTATGTCCCCAAAAAGATATGTTCCAGTCCTAACCCCTGGAACCTGTAAATGTGACTTGATCTGGAAATAGTGTCACTGCTCATGTAATTAATTTAAGGATCTCATGATGAGATCATCCTACATTCAGTGTAGGCTCTAAATACAATGACAGCTGTCTTTATAAGAGAAAGGAGAGGGAGATTTGAGACACAGATACACAGAGGGGAAGATGGAGTCAAAGACTGACATGATGAGTCTGAAAGTCAAGGATTGCTAGTAGTCACCGGAAACTAGGAGAGAGGTATAGAACAGATTCTCCCAGAGTCTCCAGAAGAAACCTTCCCTGCCAATTTCTTGATTTCATACTTCTGGTCTCCAGAGCTGTGCGATAACAAATTTCTGTTGTTTAAAGTCCCCCAGTTTGTGATCATTTGTTATGGCAGCCCCAGGAAACTAACACACAGTGTATGCCTATACAGATCTTGGTACAGGTCTTTCTTTCCAGATGCTGTCAGAATATGTTAACAATGACAGCCACAGGAGGCAGAACAACTGATGCTTCACCACCAGCTGCTTTATCACAGAGATGAGTACCCATACAACCATTTGTTGGCATCAGTTGGTGGAAACACGTAGCCAGATAAAAAGCCAATGGTAATGAGGTGGATGGACCTAGAGTCTGTCACACAGAGTGAAGTAAGTCAGAAAGAGAAAGACAAATACCGTATGCTAACACATATATATGGAATTTAAGGAAAAAAAATGTCATGGTGAACCTAAGGGTAAGACAGGAATAAAGACACAGACCTACTAGAGAATGGACTTGAGGATATGGGGAGGGGGAAGGGTAAGCTGTGACAAGGTGAGAGAGAGGCATGGATATATATATACACTACCAAACGTAAGGTAGATAGCTAGTGGAAAGCAGCCGCATAGCACAGGGAGATCAGCTCGGTGCTTTGTGACCACCTAGAGGGGTGGGATAGGGAGGGTGGGAGGGAGGGAGATGCAAGAGGGAGGAGATAAGGGGATATATGTATATGTATAACTGATTCGCTTTGTTATAAAGCAGAAACTAACACACCATTGTAAAGCAATTATACTCCAATAAAGATGTAAAAAAAAGAAAAGAAAAGCCAATGGTTTCCCTGAAAATATCATTGTTGAGGACTAACGGCATGATTTCTCCTATGCCTTCGAAGTACAGATTTCCTTGACCAGGTAAGGCCAACACTAACTACTACAGTTACCAACATGACTTATGACAAACCCTTGTTCTCTGTGACAATGTAAGTCAGATGACAACATCTACCATGTCCTGAAGGCAGCACGTTGTTTGCCGAGCATAATATAATTCTTCTTTCAATTGTTCTTAACTTGCACGCTATGAAATGACTTACCACCCCTGGAAAAGAAGAATAAAGTTGAAAGGAAGGAAAGAGAGAAAGGAAGAAAGAAAGGAAGAAAGAAAGAAGGGAGAAAAGGGAGGGAGGGGGAGAAGAAGGGAAGAATGCACAGAAAAAAGAAGAAAATCAGAGGGAGAGAAGGAGGGAAAAGGAAGAGTCCTACTGATATGTGGAATGTGGAAGCTACCTCATTAAGCATTAAAATCACATTGCTTTGAATATGTTGTTAAACCAAACCTCTGCTGTCTTCTTAGTTGACTGCCAAATGAATTGGCACAGTTGGCCAATGCAGGATACAGGAGCCCCAAAGACAGCATTGGGAGGGAGGCCAGCAGCCCCAGCCTCTTAAGAGAAGCAGCAAGTCATCACAGACTAACTCAGACTCAGTCCTGGGTAACAAGGCAGGTGAGCCCCTTCCATCAGCACATTAGGCTGAGATTTAGTGCCATCACAAAGCACTTCAACGTGCTGTTGAAATTCACGCAGTCTATATTTCTCCTTGCATGGAAGAAGTGAACCAGTGCCAGCCACCACACTGAAAGCTTCTGGCTAATCAGAAATTGTCTTTGTAGTGGTATTTACACTAACATATTTCTATTTTATTTTTGAATGAGGTCTTTGGTAAAACAGAGGAACTTCCTCTGCCTTTTTCCTCTTCTCCCTCTACACTGCCCGCCCCCTTCCCTCTTAATCTCATGAGTGGAGGAGGGGAAACCACAGGACAGGATATCTGGCTTTAGGCCACTATGTCCTGCAATTGAACAGTCAGCAGATGAGTCCAATGATGGTATTTAAGAACAAACAAAAGGAAAATATAAATCCTTTAGGCAGCAGATATGTGTAATTTACTCTAGTTTTCTGTTTCAACTTTTGCAAGAATGCAAGATCTTAAGACAATAGCAAGTCAGAAATAGACCAGCACTAAATCTCCCTCAATTAGGGTCATAACAAAAACACTATTTATAAACATATGGTGCAACTTGATAGGATGAAAAGAATCGTGGATCCAATTTGCCATCTCCATCTACAACGTCCCAGGAGTAGTGAAAACCCTGCTCCTTGTAGAGTGAGCCATCTGAAACATTTTCAGCAAAATGTTCGGAATCCCTGGGTTCCCCAGAATGACTAGATTTGCGGCTATTAACTTGGGCTTCAGGCTCCCTCTCTTCATTCTCCACCAGCCCCAATATTTATGCCTGCAAAAATGTCATTTAATGGCGCACCAGCGTTGGTGAAAACTGTAGGTATCTAAGGAAAATTAAATATCTGACATACCACCGTCAATTATAGTGTCTCTGGTTTGTAAGCATTTGTATTCCATTCTGAGCAAATCTGCAAGATTAAAACCCCCCAAACCCAGATTTGATCCTTTGAGTCCCCATAAATAACCTTTGGCTTTTGTCAACCGTGAAATGCTTAGGTGTGGCCCAGCCTACTCTATGCCCTCACCTGCCACTGCTCCTTTCCTTACAGCCTTCTAGATGGAATAATTCAAGTCACACATAGGCACCCGGCTTTCCTACTTTCCTCTTTGACTAACTGTTCCTTGTTTGGCCTGTGCTTCTTCTCTCTCCCTGCCCCATATTTAGTCTCTTTACATTATATTTTAGAGTTATTTGTACATTGGGTCTGCTCCTAATCAACTGTAAGCTCTTTAGGGGAAGGGGCTTACTCACTTTTGTTCCCTTCTCTCCCCCTTAGCGGCACCTAGCACGCTGCTTTGCACATAGCAGACACGCCACAGTTATTTTTTGACTGCATACACAAGCAAATAAATGATGAGTAGATTAAAAGTCAGAAGATGAACATTAAATAACTGAAATAATGATTTGGGAAAGCAAAAGCAGGGAAAAGTAAATTTGAATCGTAAGTAGTTAGTGCTTCGTGAGAAAAATACTTGTCCTGTGAATCATTCTACATCTTTATCCTGCGTTAAAATTTAAACTGGAGTGTTCCCACTTAAAATGTCTGTGTACATTACATGTTCCAAGGGAAGTCAAATTCATAATCAAGACTGCATTGTATTCATAAAAGGATATTTTATTATATCAGTATTAATGTCATTTTATGCTGTCTCTTGGAGAAATGTACATTTTAAGGCTAAGACTATACCACAAAAGAAATTCTATCCTACGAAACTTCCCTGGTGGTCCAGTGGGTAAGACTCTGCTCTCCCAATGCAGGGGGCCAGGGTTCAATCCCTGGTCGGGGAACTAGATCCCACACGTATGCCACAACTAAGAGTCCACATGCCATAGCTAAAGATCTGGCAGGCTGCCACAAAGATCCCAATTGCCACAACTAAGACCCGGCACAGCCAAAAATAAGTAAATAAATTTTTAAAAAAATAAAGAAATTCTATCCTAAAGTTCTGATGCCAAGCCACTAAAAATTCAGTTGTCTATACTGTGAAGCGATCCAAACACCTCAATGAATTTTTTTTCCTTGTACTACATGGTTGCTCATCTGAACAAAGAGGAATGCTTACACATTATAAACACTTGATGGAAAGATTTATTAGAAAAGGGAAGTACGGAAGAAAGTGTAAAATAGTATAGAGTTCTTGGTAAATAACTGAATTAAAAGGAAGAGTGATCTGCCTTTCTACTAGATGTCTTTTCAGGGAGTATGGGAGCCCTTGCATGCTTTCCCAAATAATATGGTAAAACATGATGTTAACTTTTGATTTTTATTTGCTTATTAACAACAAAGGCTTTGAGTATCGTGACTCTCAGTACAAGAAGGAAGAGAGAGAAATGGAGTACGAGACAAAAAGAGATCCAGCTTTAAAAGGCACTGAAAGCACTTCCATCACCTCCCAGAGCTTCTCTCCCTGATTCTAAATTCTGCATCCACAAACCACTTCAGGTTTCAGGAAGGGAGAGAAGGGAAAGATGAAATGATGGGGGAGAGGACAGGAAAATGGGAAGAAAGTGGGATGAGGATGAAGTGGGGATATTCAAGAGTGGTTAGAATCACACAGAAACGGGGAATGAAATAAAAGCTGCTGTGATCACCAGAGACGGACAAGATAAACGGAAGATTTGTGTATCATGTATGACGGACTGTGCCTACTACTCCTGCAGCCATAATCTAGTGGATGCCACGTACATCACAATTCTAAGCATTTTACATATATTAAATCATTTAACCTCATGACAGACCTACAGGGTGAAAAAGCACAGAAAGCCTGACCTAAACTATCTCAAACAAAACAGGGAATATATTGGGTCGTACAAATGAACGGTCCTTCAGGCAAGGCTTTATCCAGGGCTCAAAAAATGTGTCCCTCTCTCCATTTCTTTGCTCTACTGCCACTACATTGACCCCAACCCCTGGCAGGCTGCTCCTTCCTAATCCCCCAAAAGCTGCCTACAGCTGTAAGTTTAGGTGCATATTTCTTGCTCAGTCCTGGGTGGGGGCAATACAGTTCGAACAAAAGTCCCATAATTTGTTGCCCTGATTCGCCAGATTTGGTCTCGTGATTATCCTGTGAACCAAACCCAGTTCTGAGGAATGTGCTGATTGTTTTAAGCCAAGTATAGATTAACCCTGAAAGCTGGGTGTGCCCAATTCCACCCAAACTAGATTGATGAGAAATTCATGGAACCATTAGAAAGGGGGCAAGAAAGGAATATTCATAAAGGTAGACTCCAAAGATGGTAAAAAATGGACATGAAAATAAATAAGTAGCTATTCAAAAAAAGCAAAGACTCAGAATCTAAAATATTTTTATGATTCAATTTTTGTTAAAAGTATACATGGGGCTTCCCTGGTGGCGCAGTGGTTGGGAGTCCGCCTGCTGATGCAAGGGACACGGGTTCGTGCCCTGGTCCGGGAAGATCCCACATGCCGCGGAATGGCTGGGCCCGTGAGCCATGGCCGCTGAGCCTGCACGTCCGGAGCCTGTGCTCCGCAACGGGAGAGGCCACAACAGTGAGAGGCCCGCGTACCGCAATAAAAAAAAAAAAAAAAAGTATACATGTATTTAAAAAAAAGTATACATGTATTTTAACATATGTATATATGCATGTGCTTGCATCTATCTATACTGAATTGCAAGCAAGAAAAACCATCCCAGGCTAATTTAGGCAGAAAGGGGAAATCTTTAAAAAGGGTTTTGACTGGTTCAGAATCTCCAGGAAGTTGGTTGTCTTGGGTCAGACTGCTGAGAAGTGGACCCTGGAAGATTCGTATGCTGGTGATTTATTCAGTGATGCCAGGAGACGCCCACTGGGAGTTGCGGAAGCAGGACAGGGAAGGGGGGAAAGCCCAGCAAAGGTGCGGTCTCAAGCAAAGGTCCCCAGAGTAGCTATAGCCTGATCCCACAGAGAAACTCTGTAGTGGAAGTTACACCTCAGTATGGCCCCAACCCAAGGCCTAGGGCTGGGCTTTCCAACTGTGCACCTCTAAGTCACCGGATAAGGGCTGTTCCAGGAAGGCAAATTCCCAGGACTTCTGGCTTTCCACGCATTCTGGCAAAAGCTAATTCCAGGAGCTGCAGGACAGCCCTTGAGAAAAAGATGTAGGTGCTGCTCTTTGGAAGTGAAAGAGCCTCAAGATGTTGGGGAGGAGAAGCACACAAAACAGTAAAAAGGGATCCAGTGAGATCTGGGCAAAGCACAAACACAATGTACTCCTTTGGCAGAACCAGCTTTGAGCTACGCAGCCAGTTACAATGCTGCAGACCACACCATGCAGCTGCCCTGGGAAATCTTGAATGCTGCTGGTGCCCTGCCATTAACCTACTGCTGCTTCCAACTGCTGACTGCAGCCACTGCCCCCGTCCTCATCAGCATGGATTCCTTGTGGTTCCTGCTCTTCGAGTTCCTAACTTCTAAAGTCTAGGGGGCTAAGTGATGGAGGCTAGAATGTGTGTTTATACCTCTGCTGCAAGAGACACCAGAAAAGGGAATAGCTGGCATTTTTAGCTTCTATATTGAGAGGCAAGATGTGCCCCACTAAGTATTAAGTGGGAGTTCCCAAAGCACAGGGAGAGGATGCTCACCTTGCGTGGCCAAAAAGAGTAAGAGGTGCTCTCTACACATAGACTCACAAAAGCATAAAACGTTTAGAATTAACAAGACACTATTAACAGACATTACCTCTAGAGGATGAAATTAGAACATTTTATATCTTTCTGCAGTATTTGAGAATTTTATAAGGGGCTTTTTTTTTTTAATTTTAAAGAAGTGGTTTGCTTCTTAAAAGATCTGTCCCTTTATTAAGAACGGCTAGGCTTCCCTGGTGGCACAGTGGTTGAGAGCCCGCCTGCCAATGCAGGGGACAGGGGTTCGAGTCCTGGTCCGGGAGGATCCCACATGCCGCGGAGCAACTAAACCCGTGCGCCACAACTACTGAGCCTGCGCTCTAGAGCCCGTGAGCCGCAACTACTGAGTTACGGTTACTGAAGCCCGCATGCCTGGAGCCCGTGCTCCGCAGCGGGAGAGGCCACCGCAGTGAGAGGCCCACGCAACGCAAAGAAGAGTAGCCCCCACTCGCCGTAGCTAGAGAAAGCCCACGAGCAGCAACGAAGACCCAACTCAGCCAAAATAAAATAAATAAATTTATATTAAAAAAAAAGAACGTCTTTTAGGAGGCCAGAATGTTTTAATTAAATTATGTACTTTCTCCTTTCAGATTTGGTGGCAACCAGTCATTTTTTTTCCATTCATTTATTGAAGATTTACTGAATCTTATGCAAGACCATGGGACATAAAGGTAAAAGACACAGCCTCTGCTCTCAATGAGGGAATGAATGGCTGTGACAAGGAGTGGGAATGACACATCTTTGAATATTTGGGCTTTATTGTTTTATTTTCTCAAATATCAGCCAGACTTTAGCTTCAGATAATGTGTCTCAACTACGCAGCTTTAACTAGCTTTTTTTTTTAATTTTTAAAATGTATTTTTGGCTGCGTTGGGTCTTTGCTGTTGCACACGGGCTTTCTCTAGTTGTGGTGAGCAGAGGCTACTCTTCCTTGCGGTGCACGGGCTTCTCATTGCAGTGGCTTCTCTTATTGCAGAGCACGGGCTCTAGGCGCATGGGCTTCAGTAGTTGCAGCACGTGGGCTCACTAGTTGCGGTCCGCGGGCTCTAGGCACGCAGGCTTCAGTAGTTGCGGCGCGTGGGCTCAGTTGCTCTGCGGCATGTGGCATCTTCCCGGACCAGGGCTCAAACCCACGTTCCCTGCATTGGCAAGTGGATTCTTAACCACGGAGCCACCAGGGGGGTCTTTAGCTAGCTTTACTTATTTTTTTCCCTATAAAATGGAATTGGGGACTGTAAGTTGTATGTCTTCATGATGATTTCCAATCTAAATGCTGTTGGTATATTTGAAAGGAGTTGCTATGGAAGTATTTACACTCTCGAACTTCATTTTTTAAAGATTTCATAAGAATTAGGTAACATCACCTTACATTTTGTGTTGGATTGCAAAAGACTTATTGCTATCCAGATGTATTCCTTTAGCTGATGGTAATATAAGCATTCTCAAAGCTCCTATTTCTAAGCCTGGGATTTAACACAGAACCATAGGTAATAAAGATGTATAAAATCTATCATCTGAATTATTCAGTCTTCCTGACATCTCATTTTGATTTATGAAATGTTTATGATATGGTCAAGCCAAGTGGTAGCTTGAAGGGAGGTGCTTTATTCTACCACTCACTCTCAGCTCCCCAAAGCCAGCTTAGGCAGGCAGCTTGCCATGTGAATGCAGCAGCAGTACCCAGCCCCTTCCTGTAATCAGCTTACCTCCCCTAAGTCTCTCCTCTCTAGAAACTCTGAAACTCCATTGCTTTCAAAAGTCATCCTGGTTGACAATGGTCCAGTTGGTTGACATAAAATAATACAGTACTCTTATAGGTTGCTAAAACTGTATGATTTGGAATTAATTTGTTATAAAAACCACATTTGTAACCCATCCTTACAGTCTGAAATATCACATGTCAATTCAGTTGACTAAAGCAATGGTTTCCAATCTGTACTCTGTGGAACCCTAGGGTTCCATGAAGGTGCCTTGGGGCAATGAAAGCCAGAGGTTGAGAGTGAGGCCGAGGGGTTAGAGCTTCAGAGCTCTGCTTCCCTGCCCAAGATCAATGCATTTTCTCTCTTAATTTTCTACATATTCGGCTTCCATGTAAAGGTTTATTTGGAAAAAAGGTTTCTACTAATTTCTTTTAAGCGACTTTAAATTTAAGATGTGCATTCTCTTCCACTCAGAAATGTAACTTTTAAAAACTACCCTGCAGAAAAAATCGCACACATGCTCAAAGATGTATATATCAAGAACTCTGTTACCATTGCTTTGTAATAGCCGTACATTGGGAACAATCTAACATTTTTCAATAGGGGAATAGATAATCAAGCTATGATATAACCATACTATAGAAAAACACTGTACAGCTGATCAAAATGAATGGAAAGATCTTCAAGACACGTTAAGTTTTTTAAAAGCAAGTTTCAGTACAACGTGCTTAGTATGGTCCAATTTACGTAAAAATAAGGCTGTATACTTGCCTATATATTTAAGCAAATGCTTAGAACAAAGGACTAGAAGGTTATAGTATGTCAATTTTTTCCAGTGATTATCTCTGGGAGGAGAATATGTAGCGTTGGTAGGCTGGTAAAGAAAGATTGTCACACTTTCATATTTTCCTCCACATTTTTCTGAATTGTTTGAATGTTCTGCACTTAGATTTTATTCCAGTATAGCTTGTGAACATTATTAAAGGAAATATGTTTTACAGAGCTTGAAACCAACTGGGTGAGATCATCATGAATGCTAAGGAAACCACGAATATCTGCCTTTTTCCTACATAGGCAAGTTAGCGCCACATACAGAATATCTCCATTTGGCAAAGATTGCACCTACTAACCCCAGACCAGCCTTCACAACCACATATGCCATTGTCACAGTCAGATCAGGTGAGAGCGTGTGACTGGTTTATTGCCCTCAGCTTACAGCATGTATCTTATTGACAGGCTTGTGGCTTTGTCCTTTGTTCTTTGTTTTAAACCATACCGTACCATTTATCCATTTACAGTACACAACTCTAGTACACGCACAGAGTTGTGACACCATCACCACAATCGATTTTAGAATATCTTTATAACCCCCCAAAGACACCCCTTACCCATTAGCAATCATTCCTTATCCCCCTCCCCATCCTCTGTAAACCACAGGTCTACTTTCTGTCTCTAAAGATTACCTATTCTGGAAGTTTCATATAAATGAAATCATAAAACATGTGACCTTTAGAATCTGGCTTCTTTCAGTTAACAAAATGTTGTCAAGGGTCATCCATGCTGTAGCATGTGTCAGTATGTCATTCCTTTTTATTGCTGAGTAATATTCCCTTATGTGAATACACCACATTTTGTTTATTCATTCACCAATGATGAACATTTGTGTTGTTCCCACTTTTTGGTTATTGTGAATAATGCTGCTCTCCACCTTCATGCATAAGTTTTTGTATGGACCTATGCTTTCATTTCCCTTGGTAAGACATCTAGGAGTGGAATTGCTGCGTCATATGATAACTCTACTTTTAACATTTTGAGGAACAGCCAGACTTTTCCAAAGAGGGTGTACCTATTTACATTCCCACTAGCAATGTAATGAGGGTCCATATCCTTGCCCAAACTCGTTTTACCTGTCTTTTTGATCAGGGTCTTCCTAGTAAGGGAGAAGTAGTTCCCATATGTTCTTGTGTATTTGAGAATGACCACATGCATTAATTAGGTTTCTGCTACAATAGCATTTCATAATAAAAACAACCTCAAACTTCAGTGGTTTTAACCACAGGCTTCTATTTCTCCCTCATGAGTTCACACATTGCCTGTGGCTCTATTGGGCTTGGCTGGGCATTGGTTCTGATCCATTTCATGAGTCCTTATCGTAGGACCAGGGAGTGCTCTTCTTATAAGGGAGCTGAGAATCTCAAACAGCAAACAGAAATACCTCATGGCCTAAAACTGGCACATGTCACTTCTGCTCTCAAACCACTGTTGAAAAAATTCATGTCACCAAACCCAGCTTCAGTGGAGCTGATAAGTAAACTTGGCTTCCAGTGGCAAACGGTATGAATGTATAATTTTATTAAGTATAGAGGTAAAAATGTTGGGAACAATAATCCAATCTACCTTACCACTCAACTCTCTATCTCCAGTTCTCTCCCCTTTCTTGTTTTCTAACATAGCTTAGCCATTATGTGTTATATGTTGCTGTCACTCAAAATTTAGTATGTCTCAAATCTGAGAAACCCTTTTCATTCCCCCAAAGAACTCCTCCTCCCAACCTCTCCATCTAGGCAATAACACCCAAATTTGAAATTACCGGAAGCTCAAATAATTAAGAATTAGAGTGCCCTCGTCTCATCAGGCTTTCTTCTCTTTCATATGAAATGCTGCTAGCTTCTACCCAATATTTCATTTTCTCTTCTTTCTTAAAAAAAAAACTGATTTTGTTCAGGGTAGCAATGTGCCTTTTTCCCAGCCTCCCTCATTTTGTAGCTGAGGTTGATCCTGGGACGAAAATCTGCTGTGGATTTCTGGAAACCTTTGGTTTCGTTGTCATTTTCCCCTTATTGCTGTTGTCTAGGACATGGATGTGAGACTAGAGGCGGAGCGGCAAAATTTTAGCCATGAGGGTGACCATAGACAAAAGCCACATGCTAAGAATCGGGGTGCAGAATGGAAGAAGGAACATGGAACACTGATAACCATCACCGAGTTCTGCCTCGCCTGGCCTGCCCACTTCTGGAATGTTTGTTATGTCATTCTCTTGTTGATCAAGCATCAGCGTCTCTACACGGACTACCAAATAATTTAGAAAATTTTAAAGTGGTAAGTAAGATTTCCAAAATTCTCTCTAAACTTCTAATCTTTCATGTCACGCTTATTCCTTGTTCTTTCGACCAACCACCCACCCAGTTTCCATTTTTTGTCCTTCTCAGGCTTGCCTGTGCCCCACCTACCTGGAGGCCCATGCTGGTGGCTTAAGTCATCCAAGTTCCCTTGCTTGTTGGCTTCTTGTTGAGTTTGGCCACGGGAAGCACTGACATAAGAAAGCAGAGCAGAAGGAGAAAGAGGTCAGGGTATTTCTTCCCGTCTATTCGCTGCTTTGATGCCTCTTCTCTGGCAGGGGTCACGGGCCTCTGCGACCTCACCTCCCACGAGATAGCCCTTCCCCCAGGGCTCCAATGCTCAGTAGGGTCTTAATGTTTTTTCCTTTGCTTCCTTTGCTTAACCTTTCAGTCCTAGGGTGGTAATGGCTCCCCAATATTGCTAGTGTCTGGGGGCCTCAACATTCCTTGTTCGTTCCTATAACTCTGCCCAATCTCTATACGTGGTCCTTCTAGTCCAGTGCCTTCCCAAGAACCATCTGCAGTGAATTGTTTCCAGCTGGCCTCTGACTAATGCAGTAAAACCTCTCTTGGTATAAGTGCTTCAGTTTGCATTTCAGCAATATTTTCCACAATCTTCTCTTTGCTTGAAATCCCTTTCCTCCCATCTCTGTCTAGCTGTCCTTCCAGGCCCTCTCAAACACCACTGCTCCCATGTAGCCTCCCTTAATTCCCATACCATGGAAATCTCTTCTTTCCTTGAACTCACTTAGCACATACTTGAAAGAGATTATCTTTTTTCTCTGCTTTAAATTATACTGATTTTTGTACATGTAACTCTGGCCAGTTTGTAAATTCTTTGAAGTCTGAACCTACACCTAGGTCTGATTGTTTTTGTTTTTCTCTCTCTCCTTAATGTTCCTCCTTGAACTCTGTCTCCCTCCCCCCAGAGCACCTGAAACAAAGCTTGGTACCAAATGGGTGTTCTATCATTCATTTTTATTACTATTTATTACTACTTATTACTATTATAATAGATACTAGTTACTAATTTATTACAATGCACACTTTACAAAAAATTATGGAGATGATGGCACAGACTATCATTTCCCTTAGGTGGTAATGCAGTTGTTACATTTAAAATGAACAATAATCATGCACCTATGATACATATATGACAGGGAATTTTATTTTTATTTAAAAGTTTTCTGATGATAAATCTGGTTTACTTTTCTTGGGTATCAAAGACAAAAATCATGTATGGGCAAATATTCATTGGTAATTGAGGTTTTTTAACATTATGAGTTGGAATTGGAGTTACAGAGTTATCTTCTAATCCAGTCTTTTAAAGCTGTGTCCTGGGAAGTGCTAGAGAGTCTTTCCAGGAGTGGGGTTATACTGAGAAGGCTTCAGTAGGCTTTCACTTGAAGAAGGATTCTGGTCTTCAAAAGGAGTGAAAACAATTTCTCTAATCTCACCTCCTACTCCAAATATTCCCACAATGTACTTTGTTTAGTCGCTAAGTCTCTGCGTATAAACATCTCCATAACTCGGAGTTCACTGACTATGCATTAAGATAAATACAGTGTGGATTCAAACAACCCTAAATTTGGAAAGTTCTAGCTTATATTTGGCTGAAATCTGATGACCCATCCTTCTTCTGCTTGAAGCAATAAAGAATATATCTAAAGTTACTTCCTCAAAATGGCAGTACTTTACAAGGGTGATCATCTTACCACAAGTCTTTCTTTAGGCTAAAAAACCCATTTCCTTCAAATGGTCTTTGTATGACTTATTTGGAATACCTACCTGGGTCACATGTTATTAGTCAAAATCGTTCTTAAAACACAATGCCTAGAACTAAATATAATTTTCCTGATGTACATTGACAAGGGCAAAACATAGTGATATTATTATCTTCTCTATTCTGAGTATTTAAAAGCCAGTTTTAGGAACTCTCGGTTTCTGAACTGGAATGTAAGGAGCTTATAAGTTGCTATTCTGTCCTAACAAGTAAAAAGGCTGAACAAACTAAGAAAAAATTATTCTTAGATGCATAAGAGCAGTAAGATCACATGGCAATCACTACCTCAAAAACTGGAGACAGGTGAATATAGAGAATGACAACTTCCCAGAGCAGAAACCTCTGCAGAACCAGTACTGGGGTAGGAAAATCTGAAATGTAGTTGATGAAGTGCTAAAGCAATAAGACAAGAAAAGGAAATTAAAGTATACAGATTGGGAAGGAAAAAAATAAAACTGTTTTTGTTCATAGATGATGTGATTATGCAGAAAATCCAAAACAACTGACAAAAAAACTCCAGGAACTAATAAGTGACTAGGCGAGGTTGTAAAAACAAGGTTAATATATAAAAGTCATCTCTTTGTTATATACCAGCAGTGAACAAGTGGAATTTGAAGTTAAAGCCATTTTACCGTTCATATTAGCACCCCCCAAAATGAAATACTTTGGTATAAATCTAATGAAATATGTACAAAATCTACATAAGGAAAGCTACAAAACTCTTATGAAAGAACTAAATAAATGGAGAGATATTCCATGTTCATGACTAGGAAGACTCAATATAGTCAAGATGTTAGTTCTTTGTAACTTGATCTATAGATTCAGCACAATCCCTATCAAAATCTCAGCAAGTTATTTTGTGGACTTCAACAAGCTGATCCTGAAGTTTATATGGAGAGTCAAAAGATGTAGAGTAGCCAACTCAGTATTGAAGGAGGACTCAAAGTCAGAGGACTGACACTATTCTACTTCAAGATTACCGTGAAGTTACAGTTATCAAGACAGTATGGTATTCACAAAAGAAAAGACAAGTAGATCAATGGAACAGAATAGAGAGCACAGAAATAGATCCACACAAATATAGTCAACTGATCTTTGACAAAGGAGCAAAGAAAATAAAATGGATCTAAAAATCAAAACAAAACAAACAAAAACAGACTTACAGATACAGAGAACAGATGGGTGGTTGCCAGAAGAGAGGAGGTGGGGGATGCAAAATAGCTGAAGGGGATTAAGAAGTACAAACCTTCACTTATAAAATAAATAAGCCATCGGGATGTAATATACAGCATATGGAATATGGTCAGTAACATTATAATAACTTTGTATGGGGACAGATGTTTACTAGAGTTATCGTGGTGATCATTTCATAATGTATGCAAGTGTCAAATGACTGTGTAGTATGCCTGAAACTGATATAATATTGTACATCAACTATATTTCAATTAAAAAAAAGAAGTACAACGGAGCAAAGACAGTTCTTTCCAATAAATGGTGTTGGAACAACTGGACATCCAAATGGAGAAACCTCTCAGCTGAGTCAGTCCCCTTCAAAGAGCTTTCCCAAAAGTACTTCTGAAGACTTCTGCTTATATTTCATTGAGCACCACAATCTAGAAGGGAGGCTGGGAAATGTAGTTTCATGGTTGGGCATGTTGCCATACTCAACACTGTAGGTGTTCTTTTACAAATTAGAAGGGCAGAATGAACATTAGGTGGAAACTAGCAATATCTGTTTCTTAGTCTGATATGTAATCCAAGGAATTGTTTTTAAATCACTTTTTCCACCCTATACTGGTATGGCTGATTTTTCCTCCTTTTGAAACTAATTCCCCTCATGAATACTTCATATTCATCATCTCAAATTATAGTATGGGTTGTTGAGACCTTTTTCAATCTTAAATTTGGGCATCAACAGAGTTGGCTATCCCTTCTACCTTTAGGATATCTGAAAATCTGTAAATTATGCCAGGATGCTGATAGAAAAGACTACCTTGGAAGTTGATGTCAGCACAAAAGAATACACAACATCCAAGCCATATTTCTTCATCTTTTCACAAGGATGTCATAAAGATTTTTATCAAGTTCTTACTTAATTCCAGGTATTCTATTTTAATATATATATACAGTCGAATACAGTGAAGCCATTAGAAGTGGTCTTGTAGAACATTCATTGACATGAAAAAAAATTCTTGATATATTATTTACATAAAGAATAGGTTATGAAACAGAATGTGCAACATGAACCTATAGTAGTTCATTTAAAGTCTAGAAGGATTCAAATGTTACAGGGTTATCTATGAGTTGTGGGATAACTGGCAATTTTTTTCTTTGCTTTTCTGTCACCTCCATTCTCTAATATAATAAATATAACTGATCCAAAAAAGAAATAGATCCTTCTAGAAGATGCTTCTAGAAGCATTGTAGAAAATGAATTTTTTAAATGTAAGACTGACTGTCAGGAGACCAGAAAAAAAGACATTGGAGTTGTCCAAATGAGAAATGGAGAAAGTTCTAGCCAGGGTAGCGACAGTGGAAGTAGAGAGTAGACAGATTGAAGGAACATTTAGAAGGCAGAACTGGAGGGACTTGGTGATCGTTTAATGTGCAAAGAGGAGGGTTTAAAGTGAGTCCCAGCTAACAGTGATTTCTAGCTAAGAAAATCACTCATTTAAAGTTATTAATTGGTGAATAAAAAAGAAATTAGCTTTAGGGGAAAAATCATGGGCCAGTTTCTATGGTTATATAACAAACCACCTCAAAATTTAGTGGTTTAAGAATAAAAACATTTATTTGATACTAGTAAAATGCAATTGGGGCAGTGCTCAGCAGGGGTCTCTCCTCTCTGAACAGCTTCACGTTAGTTTGGGGTGGCTTAGAGGCAGGGGTTGGGGGGGTGCCTAGAATTATCTGAATGTGTGACCTCTCCCCATGTCTCTCCAGTATGGTGGCTTCAGGAATTCCAAGGTACTGAGAAGAGACAGAGATAGAGGTAAAGACAGAGATGGAGTGGGGGTGGAGAGAGGGAAAGAGGAAAGGATGGAAAGCAACACAGACGATGTGTTTCCATGCTGGACATTACTTCACTGTCAGCCCAAAAAGATACAGCAGGTGGGTGGCTTGGTAGGTGTAGTGCAAACACTTAGGACATACAGAGAAACTGTATGAGTAATTGTGTTTTTGAAGCAATCCATGGAATGGAGGAAGGGAAGTTTACCTGACCTGATCCCTCTTGTATCAGTTTTCTATTGCTGCACAACAGATTACCACAGACTTAATGACTTAACAGACCATTAAAATACCCACATACTAGCTCACAGTTTTGTAGGTCAGAAGGCAGGTATAGCTGGGTTATCTGCTTGGGGGCATCACAAGGATGGAATCAAGGTGTTGGCCTGGCTGAGTTCTCAGTGGAGGCTCTGGGGAAGGTTCACTTCCAAGCTCATTCTTGTTGGCAGAATTCAGCTCCTGGTGGTTTTACAAAGGAGGTCTCTGTTTCCTGGCTGGCTGTTAGCCTGAGGCTGCCTTCAGCTCTTGGAGGCTCCCCACATCCCTTGCCATGTGTCCTCTCCATCTTTGAACAGACAATGGACAGTCAAATCATTCTTGAGCTCCAAATCTCTAACTTCCTCCCCTAAAATCAACTAGAGAACATGCTCTGCTTTAAAAGCACACATATGATGAGTCATGCTCGTCAGGATAATTTCCTTATCTTAAGGTCAACTGTACCATCTAACAGAATCTAATCTTGGGAGTAAAATCCATCAAATTATATTCCCAGGGATTATGCACAGCACGTACACCAGGAGGGCAACCATTCCTATATCTGACTTTAAAGCTGCTGGGTTGTATACTTAGACCAAGATTGTTTGGGGCTGACAGTGCAATGTCAACAGATGAGACATGGAAATGAAACTATGCCACTTCTGTTCCACCTCCATGACTTTTGTCAAAAAGAATGTTCTGTGAATCCTAGCCCTTTTAGGTATTCAATAAATGTTTGTTGAAGACACTATGTATTAGACGGAAGAGGATCAATGTTTGTAAGGGTAAATGAAAGGCTTAATGTAACAGGTAAATAGGTTTTAAATGAGCACCTAGCTGTTTCCAAAGAGATTCTCTCCAGTTCTGAATGAATTACAGTCCTGAGTCCTGAGAGAATAATAGGTGAGATTACTGCAAAACCAATTCAACATATGTTTGTAGAGTGAATGAGGGGACAAATTTATTTTGTTTGGTGACCCTTTGTCTATGGGACTAGAAGGCCAGTCCAAAACCACCATCCCGCCCTCCCCCACCAAAATGTTAACTTGGCACTGTATATTCTTTCTTGGTGATTCCGTAGGGAAACTCCTAGAGATTATCATTCCTGCATTTCGTTAAATACTAAGCATCTTTTAAAGAACAAAATCACTAAAACTGTGAGTTTGAGCAGTACAAATGAGTCCATGTTAAAATACTGGAAATATTTTTCAGAAATATGTGTTTGCCTTGTGCTATACTGAGCTTCTATGTGTGTGTGTGTGTGTGTGTGTGTGTGTGTGTGTGTATGCTATTTCTGTTCAATAAACATTAGTTATATTTTTTCTGTGACCCTATATAGATTCACTTCCAAAGTATCTGGTTTTAATAAATCTGTTTAATTATCCATGATTAATTCAATCAGTTATAATTGAGAAATTCCTTTAATCATTCTTTAACTCATGAATATATTAAAGGTTAAATATGATAAAGTACAATGTGAGAACCCCAATATTTTCATCACAGATGCATTTTCTTTTAATCAAAATAATTTTGAAGTTATTTTAATATATGTAATGCTCTTCTCATCCTGTGGTACATTTGTAAAATAGTAACTTATTAAGAGTAACAGTTGGGCTTCCCTGGTGGCGCAGTGGTTGAGAGTCTGCCTGCCGGTGCAAGGGACACGGGTTCGTGCCCCGGTCCGAGAAGATCCCACGTGCCGCGGAGCGACTGGGCCCCCGTGAGCCATGGCCGCTGAGCCTGCGCGCCCGGAGCCTGTGCTCCGCAACGGGAGAGGCCACACCAGTGAGAGGCCGGTGTACGCAAAACAAAACAAACAAAAAAAAAGAGTAACAGTCACAGCAGTAAATTAGGAAGTACCGAAAATCTATTATGAACTGAACACTACCTACACACAACTGGTGCAGAAAAGAGGTGTTAGAAATACTACTTGCTTCCATGGAATTTACATGCAGTTTACATACAAACAGGACACAGTTAGAGAGCAAGATATTATACATTTTTAAAAGTCTATTAGAACTGGAAGAACTCAGAGATGATAGTGATCTTTCAGTTGAGAAATGAGGACAGAAAACATACAGTAACTAGAAAACAAATAAATATAGCTTCCAGGAATGAAAATATATAAAACTGATATAGACAAAACCTGCTGTAATATTTGTTTCCTATCCTTCTGGTTATAAATTCAAAAAGGGTCGAAGAGTCTGATAGCAAAGTGACAGTAGTCTGAAAACAAGTGGCTCTCACCCCCATTTTTTTCTGTGCTGTTCTTCCAGTCAAGGATTAATGCAAAAATAAAATTCTGAAATCCCTTCCTTGCCGGCCTCTGCATATTTTGGAAAAATCCGAGGATATAAGGTACCCCAATTTCTAATTGGCTGGCTGAAATCTTCGGTGATTTCTCCTACATTCACCCTCAGAATTTTATCTCTAGTCCTTGCAAAAACAAGCAAACAAAAACAAACGAGAAGCCCGTTTTGTATGTGTATGTAAAATGTGCACACCACTGTGCGAATGTGATCACATTACAGCATGTGCAAACTTGGCAGTTAGGAAACATCCCTGCAATCGTTAGTACGTGAAATTTCAATCTCTTTGATGAAGATACCATCTTTCAGCCAAGTCCTGGCAGAAAACCTTTGGTTCCTGTGAGACCCCTCCCTCCCCAGTCAGCGCAGGGATCCATCCGGAGGGATGGGGGCTTTCCTTCTCCATCACTGTTAGGCTTTCCCAGACCCAGGAGAAACCCTGGGTTTCTGCAGGTCACTCAACGCGCAGCTAAGTGTCCCAGCTCTGCAAAGGGCAACTGGAAATGGATTTAAAATGGCAACGCGGACCAATCAGCGCTGCCGCGCCTGAGGCGGACGTTTACACGCGCCTCCTCCCTCCACAGGCACAGAGGAACCTGGCGGTGCCGAACGCCTTACTTAGGACTGTAAAGTAGGCGGTTTTTATTCCACGGTGGTCTGTATTTGGGGGAAGGAAAAAAATTCTTCCTCGGGTGAAAGTTTTTATTTTGGAATTGGTCCAAAATAATTTTGGGTGTGATGTGTGAAAATCTCAACCTAATTTTTTCAGAGCTTTTTGTTATTCAAGGATGAAAAGAGGTACATTTTTAAATGTACTCCACCTTTTTAAAACGGACTGTGGTCATTATGGTGTTCACATAACTCAGAAACAGTCCAGGCTATAAAATTAGGACTTGGCAGAAAGGGAGTTCCTAGGGAGAAGGTTAAATCGAGGTAAATTCAAGGGAGAATTGGACAGTTGGCTCAACTGTGGAGTTAGGAAGCTATGGGGTCCCCGCGTTGGGCAACCCCTCTACCCTGCGAGCGTTGGAACCCGGGTGCATAGCGCCAGCCAAAGGGAGACTTCGCGTCGCCTCCAGTTTTTCCCGGAGAAAAAAAGCTCAGGAAAGAGGCTTGGCGCGCTCCGTGTGCCTGTGTGCACATTGTTTGCACGTGTGCCTGTGTCTGTGAAAGTGCATGTGTTTTTGCGTGCATGTGCATGTAAGTGCGCGCGTTTGTTTACATGTGTGTTTATGCCTGCATGTGCTGTGGGAGCGTGCACGTGTGTCTAAGTGCACGTGTGTGTGTGGATCTGCGAGCATGTCTGTGTATGAGTGTGTGTGTATGTGTGCGCGCGCGCGCGCGCGACGGGTCGTGCGATCTGCGAGGAAGGCATTCCGACGCAGAACAGGGCGGCGGGGGCCTGCTTCTACTCCTCTTCAGTCGATCCCCACTCCTAGGAAACGAGAACTCTGCCGCGCGTGCAGCCAGACGCTTCCTGCAGAGTGTTGGCTCCGCATCGTGGAGGTGCAGGTAAAGGCCAAGCCCGTAAACGCGGTTCCGGGGGCAGCCACATTTCCGCGCCTTCCTAGGACGGCCGGCCAGGGGCGACCTCGGGCGGCGGGTGGGGCGAGGCCGGCGGCGAGCCGGCCCGGCATCCCCGGCCTGTCCCTTTAACCCCGCCGCCGGGCGAGAGCACGTGAGCGGGGCTCCGGGTGGCACCCGGGCGCCGCCGCCGCGGAGGCAGCTGTATTTCGAACGCTGCCTCTGGCCCGCGGCCAGGCGCCTTGGCTCGGCGGTCCGCCTGGCCTCCCTCCTCCTCATACTTTTCCTAGGGCGCAGCCCCTTCCCCTTTATCCGCCCACGATTAGAGGTGGGCACTCCCCCCCATCCCGCCGCCCCCTCCCCAAGCGCGCGCGCACACACACACACATACACGCGCACACACACACACACACACACACACATACATACACACTCTCATCCCGCTTGAATCCTGGGGCAGGAACTCAGAAAACTTCCAGCCCGGGCAGCGCGCGCTTGGTGCAGGACGCAAGAGCAATCAGCCCGTCCCCCTCCGACTCCCCGGTGCCGCTGCCGCCCGCTCCCGCCACCCGAGGAGGCGCGGTGCCACCCACCGCTCCGTCCCCTGCCCGCGCTCAGTGCCCGACCCGATCCCGGCAGAATCTCCCCATCCTCCCTCTGCTTTCCGACTGCCCAAGGCGCTGTTTTCTCTCTCTTTCTCTTTCTTGCTCTGCGAGCGCGGAGCGAGGGGGAAGAGGAGGAGGAATTCTTTCCCCGCCTAACGTTTCAAGGGACACAATTCACTCCAAGTCTCTTCCCTTTCCAAGCCGCTTCCGAAGTGCTCCCGGTGACCGCAACTTCTGATCCCAAACTGAGAGGGTAGCCTCCCAACTTGAAACCCTCTTTTCCTTCTCCTTCGCTCTCCGCCTCCTCTCGCTACCTCCACCGTCACCTCCACCTCCGGCACCCACCCACCCTGCCGCCGCCACCAGCAGCGCCTCCTTCTCTCCTCCTCCTCCCCTCTTCTCTCTTGTTGGCAGCCGCTGGACGTCCGGTGTTGATGGTGGCAGCGGCGGCAGCCTAAGCAGCAGCAGCCCTCGCCGCACGCCAGCTCTCGCCCACCCCGCCTCGTTCTCCAGCCTTACCTCGCAGTCTCCCGAAAGGTGCTGGGCAGATTCGGGGCGGCAGAGGCGAAGCGGCTGCAGCGGCGGTAGGAGCGGCGGCAGCAGCGGTAGCGGCGGCGGGAGGCAGGATGAGCGCACGCGGTGAAGGCGCCGGGCAGCCGTCCACTTCAGCCCAGGGACAACCTGCCGCCCCGGCGCCTCAGAAGAGAGGACGCGGCCGACCCAGGAAGCAGCAGCAAGTCAGTACGCGGGCGGGGTGCGGGCAGCAGCCCACCTCCGCTCCCTCCGCGAGGGCCCCGCGACCCGCGGCCACCCGAGCGCGGGAGTCCAGCCGCCGCGGCCGCCTCACGCCGCTGCGGGGGCGAGCTACGGAGTCCCGGCGCGAGTGCGCGGCAGAGCCCCGGGCGCCCGCGCCCCTCTGGGCCGGGAGGCGGGAGCCACGGCGGGCGGACGGCCGGGTGCGGGCTGGAGGCGGGGTCGGGCGAAGCGCGTCTTCGGACTTTCGCTATTGTGCCCGGCCCGAGTGGCGCGGTGTCTCCTGGTGACGGGAAGCGGCCGGGTACGACAAGCCGGGGCTCGCCAGGCACTTTCCGAACCGCTTTGCAGTGGCCCGGGGGTTAGGGGTACCCTGGCGGGTCAGGGTTGGAGGGGCTGAAACCTCGGGGGCCAGAGGCTCTTTCTCCCGCCAACCGGGGCTGCTCGCTGGCCGGGGACTGGCGCGCCGCAGCCGCCCCCTTGGCGCCCTCCCCAAGTTCTCGGTGGCCTGAGACTCGCGCCCTCCCGACAAAGAACTCGTGGGCCCGCCCGGTTCTCTTAGGGCTCTTTAAATGCGGCGCGGCGGCCGCTGCTGAGGTGTCCCAGGAAAGGGGCTGGCTACAGGAGACCCTGGGTCCCCACGGGATAGGATTAAGTAGTTCAGCCAAGGGCGCGGTGGCAAGCAGTGTCCGAGAGGGTGCACGGTAGCTAGGGTCACTTCCTCGCCAGGCGCCCAGTCCCCCTTTTAAAAGCCTTGGGTGCCGCGCCTCAGAGCTGCAGACCTGAAACGTCCTTCTCCAGAGCGAGTGACTGGGGGTTGGGAGGGGACGATCGAGGGGCGCCCGGGACCCCGCGGAGTGGAGGGTTTTGTCTGCGGATGCAACCAATTAAGCGTGTAGCCTGTGCTTGCGGAGCTGCGCGCAGCGCCCGGGGTGGAGGGGTTTTGTTCGCAGCAATTTCCAAGCCTCCGCGGGCAAGGATGGAGCGGGACTTGTCTATTGAGAACATTTAAACTCCGCTTCCGTGGGGTTTAAAGCTACTTCTTCGTTCTTTAGCCTTAAAGCGCTTCCTTCATGGCAAATAGGCCTATTAGAAAATAATCCTAGAGTCCCAAAGCTGCCCGAGAGCAAGGTGGGGAAGGCGAACAATGTTTGCTTGCCAGTGCGTTTTAGAAAAACTGCTGTACCTTTTTGAAATCATCAAAGGAAACAAGCCAATCTAGAGGCCCCTGAGTTTTCCCGCTCTGCCCGGGCGACACTTTACATCGCGTTAGGATCCTGTTTTACACCTCCCAGGAAGTCACTGCCCTTCCCCCCGCTCTTGTTTCCCACACGCCACCCGGCTCACTCTAACTCTACTAATTGCCCCCCACCTCCAAAAAATAATCCAAAAGAAATTGCAGTGGGGTCTGGAGGTGATTGGAGGTTTTACCTTTGAGTTAAGTCAGAGTTCACAAAGAAAGAAAAATGTGTCTCCTATGTGTTTGCTCCGGATGTGCCCACTGGAGCTAGTGGTCCCACAGAAGCTTGCAGGAAACCTTCCTCAGAATCTCTAAATAGGATGAGAATTTTCATTGAAGAATTTTATGCATTTTAAGCTAATTCTCATTTAATAACCGAATCTGAATGAGATGTAAATTGATGATTCACTGGATAAATATTTAGGATCTGGAATATTAATCATCGCATTCTCTTAACCACTTGAGTATTTACTACTTGGCATAGAAGCCGTTTAAAGTTTTGCTAAACCTATTGATAGTTTCAATTTCTCCTTCCCAGACACTCCCATTCCTCCTTACTACCCACCCCCCATCCCTTTTAGTTTTCTTCGGTACACCCCCATAAGGGTTTTCTCAAAAGAAAGTTTTGGAGAAAACATTTATTTTTATCAAAAGACATTTAAATCTAGACTGGAGACCATTCCTACATCTCCAACTGGCAGTGAAGAATTGAAGCAATTACCTAGATAATTCAAGCAAAGCCTCCCACGACAGATTTACCATAATTATTTGGAAATTTTAGGAGGAATGGAGTTAAGTTGAAGAACTTGGATAATTGCTCCAGTATTTCACTCAGTGTGTTGATTGAGTTATAACTGACCTACAATATAGATATACAGAATGATCAAAAGCCACCTTTTTCAATATGGGAGATTGTTGAAATATTTCTGATGTTAGCTTCATATTTCTGTTGTTTAAAATGCTGGTATAGTGGAGAGTAGTAGTTGTGTAAAATGCTTATTATTTCTATGCGTTGCCAAATACACAGCCTTGCATATTTTACACCTTAAAATGTATAACTTTCTTTCTAGAACAAGCAACCTTTGAACAGTCAGCCTTTGTTACCTTTTTTGGGTTGAAATAGAATCTAGCTTTCATATGCGAAATAGAATTTCCTCTATGAATTCTTGGATTACAAGTATAGTTATTTCCCCTTTCTGTAAACTCTGTACCATCATCATCCGTTTATGCTTGAACTGAATGTGTTCCAACAGTTCTGTTGAGCAGCACAGGCAGAAAATACAACTATAGAGTCAGGGTCAATTTCTTTCAGCCATTCTTGCCACAGCAGCATTTTTTTCCCCCCGAAACTAGGAGCCAACCGGTGAGCCCTCTCCTAAGAGACCAAGGGGAAGACCCAAAGGCAGCAAAAACAAGAGTCCCTCCAAAGCAGCTCAAAAGGTGAGATTTCTTACGTCCTCCCAACTTTCTCAACGCCCAGAGGAACCTCCCTGTAATTTTCTCATTCTAGATCCGCACCTAAGGATTTCTCCCAAGTGGGTAACCCAAGACTCATTTCCTACCTTTAATATTGGTGAGATTTTCAAGCAGATACTTAGCATAAAAAGTTCATGAAGATGCCTTACAGTGCTGTTCTTAAACAATCACCAAATAATAAGAAACTTAAAACGGAGATGGGAGGGGGAGGTGGGGGAGTGGAGAATGAACAGTTAAGATTTGCACCAGTTGTGAAATAGTTAAAAACAAATCAAAGCTATAGATTTTGTCTGGTGGTGAAGTTTTTGCCATTTCCTTAAAAAATAATAAAGATGAATTTACTTTGTGCTTATTTACATGATTACTGGAAAACCAAATCCCACTATTAAAGTTAAGTACTTTGCCAAATAGATGATAATTAGAAGTAAATCCAGTTATGGGATTCTGGGGGAAAAATTTCACTAATTTTACTGCTTTAAATGTGCTGATAAAGTACCTTGTTTGTTTACAATAAACCTACAATATAATATAATCTCTCAAAAGCCTTTCCACCTCAGGTGATAGAGAAATGTTCTGAATAGGACAATGAGAAATTTTTTAAACAAGTATTTGACTCATTTATTGTATATTTTTGGGCAGGATAGAACCCAACCAAGTGTAACTTCCAGTGTTTTTCTTTATAAATTTTAAATTGCAGTTTAAAAACTTCATGTTTGGTGGTATTTGAGCTAACAAAGAAGAAATATCTCAGGATCAATGCGTAGACAGAGAAGGGAAGGTGAAGATAAAATTCACATTTTTTAAGCTTTACGAATAAATCAGAAAAAAAGTTTCTGTATTTTATTTGTGGGTTTGTATGCTCGTTAAAAACAAAGGTTCAAAATTCAGAAGTAAATTTTAATATATCTTTACAGTCGATTTGAGTACACCATGTACAGTATTTGTTGAAAATGACTGTATGCTCATCTCTTGAGGATTAATGTTTTGTGTGGTTTTCTCTGTGAGTGTGAGCACCTACCAGATTATATTTGATAGTTTTCAGTGTTGTAGACTTCCATAGCAACCAGTGATACATATAAAGTTATTTAGGGAGCAACTATGAGTTCTTCTCTGTTTTGTTTTAACAGTCTTGAACAGAGTTGAAAGAGCAGATTTCTGATATATTTAAATAGAATTGCTTCTCAGAGTGAAGATTTAATTGTACTCATATTTAATCACTAAACATTGAAGTAGCTCTAAATTATCTTGTCATTTAAAAGTGCCTGTGTAATCTGATATTACTAATATGAATACGTACTATTTGTTTTTTTACCTGCTTTATTCAATTTTAAAAAAGGGCCAATTTAACATAGGTTTTTTGTTGTTGTTGCATTAAGTTAATTTTATCTTAATTTTACTCTAATGGAATGGCAAAGAAATATCTTGGTAGCTAGCTGACAAACATTTAAACTATGATGTAATTGCTCTGAAAAATGCATCATAACATCTCCCAGGAAGAAATCTGTAAATCTCATCATAAATAAATTATTTAAAATTCAATACAAAAAAAGGGAAAATGAATTATCTCTCATATTTTACTGTATTACTCCTTTTTTGGAACGAGTAAAAAGGTGCTTCCATCACCTTCTCTTCAGTTTGAAAAGTTTGCCACTGACTAGCGAAATCTTTATTGACAAAAGGGAAGCTGAGACTTGTGCCTAATTTACCACCTAAAGCAAAATAACAAAAGGTTGGTTTCTTCCCAAGTAAGGTTTGACTTATTTTTAGTTACTTTGGTGATAGGCATTTATAAATGACCCTTAGGCTATTCATCTTTCTGATAATTCTTCATGTGTATGCACATAGTATTACAACTTCCAAAACAGAAGTAGGCTTTCTTTTTCCGAAAGAAATTTTTCTCTGAAATCTTTCATTCTTCCAGACAAAATTATTTCACACAATTCTGTTATAAAAGTCCCCTTTCTAATAAAAATGGATACGTATTTTTGCTCAGAACCTGACTGTTACATTTCTTCAGTTTTATAAATTACGCTTCATCTGGAGAAGATAACACTTTGCAAAATAATGAATGACACTGATGAATTGTTCATGACGTGTAAACTTAAGGTATTTTCACTTTCGAATCGGTATTTATTGAGTTTGCTACTACCCTATGTAAACATTATTATCAAACATATATTTGTTTATTAAACATATGTTGTATTCTAACAAAACATATTTTTGTTAGGACTTTGAAAAGTAATCTTTTTTAGAAAAAGTTACATTGTTCATAACATGCTAGACTGACCAGAGTAGAGATGAGAAGTCTTCTATGATTAATAAATTGGGAATTCTCCTGCAAACTGAGACTCACCAAAATGGAAAATATATAACAAAACCTGGTAAGTATATAAGAGAACAGAACTCTAAAATTAGAGGAGATACAGTGTACACTGGGATACTGATGATGTTGTATGTTTAAAATTTCTTGCTGCTTGGAGTTTCTTTACTTACAAAGTTTGTGTTTGGACCCAGTAACTGGCCTTGGGGCATTTGAAAACAAAACTGCTTGTTGGAAAATTAGCTGTGTGACACTTGACAATGCATGAGGAAAGTTGCAAGACCAAGTGGAGGACTACTAAATTAGCAATCACTTTAATTTCAGGTCATATTCAATATAAACTTAATTTGTGTAATATATAAAACAAACATTTATAAAAACATAATTTGTTATGCCTGGAACTTTTGGAAGAGAAGATAATTATTCTTCACTTTGCTTCTATTCCGTTATGACAAATTCCCATGGATAACCATTATGTAGAAATTCTAGTTATTCCTAAGAACACCAATCTGAGTGCTCAAAATTCATCCCTGAACCAGTTTCATATTGTTATCTTAATAAAAGAAATCAGAAGTTAATGTTTTCCTGAATAAATAATTTATTCGTGTGAGTATGTGTGTGTCTGTGTGTGTGTCTTGACCCTTTTATTTATGTCTTAGTTTGAGGTATACCTGTGACCAGTTGGCTCTTAATTTCCTTTTTGTTTTATTTTGTTTTCCTCTCCTGTTTGTGCTGGATGGAAATACTTTGTATTTTCACATTTCTCATGTTTGGAGAGAAGAAAGATATAATCTCCTTTATGTTTAGTTTAGGGTTTTTGTTGTGCCTGTTTAATGAGAGAACACTGGAGGGGTTTCTTTCACTAATTCTCCAGTTTTTAAGGTCACAAGTCAAATTCATCTGTAAGTCAGGCCAATTGTCATTCAGGTACTTCTAGGGAAAAAAAAAAATTCTGAGATTGAATTAAATTTTAATAGGAAGAATTGCGTATAAAAAAGATCTCAGGTGTGAGATAGCCCTACTTCGTAATATCACAGATTTGCTTGAACTTCCTTTTGACTTTAGGTTGTAGTGAAGAGAAAGAGCAAAGTACAAAATGAAAATACCATCTAGGTAAAGTATACTTCAAATAATGTGTTCAGACAGACACCTAATTTATATTTTCCACTTGCCTAAACAAAGAAGACTTGATACGAATTGGATACTATAGAGGAAGATTTGTGCTCCTTTTCTAATCATGTTCCTAGGAGGTTGGTTGATTTTTCACAAATGATTACTAACACCAAGCACAGATATTTTAGGATGAGAGAATGGGTTTTCCTCATCATTTCAGTTAAATATTAGCGCATAGATGCTGAGCAAGGACATGATTTTTTACGGGATATAGTAGGTCGAGCTGAGGAGGGGAACCAAAGGCATCATTATAGGTAAGTCAGGGAAAGATGGTATTGGCAGTTGTCATACAATTCCAGCCTATGGCGTCTATGTTACTAATACGAGTTATTTTGAGTTCCTCTGTGTTTTTATGGGCAAGAAACTTCCACTGGACTCAGGGCTCTATCTAAGGATACAGATAAATCCAGTCAGGTGGAATTACGTAAAGCCCAATTGTTGTCTCCATTATCTTGGTATTTTAGGCTGTCTTACCTAAACAGTTGACTCATTTTTTTTTTTTTTTCACTTAACTTTGCCAGAGAGGACCGAGCCTTAATGTATCAGTAAATTCTCTCTCACAATGCCTTTGAGTCATCGTAGATTATGATCCAAATATGGAAGATTCAAATACATTTGAGTTCTTTTCTGAAATCACTTTACTTCAAGGAACCCAGAGATCTCATTCTTTGCCAGATATTCTTCTGAACTTTTTCATCGAAAGCCCCTCATTACTTTGACTGACTTCCAGCTCTGGTTCATTTTTATCTCAAGGTCTCAACAGATCATTTTGCTCAAGAGAACATAACAGATTGGTATTCTGTTGCATTTCAATTCTTTTTTGAGACTAGATGGATGCTGAAGAGCATTTTATGTCAGTTAAATCATTCAGACCCATCTTATCTTGTTAGCTGACTTTCTGCAGTTTCCAGAGCTTGCTCTGGAACCATATAGCTTGGCACAAGGGTGGAACAATGAATATTATATCCTAGATGCTGAGATTTTTAGCTCTGAATTTTTATAGTGCCAACCAGGAGAAAAAAGTGAATGGAGAACTGATTCCATTTTAGGCTGCTGCTTTATTATTCTATATTGCTTTAATCCACTGAACAACGCTGAATGGCATCTTCTAAATGATTTAGCAAGGAGTAGTCACAGCCATTTTTTTCTCCAGGATAATGTAGGGAGTAGTTTGCTCGGAAGGTCACCCTTATGAACTCTCATATCATTGCTATTGATTTTTCTGATTACAAAGGAAGGAGAGGAACAGTTAAAGAGGAGAATCCTAAACTTTGAAAATAACTTTTCCTGTTATTTTGGCCTTGGCTTTAATTTCATGTTTGTATAGGTGAAGACAGGCATGTGTAAATAATGACATGGGAGTTGACAACAAGGACTTCCTTGGGGAAAATGAGCATGAACTACAATGGATGATAGAATTCACTTTTATTTCTTTTTTGGAAAATACGTAGCAATGGCAAACTTGTAATGCCTTTTAAAGACTAAAAATAGTTGCATGTACAGTTTGGAAACCCATAGAACTAGATTAGCAAAAAGGTGAAGTGACAATTACTTAACATTTAATGTGATTGATTAGTCCAGTTAATTTTGATGCCAGTGCACATTGATTTACACTCCTTATATTTTTGAAAGAGCTACTAAAAGAAATAAAATGTGACTCTACACTGTTTTTAGATGGCTCCATATGCTCTAAAGTCAGCAGGTCTTAGTCATATATACATATATATGTAAAGATACATGAAAACAAAGCAAGGTACTACTAAGCCCAAATATTTTTCTAGCTCTTTTGTGTGTGTGTGTGTATACAGATGCACTGATTGATTTGGAGTGGGGCATTCTGGTTTTTATGCATTATCACAGTATGATGTGAGCATTTAGAATAGCAAAAAATTAATAGCTATCTAAATTTGACCCAGAAGTCAGAACTGGCTAATGCGCTTGGTTCCCAATCTCAGCTCTTGTCTATGTCTTTATAGGAAACTTGGAAATATTTTACTTTTAACTACTCATTTGATTTCCACCCTAGAAGTTTTTAAAAAAATTTCCCCATGGCTACTTCATTTTGTATGGGACTATCTCCCAGAAGAACAGACCCTTTATTGCCTTGAAATCAGATGGGGTCTCAGTTCCACCACTTAAGAACATGGGCAGATTGCTTAATCGCCCATATAAACAGGGGTAGTAATAGCTGCCCTACTTAAATAAGATAATGCTCAGAAAATCACTTAGTACTTTGACTGGAAACTTACAAAATTGGGAGGTACTCCTTTTAAGGGTAACATTTTAAAATATGGAGGGAGTTAAGAAATTACATTTGACTACCTACTAAATGCTGTAGCTTTTGTCAGGCTTACCTTCCATATACATTAGCTCCTTTAATCCTTTGATGTAGGCATTATGGTCTTCATTTCACAAATGAGAAAACTGTGATTCAGAGATGTAAACTGTGACATGTCTAATGTTCAGCTCCAGTAAATGGGAGTACCTGGGCTTGAGTTCCAATCTAATTCTAAAGCTTATGATCTTTCCACTATTATGCGGTGTCAAATATCTCATAAAGTATTTGCTACAAGGTAGATTATGTTTTCTCCAGTAACCAGAAATGTAGGTTGTAAGTTAGATTTTGAGAAATCTTCGGAGGGGAGTTCTCTACAAGCTTATAAAGGGATTGGCAATATGTGCTTACTGCAACCCATTCCTGGCCCCCAAATAAACCAGAAGGCTATGACGTTGGAGATCATGGCACACCCAGAAGTTTTATTTGTTAAATGAAGGGGCTGGATGAAATGTCTTCTAAAGCCCTACCAAACTGTAGATTTCTAAAGGTGAGAGGGAAACAACAGGGAAACACACAGGTGATATAAACACCAGTGTTTCTTTCTTTCCTTCCTTCCTTCATGCAATAAATATGCAGTGAGCACATCTTATGCACCAGACACTAATGCTAAGCACTGTTTCCAAGATCAGGAGTTCTATTTGCTAGATGAATTTCCTTTTTTAATTAATTTTTTAGTGCTCATACATTTAAGAGCCTGGAGTACCAAAACTTCTTAGAGAAAGATATAATTACATTTCCCATTTAATAGTCTCCCCAATCCTCATGAACTTGCTTCTAAAGCATCTTATAAAATTAAATACACAGTTCTGAACTTACGCTTTTTTTAAAAGGCAAAAATGAGAATGAAGACAAGCCAGGAGGGAATAATACTTTTAACATATGATCGTTGCAGACGTTAGTATAACAGGGCTGATAATAGTCTGAAATTCAGTTCTTACAAATGCCGAATTCCCACCCTCTCTCCCTACTCCCCCGCCCTGAGATAAGCAGTAAGTACTCAGAATAAGTTATTGTCTGAATTATACATGGGTTTGTAGTGTGGAACCAAATTCCACTCTGGCGAAGGAAAACCAAATATACACTTACACAGTATTGCATATGTTAACATATTAAAAACAAAACAAGCCCCCGAAATGTTTTGTTTTCTATTGAAAAATAATATTCCAAAGAGCGTTAAACACAGGGAAAAAAGTCAAAGCCAGTGTTTTCCAATATGTAAAATTCCTGGATCTATGCTGGTTTACAAAGGAAAATCCTAACTGGTTTTGCAGCTTTTGTGAAGTTTGATCAGAATGATTAAATAATGTGGGTTTTAAGGAACAATGAAAACCTCCCAGATGGACGACACACAGCACAGCTAATGTGTTTCTTCTAGATGTCGTCTCAGAAGAGGGTTTCAGTTTACATGTAATACTGGCCCCAAGACCAAGGAGCAAGTTTGCTTTTAACAAGTCCAAGTGATAATCGTGATATTTTGCCCTTTAGTTAATGGTGCGAATTTTATTTTTGAATAGACTTTTTGTAAATGGGATGCTCGTTTTTAAGTCCTCTTGTTTGCAGGGCTTTCTCTCTCTTATGAGAGATTTGCTTTCTCTAACTTTAAAATGCAGTGAAACCCTCTTAGAAAACAACCCTCTTTTTAACAGACTTTAGATACACCCGGATCACGTCATGGCCCCGGAACATAACCACCATACAGAAAAGGCTGGTGTAGCACTGTTAGCTTTTAAGATCTGCAGTCTCCTACTCTCAACCCCACCTACCATCCTCATGCCCATTAGAAAGGATTTCTATCTTCCATGTTTGTATTATTTACTACTGAGTAAACTGTGCAACCTTACAGTTGCTCCTAAAGGGTAAATCAGACACTACTTCTGTATTAGGGAATTTTGTACTCATATAACTCGTGATGTACTAGCCAGAGGGTCTCTTAAAAGCTTTATTCTTAAGGTGATCTATGGGTGTAATGGAATATTTGCATTGATTGAACCTTCTATGAGATTGGACTAACTTAAAGGAAAACTTTCCCTTTAAGAGTTCCATCTGGTTAGGAGTGAAAGAACATTTATTGAGCACCTCATTTATGGGAGCCACTTCACTCCTCACTCCTCACCGGAGGTGTTATCTCCATTTCACACCTGAAACCAAATTAAGGTTTTCAGGGACCTGCCCAAAGTCATAAAGCTAACATGGCAGAGCAGGGATTTGAATCTAAGCTTTCCAAAGTGGAATCTGTGTTCCTTTTGAGATCTCCCTCTCTCCCTGAGACAACACTCAGAAAGAGGGTGTGATTCACTGGGCCCTCCTGGCTTTCACTTAATTAACACATGCCCTTATGACCGAAGGTAAGACAGGACCACTAACCCTTGACAAGGAATGATTCCTTTGTGGAGCCATTCAAAGTAGTAAACCCTACTACTATGATTCAGAGTGCCCAAATCTGACTCTCAGGTGGAGCTGAGTCAGTGACAATTTTCATTAACTAAAATATCTCCTCATAGCAGCAAATGCATGTAACCTAAAGGGAGGTAGCGTTGTCAGGACAGTGAGAGCCCTGGCTTTAGAGTCCAACAGAACTGGGTTCCAATCCCAGGCTTGCCATTTACCAGCTTTGTGTGTGACCTGAGTTATTCAGCTAGCCTTTCTAAGACTTAATTGTCCGTTTGCAAACTAAGAGAAATAATAACAGCTACCTTACATGGAGGGCTGTTGTAAAGATTAAAATAACACATGCGAATGACTTAGCCCGGTGCCTAGGGTATTTTAAATGCTCAATAAATGTGAACTAACATTATAATCACATAAAGTTTGGGTTAATTCATGGAACCTGTTAGATAGGTCAGGAAGATATTTGGTGAGAAATCTTGTGACATAAAAATCTTAGTTTGTTTATGTACCTGTGTATTTTTGTACCTCTCTGTGTATCTATCAATCTATCGCCTATCTCCATCTATTTTTACCAGATTGAAGGGAGAAAGGAGAGTCATTTGGCAGTGTAGACAGTTATAATAGGTAATTTTAGTATCGTTGTACCAAGTACTTGCTGCTAACCCAGGTAACAAAAGTAAAATGCAAAATGAGTTATCCTGGCTCAGGTTACCTGTATTTTTGTGTTTATATAGCCTTGAGATGATTCTCATACACAGAAGAGGATGTACTAAGTTTTCTTTACTCTGAAAATGGAAATTATAAACATGTATTTTTTTTTTTTTTTTTTTTGGCTGTGTTGGGTCTTTGTTGCTGTGCGCGGCTTTCTCTAGTTGCAGTGAGAAGGGGCTACTCTTCGTTGCGGTGTGTGGGCTTCTCATCGCAGTGGCTTCTCTTGTTGCAGAGCACAGGCTCTAGGTGCGTGGGCTTCAGTAGCTGTGGCACACGGGCTCAGTAGTTGTGGCACACGGGCTTAGTTGCTCCGCGGCATGTGGGATCTTCCCAGACCAGGGATCAAACCCGTGTCCCCTGCATTGGCAGGCGGATTCTCAACCACTGCGCCACCAGGGAAGTCCCTATAAACGTGTATTTTTATAGAAAGTGCATGTGATATGTGTGTGTTGGTGTATTTGGGGATTGGAGTAGGCGTGATAAACACAGGGAAATTATAATATTAAAATTTTACTCAAAAGGGAAAAAAACAACTGTGATACCAGAAAGATCTTCTGTGAAGTAAAGCAATGAACAAACTGTTAAGATAGTTAGAAATATATTCATGTCAGGTTTGTGTTGAGTGTGGAATTGTTAATTGTTAATAATATACATTGTTTATTAATTATTATTTTTAGCATCCCTTGTTTCCATCTCAGAGAAAAACATTGATGATTTCTGCTAGCTTTTTTTTTCTCTCTCTGCTTTGGGTGAACTGATTGACAGCTGTTTGTTTGGGGCAAGGAATAGGAAATTAACTATGTAGAAGTGTGCTAATATTTGTTTTTTTGAGTTAGAAGCCTATATATTTTCACTCACATTTAGATTTGCTTTTGCCTAACAATGTGGGTAGAAGTGGTTTGTAAATTGTACAGTAATATATCAATGTTAATTTTGGTAATTTTAGTTGTGATATGGAAAGAAAAATCATCATTTAAGAAACATTAATTTTCTAAAAGTCTACTTTACATAATTATGGATATGTGGGAATAATTTTTTTTAATTACAGGTAGAAATAAGGGCAAAATGGCTTTTAAAAAGCATTTTCATGCATTTCAGAGATTACTCCAGGGGAATCTATTAGGGTGAGGGCTGCATAGATCTCTCTTTGCATCATGCAATGAAAAATGGAGAAGATGAAACTTCAAGGAGAAAGAGATTCTTAAAGCAATCTTAATACCTTATCTGCAAACCAGAACATTCTTACTTGAAATGTGTCCCTTGGTGCAGCACTTATAAGAAATGTCAGGTAGGAAACGATATAACTTCCTTTTTCATTTTGCAGAAAGCAGAAGCCACTGGAGAAAAACGGCCAAGAGGCAGACCTAGGAAATGGGTGAGTAGTAAGATAAAATTTCTGTTCTTTTTTAGTACTGAAAAATTTCTGTTTTTTTTTTTAAATAAATGACTTTTATTTTATCGATTACATGAATTTCTAACTTCTGATTTGATGCATCTTTGAAAGGGTTAAGGCAAGAAGCATATTATCACCACCTCTTACCCTCAGGCTCCAGGAGTTTCCTCAAAACACTTTTCTTTCCTGGGAGTGTCTCCTTTTTCTATCTCTTATCAACATGAAAAGAGTCTCCACTCTTCCTTCAAATGGGGTAACAATGAGATGACTTGTTCCCTGGGTTGAGTAACTAAGGTTAAAGGGTATTATGAAACATTGGAAGTTGATTACAAATGGTGATAAAATTCAGATGAAATGTGTATGAGATAACTTTTTAACTCTTTCTTTTCATTTCTTTTTGTTGTTGTTGCCGGGATGGTTTGGCCTTGGAAATATCTCATTTTCTAGGTGGTTTGTGTTTTCCTTTTCCCGTTGTCTTTGTTAGGAAACCAGGTTTTACGCACCGGTTTTTCTTGCTTCCCTTAGTAGTGATTCTTACATACTGACGGTGGCTTCCATGCAGGTGTACCTGACCCCATAGGCACACAGATCCTGTATCTTTCTGAGGCCAGAAATTCACTGACCACTGAAGTGCTTTGTTAATTTTACCACTTGAACCTGGTTCTTTATGCTGCTACATTACCATGTTCTTCTGGTCCGTCTTTCCCACTGACCGAGGAAAAAAGTCTTAAAAACGAATAAAACCATTTCTCAAGAAAGATGAGGGCATCCTCTCTACCCTAGGTCATCTATGATGGCATCTTTGGCCTTGCTTTTCTCTCTTCCATGGTTCCATCTTCATGCTTCATCTTTTTCTGAAGTTCCTTTGCTGCTCTGCTGGATTGTATTTTCCTGTTAGTTTCCATTCTTCTGTCCTCCAGAGTTCTGCATCCCTTTCTATTTATACTTCGGTATTGCCTTTCATTCAATTTATTCATCTTGTACTTTTTTCCCTCTGCTCAACATGTGTTGGGATTAGATTTCTTAGCACAAGGAAATGGGGATGATCTTTAGATTAAAAACATCTCAGTGTTACAGTGTAACCTTAAAGTAAGAGCATTTTATTCAACCTTCTGGTCAATAAATGAATTCTCTCCAAACTTACCCACCAGGTGGTGATCATCTAGACTGCTTGATTACCTTTAATGTTAGGAAACTCACGTCCTCTTAAAGCTGCCTCTTCTTTCCTGGAAAGCTCTGAACATTAGAAAACACTTCCATCTGACTCCCTGTAACTTCTGTTCACTGTTCCTAGGCCTCCCTCCTGGGAATATACAGAGTAATTGTTATTACTTTTACTTGTGATAGCTCATCAGATATTTGAAGGCAATTAACATATACCGTTTGTTCTCTTTTCTGATTTGAATATCTCTAAGCCTTTCAGCTTTTTCCCATGAAGGAACATTCTTCTTCTTCTCCTCTGAGTATGCTTGTTTTTTTTTTGTCTTTTGTAATATGTCACCCAGAACTAAGTATCATATTCCAGGTGTGGGCTCCATAACCAATGGGTTTATTACCTCTCTTGTTAGCCATATGGTTCCAGTTACCTATTACTGTTTCATCAACCACCCCAAAACTTAATAATGTAAAAAAACAAAACAACAAAAAAGCTCATGGATCCTTTGGGTCAGGAATATGGACAGGGCACAACAGAAAGGCTTGTTTCTGCTTCAGGATGTCTAGGGCCTCAGCTGGGAGGACTCAAGCAGCTGGGCGTTACCTCTCATGCTTGGGGTAGAATTTGGAGGCGTCTTTACTCACAGGTGCTTTTGCAGAATTGGCTTGAAGTCTGGGTGCATCTGGGAGTGTCCTCTGGAGCACCCACACACATGGCCTTTCTAACGTGGTGGTCTCAAGGTGGGAAGTCAGCCTTCTGACATACACTCAGGGCTCCCAGAGAGGGTGTTTTCCCAAATGAGGAGAAAACTGCAAGCAAGGCCTTTTTTGACCTAGTGTCAGAAGTCAAAAAGTCCTATTCCATTATACTCTAGTGAGCACAGTGTTGACTAAATTGGTATTGGCATACATATCAAATATAGGTCTGCCATTTTCTAAGCATCAGAACTAAAAGGACATCGTATCCCATTGAACTCATCAATAAGAAAAACCTATATAAACTTTCTTATAGGCAACAGAATAGGAAATGGGTAAGTTCTTTGAGGTCATGAGATTAATGTTGCTAAAATGAAATGAAACGCATTGTAAGCAAATACAGTGAGATTTAACCAGCACTCAGCTTCCATCAATTGTCCCCCAACCCAGCTTTATTGAGATGTAATTGTCATATAACCTTGTGTAAGTTTAAGGAATACAGCGTGTTGATTTGACTTATGTATTGCAAAATGATTACCACAGTGGCATTAGTTAATACCTCCATCATCTCACATAATTACCATTTCTTTTTTTGTGGTGAAAACATCTAAGATCTATTCTCTTAGCAACTTTCAGGTAAATAATACTGCATTGTAAACTATAATCACCATGCTAGATCCCCAGAACTTACCTTATTACTGGGAGTTTGCACCCTTTGACCAATATTTCCTCACTCCCTCTGCCCACCCCAACTCCCCCCAAGCCCCTGGCAACCACCATTCTACTGTCTGTTTCTATAAATTTAGTATTTATAGATTCCACGTATTAAGTGATAGACAGTATTTGTCTTTGTCTGACTTATTTCACTTAGCATAATGTCCTCAAATTTCATCATGCAAATGGCAGAACTTCCTTTTTTCTCTGGCTGAGCAATATTCCATTGTATATGTCCACAACATTCCCTTCAGGCACTTATCCGTAGATGGACTCTTAAGTTCCATATCTTGCCTCTTAACTGGTCTTCCTACCTTTCACCTTTTCTACCTTTGGCTCTCCTATGTTTGCCAGTTAACCTGCATAGGGTATAGTCACATCACTGCTCTTCCTAGAAACTTTCTACGGATCCACAGCTGGCCACTGAATTGATTACAACCTTCCCTAGCTCTTCGAAGTCCCCACAGTTTATACCCACCTCCCTTTATGCCTTTATTTTCCACCACTCATCCTCACACACCCGATGTTTCAGCCAAGCTGGAATAAAATATGTAGTAGTTAAAGGATCTATATGTTTTTATTTTCTCAATGGATTCTTGCTCATTTGGGGGATATCTGGATTCCAGGCACCTGATCTTCATGCTGAATGAGAAGCCCACGTGAAGCACCCATCACAAAATCCCTTGCCTTTCTGGAAATAATTGGGCAATCTTCATTGACCCTCATGATTTCTAGTTTTTACTGGCTGTGAGAATGGAAAATATTGTGTAGCTAATTGTTATAAGACCCCGATTTGTTCCCCAAAGAAGAGTTGTTCTACTTAGAAAAGGAAATAGAAGGAAATTGTGTATTTTTTTTCTAGACAGCGTGTTTCCTTTTTGCTTATATATATTCTGTTGGGTAGAGTGTGCAGCCAGTCACAGCAAGGCATTCAGTTCAAGGGCATTCTTTACTGGAAAGCTTGTACTAAAGAAATAAATTATTGCATTTTCCATAGGAAATGAGCCTTGTACTTTACAGTAAGTTCAATTCTTTCCAACAGTGTCATTCACTGATTTCCTTATATTAGAGATATATTTTTGAACTGACAGGATTTACTAGGTACAGGGCCTAAAAGCCAAACTGGTCCCCTTTTATTCTTCTGGGTTGTTTTGTTTTATAAAGTTCTTTTGCTTTTAAAAAGAAGTCTTGTACATTTTATGGTGTCATGTAACAGGGCTGGAAGAAGATATCTACCTTGTAGCCCTCTCATCTGATGTGACTAGGATCAGTACTTGGTAGGTTACTCCAAAGTTGATTAACCAAAAGTATGTGGACATAGGAAAGAAGTTTGTGCCAGTCTTGCTTCTGCAGGGGATGGAGTGTTGACTAATCCAGTGAGGACGTTAACTAGATTTTGGTTAAGAGCACTTCTCTTACTTACTTTATTCCCCTTTGTTTTTTTGGGGTTTTTTCTGAGTTTGTATCAGATTTCAGATCTATTATTTTGATGAGCTGCTTTGGACTTTCACATTTTTTTGGTCTGGACGAGGTGAGAGGTAAAGGAAGGAGAGAGAAGTGGGACGTAACTTTTCTACTGGTCTTAGAGTCGGGAGCTCAGGATCTGGATTCAGGTGGCTTGGGTTCAAATTCTGGCCCATCACTTGACTAACTAGAATCTTCAGCAAATTACATGACCTTTTTAAAAGCACTTTAAAAAATTATTTTAACTGAGGTATAGTTGATGTACAATATTATATGTTTTAGGTGTATAACATAATGATTCATAATTTTTAAAGGTTATACTCCATTTATAGTTATTATAAGATATTGGCTATATTCCCTATGTTGTACTATCTATCCTTGTAGCTTATTTATTTTATTCATAGCAGTTTGTACCTCTTAATCCCCTACCCCTATCTTGCCCCTCCCCCTTCCCTCTTCCCACTGGTAACCACTATTTTGTTCTCTATATCTGTGAGTTTATTTCTTTTTTGTTACATTCACTAGTTTTATTTTTTAGATTCCACATATAAGTGATATCATACAGTATTTGTCTTTCTTTATTTCACTTAGCACAATACTCTCTAAAACTTCATTCATTTTTATGGCTGAGTGATGTTCCATTGTGTATATATAGGGCTGTGTGTGTGTGTGTGTGTGTGTGTGTGTGTGCGTGCGCATGTGTGTGTATACAGCACATCTTCTTAATCCATTCATCTGTTGATGGGCACCTAGGTTGCTTCTATATCTTGGCTATAATAAATAATGCTGCTCTGAACATCGGGGTGCATGTATCTTTCTGAATTAGTGTTTTCATTTTTTTGTGGATAAATACCCAGGAGTGGAATTGCTGGGTCATACGGTAGTAATGTTTTCAGTTTTAAAGGTCCAATTTCCTCCTCTTTAAGAAGGTGGTAAGAGTGGTACATTTCTTTTTTTTTTTTTTGCGGTACGCGGGCCTCTCACTGTTGTGGCCTCTCCCGCTGTGGAGCACAGGCTCCGGACACACAGGCCCAGCGGCCATGGCTCACGGGCCCAGCCGCTCCGCGGCATGTGGGATCTTCCAGGACCGGGGCACAAACCCGTGTCCCCTGCATTGGCAGGCGGACTCTCAACCACTGCGCCACCAGGGAAGCCCGAGTGGTACATTTCTAATAGCATCGTGTGAGGATTAAATAAGGCAGTGATGCAAAGGGCTTAATAGAAGGCCTGGCACATAGTAAGTGCTCAATAAATGTTTAACATTATTATTAATTCCACTGTACACTTTCATGTAGATATCACTGACAGCCTAAACCCTAATAGCTTATAGCTACCTGTAGCTACACATGGAGTGAGGTGACAGTTGTGCATCAAACTCACCGAGTACCCTTGGCGGTATCATTATGTCTTCACTATACCTATGCTGAATATCATCAAGTTTAAGACTTGCTTATAAATAATACTAAGGTACATTTTAAATCTATTTGTAGTTAAGGAAAATTATTTATTTATTTATTTATTTATTTATTTTATTTTTTTTTTTTTTTGCGTTACGCGGGCCTCTCACCGCTGTGGCCTCTCCCGTTGCGGAGGACAGGCTCCGGACGCGCAGGCCCAGCGGCCACGGCTCACGGGCCCAGCCGCTCCGCGGCACGTGGGATCCTCCCAGACCGGGGCACGAACCCGTGTCCCCTGCATCGGCAGGCGGACTCCCAACCACCGCGCCACCAGGGAAGCCCGGAAAATTATTTATTTATTTATGGCTGCACTGCGCCGATCGAACCTGTGCCCCCTACAGTGGAAGCGTGGAGTCTTAACCACTGGGGCTTCAGGGAAGTCCCCAAGGAAGATAATTTAAATTGCAACTTACAAGCTTTCTTAACTGTAGAGGTTCATGCCATGTGTTGTTCATCAATTTGGAAAGTAGTATTTCTGCTGTGTGCCTCAGTAGGCACATGCAGAGATGTTCTGGCTGCTTAGAACCTATATAGATTTCAGTTAGTCAGTCCTTCTGCCAGGTGAAACTAGGCATTTCATATTTATTTGCATTTCTCGATTTTGGCTTTAGAATGGAGCCCATCACGTAACTGATTTAGCGATGGAAAATATTTGGAAAAAGTTTTAGAGAGTAGAGCTAAGGCTCAAGAAAATACAGTGCAGTAATAACAATGTTAACCTTGTGTATGAAATGCTCCATCCAGATGTTGCTTAGTGAAGCAGCCAGTGCTTCTGGAGGAAAAGAAGGAAGGACAAAATAATAAAGAATAAATCAGTGGGAACCAGAGATGTTTTTAGGTGTTTTGTTTTCAGAATATCTTTATGAGAAAGGAAATTAACAACAGAAGGGAAATACTCCCCAATGTGAATTAATGGTTTGTAAAGAAAAAAAAAAGAAAGAATTCTGGAGATACTGAAATTGACCTAGAAATTGATCCAAGGACTAGATGCTGAAGCTCAACTTCAATGGGTCACTAGAAAGTTACTAACAAACCCCAGCTGTTTTCTTGGGTTGCTGATTCTCTTCATTTGGCAATGGGGTGTGTGCAGTCTGTTGATTTAAAAATATGCATTTCTATTCCATATCTTTTGGGGGACAGTTCCTTTATTAAAGAACTTGTGATACACAGGAAAGTGATGTAATTTCATTTGTTAGTCAAACATTCTAGATAGGCAACAAGAGCTTTTTGTTTTTCTAAGTTTGTAGAAATCTAGAAACTTACATGATGATTTTAAAATCAAGTAGGAGGAACTAAATCGGAATAAAACCTGTTACAACTAGACTGGTTGAAACTCTTTGGATTTCTTCTAAAGATCTCAAGCATTAATGTATTGAGGAACCTGGAAATCTAATGTTGAAGTTAAAACATTAGGTTTTCATTTCCATTACTTTTCCCCTCCAGATGTTTGTTACTTTTTTTTTTAACTTTTAGCCATTTGTAATTTAACACTTGCTTTGTTTAAACTGAAAATATTTCTTTGATGTTTAGAGAGGAATATCCAATAATGCATATTGCAGATAATTGTAACTTTTTACTGGGGTCAGAGGGAAAGAAATGACTTTGATAGAATATCAAAAACTGTCTACTAATGGAGTGTGTGAAGACAAAACCATTTTCACTTAGAAACTTGGAAAAACAACATGCTTTAAAAACCGGGAGATGCTTCCTCTAAAGCACATGAGCTTTTGACATATGCTTGCTTAATAATTAAGATATAAATCTTCTGATGCTTATAATGTGTTCAATATCGGTAAGCTATATTTTCTGAAACTATCTCCTTTGCAACATTTTGTGATAAAAATGGAGTTTTTTGCAAACCCTAATAGAACTCTGTGGGGAAAAGTGACTTAAGTTGATTTTCTTTTTTTAATAGCTCACTGCAAAATTCCCTAAAATGCTTATATAAAATTGCAAAATTAAATATGAAAGCACTAATAAATATATCATACTCAGAAGGCAAGAATTGGATTTGATCATTAGCATTTTGATTTAGTCTCTTTTTTTTGCTTGTGTCAGTATTGAAGTCCTGTTCTTAATTATTCGGTTAATGATGTCTTTAACAAAGAGACTGATAACCAGCTCTACTTGGTCATCCAGTTCAGTTTGGTATTACCAGCTTCTACCAGATCCTGACCATTCAGGATTATTCAGACATCGACCTTGGGGTCCACTGCTCAAGTGATGCTACCACAATACCACAATAGCCAGGTGGTCTTATTAAACTATAATCAAGGAAGAATATGTTTTTCTCCCACTTGTGGATGAGTGGCAGATTATAGGCAGGAGGCAGATCAAATAAATGTCCTGTTTCTCGACCCAAATAATCAAATCAGTAAAATCCTGGCCAAGACAGTTATCTCAGTTTCACTCTAATTAAATGACAAGTACTATGAAATTCAGTGACCATTTTATATGACAGTAAATGTATTTAAGACTTTATCCATACTACCATACACATATTTACCTATGTTCCCCCAAATCTGAGTATTTATGGATGGCAGTAAATATTTCTAAAACACTGGAAACCTTCATATCATATATAAATAAAACTAATATGCCATATATATATATATATATATATATATATATGTTTTTAACTAGGTAAGATAGGTAAAACTATTACTCCATATTTCAAGAGAACATTTTTGTTCTGTTTTTAAGAGTGGAATCTGTTTTTATTTTAAGATTTTTTTTTTAACCAAGGAATTCTTGATTCTAAACTCTTCCATATTTGACACAGATATTTCACTATTTTTTGGCAAAATTTCAATCCAGCGGGATTTAATCAAGCCTACCGTTTCTTCTCTGGGCCGAGATAAAGACTGTTTTGATGAGCTGTGTACCTTTGGGCAGGTCGCTCAGTGTGCCCACACTTATTCTCCTGATAGGAACATTCTATCTATAACTAATGGCTGTCAAGCATTTGGAGTTGTAAAATACAAAAACCTTTATTGCTACCACCAGCTCTATTGTCCAGGGACTGATTGTTGAGTTTGTAAAGGATCCAGCCTCCTGTCTCCTTTTTTGTGTTGTTTTCCCTGCTCCCCCCTGCTGCCTGCCCTTTGGCCATTTCACTGCTCATTAGCGCCTCTGCCAGATGGGGGGGCAGGCCCAGGAACAGGGGTCAACTCTGGTAAAAGGCTTGGTGGGAAGGAGGCTGAGAGTAATGGCATACATAAGGTTTTCAGATTATCTGTCGACTTGATACATCCAAGCCACCCCCAAACCCTGTCCTTAGGGGTAAATTCAGTGCAGCCATGACACTGAAATTTGTTTTTTAATTAATTATTTATTCATTCTTATAATCAATGTGATTTTAGAAGTAAGACATCTTTTTCAGGATGCTATAGGAAGCAAAGTCTCTCTTTTATATTTCCTTAGTATTAATGAGTGGCTGCAGATCAGGCTTGATTTAGCAAGGCTTTGACCTTGTTCAAAGCCAGAAGAATTGCACTGTCTGCTCTTCCGTTTGACTCAGGTTGGGGAATGACAGTTCTTTAAATTCTGGCAAATGGAGATTGCCTTATGAAGCGGAAAGTGCCCTGTTGGGGTGTTAAAAGATCATAAAGCTCACCCTAGTTGTACGACCAAGGGAAGCCGTGTCATCACTTTGTGCTGTGGTTTCAATGCATTAACCCAGAAAAGGCACTTCGAGTGTCTCTTTGAACATAATATTGTGCAGAAGGCCCAGCGTGTACGATGGACACTGTGGATATAGAAGAAACTTAAGCACTTTGGTTCACTTGTTTGTTTGCTTGTCTCTTGCTTGGCTGGACCATTTAAACCCTAGGGCTCCAATTCCGAGACCTTTGATTTTGTGATTTTCCATTTGTCTAAACATTTTGCTAAAGTCTTCTGGCAATATTATGGATCAAGCCCTGTGCTAGGTCCTGGGAATGTAGAGGCCAACAAAATAGGTGGAGGCTGCCTTTGAGGTGCTCACAACCAAACAGGAAACCTGATGCCAGCCTGTTAGATTAACTACTCTGTGCTTCAGATGTTGGTGAGGGTAAATTAAATTCCATTTCAAGTATTTTGAGCTCTTTAGAATTTGAGTCCTTCTGTAGAAGTGATTATGTTGCTTTCCCAATCCTAGTAACTCTCTATATTATTATTTGAATTTAGCTGTATGTATAATTTATAAATTAGTTGTACTAGTGGGCCTAGAGTTATATCCTCTCATTATCACCATAGCAAATATCCAGGCTAATATCAGATATATACATGTTTGATTTATCAACATAGTTCAGTTTTATCCAGTTAAGGTAGACTTAAAAAGATAGGTATTAAATTATTAGATACAGGCTCCAAAAAGCGGAGGAGAAATGGAATCAGAAGGATGAGGATAATTCTCTTGAGCCACCGTATCAGCATATGTTGATCTTGTTTCTTCTCTTTGCTCATGCTATGTGTGTCAAATAATTTAAAAATCACTAGGTGTTAAAAGAACTTGATTGTATACTTTAATGTTTCTGAATCATGCTACCATTTGTATTTTAAAATTAGCTCTGTGAGGTTAGAGAGCACATTGCATTTATCTTTTTTACCCTCAGCACCTAGGATATAGGAAGGAATTCAGCAAAGTGATTAAAAGTTCAGACTGCCTGGGTTCCCTTATCAGCTTATCAAGGCAAGTTGCTCATTGTTACCAGCCCAGTCTCCCTGTGTGTAAAACAAAGGGTAATAATAGTTCTCATCTCATAGGATTATTTTGTAAGAATTAAATGAGAAGCCATCAAAAATTTGTATTCATCAAGAGGCAAGCACTCAATAGATGATCGTCATTGATGTTAGTATAGTTTCAGACCCATAGCTGGACTTAATAAATGTTTGGTGAATAGAATGACAGTATTTTATTAGTGTGTATAAAGCATGGCCTTTCAGTTTTTGTTTCCATTAGCGAATGTGGATTTGAATTGCATTCTTTGGCTTTTTTTTTTTAATTGGATGATTTGTATTTTCAAAGAGGCCACACAAGGGTTAAAAGTACAACCTGTAGGCATCAAAGCAGTGTTTATAATAATTTTGAATTCCAGCCTATGCCTTTCCACTTAAGAAGTATGCTGTGAGCCACTATCACCCAGGCCCAATGCAGACTTTGAATGCCTTGCCCTATGTTAATGTTTCCATTCCCTCACTCCTGGAAATAGCATTCTGCTTTCCAAAATAGACTCCAGTGCTGTACCTTAGAAGAATTTTTGTCACAGCTTTGGATCATCAGAAACACAGAAGAGAGCTTTGTTGGCAGAACGTCACAGGATAATTTTGAAAGGTAGTTTCTCATTTTTTTGTATAAAAACTCATTTTAACTGCCTGTCTCCCATTTCCTTTGGTCCTAATTTTTAGTACTAACACGCAAATAAAGACAGAAGAAAATCCGTTAATAACTATTTGTTTCTTTGACTTCTTTCAAGGATATTCTGAAGCACTTAAAGTGACACATAAAGCCATGGGGTTTATAGCTAGGGACTCATTGGGGGAAAATCTAATACCCTAGGTTTACGTCATTATAGGAATAAGGACTTTACAGTCGGAATAACATAGGTAGCAATGTCACATCAGAGAAGTTTAAGCACTAACATTACCAATAAAGGAAGTGCAGGTCGGCCAAGTTTCCAGACAATTCAAATATTTTCAGTCTTGAGGGAGCACCCTATTACAGGAAGCACCAAAGCCCAGGGAGGTGTGGAGGAACAGGGAATCATAAGATTATAGCTAATAATGTTCTATAAAATACCATTTGTTTTGCAGTCTTTTCTCATTCCCTGTTCCAAATGATTCTAATATCAGAGAAGACATCCCTCACCCAGTTTGTGTCAGAAGCTGATCCCAGAGTCTAATTTCCTAATTACAGAATCTCAGTTTCAGCATTTTCTTTCCTGTCATTATTCTCTCAGACAACCCAAAAGTTCTTTAAATTCCCTAATGGATTTTGATGAAGGATTTGCAGGCCTGGGCCCCCTTCTCAGTTGGTAGATCTGGGGTGGAGCTGGAAAGTATGAACATGACCATCTCGGTGGTCTCCGATCCTCTCGGGAGACTGACATTTGGTGAGTAGTACTGTTCATGCCACTGAACTAACTGTCCATCCTATTACATTTTCATTCTTCTGTGCTCTTACTCAATTTTACATTTCTTTTCCGGGAATAAGTAATGTTTGATTTTTTTACAGCCTTGGTTCTCCTTTCTTAACTTTGGAATGTATATTTCCCACATGTATTGGATGAAAATGAACTCATTCCCAATCTTATTCTCTTCCTTATAATTCTTTTCAGAGCAATGGTATAGAGTTTACTGACGTTTAGATTTGCCATTTAGAGTGCTCATTTCCAGCCTATCAAACCAAAACAATGGCTTGTTAAACCTGTGTTTTTATTTCGTCATGCTCCTCCTCCAGTGGTGACCTACTTCTTTTGTGGACATTAAAATCGATCAGTGAATCAGCCAGGCTTAGGGTTTTGTGCATTGCTTTGCATGCTGTTTAGACAACTGATGAGCTACACAAAATTGTTTAAACTCTGTAATTTTATAAACAATAAAATGGTGACTTTGTCTAATACATAATCTTAATCTGCTTTGCTGTTAAATCACTAATCTCAGTGGAGATCAATTGGGACCCTTTTTAGTAGTTATAGGAAGAAATTTTCTCTATTTTCTTACTTGCATTGTAGAAAACTTCTTAGGGTTTCCTTAGTATTCACAGGGAACTAATTCATGTCTTACTCATTGGCACCATATGGTTTCCTGCTGTGGTAAAGCGAGTGGGCTTACGTACATTGTAGGATTAATAGGATACATGCATCCTGTTAATACATAGATTGTATAGTGTGAGAGGGTTTGGCTGTACATGGTCACGGTATGAAGAATTCCCTTGTGACTGACATTTGTTTTTTTGCTAAAAAGAGTTTTCTGCCCGAGATTATTAAAATGTGGTATGTATTCAGCACTACTATTTGCTGTTGGGTTTTTCTTTTTTTTTTTTTTTTAAGATTTTTTGATGTGGACCTTTTTTTTAGCAATGCAGTTGGAAATTTAATTTTTTAAAATATCATTTCCAATATCACCAAAAATGAAATACTTGTGTATAAATTTAACAAAATATATACAAGATCTGCACATATGTTGAAAACTACAAAACACCAATGAAAGAAATCAAAGAAGACCTAAATAAATACAGATATACATATTTAATGATTGGAAGATTCAATATTCTTAATGTGTCAATTCCTATCAAATAGATTTTTTTTAGCTTTATTTTTATTTATTTATTTTTTAACTACTTTATTGGAGTATAATTGTTTCTGCTTTATAACAAAGTGAATCAGTTATACATATACATGTGTTCCCATATCTCTTCCCTCTTGCGTCTCCCTCCCACCCTCCCTATCCCACCCCTCTAGGTGGTCACAAAGCACCGAGCTGATGTCCCTGTGCTGTGCGGCTGCTTCCCACTAGCTATCTGTTTTACATTTGGTAGTGTATATGTGTCCATGCCACTCTCTCACTTCGTCCCAGCTTACCCTTCCCCCTCCCTGTGTCCTCAGGTCCATTCTCTACGTGTCTGCGTCTTTATTCCTGTCCTGCCCCTAGGTTCTTCGGAACCTTTTTTTTTTGAGATTCCATATATATGTGTTAGCATACGGTATTTGTTTTTCTCTTTCTGACTTACTTCACTCTGTATGACAGACTCTAGGTCCATCCACCTCACTGCAAATAACTCAGTTTTGTTTCTTTTTATGGCTAATATTCCATTGTATGCATATGTGCCACACCTTCTTTATCCATTCATCTGTCAATGGACACTTAGGTTGCTTCCATGTACTGGCTATTGTAAATAGTGCTGCAATGAACATTGTGGTACATGACTCTTTTTGAATTATGGTTTTCTCAGGGTATATGCCCAGTAGTGGGACTGCTCAGTCGTATGGTAGTTCTATGTTTAGTTTTTTAAGGCCCCTCCATACTGTTCTCTAGTGACTGTATCAATTTACACTCCCACCAACAGTGCAAGAGGGTTCCCTTTTCTCCACACCCTCTCCAGCATTTATTGTTTGTAGATTTTTTGATGATGGCCATTCTGACTGGTGTGAGGTGATACCTCATTGTAGTTTTGATTTGCATTTCTCTAATGATTAGTGATGTTGAGCATCCTTTCATGTGTTTGTTTGCAGTCTGTATATCTTCTTTGGAGAAATATCTATTGGGCCATTTTTTTTTTTTTTTTTTTTTTTTTGCGGTACGCGGGCCTCTCACTGCTGTGGCCTCTCCCGTTGCGGAGCAACAGGCTCCGGACGCGCAGGTTCAGTGGCCATGGCTCACGGGCCCAGCCGCTCCGCGGCATGTGGGATCCTCCCACACCGGGGCACGAACCTGTGTCCCCTGTATCGGCAGGCGGACTCTCAACCACTGCGCCACCAGGGAAGCCCTGGGCCATTTTTTAAAGCCTTTCTTGAATTTGTTACAATATTGCTTCTGTTTTATGGTTTGGTTTTTTGGCCCCGAGGCATGTGGGATCTCAGCTCCCTGACCAGGGATGGAACCCATACCCCCTGCATTGCAAGGCGAAGTCTTAACCACTGGACTGGCCAGGGAAGTCCCTGCTGTTGTTTTAAGTAATATGTTATGATAAGATTTTAGACCCCCATGTGAGAAGCTGACATTTTATATCCATAAGGCAAACACAGCTTTTTGAATCTGTGTGAAAATTTAGGTGTCTCTATTTTGTGGTTTTATCTTTTTAGGAATTTTTTGAGTCCGAGAAAACGTTTAGACTGATTTACTTACAGTATTGAAAGTCTCTTTGGGAGCAAATTTTTATATATGTGAAAAAGCCATCTAGAAAGGAGGTTTCATGAGTACCCTTGGTAATGGTGCAAGTTTAATCACTCTGCCTGTGACAGGAGGGTCTTAAGACATTCAACCTAAATTTCTCCTTATACGGTTTTCAGTTCATTTCCTCTTGTCTTGTTCTTAATGGTGATAGAGAACATCTGGTATGTCCCTTTTCAAAATAAACCTTCCTACTTGGGGTAGCAGAAAGTATACACATGTTGGGTCCTAGCAGATATGGGTTTGACTCTGGGCCTTATCACTTACTAACCTTAGGCCATTGTTACCTCTCTGAGCTTAAATTTCTTCTTTTGTAAAATGAGGCTGATAATCTTTCGCTTGCAGTTTTAGCTAACGTGTCCGTTCCCGGTAAAGGCTGAAAGTATGGTATCTTGTATCATTATTGTTCAAACCTGTGAAAATTTATTGTCAGCGTTTCATTTTTCCATAATAACATTCCCAGATCTTTCTGACTAGGTTCTTTTTTTCCAACCCACTAATCATCGTTCTAAACGAGACTTCTGATGGTATGGTAGATGGAACACTATGTTTGCGATGAAAGGCCTCCCTGACTTGTTTTCTGACTTAATGAATTTCTAGCTATATGACCTTGGACAAGTCACTTACATCCTTGAGCCTGTTTGCTCATAGGTAAGATGGGGATAATAATTATCATATCTTCTGTGCCTTCCTCTCTGAGTTGGACTGAGGATAACATAAAGAAGTCATTTATAAGTCACAAAGCACCACACAATCTTAAAGTGATAATAGTAAGGGTAATCAGCAATTAAAATCTAATACTTTACAATAGGGTGAATGAAATTGGTCTTGTCATTTATGTAACTTTAAAAAGGTAGGTCACTCTCCTCAGCCTCACCCTTATCCTACACAGCAGTTACAGGGCATTTACTCTTTTTTCATTTCCACTTTCATCAGCTCTAATGGTTGGAAGGCTAAAACTGACAACTTTCAGATGTATGACAGACACAGATTAAAACAGTTCCAGCATTACAGGGATTGAGTTTGTGTGCAGAGAGGCTGAATCAGTAAGCAGAGTTAGGTGAGTAAAGAGAGGGCCAGGTGGTCTAAGTGGGAATAAAGAGGTGATGTGACCCAGGAGGGGTAAATGAGCAGCAGAGATCTCTCCAGTGATGGACATTAAAGGAGAGGGCTGTTAGACTTAAGATAGTCACTGCCAAGTTCCAAACAAAAGAATGGCATGGTCAAGCACATCTGAATAGGGAGAGAACTTTGACTGGGATTTTGGGGATTGCTTGGAGTGGAAGTGACCTTGGAGAGTGCAGCGATCCCAGACAGTAGAGGACATAGCAATGTTGAAATGAAGATTTACATGTTCTGTTAGTTTTTTCAATCTCTTGAATCTACAGTTAGGGGTTGCAGACACAAGAAGCCTTCCTCCATACTTGGATTCATCTTTTTGTTTTGTTGCCTCCATTTAGTTTGGTTTCAAATTTAATTATGGGGCTGAAAGTACTTAAGTTTGGGTAGTAGAGAGTGGAATTTGGTTAAATATCCTGTTGATTACTTTACATGTTTCTATATTCTAATAAAACTAGCCATAGTGATCCAGCTGTCCACTTAGGATTTGTGGATGCTGCCCTCCTGGAGCCCTTTACTCCATGGCTGTCTGTGACCTTAGCCATTGAATCATGTAATCGTTTTTGGCCTCCGAAGTCAGTGCTTCTGACTAGGCAGAGTGGTGGTGTGATGTCATGTCTGGGGTGTGAGCCTGTACCCTCACCACACATGGGTTCCACCCTTCCTGGTCTCGGCAGCTCAATACACAGTGCTTGGCACATCTTGAGCGCTCAATAAATTTAGTTACTTTTCCTGTCTCTCTCTGGATCTCAAATAGGAATATCCAAATTTGAGAACACCACCATAGCATTCGACTCTCCATTTAACATCCATAAGAGAAAGCTGAGGCAAATGTGTGGGAATGTAGTTCCAGACCCTTTCGTGAGTCTAGGAAAGATGATTGCCCTGGTTTATAGCGAGGCTTCCCGTGTTCGTGAATCATAAAAAGACCTCTTCCAGGTTAACTTAACGCAAAATTGATAAGCTATGCATAATATTGTGACATCTGAAAGTATTCGGTATGAAAAAATAGCTGATGGGGGTACAGATTTTGAGATACTTGGTGTTCTACCAACATTGTCATGATTTCTATTGACCTCCCTCTGCCCCCCAAAAAAAGGTCAGAAGGAAGGCCCTCCACATTGTTTCCAAATTTCTAAATAGGAAAAACTTCGAACTAGAAAGGGAGCTTTTGATAGCCTTACACATTTATATATATTTTTAAATAAAAAATCTCTTTCTTGCGCTTTCTCTGGTAGAGAGAAAAATTAGACCCCCTTTCGTCTTCTTTCCTCCTTTACCTCAAACTCCAGAAAATATATCCTTCTTTTCCTTTTTAATTTTTATTTTCAGATTCACATGCACTTATAAGAAATTCTACAGAAAATCCCTTTCATGCTTTGCCCAGTTTCTCCTAAGTGGTGGCATTTTGTGAAACTGTAGTACAATATCTCAACTAGGATATTGTATGAGTACAGCCCACCCATCATATTCAATTTCCCCACTTCTGTGTGTACACATTTGTGTGTGTATGTGTGTATTTTAAGCTCTGTACAATTTTACCACCTGTGTAGATTCATGTATCCACCAGCAGAGGTTTTCTTTCTGAAGACTGTAGGTTGCTTGAGAGTTGTCAGCACATCCCGTGATGACAGACATTAAGATGTGTCTTCTCTTCTAAATACACAGGGACTTTGTGTGGCTGTAGGGAGGTGGAGAGTGGAAATCTGGCCCGTGGCTCGTCTGTGGCTGTGCAGTCACTCTTTCACGTTCCCTCATTAGAAAGGGCTGGCTGGCCCAGGCAGCATCATAGGTGGGCTAGGCACACAGCTAACCACTTGCCTGGAGGAGCTTATGCTTTTGTACTGTGTTAAGAGTTCTGCCAGTTTCAGAGGCCAGGAAGCAAAGAGTTGGCCTAGGAGTGTAACACACCTGCTTTTCCCGAGGCCACATGCAACAGGCTGATTTGAGTACCTGTTTGCCCTCTTTGGGGTATATTGAAACGTGTCTCCAGAGACCCGAGGTTGTGGATAAATGCTTTTCTCCCCACCTAGAAATTTGTTTCACACAGATTTTAAATGTCCATGAGGACAGATACTCATTGGGAGAACTGTCCTGTTAATTTTACTTTGGCTATCTGGCTCAGACTCTAGAATGAACTATAGTAGAATCCTGTTATCTTGAGACCTTTAGGAATATCCACGTTTGAGAATACCACAATAGCATTACATTCCCTAATTTTAAAAAAGATTGCAACCATCTGTCTCACACACACACACACACACACACACACACACACACACACACACAGACACACACAGAGCAAAGCTATACTGAGATGCAAACACTAGGCAGATGGCCAGGCTGCCTCACCAGCTAAGTATCCTGTACTCCAGTCTGAGAAAAAACTGGATTTGCAAAGAGCTCCAACTGTGAATATTAAAGCTGAGAATGACAAAGGCCTGTCGTGCTCTACTAGTCACTCCTGGAATCTGAGTGTTTGATCAGATGACCAAAATTTATGATTATGATGATGGTGGTGACGGTGATGATGTTTGGGCATGATAACCAATGAGCAAAAAGCTGTAAATCTGATCACTGTGGCAACCATTTGGAGGATAAATTTACTATATTTGTTGCCACCGTCCTATTGGATCCTAAACCCCAGCTATGTCACGGCATATCAAGTGCTTCTTTTCCTCTTTGGATGAACACTTTTCCGATTGGCAAAATAAAATTTAAAAAGTCATGATTTGCAAGTGACATCATTTGTTTTTGGTGGTAACAATGATCTTATCTAAACAAAAGCTTACTTTTGAATCATTTTGAAAATCTTGAAAGGGCAGGAAAAACTGTATATCAAAAGAAAGCATTATAAAAGAATATCAGGTCAGGCTGCAGTTACTTCCATAGCAAACTTTGGGCCTGACTTGATCCAAATAAATGTGGTCAAATTGCTGGTGTGACCATGGAAGTGGCAAATGGGAGCCTGCGGTTCTGAATCCTGTGTCCTGTTGTCTGTTACTGAGCCCTTTTCGAAGCAATGCCAGAAGAGTGATTTTTGTAAGTATGAAAATGTTCGTCTGTTTGGTGCTTGGTCTGCCCATCAGTAACCCTAGACTTAGTTTAGAGATTAAGTAGTTGAATTTTCTCGTATTCTGCAGGTGACAAAATGAAAGCTAAGAACAGTTAAGTGTCCAGCTCGGGGTCAGACAACCTCATTAGCTGGGACAAGACTCAGGTTTCCTGACTCCTAGTCCATTGCTTTTTCATTGTAGGGGGGCGCTTCCTGTCACCCCACCAGTCTTTTCTTGGTTTTCCATTTGTAATGTTGACGGTTCTTCTGACGCACCTCTTCCTTCAGGTCCTGTATTCGTTTCCTAGGGCTGCCGTAACAAAGTACCATGAACTTGGGTGCCTTAACACAACACAAATTTATTCTGTACTGGTTCTGGAAACCAAAAGTTTAAAATCAGGGTGTCAGTAGAGCCATGCTGTCTCTGAAGGCTCTAGGGGTGAGTCTGTTCCATGCTTTTTCCTTGGCTTCTGGTGTGGCTGGTAACCCTTGATGTTCCTTGGCTTTTTGCTGCATGGCTGCAATCTCTCCCTCTGTTGTCAGATGATATTCTTACTGTGTGTCCGCATGTCTCTTCTCCTCTTAAAAGGACACCAGTCATGTTTGATTAAGGCCCACCCTAACGACCTCAACTTCACCTGATCACATCTGCAAGGACCCTATTTCCACATAAGGTCACATTCATAGGTGCACAAGGGGTTAGGGCTCCAACATCTTCGGGGGGAACACAGTTCATAACAGGTCTCGTTAGCTTCCAGATCATATTTAGAACCAGGGAGGTATTTGTAACACCCAATGAGAACTTGCAGTGAGTTTCATTAAGTGTGAAGCATCATATCCAACATTTGTAGCTTGTTACAGTAACACACTGAAAAAATTTATAGACTGTTTTGGGTGTGATTTTTGGATTGATTCCCTGCTTTGAAACCATTTGTTGGGTCCTGTTTATTTAAAAGAGGGAATGAATAGACCTGAAAACACCTAATTTTCATTTGCCTTTTAGCCTGGAAGCCAGTAAAAATTTTTTTAGAGAACTGAAAACTATGTTGCAGAATATTAGCACTATATTTGTGTATTATTTTGATCTTATCTTCAGTTATTAGATGCTTATTTGCATGTGCTAAAGCCTCCAGCTAAGATAAAAAATCAAAATAAAAAAAAATTGTTTCGTGGTAGTAAAGTCTAGAACAAAATGTTTGCTGGATAATATTTCATGGTGTGTGTACAATTTTTAAGTAAAAATTAAAAAGAAAGAAATCCTACATGCAGTCAGCACCCTCAACTGTATGCATTCCCCTAAACTTTCCTAGTTGAATACAGTCATTTGTGTTCCTAAACATTCTTCCTGACCTCATTCTCTTTAGCATTATTTGATCAATTTGGGAGGAAATGTCCATATAACCATAACTTGTACCTTTTTTAAAAATATATTTTTTTAAATCAAGTAATGGGAGTGGATGCCGTGTCTTTTATTAAATTTTATATATGTGATTCTAAATCTCCCTTTAAATTAATATCTTTTAGCTTCGAATCTACTTCTTCCCATAAGGCTAGTCCCCATTTCCTATAATCTTACAGATCTAGGAGAACAACATTTTCCCTTCTGTCATTTTGATAATTATGTCTTCTGTGCTCAGTGGTGACCTATTAACTAACATGAATACCATGGGCTTGCAAAATAGCCTCAAATTTCCATACATTAGAACTGTGAGAATTTTCTATAATGGTGCTTTAGCAATAATGGTGGAGGTGCAGGCATTTCCTGAGGATTAATGACCAGCTGGGAGGAACCAGTGGCCCTTGGCTCTGCCTCCCAGCCAGCCATTAATTCCAAGGAAATGTCTTTTGCTGAGGTCGTTATTGCTATTACAAGCTTAAAATGGAAAAACATGATAGGCGTATGAGTTATTTTTATGGGTTGATGCAGTTTCCAATGGTATGTACTAATTCGAGAAAATGAATGTGTATACATACAATAGTAAGTCAGATTGTTTGAATCATCTCTCAGTATTCCATATGTTTTATAACTGACTTTACAGTTCCCTACCTTTCCCACTCAAAAAAAAAAAAATTGATTCAGTAATTTCTACATTGGTTCAAGGCTTAAAAGTGTTGTATTCACTGACATATTTAGAAACACCAGTTTCTGTTATCAATTTCAAATAATATTCAGGTTTCACATATGGGCTAAAAGGAAAGAAGTTTATTCTCCATTTTTGTGATAATACTTCTTTTAGAATAAAACACTGCAAGAAAAGTTTTTAAACCATGTAATAATTTACTGTGCTTCTTTGAGTTTTTTCTGTCATTTGTATAAGAGGCAGCCTTATATTTATATTTTTACATAGTGAATCTACGAGAGAGCAATGCACAACTTAGTTTTTCAGGATTGCAGGGTTTTTTTTTTTAATGTATATTAAATACTGCAATCATGGGAAAACCTTTAACACAAAACACACACGAAAAACTCTTAAAAATGAAGCCAAAGTGTCAAAATGTTGCTCACCGTGCTCCTTTCTGATTCTTTTAAAAAGGCAGCACAATACCTGGCCGGTATTGTTATTTTTATTTCAATTATTAACAAATCTAACCTAGAAATATCCTGAAAAGTCATAATCGGGAAAACCTGGACAATCCTGGAATATTGTCATCCTTGCCTTGATGGAGAAGTGTGGACAGCATCACCCAGGCATGATGCCTGTGCACCAGTTTTATCTGTCTCACCAGTTAGTGACTCTCCACGTTTATCAAGCTTCAGATATAGGCCAGGCTCGGTGGGGCATCTGAAAAGTTGCAGAACATACAGATCTGCACTAAAAGCAATAGGAAGCAAGCTAAGAAATCTTGTCCTGTGTGGCTCTCAAGTTCCTGTCCCACTTCTTCTCTTCTTTACCAAATTCGCTTACAGCCTTCAAGCAGTTGTTCACGTTGGTAAACTCATTTGCAATCAAACTTTCTTGAACCTTCTTTGTCAAATGTCTTCAAGTGTCCCCATTCGGCTTCTCTGCATCTCCTCGGCTTTCGACATCCACAAAAAGTTTAGATGCCACTTTGCTTCTCAGACCTACCCCTCTGCTTTCTTTCACTTTTGTTGAAGGTGCTAGGATTCTCCCAGTTCTTCTGGAGTAGCGCTGCCCAACAGAACTCGCTGTAGTGATGGAAGTGTATTTGTGCCATCCAATACGGTAGCCACTAGCCACATGTGGCTACCTGGGCACTTGCAGTGTGGCTCGTGCGTTTGAAGAACTGAATATTTGGCTTTATTTCATTATAACGAATTAAAGTTTAAATAGCTACACATGGCTGGTAGCTACTGTATTGGGCAGCACAGTCACCTTGGGTCCATTATGTCTTTGCCTTGCCTCCATATCTGTCCTTTTTACCTTCATGGTACCTTGTATCAGTTCTATTCTAACTGCCTGTTTCCCCTGGAGGAGATCTTAATTCCCTTCAAATCAAGTTTCGCCATATTCTGCCTTTGGTCTCTTGCCTAGTTCGATATGACAAAAAATCAAGTAGCTATTCTATGCAAGCCACTGTGCTTGGACCTGAAGAAGTAGAGAGATCAAGAAAACATAGTCCGTTCCATTTCCTCAAAGGGCTTACAGGGTAAAAAGAACCAGGGTTTTCCATGTGACAGTGAACAGACAGTTTATGATTTAGCATTAACCCTGAGTAAGCCATCTGTGGATTTTCCTGAGTTTATGTCTTTGAGCTGGGAGGTATTGCAAAAAAGTGTGATTTTATTTCTAAAAAGGTTAACTTTCAAACCATTTTTAAATGAGGTACTTTGTAAAGTATAACACTGTTATCTCTATTTATTTATATTTATTTATTTTTGGCTGCGTTGGGTCTTCGTTGCTGCACGCGGGCTTTCTCTATTTGCGGCGAGTGGGGGCGACTCGTCATTGCGGTGCGTGGGCTTCTCATTGCAGTGGCTTCTCTTATTGTGGAACATGGGCTCTAGGTGCGTGGGCTTCAGTAGTTGTGGCATGTGGGCTCAGTAGTTGTGGCTCGTGGGCTCTAGAGCACAGACTCAGTAGTTGTGGCGCATGGGCTTAGTTGCTCTGCGGCATGTGGGATCTTCCCAGGCCAGGGCACAAACCTGTGTCCCCTGCATTGGCAGGCGGATTCTTAACCATTGAGCCACCAATACCACGCTATTGGTGGGAATGCCAGTTGGTAACAGCCACTATGGAGCACAGAATGGAGGTTACCAGGGGTAAGGGGAGGTGGAAGGGATAAATTGGAAATTATGACTGACATATACATACTACTATATATAAAAGAGATAACAAATAAGGGCCTACTGTATAGCACAGGGAACTCTATTCAATACTCTGTAATGACCTGTATGGGAAAGGAATCCAAAAGGGATTGGATACATGTATAACTGACTAACTCTGCCATGCAGCAGAAAGTAACACAACATTGTAAGTCAACCATACTCCAAAAAAATTGAAATTGAAATGAAATGAAATAAAATAGAGCTACCAGATGATCCAGCAAGTTCACTCCTGTGCGCATATCTAGAGGAAAGCATAAATCGAAGACACATCTTCCCCAGTGTTCACTGCAGCACTATTTACAACAGCAAAGACATGGAAGCAATGAAAATGTCCATCAACATATGAATAGGTAAAGAATATGTGGTACATATATATAATGGAACATGACTCAGCCATAAAATAGAAGAAAATAATGCCATTTGCAGTAACATGGATGGACCCAGAGATGATCATACCAAGTGAAGCAAGTCAGACATAGCAAGACAAACACCGTATGACACCACCTATAGGTGGAACCCAAAAATTGTTGCAAATGAACTAACTTACAAAACAGAGACAGACTCACAGACTTGGAAAACAAACTTATGGTTACCAAAGGGGAAAGGTGGGGGGTAGGGATAAATCAGAAACTTGGGGTAAACATACGAATAGTGCTATATATAGCATAGATAAGCAACAAGGACCTACTGTATAGCACAGGGGACTCTACTCAATATTCTGGGAATACCTTTATCAGAAAAGAATCTGAAAAAGAATGGATATATGCAGATGTGTAACTGAATCACTTGCTGTGCATCTGAAACTAACACAACATTGTAAACCAACTATACTCCAATAAAATTTAAATTAAAAAATAAAGAAAATCACCTGTATTTCAAAAGAAAAAAAGAATTCCCATATATTTTTCTAGCTTGGTAGCTTACTCTTTTAGTTAGTGCTCAATATTATTCCATTCCCAGAATACATTAGTACTATATTGTTTCATTCACCTGTTGGAGGACACCTTAGTTTCATTCACATTTTGGCAATATTGAATAAGGTGCTATAAATATCCATATGCAGGTTTTTGTCTGAACGTATGTGTTAAACTACTTTCAGTATATATCCATGAGAACACTTGCTGGATTGTACGGTAAGGGAGTGTTCAATATTAGAGCAAGTGTCAATCAGACTACCAAAGTAGCTGTAATTATTTTTCATTTCCATCAATAACAAATGGGATTTCCTATTGTTCCACATCCCCTACAGAATTTGTTCCTGTCATTGTTCACATTTCGGCCATTCTAAGTGTTACATAGCGGTATGTAATTGTATTTTTAATTTGCTTTTTCATGGCAGCATGTAATCTGGATTATTCTTCTGTATACTTATATGCAAAATGTCTATTTTCTTTGGTGAGGTGTCCATAACGTATATTGGTCCACATTTTATTTAGGCTGCTTTCATTTTTTTCTACCCAATCTGTATTTATTTTATTTATTTTTGTGCCTTACTGCATTAGCAAGGACTTGGAGTAAAATATGGAGAAGGAGTCATGAAAGGGGACATCCTTGCTTTTACCTGAACTTAGTGGAAAAGCTTCATGTTTTTTACCATTAATCATGATGTAAGATAAAAGTTTCTTGTAGATTTTTGTTATCAACTTGAGAAAGCCTCAGTCTGTTTCTTTAACTGAGAGTTTTTATGAAGAATGGTTGTTAGATTTTTTTCAAAGGTCTTGTGAATCTATTGATATGCTAATGATTGTCTTCTTCAGGGTGTTGATATGATGGATATAATGTTTGATTTTAGAATGTCGAACCAGCCTTGCATACCTGGGATTATTCCCTCTCATTCATGATATAAAATTCTCTCAAAATATTGTTGGATTCGATTTGTTAATATTTTGTTGAGGATTTTTGCATTGATGTTCCTGAGAGATATTGGTCATTTTTCTTTACTATTCATATGTTCCTCTGAGTTTGGATGTTGTGGTTTTGGTGTCGGACGTTCATTTGGGGAAATTCTCAGTCATCTTTTTAAATTATTTTCTGTTTTTTGTTATCTTTATTCTCCTCTTGCTATACCCATTACGTATACGTCATAGCATTTTTCATTGTTCCACAATTACTGATTACTCTGTTCTGTTGATTTTGTTCCTGCCCATTTTCTCTTTTCTTTTGAGATTTGAAGGTTTCTCCTGATATGTCTTCAAGCTCACAGATACTTCTCCTCAGCCCAGCTCTTTACTGCAGCTGACTTAGTGTCTGGTGAGGGACCAATTTCTCGTTCATAATGTGGGTCTTCTGGCTCTTTTTTTTTTTTTAAGATTCCGCATATAAGCAACATCACACGATATCTGTCCCCCTATGTCTGACCCACCTCACTTAGCACAACAATCTCCAGGTCCATCCGTGTTGTCGCAAAACCCCTAATTGTTAAGGATAACTCTCAATTTTTTCCAGTGTCATCAGCAATTCTTTCTGGCAGACACGTGATAACACTTTTTAAGCAGGGATATTGAGACCAAGGCTCCTGACCTATTCTGTTTCATGAAGTCATGTCTCTCACGGCATCTCATTATCACCAAAACAACCAGGAAGTTCAAATGAAAATGACAGGTATTATCAAGTTTGACAAGAATGTGTATAATCCTTGAATCTCATTCACTGCCGCTGAGGATGAAAATCCATACAAATGTTTTGAAAATATTTAGAAGTACGTGGCTGTAAGTCAGAGGCCTCAGTTCCTTGCCACATGGATCTCTCCTTAGGGCTGCTTGAGTGTCTTCATGACACGGCAGCAGGCTTACCCCAGGATGAGTGATCTGGCACAAGGTGGCCATCCCTGGTTTCACATCAACATGATCTCAGGCACAAGCCTCCTTGTTTTTCCATTTTGTCTTTAAGTTACTTGTTGAAACAACTAGCCCGCGGTCCCAAGGACTGTCGTGGCCTTGGCTGCTGGGGCCCCTCCAGAGCCGGCGACCTCAGTGAGGCCGCCCTCCCCTTGGGCTCCGGGGCAGTGCAGTGACGGCTGAGGGAAGAGACCCCGAGCCAGGAGTTCCAGCTCTGCGGAAACGCAGGCTCCATTCCGGGCACAGAGGGAAACACTATTATCTCTTAAAACGCCACATTAGTGCCTCATAAGTAAAATGATTATATATCACGTTTATTTCAGTACAGTTGCAGTTTACGCCTGTTGTTCCAGTGTAACTACCAAGAGCACCCCTGCCAGTCCCCAGAGTGTCCAGCTTGGGAGGGTAAATCCTATAATCCCCCTACCTAGTCTGCCTAAATTTTCCACACACACACACACACACACACACACACACCCCTTGTACCCGCCCTAATCTTGTTGCATTTGTGTTCTTAGGTTACTTCCAGATTATTCTTTCAGGTCATTTCTGTATCAGGTCATTCCTCTGTTCGGAGACTGCCAATAGCTCCTAATTAGTGACTGAATCAATTATAAATTTTTCAGGTCTCATAAATAGAACTGTTGAGCTCTCTGTTTACCATTTTCCTCACATACATGTAGCCAGGTGAATAAGCTTCCTATTCCACGCATAAGACAGACACCTTCTCACCTTCACTTTGACTGGAATCTCTTTCTCCCACACCCAACTGCTGAAAATCTTCTCCAGTCTTCCACGTCCGGTCTAGACACCACTCTTTTATGAAGTAGCTCCTGACTCCTGGTCAGAAGAGGGCTGTCTCACCCCTGAATATGAACATACATTGTTAGTGCCTTGCTTAGAGCATGATCCATTTTCTCTTGTACTGAGACTTTTTGAACAAATCCCATCTTTGTTTACCAGTTTTGTAAACTCCTTGAGAAGAGGTACCCCGTGTTTCGCATTTTCTTCAAAACCTAGGACAGTGGTATACAGTAGTTGCTTAATACACATTTGTGGAATGAAATTTAAAAAGCATATGGCTAGGCTACTTAGGTCATTCCCACAAGATGATTTCTTAAAACTGTGTAATTGGAAGCTTTTTTTTTTTTAAGTATTTCCACAGTATTATGTCATTAATTACAGCACCCTGAGGAATTACTGCTGCTGTTAATCTCTTGGATGCAATACTAAGAGACATAAATATAAGTGACATTAGCTCCACTACTGCGTTCAGTGAGATTACAAAATAGAAAGTGGACTTAGAAGCAGATATTGGAAAAATACCTGCAAAGATAACAAAATGCAGACAGTCTTGCTAAGTTTAGTTCGGGGCCTCAATCTAAGATGAAGCTGCCCGACAGGATTGATAACATGGTGGCATGCTCTTCTGCACTGTTGGAAAGAGTTGCATCTATTTGGGAGAGTTTTCCTCCAAATAAAAACAAACAAACAAAAAGTGTCTGTGATTGATTTTTTTAACAAGAATATTTAAAGGAATAACACTTGTTGATTGGGATGGACAAAACAGAGTTCCATGTGGCAAAACTTATATGTGAATGTTTATTATTTTTAATCCTCATTCTCTATATATGATACACTGAATTCAGAAAAAAAATTATTTTTTAAATGTTTTTAGGTATAGCTGACATAAAACATATTATGTTTATATAATATATATATATTATATATTAGGTTTATATTATGTTTCAGGTGTACAACATAATGATTCAGTATTTATGTGTATTGCAAAATGATCACCATAATAAATCTAGTTAATATCCATCACCCCCCATAGTTACAGATTTCTTTTTCCTTGTCACGAGAACTTTTAAGGCTTACTTTCTTAGCGACTTTCAAGTATGCAGTACAGTGTCATTAACTATAGGCGCTGTGCTGTACGGTACCTTCTCATGACTTATTTATCTTATAACTGGAAGTTCGTACCTTTTGACTTCCTTCTAGATATTCCGTATATTTAATTTAAACATCTTATATGTCCGTGGTAAACAAAATGATAAAATCGTAAGAGTAAATTCAGTAAAGAAATATTGCAACTATTTTCTGAATAGACAATTCTTTAAAATTTAATACGTTGACATATTTTTTTAAATCGATTTATGCATGGGCGTGTTCCTAACTCCAGAGTGAGACTTTAGATTTTAAAGGGTGGCAACAAAAGAATAAGCATTGGATATGTTTACTTTTTCTCAGGCTCTTACAACAAACTTACCAACACACACACACACACACACACACACACACACACACACCCCCTACACAACTTCAAACAACAGCAAATGGCTTTTTCTCTACCCACTTCTCTCCCTGCTTCCCACAATCAGTACTACCAACAGGCTTAAATATTTTAAGTACTTTCACATTTTTATATTACACGAGAGGTGAGGAAAAACTGTTTCTGAAAGTACATTTAAAAATACTATGTTAGAACAGTTAATCTGCTGGGTGTACAAAATGGAAGGCAGTGGTTAGAAATCTCTTGTGCTCCAAATATTTAAAAAGTGGTAACTGTCAAGGACTAGAAGCACGAGTCACTTGGAGGGTGGCCATGCCCCCAGCTAAGAGAAAAAACCCAGGAAGGAGAAGAATGGGTTTAGAGTTCCAAGTAGAGATGAAATAATCATATCCTTAGTTATGTATGGATGACGTTTGGGAGAGGAAGCTGAGCTGCAGTTAAAGATACGAGGGCCATTCATGGTAGTAGTTGAAGCCATGACTGTGGATAAAGATCTCTAGAAAATGTGGAAAAAGAAAAGTGGTGCCAAAAAAAAAAAAAAGAAAGAAAAGAAAAGTGATGCAGAAAGGAGAAGAAAGGGAATATGGGACCATTGCACACAAAGGAGATAAAATATGCAATCTGCTGCTAGCTATGGTATGTGGACCAGTGGTCCCACCATACACAGGACCTCTATATGGCTCCCTGGCCCCTTCCTCACCCACGCTCAGTTCATGGTAATCGACTTCTCCACGAGCTCACTAGAATAAGCACAGCACAGACAGCAGTGAGCCCTACATCCTGACGTTGCGATCAGCACTCAAGGACAGCAGGGAGATGAGACCAAGGAGAATCCTTTTGGGGGCCAGATCATTAACTCCTGTCTGTGACATCACGTTTTCCATCTGGAAAAGTTAAAGTTTTCTTATGCACTTAGCTTTACAGAATGGAGCATTTTTGTTGGTTTACTGAAGCTGTTTAGCAAAATGGGCACAAGTGCAAGTCCTGGCCCCAGCAGTTGACTGCACCGTCCTTTCTGAGGTATGATGTGAACCACTGTAAAGAAGAGTGAAATGTCCCTGGGGTGTTGATTAAACTGACAGCCTTGGCTTTAAGGATCATTAGATTTCAGAGACAAAAAAAAAAAAAAAAACCCACCAAGATGATACCCTTTGCATGAATCAGATGATGAGGAACTGAGTTGTAATTTGGGTTCTCACTCGCAAGAAAAGGTCTGAAAGGTTTTCACATGAATAGGACCATACGGGTCAGGGATGCTAGGGTCGGTGCCCACTGCAATCCCTCTGACCTGCTAGTGGACTTTCACTTTCATCCAAGATTGGCCGAGCAGTTTCAGTAATGCAACGAAAATGCTGTATTCTGTAAAGCTAATTGCAAAATTAACCTCTCCAGATGGAAAACGAGATACACAAATACACTGAAGGAAAGAAACGCACTGCTTCCCGCACCGCAGCTCTGCAGTCTTAGTTCCATGAGTCTTATGTATGTGCAGTAAACATTTATGATCACATTTAGGTCCAGGCAACATGCGGCAACATTTTGTGCTAGTAGCTCCTGATGAGTACCTCGAATAGGAATCCTTTATATCTGAGGTGTCCATGGTAACTAAGTAGAGCCCATTTCCATTGTGCTTATTAGCTTCCAACCTGCTGGCCATGCTTTGACTCGATGGGCTCCAGGATTCCTAATTCCTATAACACCCCAGAGAGGTGGGTAAGTGCTTTTCAGAAAAGCAAACTTAAGCAAGGGATCTGAAGACATTTGAAGAATACCAGCCACATAGCAGCCAAGATGATAATTTTTGACTCCTGGGTTAACTTAATTGAATAGTGCTCTAGAGTCAAAAATTCCATAGCTAGCAACAAAAGTATGATTATTAGGAAGATAATAGCATTTTCTTGCACTCTTTGAAATCTTCTGTGATGTTACGGACTCCATCGATGGCTATTTTGTAGGTAGCTTGTGTTCACCTTGCACTTGGCAGAAATCACTAAATTTGCTATATTAATAGCAATGTTCAGTTTTTTAAATACAGGGAAGCATTTAACATACTAGAAAAAAATGCTTTAAACTAAAGACATTAACGTTAATATTGTAATGTTCATATACAGTAAGTCCCCTACATACAAACAAGTTCTGTTCTGAGAGCGCATTCATAAGTCCAATTTGTTCGTACGTCCAACAAAGTTAGCCTAGGTACCCAACTAATGCAGTCGGCTATATACCGCTGATTTTACACTTGCTTCCGGACATCCTGGCTTTGAAATAAAGATACTGTACTCTATACACTACTGTACAGTAAAGTACACAAAAGCACAACCACTTGTAGAGGATGCACGCACGTGACAATGTACGCCAGACACATGAACTAACTTACGTGATGGGACATGCAAACGCATGTTCGCATCTCTGAAAGTTTGCAACTCAAAGGTTCGTATGTAGGGGACTTACTGTATCCTCTTTCTTCCCTAAGACACCCTACAAATGATTCTATGCTGTTTACATTTAACACACATAGTAGATTTTCCCTTTCATTTGCATGTGCAATGGCCACTGGAGCACAGCATAAAATTTTCGGTGGCCTTATTTCTTATCTCGCTTAACTGCGATTAGAAATAGTGGGATGTATTTTATTCATTTCAGGTCTTTTGCACATTAGTGTATTTTTGTTTGATTTCATGAGGGTGAACTTTTTATACTAAACATTTGCAAATAGAAATGAAAGCACTCTCTATTAATGAAATGCATATGTGCTTTTCATACACATAGAAAATAGTTATATTAAATTTAAATCTAAGTTAGTCCTCAGATTTTCTAAAGTTTTCCAGTTTGAATGGAAATACAATATGGAATTCACCGGAGTGACATTTTTCCATTTCTTCATTATCAAGTTGGGAAGACACTCGTTGTAAGCATCTGTGTCCACATATATCTTTCACTAATATTCAAACTGTCATTATTGGCTAAAATGGTGATGGATCAAATGTGCGAACCCTAGGGAATCACATAAAATATGTAATTCCTTTGGGTCTAAGGAGGGTGGGCCTCTATGTCGGAGAGAAAAAACATTCACAAACATAGGAGAGAGACTGGAAACTGAGAATCCTCCCTAAGGAGATGTGCTCGCTCGCTTAGCTGACCTTTCCCACACCAGTGCTAATCCCAGGCAACGTGCCAGATATTGGAGACACACTAGCGAGCACTTCAAGGCCCCTGCTCTCATAGATCTTACATTCGAAAGAGGGGCTATGAATAGTGGTCTAGCTACTCAAAAATAAAGGTGATCGTTTCCAACACTGATGAGAGTTATGGGGAAAAGTGAACCAAATTCACGTAATGGAGGGTACTGGAGTGAGGGAGGCTCCTTTAGATTGGGCAATCTGGGTGGACGTTGTGGAGGAGGTGCTGTGTGAACTTAGAATCCCAAATGACAAGAAGCCAGCCTCGCAGCTGGTAGATCTGCTGGCCTGGCCGGCGTTAACGGCAGATGGGAGCGGGGAGTTAGACAGGGCTACCTGAGCATTCAACTTTGTTTATCTTCTCCTCTGGGTACTGAAGAATGCCACAGGCGGAACACCCAAGAATATGTCGCAGGTATCATAAGAGGCAGGAAAACAGTGAGAGGATCCATTATATCTATTCCACCTATGTGACTACTTGTAAGCTTCAAAGTGAAATAAATATTACCTCTCCCACCTTAGCCCACCTTTCATTTTTCAGCACGGATCTAAGAAAGCAGTCATTAATTAAAATAGTGGTTCTTCTTTTTAGCAGTGCTAACTCGGAAAAAAAAAAAATCGCTGGCACTTAGCTGAGATGCAGCCGACGCGTATCCACACTGCTTAGTATGGTGCTCCCTTAACCCATCTGAGTCAAATTGTTCTTTCTGCTGCTGTTCCCCCTGTAGAAGTGAGAGACAGAGAGAGAGAGAGGAAGTGTGTGTGTAGGGATGGGGGAGGAGAAATCTGTTCCGGTTTCCTGGTTTCTAAACACTGCAGGAGAGCATAGTAGAGGACGAAACAGAATTTGTGAGGAAAGAGGTAGAATGAGGTACAGGAGACTCCTTAGTTGGTGGGTTAAATTACTAGCTTGTATAACAGCAAAAAGTGTGGACGCTGTGAGCTGAGGACCTGCCCTTGTTCTTAGCTGGTGCTGCTTATGTAGTTAATGGCACAAACTGTGTAGAAGCAACCACTGGTCCTGTTTTGATGATGAGGAGAGGTCTAGTCCCTGAAGCACTGGATTCTTTTCCACCTTCTTCCTCTGTTGAGAACATCTTTGGTTTTGGATACAAAGGTAACATGAAAACCCGGAGACCTTCTCAGGAAGGGGACCCTCTAGGAACTCAGTCTGTTATGGGGGGAGCCAGGACGCAGCGCACTTGGAATGATATCTGAGCAGGAAGCGTCGGAATTGGCTGGCCAGTCCTCCCTGAGTGAGTGTTTATTATGCTTAAGCTACAGAGCTAATTACTGTGAACGGACACAAAGGAAAGAGAAGACCAAAACCCTATCCTCATGACACTGACAAATCATTTGGACTGAGCGCACAGAAATCAACTAAAGAACACTTCTGCCAAGTTCCAATTGTGTAAAAGGGGAGGATATGAGTCTTGTGGGGAACACAGGGTTGAGGCCTGAGTGATTAGTCAGTAAGGCTGCCTGCTGGAGAAGAATTTTGGGTGGAGTTTTGGAGGGAGTGAGGAAAAGATTTGAGTCAGCATACATAAAGCTTGTCACCTGAACAGGACTGGAACCACCTGGAGGGTGAGGACGTGGTATCTCTTTCTTCTATGTTCCCTGAAGCCCCTTGTTACTCCTCAGCAGTGTTTACCAAGAGCTTGAATGAGGGACTGGAGTGCCATGTTGCTAAATTGATGAAGGATTGGCCTTCTCTGCCACTGGTCACAGAAACAGACGTCACAGGCACCTGTAGGCCTGTCCCTTTTGTCTCCCTATGTCCACTCCCTGTTGAGCTCTTTCTCCCTCCAACATTGCTCACAAAAGAATCTCCGCGTCCAAGAAGGAACAAATATCCAGTAAACCTTCTGCCGCTGGCCTTACTGAAAGGGAAGAATTCTGTTGAATGCCATTGGAAATGTAAGGATCTCTTGTGACAGTCAACTCTCAGGAGAAAACTAGTGGTTAAATTGCTAAGTTCTCTGAGTCTGAAGCTTTTTTCACTTGCAGTGCAGATAAGTGCCTGATTTTACAGTATCATGTTTCTGACTCCTTTGTGCTGGCTTCATTTTTCTTCAAAATGCCATTTTTATTTGTTCTTAGAGTTAAGAACATGTCAAAGAGCTTCTCTAGCGGTAGGTGGTTTTACAGAGCCCATGAAGAATGAAAACTAAATTATCATCCTGGAAGAAGCAGTCCACTAGGATCAGGGAGGTGTCCGATTTCCAGCCTTGGCTGTGTCTGAACGTGAAACAGGAAAGGGAGAACTGAGGCAATGTCACATCATTTGGGCCCCAAACACCATTTACCTTGAGTATGGAGAAAAATGGAAGCAAGAGTTTCTTTGCTGTTTTCTCCATGGTTCTTGTCTAATTCAGTCATCCAGCATCCAACCGGCATCTTAAATGATGGTTTATGGAATGGTGATATGGCAGAAAAACCCAGGTGGCACCATTCTTGTTCTCACCTAACTCTTTTACCTGAATCCTCATTAGAATCTGTGGGAATGCTAGCATCAATTTTACATGTCTTATTTATTTATTTTATTATTATTATTTTTTTTTGTGGTACGCGGGCCTCTCACTGTTGTGGCCTCTCCCGTTGCGGAGCACAGGCTCCGGACGCGCAGGCTCAGCGGCCATGGCTCACGGGCCCAGCCGCTCCGCGGCATGTGGGATCCTCCCGGACCGGGGCACGAACCCGTGTCCCCTGCATCGGCAGGTGGACTCTCAACCACTGCGCCACCAGGGAATCCCCTAGCATCAATTTTAATGTTATCAACTAGGTGATTAGTGGGTTTTATTGCTTATTCTTGGTAGAATAATGGAATTGTGGCATAGAAAGTAAAAAGTAAATCAAGAATTTGTGCCAAAACTCAGATTATAGTACTATCATTTTTAAAATGCTAATGCTGCCCCAAACCACCAACACATTGTGTACAAGTGAGTCTAATAGATTACCATTGATTGATTTCCCCTATCATATATTTTAAGAGATTGGCATTAGTAAGTTGCTTATACTTCCTTAATCAAAGAGTCAGAAACCTTTGCAAAACATTCAGCTGATGAAATGGTTCGCTAAAATAAGTCTAGGAAACTGTTAGAAAACTGTTAACTTGTTTTCTAACAGTCCTACTCAATTCAACTCAATACCAAGTAGACTTTGATTCATTTTGTGTAGGGTTCCCTGGGCCAGTTTAGTTTTGATATACATCGACTGGAGGAGGAACATGGTAGATCACAGAGCAACTCAGAAAGATGACAGCAATGACTAGAAAATGAAACACAATAGTTGTATTTCAGGGAGCTTACCAAGCAGGTGGTAGTTATCATAGCTCTTAAACTTCCATCTGATAGGTTGATGGATCCTCAAGTCTAATCTGACATCATGGTCCACACTCCCCTCTTGCTATCCACTGAGGTCATCAGGGAGAAGTCAAAGAATGTACTGTCAGTAGGGTGCAGCACTATTTTCAATGACTAAGACATGGAAGCACCCTAAATGTCCATCGACAGATGAATGGATAAAGAAGATGTGGCATATATATATGGAATGTTACTCAGCCGTAAAAAAGAATGAAATAATGCCATTTGTAACAGCGTAGATGGACCTAGAGATTATCATATTAAATGAAGTAAGTCAGATAAGGAAAGACAAATACCATATGATATCACTTATATGTGGAATCTAAAATATGATACAAAGGAACTTATTTACAAAACAGAAACACACTCACAGACACAGAAAACAAACTTATGGTTACCAAAGGGGAAAGGGGGTTGGGGAGGGATAAATTAGTAGCAGTTTGGGATTAGCAGATACAAGCTACTAAATATAAAATAGATAAACAGCAAGGTCCTACTGTATAGCACAGGGAACTGTATTCAATATCCCGTAATAAACCATAATGGAAAAGACTATGAAAAAGAATATATATATCATATATATATATATATATATATATATACACACACACACACTAAATCATTTTGCTGTACACCAGAAACTACCAACATTGTAAATCAACTATACTTCAATTAAAAAAAAAAAAAAAAGGAAAGCAAAAAGGTCAAGAAATACAGTTCACATTTCATTCTGGTATATACTATTTTGAACATCTTTTCTCAATAGAGGTAACATAAATGGGGCATCTAAACAGTCCCACTTAATATTCATAATCAATACTTATTTAAATGCCTACCAAATACAAGGCATTATTCTAGAGACCTCAAAAGAAACCTTCAAAGGACACCTGATTGACCTATTTTATAAATGAAGAAACTGAGTTTCAGAAAATTTAAGTAATTTGTACGGATACACAGTTAGGGAGTAACAAAACCAAGTCTAGAATCCAGATATATCATACTCCCAAACCCATGATTTTTCAACACCATGTGGCCAAAACAATTAGAAAAATATGGACATCTTACAATTTTCAGTCCTTCTCAGATTTAGCTTTAGGATTAAAAGCATTGGTTATGCTTTGCAAAAATGTAGTGCTCAATATTCCAATTATATTTAATAAACATTTATTGAGCACTTAATAGGTTTGTGAGTAAGAAAGTAAAATATGGTTCTTAGCCTTTAGAACTTACAGCCTAAGGGTAGATATGCATACGCTTGGAACTTCTGTTTATTTGAAACCCCAGTTATGGGCCAGGAGCGATGCTAGGTGCATTATAAACATTATCTTGCTTTATTATTATATCTTGCTAAGAGCCTTATGAAGTAGATATTTTATAAATAGTTTTGCCAAGATGTAAATCATAAACAAAGATCAATGAGGCCTTTATTCCAACTAGGTAAAATAAGGAAGGTTTTCTGAAGATGAAAGGCACTTCAAGCTGAGACCTAAAGAATAAATGGGATTTTAATAGGATGGCTGGAAGGTGAAGCTCCGTTCCTGGTGAGAGCCTTCCATGCTGTGTGAAAAGTAGGAACAAATCAAGGGAGGCAGGAAACTGTCGGGCGTGTTCAAGTGAGAGCAGATAGGTTGGGTTGGATAGTGTAAATTAGGGCCATAGCACGGGTAGGAGATGATGTGGGCAATAAGCCTAAACAATAAGTGATAATATAGGTCATGAAGGCCGTGTACCACGTGCCTGAGGAGATTGGGCATCATAGGAAATGGGAAACTGTTAAAGACTTCTGTGTAAGGGAATGATCAGATGTGAATTGATTCAGGAAAAAAGTAGGCTTACTCAGAAGCCTACATCATAGCCATAGATCATCTCATGACCAATGCATTAGAATTATTTGCTACAATCATTTTCTTTAAACCATCAGTTTTTAAAAGAGGTATTTATAGTACAGGTAATTAGCATTTTATGAGATGATTTTTACAGTTTTCTAATGTCAGGAGCTGGTAGTCAGGTGCTTTGATTAACTTGAAAGTGAAAGGATTTACCTCCTTCTAGCCACCTGGTGTAAGTATTAGCGATCGCAGACCTCTCCGTTTAATTCTGTGAACTTGCATTGAAATTATTGTACCATTATTTCAATACATGAGTCTATTGTCTCTAATAGATGTAGACTTTGGAGGACTTGGACCCCGTTTTTGCCTTCAGTAATATCTCCCACAGCACTGGAGAAACCATTATCACTCAATGAATGCTTGTTGGATGAATGAAAAATTGAATGTATAGCCCAGGTTAACTGTAATTTGCATTCTTAGCATCAGGGTGATTAACCCAGGGCCACAGTGAGAAAGACTTTGGGACTTCTGAAGAACCAGATTTCTGTAAATTGTGAAATAGATCAATTCCATGGTCTCTACAGATCAGTGGGTTCCACACCCAGAAGTTCTAATTCACCGAGTCTAGGCTGATGGAAGTGGTTGACCTGGATGAGGGTTTTCTAGCACAGGAGTCAACATACGGTGAATTACAGTCCAAATCCAGCCCATCGCCTATTTTTGCATGACCTGCAGTCTAAGAATGGTTTGTATATTTTTAAATGGTTGAGAAAAGGAATAGTAATATGTTGTGATGTATGAAAATCAGGTGAGATGGAAATTTCAGTATCCAGAAAACAAGTTTTATTGGGACACAGCCACTCATATATTCACGTCCTGTGTCCTGCATATGGCGGCTTTCCCACTGCAGTGGCAGAGCTGAGTAGTTGCCACAGAGACCACCTGGTCCCCAAAGCCTAAAATATTTACTACCTGGTCCTTCACAGAAAAAGTTTGCTGGATTGTGTCTTTCTGGCCCTCTTTTTTTTTTTTTTTTTTTTTTTTGCGGTACGTGGGCCTCTCACTGTTGTGGCCTCTCCTGTTGCGGAGCACAGGCTCCGGACGCGCAAGTTCAGTGGCCATGGCTCACGGGCCCAGCCGCTCCACGGCACGTGGGATCCTCCCGGACCAGGGCACGAACCCGTGTCCCCTGCATCGGCAGCTGGACTCCCAACCACTGCGCCACCAGGGAAGCCCTTTCTGGCCCTCTTAACCCATTTATATGGATTTCTTACTTGCAGGTACAAATGGAAAATGAGTTGAAGTTCATTAGTAGAAGCAAGGAACCTTTAGCTTTGCCTTCGGATAATTTTTTTCCTCCTTCTCTTGAGAATCTTGAATGTTCTCCATATATCTAGATTCTCAAAGCTAAAGAATAATGAGGTAGAATATGTTTTATCCATTAGTATATCCCTTTACTATGGGGATCCTTAAAGTATGGCTTTCTCTTTAGGTTAGAGTGCTACATTCCTTTTCTAATCATACCCCATTTGTAGTTCACACACAGGCTGTCAGCTTCACAGAACAATGCCAAATGAACGTCTTAGCATCTCTTAAAAATCTCTTCCGGTTTGATTTCTGCCCGTGTCTTACCGGGGTAGTTTTCCTCAGAAAGGTTCAGGAATAGTGGAGTAACCTTGGATTATGAACAATATATTTAACCTCCCTCTTTGGTGTGTTACTGTCACAGTACCTACCAGTGGCTGTCTGTGCTCTGCAGTTTTGTTTGTGCTTCTCAGCATCATAGCTTTCTGGGGTTTCAGGCCCTTAGGCTGAAACCATTCTGAAATATCAGGGAGACAACAGGATGCAAAGTGAAAAATATTCTCACTTCACGACTATCCTTCACTCCTGAGGCAAATGTGACCCGGCTTCCACCCCCTTCATCCCACAGAAAGCGCTCCACGTCAGGTCACCGACAACCTCTTGACTGCCAAATCCCAGGGATGCATCTCAGTCCTCATCCTGATGTCTCTTCTGAAGGATCTGAACTTTGACCACTCTTCCTTATATCACACTCTCCCTCCTTGGATCCCAGAACAAAACCTGGGCCTGACGTTTCTTCTCTTATCTGAAAGCTCCTCGGCGCAGGCAGGCGCTTCTCTTTCTACCTGCCCTTCTCACGTTGCTTGCTTGTCTCCAGGGGGATAAGCGAAGCCCACTGTGTTTCATTCCGTGTGTCCATTCTGAGGAAACTCATGACATCTATGTTTTGGTTATTACCTCCACGTCAAGGACTGTATTCCTAGCTTACGTGAGTGTGCCGTCACTCATCCGGTCACCCTGAACTCCCTTCTTCCTCCATTTCAACACTTACAGAGTCCTGTCATTTATTTACTGTGCCATATGGTTTGAGTTTGCTTTTCCTCCATTCCCACTGCTGCTTCCTTTGTACAGGCCCTTATCATCCCTCCCTTGAACTATGTGCACTCGTCTCCTGCTAGCTTCCTTGCTGTCTCTAGTCTTCTGTCTCCAGCCCACCCTCAATACTCCCACAAGTGCTATCTCCAAGACCAAACGCCTTCCATGGCTTCCATTCGCCCAAGGGAGAAAGTTTACATTTCTTAGCTTGATTCTCACATTAGGCCTAGTTTCTAATCCTGCCTCTTATCGTCCTCCAGTTGTAATCTTCCCTCCATTAGTACAGAAAGGCTAGTCTGTCCGAAACCTCTATTGGTTATTTCACTCCTCTGCTCTCATTGTTGTATTCTTTACCTTTGTCTCCACCTGGACAAATCTCAACACATTTCCCAAGCCCCAGTTCACATTTGGTTCTCCCCCTCCCAAAATTAGCACCCACTCCTCTTTTTTTAAAAAAATATTTATATATTTATTTTGGCTGTTCTGGGTCTTAGTTGTGGCACTGGGATCTTCGTTGCAGCATGCGGGCTCTTAGTTGCGGCATGCATGTGGGATCTAGTTCCCCGACCAGGGATCAAACCCAGGCCCCCCGCATTGGTAGCACGGAGTCTCACCCACAGGACCACAAGGGAAGTCCCAGTACGCCCTCCTCTTTACCATGATAGGATTTTGCACACACCCTGAGGAGAGCACAGTTCACAGTGTACTGTAATTGTTTGTTTACATTTTTCACACAGTGGACTGTATCTCCTTCCTCATTGTATTTTCGGTCCATAGCACACTGCCTATCTCATAAAAAGCATCCAAGGAAAGAACGTGTCCAAGCTATATGTCTGTATCTACACCACGAGCTCTCAGGATGCAGTTACCAGGCATGTTAGAAATGAATGGTGCTGTGAAAACCCAGTAGGGCAGTTATCGGCAAAAAAGGTTTATTTGCTTCTGTCAGTATTTTATTTGTGTTGAATTTAGGCTGAGTGTATGTGGCTATACATAGTCACTCTAGAAGTCAAGTGTGGGAAGATTAGTATTTATTTTAACAGAACAGGGTGGAAGAGAATAGGAGAGACTTCCAGTGTCATTATTAGTGAGTCATATACATTAGGGATAAAGTGTAACTTCCCATACTAATACAGAGAGAGCTTGGTAGAAAGTTAGGGTCTTATTAGTCATATAAAGTATGTAATACATATTTGTGTAATATGAAATATATATGTACATATATATTTAAATATCACCATTATAACATTACTGAGTTACATTTTAGTATATTCATCCTCAGAAAATTATCATTGTAAGTCCAATAATAAAGACAGAGGACTTTATAGGGTTAACCCATGGGGTTTAACATGTAGTCCCTGCCTTATGGAACTCAAAAATCACATACATAAAAAGATAAGTAATAACATAAGGTAGTTTGGGGTACGCCGATTAATGGCAAACAATAAGTGAGCTTCCATTTTGTATCTCTCTATACCTTACTATAGCTCTTTGCCCACAGTGGGTGTTTAATAAATACTTGCTGAGTGAATGAAGTGACAATGGGACAGAGGCAAATTTGTAATAATTTTTCAATTGTTCTTTCTTCACTGTGTGCTTTTAACTGGAGTTGGGTCTTGGTCAGTGTTTATTGACACTAGGCGGATGTGGATAAGATTATGAATTTATTCTTAATACTCTTCATAGATCTCAGATAAAACTTACTTTTATTTTGCAAATTGAAAATCAAAATTAATAAATATATAATGTGAATAATACGTGTATGTAAAACATATAAGTAATAAAGATATAAAAATGTATATAATTTAAAACTATGTGAAGTCTGCTACTTCCTTGAAGGCTTTGTCAGTCTTGCTGAGACACGTTGGGTGAAAGTGTAGATAAGTCTTTAACGACATGAGGCGAATATTCAGGAAATTTCAACTGTCGTCTTTTCAATGGGAGCAAATTGCTTTCAGACAACAAAGCCATAGGTTTCCAATAGGAGGGAAACCAACTGAAGATGTGGTTCTTTCTAGTAGTTGTTTTAGTCTTTTTTGGAAGGAGGTGTAGGGTGATTCCAGGTGCCTCACCAGCTTCACTGGAGTGGAGTACAGGTAACCCATGTACGCTTGATCTTTGCCAATTTGTGAGATGTACCAGGCTGCCCAGATTTACCCATGGAACCTCCTTGAGGCTTAGCAATATATCTTTTTTTTGCAAAAGGATGAATGATCATGTTCTAATTCATCTGTTCTTCTGTATCTATATATGAAGGTTAATATTTTCACAAGTATGCTTAAAAATATTAGAGACCATTTCAAATGGTCATCCCCGATGCCCTCTTCCTTGCCTTTTCCAGTTTGGAGCTCTGTTTTGGGAAAATAGTCACATTTTGAAGCAGGTGTAGCTCTTTCTACAAGTTTCTCCAGTGCCAGAAAATTGGAATCTCACAGATCTGTATGTACTCATTCTATCTTCTCTTTTCCCTTTATTCAACCAGAAAGAGGTTTCTTTCCCCAGTAATAGTCATGTAGAAGTTCCATGGAATTTGATGCTATTGCCATGGTGAGTTTTATTTTTCAAAACCACACATGTGTAAAAATGAAACATCTATATTTAAAGAGTTAATGCAACAGGTAATTCTTCCAAAGTAACCCCAAATTGGATTTTCTCCATTCTTAGAAGGCACTTGACAGTGGCCCAGCCCATACTTTCTTTGGTTGTCTTACTGGCAATAATACCAGACGGACTTCATTTAATTGAGTAGCTGCGTTCTTGAATGAATAATTTATATTATTCCAAGTTGACCTATTTACATGCTCTAGAAGAACACGTCATTTATAACAAGCTCAGTTTGTTATTTCAACCGTCATACTGGATTGCAGAGAATTCTTTATTTAAATTTTCATATATTTTGTTTTTTTTAAATACCAAGGCTTACATCAATCATAAGTCCTCTCTTTATGAGTTTGAACTACCAACGTGATAGAGGTTACTTTCCTTTTTTAAATTTGCTTTTCTTTTGAATAATTTTTACTATCGTTGAGAAAATGAGCAAGGTTAGTCAGTAGAGAATGAGCTCACCCTGGCCCCTCTAGCTATTTTGAAACGCTTTAATTTTTAAAAAGTGTTTGGATGGAAGCAGTAGAACTGCATTCAACTAGGCTGCCCCTGGCTTCTGTTAGTGTGGGCATTGGTAAGTTTATTCTCTTTTGTTATTGCTTCTCATTTTTTCATAACACTGTTTCTTTAGAAATTCCTTCTTTTTCCCCTAAACTACTTGTTATATAAGAATGTAGCAGCTACCAATCAGTCTACATTTTAATACGTTTGTAAATGATTTACCTTAGCTGATCTGAACTCTTAAGTATGTACTCAAGACACTTTTTTTTCAAAAAAAAAAAGAAGTTCTGTATTATGTTTTTCATAGAATGAATTCTAATTTCTGCAAAATTCATCAAACACTTGCATGTAAATATTTTCAGGAGTCTTTAAACTGGGAGTTTACACTGTATACTCACTCCCAAATCATGGTGTCAAGTATAAATCGGTTAGGTATGTTAAAACAGTGACGGAAAATATTTTCTTTGGTTATTCTATATTGGCCAGTATGTTACTTTGCATAGTCCCATTCCCTTCCTAATCTTGGTCTGTACACAACTATATGTCCAGTTTTTCTTTCAAGAAAACCACATCCTAGGATCCCAGAAAGGGATGCTGGATGGGTAATTCTCAATTTCTCTTTGTGTCATTTACAAAGCAGGCAAAACAATTTCTGGCATCCGATTTTTGAAAACCATAAAATCATTTCACCACTGAAGTCCAAACTTTCTAAATCAAATTTTGACCAAAGAACAAATACTTCTGTCATTTATAAACCTTTAAAATTGGGGTTTTGTGTAGAACTTTCCAGACAGCCTTCAACAAAGCCACATCAACGCATGTCTCTAAAGCACATTTAATTATACAGTACTCCCCATGTACGAACAGTATTTGCCACAGAAGGAAAAGAACTTCACCCTTGAGCAGGCCAGTTTGTTGGTGCAGGGGTGACAGGTGCACTCCAGTGAGGGCACTGGGAGAGGCTGGGTGTGGTGTGTGCCTGTTTGAGGGTGCAGGGAGCTGGCCCTCTGCACTCTGCTTGCAAGGCTCATTCTTTGCAGCTCTGGTTTGTGAAGTGATTTATGGGAGCTGCAGCCCAGGGGCCATACATCACCTTCCTGGTCGGCTTTGTTGACACCTTGTCACATTCTTGTGGGCTTGAGGAATTCATTGTTCTTATTTGAACTGATAAGAACCCAAAAAAAAGAAAACGGGGGAAAAAAAAAGTTTTCTCACTGAGACCTTGGGAAAGGCCGAAGGGGTGGAATGTTGACGTGGAGCACGGGGACTGTGCTTTCCCAAGCAATGCAGCCTTGCATCGCCACGTTCTCTGGTCCCAGGGAAGCCTCACCCTTAGGTGCGCAGCTCTAGTTGCCCCCTGGAAGTCGGTTTCTGGTTGTGAAGAGTTTCTTTTTGCTGGGATGGGACTGGAGAGGGGCTTTGGGAGGAGTAAAGAAGGGGAGGGAGTTGTCCTTCAAGAAATGGGAGATAGATTGGCTGAGAGGAGCTGCCAGTGGAAGGTAAAATGACCCCGGGCACTGGGGGAATGTAAAACACACGGTGACTTTTGATGTGAGCCGGTCTCTTCGAAGTTCATCCTTTGTACAGCGTGCTTTTCGGGCAAGCTGCCATGCCGACCTCTCCCCTTTGATGTGTAGCGCCCCATGCCTCACTTAGTATTTTGGCAGCCTGCACGCACGGGCTGGCATCTGACCCCAGCACTTGAAGACAGCAGAACGTTTCAGAATAGAAATTCATGGAGCCACTGATGTATACACAGGGTATTACCTCCTGCTTCCAAAGAGCAAGTGAGTGATCTGCCTGCTGTTTTTTTTTTTAAGATCTTTGCCGAATAATCTCTGTGATAGCTTTGCTTCAAAAAAATATATAATGGATTAAACTTCTTTTCATCTAAGAAAAGTAACAAGTCAGATCATATAGACCACCTCATGGGATCGTTAACGCTCATACTTCCTAAGTGAAAATAGATGTTTTCTTTGAGAGCAGCTTAGCACAGACATAGTCCATTCACTAATATCCTCTGTCATCAGCTTTTGCTGATTGGAAGGAGAAGAACCCATTCGCCCCCCAGCCAAGGACTGGGTGTCCAGGGACTTGTACATTTTTGTGTTATACTGTTAACAAGTTCACATGCCCTGTTGTAAATCACTTCACCTGGAAGCATCATTCACACGTCCCCACTAGGAACCTCATTTTGAACTGGAGCCACAGCTTCTTAAAACGGCTCTCACAACCACGTTTCCTGTAGAATGCATGTGTACAAACTCCTTCCGGCACTTGATTTACCAAGCAGTTACTGTGCTGCAAACAAGGAATGCTTGAAGAACTGCCAAGGTAGGTGGCCGGAGAATGGGATTCAAGAGTTGACATTGTGATAATGCCGAAAGCAAATGAAAGTGACCTAATAAATGGATAATAACACAGTGATTGCACGATTAAAATAAGAGACCAGTTTTGGAAGGCATACACTCTTTTTGTGGCTCATCTATTTCACTCTAAAGTACTATTTTGACTAACATTTAAGTGTGTAAATATATGCAGTGCTGTCACCATCGGCATCAAACCTCTACACACATCCAGCTCTGAAAATCTACAAGCCCAGTTTCCCCCATTCCTCACAACTCCGATGAGCTTGCCAGTTCTGCCTTTGCCTTCCTTTTAGCTTGGAAGCTACTCTGGTTTCCAGAATTAAGTTTATTGACAGTGTTTCACTGCTCTCTGCTGGAGAAGCCCAAAGCTAGGCCAGGCTTCTAGGGCTCCAATCACTTTCAAGGAATGCAGGTGAGATGGCTCAGCTGATAAACTCGCAGCCTCTGAAGTTAAACTCAACACAAGACTTATTCATGCTTGTCATAGATCACAGTTGAAGAGGCGAGGAGTGCAGACTAGGGATGGGATTCTCATAGAGGAGAATGGGTAAGATGAAAATAGATCACTGCCCACACTCTAGCTTCTTACCTCCAACTTCTTACCTATATAAAGCTATCGCATGTAGTGGTACACGGAAACTGCACTATTCTCAAGTTAACTCCCATCCTTCCGTTTTGACACACAGATATATACCTTGTTCTGTCATATATTACATCTGAGACGATTATCCCCCTGGGCCACTGCCCCCCGCACAAAAAAATAAAGTTCTTTTGACCAAACTATATATTTCTTCTAAACTCCTTCTTTAGTGTGTACCTGACTGGAGAAAAGGGATCAAGAGTGTTTAACCAAATAAGCCAAGAGTGTGTTAGGACATTTTTTCTAAAACTTTTCTAGGCAGGAATAAATGTTAATTTCCACCTTCATCTGCATGAACACAATCGTACCTTAACTTGGATGTTACACTTCTCAAGCATGAAACCAAAGTACAAGTGCAAAAAAACAAAAACAGCCAGCGCTTTCAATGAATATTGTTTTTCGTCTACATTTTGACTGTGTATATACACATCGATTTATGCACGTGTGCATGTGTGGTTATTGCACATATTGTACGCATGTATATTTTGAAGGGATGGGGGAGAAGAGATAAGCATAGCACATCTCCAGATTGTTTTATGTTCTTTCCAGTCTGGCATCTTTTAACTTAAAAACAACTTGATGAATAGAAATCATAAAAAGCCAGCCTTACAAAAAGCATTAAAGTGCTATTCTGTTCTACAGCATTCCAAGTGAATTATGGCTGTGCTGTCAAAGAAAACAAAAACATTTGAGAAGGACTGTTTATTTTACAGTGGTTGACCAAAAGTATGCAAGCGGTTATAAAAAAATGTAGACAGCTAATGATGGGAGGTGCCACTTGCACATTCTGAAATCCATTCACAAACCTTTGACACTAACTCCCGATCGCGAGAGATAATATTAGCGGCAAACACATTTTTCATGGGGAAAATCCTAGCACTTTCAGAGCATTGCCATTCAGAGCAAATAAATGAAACCACTATCCTCCATCCTGTATCACTGGCCTCTTCTCACAGAGCCTGATAGCGTGATATTTTTTTTCCGAGAAGAGCAAGGAGAATTTTGCAAGAATATTTCTGCGGGAGGTTATGGCAAAACCATCTTTTTTGTGCTATGTGGCCTTTGTAGTTAAAGATTAAAATTAAAACTGCCATTGACAGTGTTAATAGATTCTTTCATTAAACAAATATGTGATTTTAGAGCTAGATGGGAAATTAGAAATCCCTGACCCAGTCCCTTCGTATCAAAGATAATAAAATGCATATTCAGAGAAGATAAATGACTTGTTTTAAAGTTGCGTAGCTAGGCAGTGTGAAGGGATGAGAGTTAGAAAGAGAAGGTCACTGTTTGTGTTATAGTAGGTTTTGCCTGAGAGTCAGCCTATATATAGTCAAGACCTCATTGATAAATGTTTATCAAGACCTCCTGGTAAATGCTTACTTATTTTAATGTTTAAGGATTTCTCATTCACGAACAGATCCTTATTCCAGGAGTCTAGGTCTTGGGGTTTAAGTTTCTTTTACTTTTTTAAAAATGTCACTGATCAGTCAGGATCCGTTTAACCTTCTGGTAGATCATCAGATATATTTTTGCGGAATGGAAATGATCATAACTGGCTCTAATTACCTTTATCATGGGGTGAAAGATAAGAAAATTCTTTCACTTCAAGCCGCTCAATAAATATTGATTGAAAGAGTTCCTTTCTGTCAAGGCCAATGCAGCTTGTTTCTGGGTGGTGTGTACATTGTAGGAATACACCACATTGTAAGTGTATCATTGTGGTAAACAGAGAGCTTGCCACCATTCACGTGTATTAGAGGCTGTGGGCATCCGGCTCTCCTCAAGCTTTGCCCCCAGAGTGGAGAGAGTGAAAGAGAGAGAAGGAGACGGAAGCAGAATCACTTGCATCTGGGTCCCTACCTCAGCAGCTCCTTCTTGTTTCTGAGGGTCTCCAGAGTCGGAGAGTTTTGTGTAGTGTTGGCCCAAGAGACGGTTGTCCTTTCGACAGCTCAGCTGTGTGTGTCTCCTCACCGAAACAGCATCGGCTTTTGTTCAGACGTAGCATTTGCCTTCCCTCCGTGACATCCTTGGGTTAATCACGTGCTTGCTGGCCAGGATATGTAAATAAAACTTGGCTGAAAAACACTTAAAGGATTATGAAGCAATCTTGCTTAATAGTAGCGAAACAAAACAAAACAAAACACCACTCCAGCAAATCCTCATGTGTGCTCCTAAGTGATGGAAAGATCCAGTTATGACTGGAACTGTCCTGGCCTGAGTATTGTCCTAGACCCAGAGAGAGAGAGAGAGAGAGAGGATGACAGGGAGAGGAGAAATTGTGCTGCAGACAGCCCAGCACACGATCCCTGCAGGCAGATGCTAATGAGGACGCAGTGCTGGCGAAGGAAGCCTGCTAATCCAGGGAACCCACCTTTCCCGCAAGTGCAGGGATGGCTGAGTCACTGCGGTTTACGCGTCCTTGAACTGCATACCTTTTCCCACAGGCTCAGAGGTGGCCTGGGCCCGGGGAGATCCCCCAGGAGGTTGCAGGCTACAGGATAAGAGATTCAGATTGGGGGGAAGGTGTTCCCTTGTGGCTTTGCAGTTGAAGGTCTCCATCTCTTGTCCCTGGCCAGTCAGTTGCTAGCACGGGACCGTGGAGCATCACCTCCGAATTGTCTATCAGCAAAGCTGTCTTCTCTGACCAGAAGGAAATAAGCCTGGAAACCCCTGGTGCCTGTGCGTGCCAAAAGCAACCTTAGTCAGTGAAAGAGCTCAGCAGATGGCGGGGTCCTGCGTGCCGACCTTTCTCCTGCTCATAGGAGAATCTTGCGCGGCTATTTCTGTGGCTTCTGCCAGTTGGCCCCTACCCACCTTTTCTGTTCATACTAAAGCGGCCAGGAACTGAGCGAAAGAGGAAGCCTCCTCGGCTGCGCTGCCAGGAGTGCGTCTGTAGTAGGTCCAGCCGCAAAAACAAAACAGGGCAGAGCCGGGGGAGGCCCGGCCAGAGCAGCTGAGCGTGGAAACAAAGAAGCCCGCCAGAAGCAGCAGCAGCAGCAGGCTGTGGAATGTCAGGCTGGAAAGGAACTTCGAGAGTGGCTGCATTCTCTCCAAGACTGGAAACTGAGGCCAGAGAGAATGTAGCATACCTGGGCAGTGGCTGAGCCAGGTCTGCTGAGGACCTGTCCACACCACTGTTGGATTTTTAGTAGCTCTGGAGGTGATGGTGTAGCCCTGGACAACTTACTTCGTCTCCCTGGCCTCAGTGATCTCATCTGTAAAATGGGGATGCGAATAGTACCTCCCTCCCTCTAAGGGTTGTGAGAGTTAAGTGAGAAAGTGTAAGGAAAAGCGCTTGGCACTGTGCCTGGCCCTTAGGAAGTGCTCAGTACGCGTTGGCTGGTCTCATATGAACGGGGACTTGACATGCCAGTGAAGCAGGAGAGGTGGGGAATTGTTCCTACATATCTGATCTGTTAGCGAAATGTTTTTTAATTTGAATGCTTTTCCCAAGGAGAGGTAAGCGCACACTTGATTAAGATCAGGCCGATTATATGATTTTGTTCAGTGTTGATGTTACTGGAATGTTTAATCAAACAGCAGACTCCCCTTTCCAGGAAGAGCCCAACTGGAATAACGAGGAAGCGGGTAATGTGAGCCCTGGAATTGTTGCCGGTCAGACTTCCTGAATCCATGTTTATCCCCTTTGTGAAAGCGAATTCTGAACCTTCCTGACTGAGAGTTTAGAATATTCAACTTCGAAGTTATATTCTGATGGAAAAACACCTCCTAAAAGCTGAAGAACTGTTTTAGGGGGTAAAAGAAGGGAGGAGGTGGTGAATAATACGTTTGCGCAAAAAACTAATGATAGATGATTTCGCCTCCTTAGGCCCAGGTATATGGAAGGAATTAGGAACCAGCTTATAACAACACTTACTCCCAAAGTGCTTTACATCCAGTTCTGACACCAGCTGGTTGGAAATCATTTAAAGGTAACAATACAAGAACAGTGACCATTTACTGAGCCTTCACAGGGTGTCAGCTCTTACGCAAAGCACACTATATTTGTAATCCCACTTAATTTCCACAACAACTGCATGAAATATTTCCCTCTTTTGTGATGAGGAAAGTGAGGCTTAGAGAAGTTAAATAACTTGCCCAAGATCGTTCAGCTAGTAAACGCTCCTGTGCTCTTAGCGAGCGTGTCTTGCCCTTCTTTCCTCTTAATGGTAGCCTTTATTCTAACCTGAATCTCTACGGGTCGCTGTCTTTTCCTCTGTAAATTAAGGGCTGCGCTACATTCTTGCCAAATCTACTTCTTTCAAATTTCTAAATGTCTCCAGGAAGAGGCACAGTTTATAATAAGGAATCTTACTTTCCAAATAAATTGTACCCTATTAAAATTAAAGCACCAGTTGCCCTTTTTTGGTATGTATAATATGTATCATTCAAGTTAGAGAATTCAGGAAGGGATTAAAAACTGGGAAAGAAATTTCATGGGGTATTTTGATACATGGGCAAGCCCAGTGGCTCTTGGGAAAAATTAGCATTTTTACCAAATTATGCCTGCTCAGTTGATACTGACCAAACAGTATTAATGCACAGGTGTATCTCTTTTTGCTGTCAGAGGCAAATTTTAAACTTTATTTGTGCTGGCCTTTATTTCTAAGAAAGATTGTGTATTTATGGATACAATTTATATCCTCAAGTTAAGCTATCTGGATAGCTCAGCATTATTACTTTACTAAGTGAAATTTCTCAAAAAAATTTTTTTATATTCTAATGGAATTATGCTTCTAAGTTCTCAATATTTATTAGTAACTTTGAAATTTTGTTAGTTAGCCTCATCTAGAATAATATGTGCTAATAATCACTACCTGTGTGGTCTTGGACAAGTTTCTTAAGCTCTCTGAGCCTTAGTTGCTTCAGCCACAAAATGGGAATTTTTATGGAATCATCATATTATTATAATGGATTGTTGAGAGCATTAAATGAGCTAATGTCATAAAGTGCTTCAGATTGTGCCTGGCACACAGTGCTATATGTGTGTTTACTAATATTATTAATCACTGATGATTTCCAAACCGAAATTTGTTAATAACTGTATCCATTAAGGTTTTTTTATATAAATTATTTATTTATTTATCTATGTATTTATTTATTTTTGGCTGCGTTGGGTCTTCGTTGCTGCACTCGGGCTTTCTCTCTAGTTGCGACGAGCGACGGCTACTCTTCGTTGCGGTGCGTGGGCTTCTTACTGCGGTGGCTTCTCTTGTTGCAGAGCACGGACTCTAGGCGCACGGGCTTCAGTAGTTGTGGCTCGCGGGCTTTGTTGCTCTGTGGCATGTGGGGTCTTCCTGGAGCAGGGCTGGAAACTGTGTCTCCTGCATTGGCAGGTGGATTGTTAACCCCTGGGCCACCAGGGAAGTCCCAAGCCTTCCAATTTATTCTATTTTTAACTGGTATTCAGCACTATGAAGTTTGCTTTTTTCATTTCTCACTGGTGTCTATAAATTGCATTTACATAGAAAGTCTCGTAAGAAACTTTCATATTCTTTTACTTCCTCCTCTCTTTAGTAAGTGGTGACTTACTGTTTATTTTTGCCTTCGAATTTTATCTAGAGTACCTTTTGACTTTAAGCTGTGATAAATAATGCATCAAATTACACTCACTGAATTGATTTACTCTGAACTGAAGATGATTTTAGGTAGAATTTGCCCTCAATTTTTTTCTTGGTTTCCGAGTTTCAGAGAAACATGTTTTCAGTCCTAGTCATGGTAAATAGTGGGTTTTTAAATGACATCATGAGATACATATTTCTCAGATACAAAAGTTTGTTGTTATGTTCTGTTGGCCAGAAAAGATTCCTCTTCCTGGGAAACGTAGCCACAGAATGCTGGGTTTGAGTTTTATTAATATCCTTGTAGATTGAAAACAAAATGTTTTCCCTCCCCATTTCTGTTCTTTTCCATTTGGCAAAGCCAGTGATTTGCCACATGAGCCAATGTGTATCTCATTTGCTTATTTTCTTGTGCACCAGCAGCCCTGGTGATGTCATCTGGAATGTGTACAATCCCTAGGAATAAATAACATGCTGGAAACACTTTGCTTTGAGGCAACAAGAGCATTCCTGCACCTTACAGTACACTCTAAATATCTCAACCCAATTTCCTTGTTAAAAAATAATATCAAGGCCAGCCTCCTTTCCCATATTTCTTGGTTCAAATGATAATAATCACAAGAATGATGTGAAAAGATTTTATACCTATAAATTATAGTTTGAGAGCCACATTTAAAAAATTATCTTAAAAGTTGATCTGATGATATCAAATATCTATGCCATGACAATGTCTTTAGAAAAACCAAATTGCTAGTTAAAAGATCAGACTACTTAAACTTGGCTTACATAAATATCTTTGTTGCTGTACTGTAACCATTCTTAAAAATGGTTCATTGACTAAAAGAACTGCAGTTTTAAGAGTGACAATGCTGAGTGGAATTTAAACCGGACTGTTCTCAAACTGTTTTCCAGCTGACAGTTCAATTAAGGTTCAAGATTCTCTAGCATCCTTAGTCCCTGTTTCCTCCTCCTGATGGGGAGATTCTTTGGAGTCATCATTTTTGCAGGGAATTACTGAGAAGTACATTGGCTAAAAGACAACACAGAGGTGTTTGGGGAAGGAGGCAGAAATCCAACCAGGGCACACCATTGAATTCAAGAGAAATGTCCAGACAAAGCTTACCAATTTGCCAACCAAGAGGCAACTGACAGTGGTCACTTTCACTCTCTGTCTTATCTTGAACACACTCTTGCGTTTTGAAGGCACAGCCCACTGAATTCCTCATTTCCGGGTTTATTCAGCCTTCCTCCTGTGCCCCTTAATAAGTAAGCCAGACTCTCTTGAACTATAGGTTAGGTTATGAGATTCTTGTGATTTTTAATGACTTTGAGCTCATTTAGAAAGTAATGCATGTTTCTCATGGCCCAGAATTATAGAAGGCCAGTTACCTCACTCTACTTATTTGGCAATTCAAGTGACGCCTTTTCTATAAAGAGCTCATTACACAAATGGCCCCTGTGCAATCAATGTTATTTTAGTGGGGAGTTGCAAAGACAGAAGTTTGATGACTTCTTCTAAGGCCAGTTCGAGGAAGGCAATGAAAATCTTAACTCTTCTTTTTGAAGTTGGCATTCCAGTGAATCACCATATGGAAGAATATTAAGAAAAATATTTGATACTTAGAATCTGTGAAACTCTAAAAATCTTAAAGAACCATAGATCTTAACTTTTATAATTAAAATAAATAAACAGTGAAGATTCCTTGGAGTTTGATCCCTAGGACCTCTATAGTAAGGTACCTGTATGCAACAAAACCTGACATAGATAAGCTTTTTAAAAAAAAGTTTGAATTTATTATTCTAACTGCGCCTTCCTTGCATTTGACCCCAAGGTGTTATGTGACTTTTGGATCACACGTTAGGTTTTAGAGTTTCTTCTTGATCTCTCCCACATACACAGACACAGACACACCCACCTACACACACCCCTTCACAAAGACTACTAGAAATAGCAGCTGTTTTTTCTGAGGTTATTAATGCCCTTTTCCTTAGCGGTTTAGGGACATAAGATGTTATTTGTGAGTTAGGGAGGCACAGATATTTTGTAAAAAGAAACCTTTGAATAAAACTTTGTTTACATCTTTCACTCATTGATTCCTTCACCCAATATATAGAGAGAGTGCCTCAGCAAGCTGGACATTTTGATCAGATTACCTCGCACAATTCTTACAGCAAAGATGACTCAGGGACCCAGAGACCATCATCCCCTTTTAGACGCACTCACCCCCGCTTATCTGACTTCAGAGCCTGTGCTCTTTCTACCAGTAGTGAGCTGCCCTCCACGTGCATCCTAGCAAGGAGGACTACACACCTGGTATCTTGTTTTATTACACTTCTGAACTCTTCTGGCACTCTCCTCCAATCTACACCAAAATATCCAAAGTATTAAACATTTTTTAAAAGAAACATTAAATGTGCACATTTTAATCTCCTCAACTTTTATTCTTATTCTTGTTGCATAAACTCCAGTATCCCAACTAGATATCTAAGGCTTCTTTAATTTGGACTTTGGTAAAACTGTTTGTTGTAATTAATATAGTATCACCCTTGTTCTTTCCCCTCAAGTTCCAAGAAAGAAAAAGGGCTTTTTTCCTATAGATCAAACAATCCTCAGGGCATCACGAGCTACCAGTGTTACCTGGTATTTGTTCCCTCTCTTTCCCAGCAAAATAATCTTAGATGCACTGGAGATGTCCAGACAACCCGTTCTAGTAAATACAGGGGTAGTAAATAACAATCTATACACACAGATAAAAACAGATGAGTACTCAAGAAAGTTTCCACTCCCAGAATGCTACCTGAAAACCCAGTGCACAAGGCCAAAAAAGCGTAGGACAGAATATTCTAGCTTTGCAGAATGGTGAATGAATCGGAGTATGACTTTAAATAGGTTTGTGGGTAGTTGTTGACAAACCTTAGTTTGGAAGTGGTTTAGGTCGTGGGAAAGTCCCTTTCGGGGTTGTTGTAAGGATTATCTCATTTTTTTCCTCACAATTCAATGAGGTAGTACTATTATCATCCCCTTTTTACTAATGAAGAAACCAAGGCACAGATGAGTAAAGTAATCTGCTGGAGAATTCAACAGCTGAGTAAATAAGTGATAGAACCACAGGCAGAACAGGTTGGCTTCGGAGCCATCCTATTTGACTACCTATTTCTTTCTACATCTTTGTCCCACTTATATGGCACATCACTCTGAAAAAATTCTTGTTTTCTTCACTAAAGAAAATCCAGGCTCTCTTCCCACCAGTTCTTACCCACTTTCATTTCCTCCACAATTACTCCAGAAGTGGATCCATACAACAACGACATCACCAACTCACAGAATAGTTAAGTGGTAAAAAATCATACAAATCCCTCTGGTTTAATTTCATCAGCAAAAACACTAAGCAAGATGAGAGTTGCCCAAATCTTGGAAATTATTGTACCACAAAGTTAGTGTTACAAGGACAAGCCACTGTTTAAGTATAGCACTTAAAAAGCAGTATATTATCCCACTGTATTCAACTCCAATGGGGCAGAGAACATGTTTTATCTATCTTTGTATGTCCAGGCCTTAACACAGTGCCTGAGACATAATACCTGCACAATTAAATAAGTGATGGACTGATTAAAGTAATAGGTCTCGGTTTGGAGTCCTTTCAATTTCCTACTTAATCTTTCATTGATAGATTCTTGGGATTTGATCAGTGCCAAGAAGAGTGAGACCATCACCTGGTATTATTCTAAATATTATGTTTCTTAAGATGAAAATCTTGGGACTTCCCTGGTGGTCCAGTGGCTAAGACTCTGCGCTCCCAATACAAGGGGCCCAGGTTCAATCCCTAGTCAGGGAACTAGATCCCACATGCTGCTACCAAGAGTTCGCATGCGGTAACTAAAGATCCCGCATGCCACAACGAAGACCTGGTGCAGCCAAATAAATATTTTTTATGAAAAGATGAAACTTTTTTTGACAGACTTATTCTACTACCCACTCAAGCTAGCTAGCTAGATGGACTGTGAACATCCACATTCCCTGCCCCCCTGCCACTGTGATCTCAGGTAGACCAGAACTCCAGGAAGGACTGTCCTTCTTGGATTAGGATGTCCCCTTTACTGCTTCTCCTGTAGACCCTTGCATGCAAATTGGGCCTTTCTCTCCTTCCTCTCCCTCCTCTTCTGTATCTTCCTCTTCCCAGCCATTGGGACAAGTTGTCTTTTTAATAATGCAAAGCGTAGAAACTTCCTCCAACCCTGTTTTTGATTCCAAACCTTTCTATGTAACAGGCCATTTAGAAGCATTGTCCCTCCAGGGAGCATCCTGGTTTCACAGTCCATTTCTGCCTCTTAGAGGCCAGACCATGCTAGGTTCACAGGAGACTCAGCCAGAAAACTGGCAAGTCAATTAATCTGTAGTTAACCACAACAATAAATGAACACAAAGGAAACGCAGATGTAAGTAAGGGATAAACTTTGAGTGGTTCCATCAGTAGTGATTCATGATGTTGAACCCAGTACCCTCTGTGACCCTGGAGCAGAATTTGGGGATGACTGGTGGGCTTGGGGTGAGTTCTGTGGTCATGGCTGTGAAGATTGGTCCAATGGATGTTAATCTGGCTGATACAGATTTTAATAAACATGTATGGTTGAAAGTGGCATTATGTTCATTTAGAGAAGAGCGGTAGTTAGGAGAGTGGCTTACATAGTAAAAAGCCCAAGACTGGGAATTCCCTAGCGGTCCAGTGGTTAGGACTGCGTGCTTTCACTGCTGAGGGCACAGGTTCAATCCCAGGTCGGGGAACTAAAATCCCGCAAGCCACATGGCACAGCCAAAAAAAAAAAAAAAAACAAACACAAAATTAAAAAGCCCAAGACGGCAAAAAAGTTCCTGGCTTCTCCCAGTTTCAGCTGAAGAATCAGAGAAGCAGGGTAAAGAGAGGGAAGAGGGCAGGACCGCTAGGTTGGGTTCCAGCCTAAGCTCTGCTTTCCTTGGCTGTATAATGCAGGAAGCCACTTCTCTGATACCCATTGGTCTCTTGTTGCCTCACCCATGGTGTGGGCGATCATATCTCAGGAGTATTCCTTGAGAGCGTGAGTTTAAAGAGCCCAGCCCCACGCCTGACACAGAGGCTACCCTCCAGGAGCATCAGCCCCTCTTCTGTATGGCTCATCCGTTCTCTCCAGCCTCTTTGCCTCGTCCCTCAGCTGACTTTTGTCCCCTCCTGCCCACTCGGTCCATTCAGCAATTCCGATTTTTACAAGAATGTGCCTCCTTGTGTCCTGGTTGCTGAGTGTGGAGTGAAGTGCCCCGCCTCTGCACCGCCGCTCGCACTGATGCTCTTGGCCGGACGACAGAGGCTGCTGGCAGGAGCCTGAGAGGGAACGCACCGTGGTAGCAGCATGAAAGAATTTGGCAAGGAGGTACTCGCCACATGATCGTGATTCATACTGTACTCTCAGAGTGTGGCAAGAGGGCTAGGAAAGGCTTTTAATGCCAGCACACAGAGAGCAGAGACACTCATTTTCAAACATCACATTCTTTTTATAGTACAGGCATGCCTCATAGGGAAAATATTGAACTTGGCCTGCCAGCACCACGAGAGTCGTCCCAACTGTGATTTTATTGCTTGAGTCACTCCCTGAATCAGATACTGGCTGCATGGAGGAAGTCTTCTATTAGGGATGCTTTGAAATTGTGTTTTTAATTAATTAACACCAACTCTGGGCTGGTTTTTAATTTACTTCTAGCTGACTCCTTTTTTTTTTTTTTTTTTCTTTTCCTGCCTGCAACTTTTTTAGACATTTCCTCACGGTCTCCGCCAGATCATTTCTAAGTATCTTGGTGAAAGAGTCATCTGTGTCAGCCGAACAATGGGAGGGAACTCTTCAAAGTAGAGTTCACCATCTCTGAATGAATCTGATACATGGGAACAGCATAGTTGGGGAAAGGGTCTCTAAAAAGTCTGGCATAATGCTTTTTGATCCCTTCAGTCGTCCTCAATTGATTCATCCTGCTGTTAAAACTTAAAACTAGAGCTGGCCAGCTGTTGGGGAAAGTCCTCAGTTTTATTTCAACCAAATGCTCCTGCCTCCTGGGGCTGGAAGGGGGCTGACTCCGAGCACAATTATAAATGTGTAGCTTTTTCAGGCGGCGGAAACCTACAAAACGGCCTTGATTCACAGGGCCCCTTTGCCTCAAAGGCTTTCTGCTTCCCGTGGGCCATAAATCTGTATCTGCATCAAAAAGTGTAAAGGCTGCAGTGTATGGAAGTCCCTCTTCCTCTGTGAGTGTGTCTATGACAGATTTATACTGATGGCTACCCCACTCCAGTCACAGATTCCTATTATAGTCATGCCCCACTAACTCAGCCCCCATTTCCTGGAGACAGGGAGACAGGGTCCTGCGTGAAGGAAGGAGGGCTGAAATTACAGCTCCACTCTCTCATTTCTGTTAGTACAGGAGGACGTTTAAGGGCCGCATTCTGTTCATAGCCCCATCTACCACGTCCTCCCGCTGGTGTGGTCACAGCCTGAGATCCCAGGCGTTTACTGTCACGACAAGATCTGCCAGGACAGGGCACTCCAGAACCCAGTGTTGCCTGAGGACAGGCCAAACATACCTTTGCAAAGAACTAACCTCTTTTGTTATTGCTTTTTATATCTTCGGCGTGATGTCATTTTCTTCCGGGAGAGCACAAGTGTAAAACGTGAAAGAAAAAAAAAAGGGGGCGGGGGGAGCGTTGAGTCCACTTAGAGGTTTTGTATATTAGTATTTGTAAATGGATGCAGAACTGGAGTTCCTTCTGCAGCCACCTCCTTGTTTGAGCTGTTCGTCCTTAGCGAACACTGTAGATCTCAGAGCGATGGCTGCTTAGGACCAGCTTCTGTTCTGCCTGCACCTTTGTCACAGTCCCTGCTGACCAAGAGCTAAGTCAGAGCTGTAACTCCTAGTGTTAAGCAACTAAGCAGCAGAGAGTTTAATTGGTCTAATTGGGGGGAGGGGCTGGGATCAAAAGGGAAAGATGTTAGAACAGTTTGAGTCTTCTAAGGAAGAAGTCTAGAAGGCAAGACTGATGTCTGACTCTCTGGCTCCATGTAGAGTCTAGTCTGCATGGAATAGCTGTTCCTCAGCATTGTGTAATCATTGTTTTTGCTCAGAGTACCCAAATATATCACTAGCTGAAGTAGAAAGTTGCTACGGAAATGTTTTAATTCACTTTTTTAAAAAATTGTAGCACTAGAAAGAAATGATATAGAAAAGTATAAAGTTACGTAGCTAACAATTGTCATGTTTTTTGCATTTCCATTTCTTATTCATTTTTCTTCTCTTCCCCTGGCCAACTTAACATGAGCATGGTTATGTACCCCTGGTGTTTGTATTGTATCCACCACATTTTTTTTTTTTAACATACTGAAGATTCTGGTTTAAATAGAAAGTCAGATTGTCGTTTGAAAACTGAGTTTTAAAACTCCACCATCTGCTAGATTTGTGAAAGAGGATCTGGTAAATGAAAATTGTGTGTGTATGTGTGTGGTTTATTTTATAGGCACTGCATATTTCTTTCATGATCTATTTTCCAAGCTCATTCTTATCTTTTAGAAGATGTTTCCAGGATTTATGCATTTGGCAAGATTTCAGAGAAATCTACAGTGGTGGAGAGGTACACTCCATTTATAGGGAATCCTGAATCAGGGTCGTTGAGAGCATTTATTTGGTTCTGTGCTTAAATTTATTTCTGCTTTATATATTTCTTTCAAATGGATCTTATTTTTTTTATTACATTGGCAAAACAAAGCATTTTATTCATAAGAACTCTAACGATAAAGCTTTTTCAGTCCAGACATAGGAGGAAATATGCAAAATGCATCAGAAAGGTGCGCCAATTGTTTTTCAAGCCATCGTGTATGTTGAGAAAGTATTGTATTCATTAGTGCTTGCCAAACTATATATTTAATGATGGACAAGTAAAATTGACCCTCTCCCCTTTGGTGCACAGAGGTATAAACTTTGAGAGTACACCCTAAGGTAGAGAGTTATTGGAGTAACTCTTAGGAAGGACAGGGTTGGTCATAAACAGTGATGCAATAACCTCACAATTATGTATGCTCAATTATTTGGAAGGGAAGTCAGGGAAAAGTGTTATATATGGTTACATGGGTGAACAGAAGTGAGCATGGAAAAGCACAATACAAAGGCTTGAATTTGTTGTGTATACCCCAAATAGCATCCTAATACAGGCTTTATAATGCAAACCCACTGGTACCAGTAAAATGACGTTTAAAACAAATAATTAAATGAACATTTGCAAAGCAATAAAGGCTTTGCAACCACTTTACTACAGTTTTGGAAAATGTTAGTGAATGGCCCTCTAAAGATGCAAATAAATAATAGTTTATTATATTTCAGCCCGGGAGAAAGGGGAGGAAAACCTTCCACTAGAATTACATGATTATTACTTTGCTCCTCCCTCAACCCTGCAGACTGTTAAAATGGAACATAAAATAAGTCTACAACAAGATTTATGAGGGAAGGTATTACACTTAGGGGCACACTGTGCAGAGAAGTCATTAAAATTGTTTGGGTCTGAAGAAGCATGGGGGTGGGGCGCTTTTTAAAAAAATGAGAAATTCAGATGTACCAAATGCCTTTCTGACGTCTACCTCAGGTTGAAGGTTTAAAATACCCCTGTAACCAAAGGTTCAGATCCATCTTCTATTAGGCCAGCTTCTTTGCACCAAACGAAACTGAAAGATTCTGTTTTCTCCAGGAAAACATGCTAAAAGAAGTGTAGTTGGCTTCGCATTCCTTCTGCCCGCTCTGGTATAACCAAGCTATTGAGTGGTAGCAACGATATAAGGCTGTGATTTCTGCCATCCTTTAGTTCGTTAGGGGGCTTCAGTAAAATTTCGCTGCTGTGTACAGAATAAATGAGAATTACTGACGTCCAGGGTGCTTGTGCCTTAACGTCCCTTCTTCATCCTATTTAGTCAGCCTGGCAGATTTTCTTTCTGGTTGGTTGTCTGCATGTTTTCATAACGGTGATAGCTCAGCATATCCTTTATGTTTTGTTCTGGTCTGAGTTTGGTTGATATCCTCGATTCAGTGTTACACGCTATCCTCTTTCCTTGCCTGATGCTTTTATGTTATGCTAAATCTCAGTGGATTCTGTCAGTAAATTTGAAGGGAGTGAGGGAATGTGTGTGTTTTCTTATCTGTAAAGTTTTAACGTTGACTTACTGTTTAACCAGGAAACGCAGTAGGACAAAGGAGATCTAATGAAAACACTATTCCTGTTGAGAATCTCCAAGGTTATGCAGTCCTGTAAAGTGGTGGTTTGGGTTGAAGTTCTGTAGTTCATCTTTATCAGAGTGATAGTTGGAGGGTTTTTTTTTTTTTTTTAAAGGAGTGTTTCAAGGAGGTCTTTGAAAAACATTTTCTTCAAATGTTCATTGCATCTAAGATCCCATTTTTGTCCCTTTATTTGCTCCAGAATACCGCCAGACTGCCAACAAAGGAAGGCCTGTGCTCCCAGGAATTTTCTGCATTCCTCTCTGGAGTAGGCATTTTTCTCAGCTACAAAGGCCCTTTGGCGAATTCCCTCTAATCATTGGATTTACCCTGGGCTCTGATAGGTGCCATTCATGGACTTGGTCTGCTGTTTGATGGAGCTGAGGCATTAATGGGATCTTTTCATGATAAAAAAAAACTGGGTAGCATTTCCAGAGGGGTCACAAAGCCGTTGTTGGAGGTGTACTGCTTTCTTTCTCTTTCTCTTTCTCCTTCTGTGTTTTTCCTCCTTCCTCTTAGTCTTTTCCTCCCCTTTCTTTTTACGAACGTACATTTCTGTCTGTGTGCAGCGTGGCCACTTCTAGAAGCAGATCTTCTGACCTTCGCTGCTGCTCGCAAGTCAGTGGCCAAATGCAGGTCTTTGTTTGACATAAGATGATTCTATAAACTGATCTACAGTAGCCCTGAAGCCTGCGGGGAGGTCTGTATTTTCCTAATTGAATAAACATTGGAGGAACACCGCATGAAGAATCTGGTTTCAGGATCTTTCTTACTCCCTGACATTTACGTCCTGAAAATATATCTGGGACTTGTGCTGAGTGAGTCTGTGGGAACCAACACTTAACGTAAGAATCTGACTCCAGGTGGTTGTTTTACTTGGTACATCTCTAGCTGAGTTGTCGGTGTCACACTTTAGAGGGCAGTTTCTTTTCTGCACTAAGAGGAGTGTAGAAAAATTAAAGAAAAAACGTCTTATTTTGAATGGGAATTTTTGTGAGGTAACTTGGGACTAAGTTGAGTTTTAGGCATCCTAATAGAGGTATTCTACTGTACTTATTTTCGATGCATTGTCTTATGTTACGTCTTCATATGGGGCCCAGGAAAAAGGACACACACAAAACAAAAAAACGGTGATGGAGAGCACGGAGTGAGGAAGTGTACCAAACAGTGTTTTAAAATTCAGACGGGGGGACTTCCCTGGCGGTCCAGTGGTTAGGACTCCGTGCTTCCACTGCAGGGGCCATGGGTTCGATCCCTGGTCAGGGAACTAAGATACCACATTCCATTTTAAAATAAAAAATAAAATTCAAAAGGGATGTTAGGACGAGGCATGGTAGGTAAGGAACAACGCTTGCCACTTCTCCTGGAGAAATAAGAAAGGTAAATGATTCATCCATAGAAAAGGACAGCACAGTGGTTTCATGTTTCCACAAGCCATTGATGTTAATTCTTTATTTTAATTCTGATGTGACCTGGTTAAGTGTGGGTGTTGCATTATGAGCCTCAGTCCCTACTAGGTAACAAACATGATACCGGGCTGCTTTCTAACTAAGATATGGTCATGCTCTTTAATAGCCCCCCGAAAGTCCCTCCCTCAGTAAGTTTTTAATATACAGGCGCTACAGGTCGGGTGGGGAAAAGGTTTGCCAGCCTGCACAATGGGGTAGAAAATCATTATCGGCGGCAGACAGTGTTTTATTCATTTTCTTTCAGGTTTTGTTCTTTGATTAGTGCTATTTGTTACAGTCAGTTCAGTATAATCTATTGAAATGGTAAACCAGTGTTCAGATCTCTTTTCTGTGACTTTCTCAACTCTCCCAAAGTGGAGCTTCCCAGTCTCAACAGAAACCTACAGTGGCTGGTGTTTCCTGCTGAGCCCTGTTATACCAGTGCCCAAAAGGCTAACTAGGTATCATTTTTTTTTTTTTCATTAAGAAAGCTTCATGAGATTTTAAATATCTATGTTATTTAATACTCTGTTGTTTTATACATATGGCTATTGAATATACTCAACATACTTTAAGGGCATAAATTGCATTTATATCTACCAGGATCCCAGCCATAAGCAGCTATATTTTGAGCATCAGCTGTATGAAGCACTTGATTAACATTATCCTTAATCCTCCTCGCAAGCCCTGCAAAACTTGTGGCACGATTACTCCCATTTTACAGGTGAGGAAACCGAGGCTCAGTGAGGTGACAGAGTTAGAGGATACAGAACCAGATTCCAACTACATCTGACAAACTGCAGGGGCTGTGTTTTTCCTCATCTGCCCTCTTGTCCATTTATAACTCATGCTTCCAAACAGATGAAAAGCTAACGGTTTGGTCAAATATCTGAATGTTTCCAAATATCCTTATATTTCATAGGCAGTAGTTTATGACACGTTGGGGAACAAGTCCTTTTCAGTGTTTATTTATTTTCTATAGTACCTACATTTAACTCCCCCTCCCCCGCTAGAATGGCTCACATCCTACTTTCCCCTGCTTCAGAATTCACCCCATTACTTCATTGGCTTTCTTCCTTATCATCACAGGACATGCACGCTTGGGAAAATCTGCCTTATGATGTGATAATCACAAGATATTTTCTGAATTGCAAAAGGTTTAAGTAGAGGGGGATGAGGGTTTGAATCAAGTTTATCTCTGGATGACAAGAATTCTGGTCTAGGGAATTAAATGGAAGCGTTCTGGCCAAGTTTCTGAATGCTTATGGAAGAAAAGCCTAATTCACTATCTATAGCAAATTCTCTACATTCTAGACATTTTACCATGGTCTGTATACTCTTTAGGATTCTGTAGTTCTGGGGAAGAAAGTGATTATTTCCCAGATCGTGTTATTTTTATGATGAGAATTGAAGACTTTTTATCTCTGGATCGTTTTCATTGTAATTTACAAACACCCCACCGCATCTTAGGAAAGCTGGCATTTCTAGTTCCATCATGAACGATCACATTTCACCTTCAGCATTTTTGCCATCAAAGTAACTCGTTTCCTGACACTCGGGTTTTTCTACCTCTCACAAAGTCAGACATTGAGGCAGCTATGTGAGGACTTCAATAAAATGATAAATAAATAACACAATCCGAGGAGAGGGGGAAACCTTTTGTCTCAGTCATCTGGCTATTCTGTGTTTCCAAAACCCCTGACTTACAGGATAATTATTTAGTCATTGTAGATTGTTTTGTATATGCAGTTTAGATTCTTTTGCTAACTCTTGGTAGCAAATTAGGGCATATTTGCTCTGTTGACAATGAAAATGATTTGTTTGAATTGAGGTCCCTTTGTGTTATTTCAGTCATTGCTCCCTCTGAATAAGAGAGAAAGAGCAGTAAATATCAATCTCTACATTCTCTAGTAGGGCTTTACTGCATTCCAAATTTTATATGGTGAGATTTTGCTGTGAAAGTACTAGATCTTCAGTTGTGAAATGGCTGAGCATTTCCCACACTACGATTCCGAGGACTTGTTTTTGTGCCCAGGGTAGGCTCAGGCTCTTCTCATCAAGATTCCTTCGCAGGGTGTTATCAAACTAGGTAGAATCTGTTCCTTGTTCAGAGCGTAGCTGAGCGCCAGAGATCAGAGCTTATCAGATGGGAATCTTGCGCACGACTCAGGTAGGAACCAGACGCACGTGGCGTTAACATTTACACAGCGAGCTCACATCAGCTATCAGTCAAGGACCAACTGTGTCACATGAGACTGACTAACTCTGTGAACTGTAATGAATACACAGAACAGGGCATGGAGACCAAAGTCACAAATTTATGGCTTCAAAAATTAGCCCCATTTTTGCAGTAGAAGCTCCACTCATTTCTGAGACTAATTTCAAGCTGCTTACAGATAAAGCTGGGTAGATTCAAACTAGCCAGGGCTTTTGAGGGAGATTTTGTGGTGTGCTGGAGCAGATTATCAAATTTTCAGGAATGTCGTGAGCTGGTTATTACACATAGCGATTATTTAAAAGTTAAGGTGTATACACATATAATTAAATAAATTATGTTAAAAAGAAAGGTAGTACACAAAGCTCATCATTTCCAAATTATTTTTACTAAGTTTTGCTATTATTTATGCTCTTGAGGTTATTTATGTTTATTGCATTCGTCCAGAGAAAATAGTATGTAATGCATGTATCTCTTCCCAACTCTATGTTCAGTGATGACAGCTTGGTTGCTTGAAACTGACCGTAGTGGGAACATTCATGCTACAGAAATTGAAAAATGCTACAAATAGGGCTTGACATATTGTTTTGATGATTGTCCAGATTTAAGATTCAGTTATTGAGAACATTTTAACAGTTCAGGTTAAATTTAAGAATGCTATGTCTGTGGCCTTTATTGTGAATAGCAAGAAAAAAATTGAGGAAATGTTCTTCAACTCTTCAGAAACTATTACCTAATTCAGCAAAGAAATTACATTATTGATGACTGAGTGAAGTTCAGACTTCATTGTTTCACTTTGTCTTAACTTGTTAATATAAATGAAAATATCAACCTATATTTGTGTTGGACCTGCATTCGTTTGTTAACAGCATGGCTCTTTCTTTGCTAAATTGAATAGGAATCAAGCATTTCTTTGTAGCCCGATTTGGTGACACTGTATTTGGTGATATAATTATAAAAAGTGATTATGAATTTTGCAAGAAATAGCAAGTCAAACTGCAGTTACAGGTGTTTGGAATTAACAAATAGAGTATTGTATGTCTTATTAATATTCGAGATTGTTTGCAATACATTTTGTTTGTTTGTTTGTTTTTGTTTGTTTTTTTGCAATACGCGGGCCTCTCACTGTTGTGGCCTCTCCCGTTGCGGAGCACAGGCTCCGGACGCGCAGGCTCAGCGGCCATGGCTCATGGGCCCAGCCATTCTGCGGCATGTGGGATCTTCCCGGACCGGGGCACGAACCCGTGTCCCCTGCATCGGCAGGCAGACTCTCAACCACTGTGCCACCAGGGAAGCCCTGCAATACATTTTTTATATCACAAGATTTATAATCAACTTGTGTAAGTGTAGATGTGCACACTGTTTTTTCTCCTGGAGAGCCTGGTGTTAATCATTTACTAGATAATGGAAGACAATAGAAGCCTTATGACCCAAGTCCATTAATCCTCCACAAATTTCTCTTGAGTCCTGTTTTTAGGTCCTTGTTATTTCGAGGACACCAGCAGAACTTTTCAAACAGAATGAAAAGTCACACACACACACACACACACACACACACACACACACACGCCTGGGGGAAAAAAGCTATCACCAATAACCTACTTTGTCTTTGAAAATCTAATCTAAGTACTTACATCTGAAATATACTTTATTTCAGAAAACTAAGTGTTTTGTGTTAGGCCCATAGAATTGTATTTCAAGAACAGTAAAAATCGATGACGTATATAAACTTAATTTTTATATTAATTGAATAACTGAAACTTAATTTCAGTTTCTTTTTTGAGAACCAGCTAGGTGCCAAACTTTGTCTATGGCTCCACAGAGAGATAAGTTAAGACTCGGTCCCTGTTCTCTAGGTCAAGCTCAAATGTTTGTTCACAATATGGATCACCCCGCTTTAAAGATGTTTTTTCCATTCCAAATAAATAGTAAAATTAAAAAGCCAGTCTCAGTGTCTTTAGGAGAATTGGTATGAATTTGTGAAGGCCGATGATAATCTGAATTTGTTTTCCGTAGACTGGTAATACTAAGTCAACACTACTGACCATCTGTTAGGTGCTGCATTCTATACCAGGCACATTCCTCAAAACTAATCTTTTAATGAACTCTGTGATCTAGGTTCTGATATCTCCATTTTACGCCAAAATGAGGCATTTTACACGAAATTTGATGGAGGTGGGATTTGAGTACAGGTCTCTCTGATCAAAAATTGTCTGTCTTTTCTGAAAAGGTTTTTACCCCAAGGCCCTAAAAAAAACCAGAAAACAAACAAAAAATATATTCTTTCTTATATCATTACTGAACACCCACTGAGCCTGGGGAAGTGCTTTTCAACAAGTGCGAGGATAAAACTAAGTGACTTCCGGATGACCAGATCCGTTTTCTTCAGTAGATAGCACAGCATGAGAAAACAGCTGTCTGGGAGTGAGAGAATGGAACAGGCAACAGAGTCTTGTGGTATCTTTTCTATTGAGAGGAAAGTAGAGAACCATATTCTGATCTTGTTGTTCATCTCTGATAACAACCAAGTCTTTGACCCACTGATACCACAGGATATAATTATTCAGCTCACAGTGTGGCCTAAGTAATCCCCCCCTTCCTCACTCTCCTTCCTGTCCCATGTAAAATGGCAATGTGCTACTTATCAGTATTAACCCACTATTTTATATCTCAGTTGTTTAGAGTAAAATGATCAGATAAACCAGGTAGTGCGATTAGAAAGAAAATAAAGCAAGCTGAGGTGTGATATAAAAGGGAGAGAGAATATGTTATTTATAAATATAGATCCAAGATATTAGTGTATACATATATTTTTTAAAGAAACAAACATCAGGACATGAGATGTCACTGGAAATACCATCTCTCTTTAGTTGCTTTATATTTTATTGTATATTGATCTAGGGTTTTTTTTATTTATGTCTTTTCCACAAAACACACAGTTTGCAATCAGTGGCTTTGCTGATGAGAAAGGCCGAAACTTGGGACACTTCACTAAAGAAATGCCTGGAAAATCGTGCCATAAATTTAAATGCATAGTCAATGTACCCTAAGAAATGAAGGGAAATGTAGGATTGTTGGTCTTTTTAAATTATGATTATTAATTGGTTTAAGTCATCAGTTTGAGGCAATATAAACTGCAGTCTATTAGGAAACTTTGGAGAAATGCTGAAACACACAGGAGGGTGATGGGGGGAGGGCTACCTTCTGGGGAAAGCTGGAAAGACTGTTGTCACAAGAGCAGACTGAGACTTTGGCCGGGGGTGGGGGGGGGTGGGGGGGGTTGGGGGGGCGGGGCGGGGCAGAGCAAGGATCCCCGGTTAACGGGAGTCCCTGTAAAAAAAAAAGAGCGAGTATAACAGGTTCGAAGTGTCACAGTGAATATTTATTTAGGTCAAATGTTAGCAAAATGTTTCTGACAGCCCTGTCAAACACTGCATCAGTGGGCCTAGAGAGGCTGTTTGTGTTCCGAGGGCAGTGCTCCTTCATCTTGAAAATGAATACGGATTAAATGACAGAATGTCTGAACCCAAAGTTATGCCATGTCCTGTGGCTTCTGGATTGGTGAGGTGCAGCTTCTGTGGATAATTAGCAGAAAACAGATAACGTTCATTTCAGTTGCTGGAATGAAGCAAGACTCACACTGACAAATTTGCATTCCTGATAACTGCCTAGAGCACCTTGGTTTCCTAGTGGAAGTAAAGGGGAAATGTTTCATTTGACGGAGGTGGTGTTAGACCTGCCAGTAATAGTAAATAACAAAACCAAGCATGTCCCATTGTGATTATCATGAATAGTAACTATAATATCTTGAATGTGTTGGGTAACTTGGCAAAGCACCACTTAATCCAACAGATAAATCATTAGTTTCATTTTGCAGGGGACCCTGGGAGGTTTGGGAGATTTGTCCAAGGTCATTGTCTAGGACTAGAATCTGGATTTACTGCTTCCGCCCATTACTGTCCTTTGGCTGAGTGATCAAAGCATTGCAGTCACTATACCTGCTTCTAGATTATAAACTCATCTAATAAATGCAAGTTGCAGAGCAATTCATTTTAACACTGCTTCTAATATCAAACACGGTACAATTAGCAGGTAATCTCTTTCAAATAATTGTGGTTTATCCTATTTTTCCACAGTAGAAAGCATTCCAAATTGAGGTGACAGTGCAAGCCACCCCTGACCCTCAATTTCTTAGCAATTGTTCCTTAACTAAATTTTGTTGCCGCCTTATAGGTAAAGTACTGCTATTTTATAAATGAATAAAGCAAGGTGCACAGAGAATGATTCCTATATGTTCAATTGGTTGGTCTGATGATTCTGAATGATATTGTTTATTAATCGATTCAAACAATTATTTGGCTCTCTGGGGGATTACACTGCCTGCTAATTTGACTACTCTTAAGCATCTTGTGTATATGTATAGCTTTATACCAAGTCATCTTCCGATTAGGTGAATTGTGGAGTGAAACAGCATTTTTTTTTTAAATGTAAAACTTGCAGATAAATAGAAAATCATTTACATCAGGTTCTGAAGTGCACGTCCTAATTTTTTTTTTTTAGAGGTTTGGCTTTCTGATTATTTTGGGAGGTGCTAACAAATTGACTTTATCACTTAAATACATATATGTGTATAGATGGCTGGGGAATAAGGATAAATACTAAAAATTATACATTTATTATTATGTGTAATTAGTGATGTGGACATATTCAGTTAAACCAAATGAAATTGCTGTTTTTGCAAGACAAAAACGATTGTATACTTTCTGTTTCTTACGCTTCAGCCTACTGATTTTGTTTAAGTCTTTATCAAGCTTCTTGCATGTCATTTCATCAGCTTTTGAAACTAACTCCTTTTCCAGAGGAAAAAAAAGAAAAAGAAAAAAAATTACCATTATTCTATTACTGTGCTTGTTCATTATTACTGTCTTCTAGGTTGGGGAATAGAAAGAAAAACTAACAAAAAGGTAAATAAAATACTTCATGTCAAAACCTGTCCTGTGCCTGGGCACCACCTTTATCACATGGGCAGATAAGCCCTCGACTGTACTTGATCTGAGAAGAACCACACAAAGCCAATAATATGCATGTAAAGGCTTGTCTCTGTATATGCCCACTATTTTTTGCATGTTTCTTCTTACATAAGGAACATTTTTCTTTAAAAATGTATTTTGAAAACATGTTTTTTTTGTTTTTTTTTTTTTGCGGTACGCAGGCCTCTCACTGTTGTGGTCTCTCCCGTTGCGGAGCACAGGCTCCGGACGCACAGGCTCAGCGGCCATGGCTCACGGGCCTAGCCGCTCCGCGGCATGTGGGATCTTCCCGGACCGGGGCACGAACCCGCGTCCCCTGCATCGGCAGGCGGACTCTCAACCACTGCGCCACCAGGGAAGCCCGAAAACATGTTTTTGATTATTAAAGTAATATACATTTTCTTTAGAAATTTTGGACAATTCATAAAAGTACAAGAAATCAAATAAAATTGTTCCCTTAATCTTACTATCCAGAGGGGGTCAGCATTAATATTTTGGTATAATTCTTTCAGAGACGAAGGAAATAATTTTTTTTAAAAAAAACTGAATATAATATGGAGCCTATCTTACTTAGAAAATTTGGATTATACTTTACATATCATTTGTATTTGGCTTTTTACACTTCACAGTATATTGTGAGCATTTCCCACATCGTTAAATATTCTTCTGAGTAACCAGAGTAGATTAGCAATAGTTCACTTAAAACAGTGAACAAGCTGCATTAAAAACCAGCCAGAGCCTTACCAAAGAGCTGATGCTATGAATACCAATCATAGCTTAGTTGCTGTTCCATATGTTAATTTAATTTGACAGAGTAAGAGTCTTTGAAGTCCTAATTCTCTTTTGCACCCAATAAACCAGTTTTTATAGTGCCTGAACTTTTAGACATCAGCCTGCAGCTAAACTCATGTCGGGAAGTTGCCATGAGGTCACGTGTAACAATGGATGGAGGGGGAGTTCCTCTGGAAGTCTTGTGAGAGACGTGAGGGAGACTGGGAGGGATTACTCTGGGCAGGGGAGGTGGGGGTCAGTGCCTCTGGCGAGAGCATCTTATAGGCATACAGATTTGTTGCCATCTTTCGTGAGCCCTTGAAGGGTGATTCCTACAGAAGTGGGTCCTCAGTAGCCCAGCAACATTCATTAAGTATTTATGTACATCTTTGTGTTTATTTGTGGGCTCCGTGGCTTTAGAAGGGAAAAGCTAAGCAGAAGTCTCAATGGTGTGTGGGTTTTGCTTCCCGTACTTGAGCGAGAAGAAAATTCTAGAGTCTTCCCCACCGTCAACACTTAGAATTCAAATTATCACAGAATGTTTGGAGGAATATTTTTGTTTGAGTGCTGACTAGAGTTGGTGGAACTGATTAGAGAGGTGGAGGAGAAAAGGGCATTAAAGAAGAGGATGAAAATGAAAGAGCTTAAGGATAAATGATGCTGAACATCAAGTCCTATGGGGAAAGGATTTTGAGTTTTCTTTTATTATTCTTTGTTTAGATTGTAAGTTCTTTGAGGGCAAAAGAGCATGTTTATAAGGTTTTATATGCTTAGGAGTTGACTGTTAGAGTCTTAATAGTCATTCCAGAGGCTCAACATTAAATATAGTGTTGTAATTGCTACAAACATTAAAGATTGGTACCTTTTCAAATCAGGGTTCACTCGCAATGACTGCTCGTCTACAACGTGCCGCACCCATGCTAGCGACTTGTTCCAATGGTGAATGGGCAGTCCCTGAGGCTTAAGACGTTGGAAATCAAGCATGTGAACTGTGCACTTCAATTAAACGGGGTCAGTCCTCTGGTGGAGTCTTGTGCTGAGTGTTCTGGGCCTCCCAGCATTTGTGTGAAGTTAGATCACTCAGCGATTAACGAGCATGAGGGAAAATGATGGAGAGATTCAAATAGGAGTCTGTGCTCCTTTTGGAAGCACCTGGAAGGCCTACTCTTTGGGGAGTTCGTTAATGACAGCAATTTGGGAATAGGGAGCAGAAAGATAGAGTGGCCCCTGAGGAGACACACAAGCCAGCGTTTAGGGAAATTGGTCATTAACAGGAAATTATTGGACAAGTGCTTCATTTTCCCAGTAAGGATGTTTCTAGGTAACATTTCTGTTGTGGCTGAGTGGTTCTGGGATGTGGCAGACATGGGAGTAGGCAGCTGCACTGGAGAGTCATGATGTCATTGGGTTTCCGACATAATTTCCGGTCCTCCTTCTGCCCCTGGGTGGTATCGACTACCACTGTGACTAGTTCCATTTTGGCAGTCCCTTTCAGCTCCTACCACTGCTTCCAGGTCTTTACAAATGTCGCTTGATAACCTCTTGACACTAAATTACTCAATTTTTACTCCTTTAAATGACGTTGACACCATACCTGTCTTAAACCCTGATATAACACAATACCACAGACTGGGTCGCTGTTTATTTTTCACAGTTCTGGAGGTTGGAAGTCTCAGATCACGGTACCAGCATGGTCAGGTGAGGGCCCTCTTCCAGGCTGCAGACTTCTCGCTGTGTCTTCACATGGTGGAATCGGCAAGCCAACTCTGGGGCCTCTTTCATAAAAGCACCAATCCCATTCACGAGGGCCCTGCCTCGTGACCTAGGCACCTCACAAAGGCCTCCCTCCTAAAACCATTACTCTGGGGGTTAGGGTTTCAATATATGTATTTGGGGTCGGGGGACACATTCAGACCATAGCAATGTCTACAAAGTCTTCCAATTTAGAAGAAACTGCATTCTCTCCCTGTGGAGGAAGAAGGTCACATTAGACAATCAAGTGGACCAAGAATTTGCCTAAGACTTGGTGTAAATACATATGTGGGAGCTTACCTGACTGTAATGGTGAGTTGTGGTACAGCATAAAGGGCACTCTGGATTGCCCATGCCTGACTTTGCAACAGCCATTACATACAAATGGCAGCCTATATATGACATGGACTTCCTCTTCTCCCTCAAAAACAGGTCCAGGAAACTGTTGGCCTGAACCGTGAGCTGTTCCCCCCAACCTGGATTATCTCACACACCACTGTAGTTCTATTCTTAAGTCTGTTTTTTCTCTTCTGTGCAACTCTTGCTCATACATTCCCGTACTTTTCCTCGTGTCATTAAAGTCTTGTTCTCTTGGCTTCTCCATGTTTCCCTTCTCTGCATCTCTTCTTCTTTTATGTCCATTGTCTTTCTCTTTATCCTTTCCCTCTTTGCATTCTCACTGTGAGGTGACTGATCCCCGTTGTTGCTGGGAAGCGGAGTTAGACGTTCCTCTCTCAGCTCATCCACAGCACCTCCTACAGGTCAGGGTCGCTGCATTGCAGCTATTTGATTATGCAACTGTCTCCGCCTTGAAGGGACTTTCATCTTTAGCAACTTACCTGGCATCTAATGGGAACTTAATAAATGCTTCTGTTTTTAAGCATCATAATTTCAGTAAGAAAGTTTATTCTGCCTTCCAGATAGTCAGTTTACAAACAGACTTTTGGAACCCAACTCCTGTGCAGGTTGAGGACTTCCTGCAATGTAGTCAAACTACAGTAAAAGGCTTTTTGTTACAGAACTATAATCTTGAGGTACTTTGGCCCCACCTGAATTCCACTGTAATTGCCTTTACAACATATATCATGTTATCATTTTTTTAACACCTTTATTGGAGTATAATTGCTTTACAATGGTGTGTTAGTTTCTGCTTTATAACAAAGTGACTCAGCTACAGTATACTTATATCCCCGTATCCCCTCCCTCTTGCGTCTCCCTCCCACCCTCCCTATCCCACCCCTCTAGGTGGTCACAGAGCACCGAGCTGATCTCCCTGTGCTATGTGGCTGCTTCCCACTAGCTATCTATTTTACATTTGGTAGTGTATATATGTCCATGCCACTCTCTTACTTCATCTCAGCTTACCCTTCCCCCTCCCCGTGTCCTCAAGTCCATTCTCTATGTCTGCGTCTTTATTCCTGTCCTGCCCTTAGGTTCTTCAGAACCATTTTCTTTTTTTTTTTAGATTCCATGTATATGTGTTAGCATACAGTATCTGTTTTTTTCTTTCTGACTTACTTCACTCTGTATGACAGACTATAGGTCCATCCACCTCACTACAAATAACTCAATTTCATTTCCATCCACCTCACTACAAATAACTCAATTTCGTTTCTTTTTATGGCTGAGTAATATTCCACTGTATGTATGTGCCACATCTTCTTTATCCATTCATCTGTCGATGGACACTTAGGTTGCTTCTATGTCCTGGCTATTGTAAATAGTGCTGCAATGAACATTGTGGTACATGACTCTTTTTGAATTATGGTTTTCTCTGGGTATATGCCCAGTAGTGGGATTGCTGGGTCATATGGTAGTTCTAGTTTTAGTTTTTTGAGGAACCTCCATACTGTTCTCCATAGTGGCTGTATCAATTTACATTCCCACCAACAATGCAAGAGGGTTCCCTTTTCTCCACACCCTCTCCAGCATTTATTGTTTGTAGATTTTTTGATGATGGCCATTCTGACTGGTGTGAGGTGATACCTCATTGTAGTTTTGATTTGCATTTCTCTAATGATTAGTGATGTTGAACATCCTTTCATGTGTTTGCTGGCAATCTGTATATCTTCTTTGGAGGAATGTCTATTTAGGTCTTCTGCCCATTTTTGGATTGGGTTGTTTGTTTTTTTGATATTGAGCTGAGTGAGCTGCTTGTATATTTTGGAGATTAATCCTTTGTCAGTTGCTTCATTTGCAAATACTTTCTCCCATTCTGAGGGTTGTCTTTTCATCTTGTTTATGGTTTCCTTTGCTGTGCAAAAGCTCTTAAGTTTCATTAGGTCCCATTTGTTTATTTTTGTTTTTATTTCCATTTCTCTAGGAGGTGGGTTAAAAAGGATCTTGCTGTGGTTTATGTCATAGAGTGTTCTGCCTATGTTTTCCTCTAAGAGTTTTACAGTTTACAGTGTCTGGCCTTACATTTAGGTTTTTAATCCATTTTGAGTTTATTTTTGTGTATGGTGTTAGGGAGTGTTCTAATTTCATTCTTTTACATGTAACTGTCCAGTTTTCCCAACACCACTTATTGAAGAGGCTGTCTTTTCTCCACTGTATATTCTTGCCTCCTTTATCAAAGATAAGGTGACCATATGTGCGTGGGTTTATCTCTGGGCTTTCTATCCTGTTCCATTGATCTATATTTCTGTTCTTGTGCCAGTACCATACTGTCTTGATTACTGTAGCTCTGTAGTATAGTCTGAAGTCAGGGAGCCTGGTTCCTCCAGCTCTCTTTTTCTTTCTCAAGATTGCTTTGGCTATTTGGGGTCTTTTGTGTTTCCATACACATCCTGCTATCATTTTTGAAAGGTTTAGTTCTGAACACATCCACTGGCAGAGGATTTGTTTTGCTTTCTTTTCTAGGAAACTGTAGCTTAGTAAACTCTTAGACTGTCTGACTTTTTCTTACTTTTAACTGTTGATTAATTTTTTACAAAAGCAAGTAAATATATTAGTTTTGTTTATATATTATACTCAATAATTGCATGTTAGCAATTTAATAATTTTAATAGCAGAGAGTACTTATAAATCTTCTACTATTTGTTTGCATGTAAACCCTGTACCTAGGAGCTGCAATACTTTCAAAAGAGCACATCAAAGTAATTGTTTTGCCTGGCGCCTGTACAAATTTCTGCTAGGACCTGTCTCATTTAATATAAATTATATTACCTGTGGAATTTAAGAGGATGTAAGGTGTAGCATGCCCTGCAGGCAGGAAATTTAAACTATGGATTGTCCTTTTTAGAAAACTTTGGTTTGTTCCCGTAATATGGGATACTTAGCATCCCTAATTTCTGTTTAATCTTTTTACAGGCATATTTTGAATTTTGCATTCTTGTGGAAGACAAGTTCAAAAATCCCGTTATTCTCTCAGGTTAATCTGAAAATGAAAACAATCTAAAGCTAGTGGTACTAAGGCTGTACCTGACTTGGTGACGTGGGGAAGAGATGCCATTATCTGAATAAACAGACCCCCCCCCCAAAAAAATGAAAATAGTGGCCTTAGACCTCATTTAACCAAATCATCATGCTTCAAGCCTGATGGCATGCCTCTGTTTTGCCTACAGAAACATGAATTTAGGGGTAGAACATCTGTGGGCAGGAATTATGGAGACATAAACCCCATATTCGTAAATCCATTGCACGTAATTTTATACCCTGCTTACAGGACCAAGATGTTAGACTCACACCATGTGGCAGGAACACATGCCCACCCAGATATGCACATGGAGAGCTCTGGCCTTCCAGATGCATTCACCTCTTCGAAGACTCCCTGACTGGCCTCCCTAGTGCCCTGTGGTCAGCCTTTTGCGCCCATGTGGTCCTAGAATGTGAGACTGCTGCATATATATTGTCTTGGGTGTTGAATGTGTAGAAGAAACACTTTCACTAGGACAAAAAAAAAAAGAGATCTATAAAAGTTAATAGTACAACAGATAATATATTGAGAAGATGTAGAGAGGCAGAAAGGAGAGAGAGAGACAGAGAGAAACAGAGAAGGAGGGAGGGAGAGAAGACTAGAGAAGCTAAGAGCAAAGCTCTAAAAGTACTAGGCTCCTATCCCCTCCCCTCTTTGTGCCCCAGCTGAGTATGCTTCGGTCATACTCGGCTCACAGTCTGGCCTTGAGCACTTATCCATGGGACACTATAGCTGAAAAGATTCTCCTGGGAGAATTTTCCTCCCTCTCCTGGGAGGAAGGGGCTCTGTTTAATCTTTTAATTCAGTCATTGTCTTACCGTTCTCATAAGACAGGTCTCCATCACCAGGAACAGAGACTTTCTTCAAATCTTTTTTCTCCAATAATCCACGTATTCTCTCTAGAAGTCAGATATTACAGTTATGAACTATAGTTACCACATACTCAAGTACTGTGTTAAATCTTTTATCTCTTACTTAAAAATCTTGACGTTTTAGTCTTCACTCCTGTAAAATAGATACTGTTGTCGCAACTTTATTGATTACTGAATAAGATACGATATAGCTTTAGGCGCGAATATAAACACATATAGTTGATAATTCTACATAAAGCCTGATGTTTTCCCTTTGCTCCTGTCTGCGTCTCTCTCTGTCCTGCTTCTGTGGGCTCTGATTTTCCATGGGTATCTTCAGGTAGGAACTTTGGGTACTGGATCCTGGGCCACTTTTTACAGTTTCCTCCTTTTTTCCTTTTTACAATAGCTCCTTATGAGTTCTCGGAGCACTTTCCAACTTAAACTGAAATGCACACCTCCCTTTCTTTTGGTTTCTTACATGCGTCCCCTTTCCTTAAAAAACAACTAAGTACCCTTTGTTCCCTGGGTTGACTGAATTCAGAGGGCCCAAATCCAACTCTTAAGTTTTTGAACTGTATAGACTAGGAGGTAGCAATTACTAGTCACTGAACGTCAGTGGTTAAGAGACTTGATTTTCAGCCTTTCACAGACCCCAAACCCCACTTAAGTTTATTCCTTGCAGCATTGGAGTCCCCGCCAGACTCTGCAACAATGGTCAAGATCCTCATGAGTAATAGCATTAAGAAATAAGTCTTTGGAAGTATGACAGACATTTTCTCATCCTAAAAACTGATGTATAGCTAATAGAAATTCCACTCTTCATTTCAACACAAGACTTTGTATATCCAGATCACTTGGAATACTATGATAACTTAGGCACAAGCAAGTTTAGAAGACGCCTCTGTGCTCAAATGGTGGGTCTGGGAAAGAGCTAGCTGGGTTTTGTTGTTAGAAAAACAGATATTCAAAGGTTGGGATAGCAGACACGCTATCTCTATCGCTTCACTTTCAAGTTCGTTTTAGATAAAAGGATAACTTAATAATGGGGCTGGTTGTTGGGAGGATCAGGCTTCTAAAAACCTTAATATGCTTTCAACTTTCCCCGGAAGCAGGTGACGGGGTAGTTACCGTCCACATCCTCTGCTTAACAGAGCAGCTTCTCTGTTGGCACATTGCTTGGCAGAGCTCCAAGGAAAGCTGTGTGATGACAGCGGGATTAGGATGCAGGAAGCAGGGCTGGGTCAGAGGCTCTAAACTGCCTATTTCTCCTAGTCCCTTAGTATGGTCAATTCCACTAATGCAGCTTATCCCTAAAGCCAAGCCTGCTAATGAGCACTTGGGCATTTGAATTCCCATCATAACAAACAGCTTCATTTGAGACCCTTTTCCATCTCTGTCATACTTGTAATGATGGGATCCCTTACACTGTAGCTTCCTTGCCTCCCTTAAAGACCAGAGCATCTGTGTAGAAATAATACCATACGTGGTGAAGGCTCCATCTTGTTGAATATCCAAGATGTGGAATTCATCACATTGAGCTCTATGTTTATCAATGATTTCATGCTTGAAATTGTTTTATAAGCATGGCCCAATAGGAATGAGGCTCTTATGGTGGCACCTCTATGCTGAATTCTGCTCTCTGTGGATCTGCGTATATTTACAGTTACAGATACTATATTATATAGAGTTTCTAGTGTGAATCAGGGCTTCAGACTGTGATTCCTGACTTAGACACCGTAGCTGTCTTCAAATTTATCATCTATAACTATGTTTTCTTCCCATTAGTTTTTCTGTGTATGTTCTCTTTATAATCCCAAAACACCCAATAATTGCAATCCTTAGCACATTTCCCAGAATGATTCTTAAGGTAAATAATAAATGTTTTAAAATCTCTTTAAATTTCTCCATATTATTTTGGAAAACTAAACAATGAAAAGTTTTCTAAATGTTAAAGTGAACTTGATATGTGTTTTATATGTTGTCATTTACTTCTCCAGAGGACACACTACTTTAAAACTTTTCAGTGCTGTGAAAAAAGAGATAAAGAATTATGATCTCCTCTGTTTCAAATGTGGATAAATGAATGAATAAACAAATGGAGGAAAGGGCATTCTCTGGGTTCAGCCTTCATAGTGGGCTTCCACAACATAAAGAACAAAAGCTTTTAGACATTGCTTCCCACTCTCTAGAACCATGAGGAAGCCAGTCTCATCAGCGTGTCTGTAGAGGGACATGGGTGTCCTAGACACGTTGGTCCTTTTAATTGTTCTCTTACTCTGAACGATCAGTTTTGTTTAGCAATTCTTCTGCCCCACCTTGCAAGCAATCTCTGGAGTTTACAGGTGGGTCACATCAAAGTTAAGGGAACAACCGGAGGTGGTATGGTTGACAGCCAACGCTCGGAATGTGGTTGAAAATGCAGGTTAAGATCCTGGAAAGAATCCTGGACTGGAGATTCATTCAGAGACTTAAGTGTCGAGTCTTAGCTCTGTCAGTTAGGAACAAGATAAGTTCCTTAGACTCTCTGGGCCACAGCTTTCATAACTCTAAAAATACAAATTGCAATAGGATGATAAAGGCTAATACCTAGGGGAATTTGAAAAATAAATGAGGCATTAAATTTTCTAAAATGAGATTACTGTTAAATCCATATAAATATAAGGTTAAAAAAAAAAAAAAACTGCTCTGAGGATTACCAAAGCCCCTAAAGTGGTCATTTAGCACTTATGTATTCCTGCTTTGAGGCAGGATCACACTTAACTTCTTCTCTTCAGATGAAATTCTAAATATATTGCTTGAAAATACCTTCAGAGAAGGTGAGGCTGTAGAACTTGGCTCCACAGAAATGGTGACACTAGACATTGAAACAAAAGTGTTTTCAATATTTGTAATCATGATTCTCTTGTTTTTTATTTATTTTCCCATCCAACATTTCTTCTCCCATTCCTTCTGCCATTTTGTGCTGCTTTTTTTTTTTTTGGCTGCCTTGGGCCTTTGTTGCTGCGTGCGGGCTTTCTCTAGTTGCGGCGAGTGGGGGCTACTCTTCGTTGCGGTGCACGGGCTTCTCATTGTGGTTGCTTCTCTTGCTGCGGAGCACGGGCTCTAGGCACGTGGGCTTCAGTAGCTGTGGCTCGCGAACTCTAGAGAGCAGTTGTGGCGCACGGGCTTAGCTGCTCCACAGCATGTGAGATCTTCCCGGACCAGGGCTCGAACCCGTGTACCCTGCATTGGCAGGCGGGTTCTTAACCAGTGCACCACCAGGGAAGCCCTTTTGTGCAGTTTTGTAGCATGCCATTCCGTGGCAGTTCTTCTTCTCTTCCTTCTCTCCGGTGAGTTCCTCCAGCGGTTTCCTTCATTTTAAGCAAACCCCACTTTTCGTCTTCTCCCCGGAGTCGGCCGTCTTGACTTCTGCACAGGAAGAAGATTCCACAGTGCTCCTCAGCCACTAACTCCAACACATGTAACATTCTGAGAAGGAAGCTTTCCTTCGTGTTGCAGTTGAAGCCCATTTCCTATTCTTATTTCTTCAGAATAAGTTTCAAAACAGCTGGCTGCCATCCTTTAGGTCTACCCTTCCCAGACGTTACTTCGCAAACATCTCACTTTTCAGTCCGTTTTGTCAAGCGTGAGTTCTAGAAGTTCCTTTAACTTTTTCTCATCAGGTATATTGTTCAGCCTTTTGATAAGCAGCATGATGCGATTGAAAGAATATGGGCTTTGCAGTCAGACCTGGGTTTGAATCTGTGCCACAGCACTTTCCTCAGCTGTCAGGTGCGGCTAATGGGACCTGTGTCACATGGTCCTTGTCGGAATTGATGTAATGTTTCTAGCGTATAATCGATGCTCGGATAAATACTAGTTCCCTCTCCCTGTGACTCTCCTCTACATCAGGTCACTATTTCCTACTAGTTTGGAGCCTAGGATTGATCGGAATTTGAAATAATTCTGCCTACCCATCCCCCCAAGACATTCTTTTTATTCCATCCATTATACTGTTTCATCACTAGATCTCCTCTGAGGTATTCATGCCATTTCCATATGCCCTCTGATGCTATGTCCACACGGACAAGCTACTTACAAGAATCAGCTCTGAAAAGAGAACACCCCGAGGAAACAATATGCAAAAAAGTCACTTAATTGGCTTTGGAGGAGTCCAGGATAGCTCTCTCTTTATTTTTTGCCATGGTTTCCTTTTTTTTTTTTTTCTTTAACATCCTTATTGGAGTATAATTGCTTTACAATGGTGTGTTAGTTTCTGCTTTATAACAAAGTGAATCAGTTATACAGATAAATATGTAGCTTTTGACCTCATTTTCACCTCAAAGAGTTGCCCAAGTTACCTCTGTGTGGCTTCTTGGTGGCTCTCTCCTACATAGGACCTGTCAGATGTCCTTCCGATCGTTTTCAGAACTGAGTTACTCATTCTTGGGTTTCCACCTGAGGTCTAGATGAATCCCAGGATGCATTTTCACTGCTGCTCTGTGTGGCACCCTTGTGCAAATTATAAAAGGCACCCATTCTCAGCAGGTGCACCGCCATGCCTGGGAGGATAGCCTGAGGGTTAAAGGGTGGACTGAACTTTCAGCACCCTTGTACGGATTTAACCTATTTGTAGAAACCAGAGTGTTGGCTCTGATGTGGTTTAACGTCAGAAAACAGATGCTGAAGAAGTACTCCCTGTCTTTGTCTCTGGTGTCATCCAACGTTAACCTTCCTTTCTCATTCCGTTGGCCTTCTTTTCTTGTATCTGTTATTCCCAATACAATGTGTAATAACATTTCATTCCCTGCTTCAGTTTGCCCCAGTTACTTCTACTGATTCTAGCTGTTTCATTACACGCACTTTTGAATACCTGCCTTGATTTTTATTTTGTGTAGAGTTACTCTGTGTTTAAATGCTAGGCAATTTGGGATTAAGCCAAATAGATCTTCCTGAAATTTCCAACATTCTATTCACAGATTCTTTTTAAAAGCAAATTGGCAAAGTCAATATAGTTAATTCCTTTCAGGGTTGTTTCTGCCTCTTCTCCACTCTTCCTCTGGAGATGACTCTAACAGCATCTAAAATGGCCTAAACTGAGGTAATAGAAGGACAATGGGGAGGGGTTGCCAAGAGAATTCCATAATCCACACACTGAAAATTTTCACAGGGAGTGGGAGTTCAGTGGTTCTGAGAGGAGTCCTCCGCTCTCTTCCTTAGCAGGAAAGAAGATCCTTTTCCACTAAGCTCACAACTTTGCGTAAGTCCCACATAGAACAATAAGGAGGTGCTTTGAACACTTAAATTGTCCAAAACTTAGTCAAACCAGTTCTGGCGATCAGTGAAGTTATAAGTCTCAGCCAGCTTGTTCTCATATCCAGTAACTGATGGTTCTTCTTAAATTCATCTCAAGAAGGTAGAAGAAAACTTTAATGCAAAAAAAGGGATCAAAATTAAGAAATGAGCAAACCAGAGACAAACTTTTCTGACAGTTTGACGTACTGCACCGCAGGTAAGTCTCGTGATGGATATGCTTGGGAATGCCATTATTAAATTTACCTTGCTTCTATCTTTCTTCATCTATTTCTAATGTGCCTGTTAGGCCACTGCCTCCCTGGGAACATAATAATAGAACAACTACTGAGTGAAGTAAATAGAAAAACCTAATCAGTATTCGTATAACTTCAGCTTGAAGCATTTCTTTCATGCTCTACAAATCACCAGAAGACATGTGACGGGAACCGTTCCTGATCCATTTTAGGATGTGCAGGGCATCCCAAGAAAGTTTTCCTGTTTATTACTTCTCTGAGTGTGTTAATACGTATATATTTTTACTTTGAGATAGTTAATATCTGGAGTAGTTCTTCGGCAGGGAAAATAGTGGTGAAAGATTGGATCTGAGGAGATGCTGCAGAAAGAGAGTTAGTAGGGCTCAGTAGAAGACTTGAGGGAAGGGTGCCGGGCAAGGGGGACCATGAATGCAGAGGGGGCTGGTGGAAGATAGATCTGAGGAACTGGGGGCACCAGTGCTTCTGTGGCTGATGGGGAGATAGCCAGCAGCCGGGCCTGGGGAGGGGGTGGAGAGATGATACAGTCTGGTTTTGACATGTTGGTTTTAGATGGCAGTGAAATATCTAGTCTGTGTATTTTTTAGACATTGGGAAATAAGGGACTGAAGAGAAAGTGAAAGGTCAGGGCTGAAGCTGGGGATCTGGGGCTCCTCTGAGTACGGGTTCTGATTGAAGCCTCGTGGGTACCTCAAGGGAGTGAGCAGAGAAGGAGGAGAAGAGCCGGGAGCCTGGGGCTGAGCCCTCGGGGCACTAAGTGATGGCGTGTGGAGGGAGGAGGGGGGAGTTGAAGAAGAAAGAAAAAGTAAGTGGAGGTATTTGAGAGTCCTGTGGCCTCAGTCCCGTGCCACTGAGTCCATGAAGAGGTTGGGAAGCCCATCGAGGTGTGGAAGGCAGCTGGATCCCTAGAACTGGGACGCGGCTAAGAAGTTCAGTAAAGTGCCGTGGTGGTGTTTGATGACTCATAAAAGGGACAAACAAAAGCTGGGACTTCGAGAAAGAGGCACACTCGGGGCAGAATCTGGGTCTGATCATCTTGAATGAATGAGTGAGTGAATGAATGAATGAATCAGTCACATAAGCAGATATAGGTAATCATGGGGTTTTGTCCATAAAAAAGAGGATAATAGCATTAGTACTAAACTGTGCCTATAAAGTCGCTGACAGGCCTAACACGTACGACAGGCAGAAGGGAGAAGAGTAGTTGAGAAAAGAAAGGAGAAGCATCACTGAGGAGGAGAGGAGAAGACAGGGGTGCTGAGCAAAGATGACCAGGGGTTCCTGGAGTGTGAAGCCGGAAAGATAAAGAGCCTCAGTGTACGGGTTTGGCCTTTAATTTGTTTGACTCTAGCTGTTTCCCGAACATTCATCTTGTCCCTCGGATGGAATTTTAAGCTTCTTGGCAGAGACGAAAAACCTCTTTGGTATATCTCTTTGGTACCTAATGCAGCTCTACAGCATTTATTCTACACTTAATGACAGATTGAGAGAAAGAGAGGCACGTTTTCAGTCATTTCTACAAGTGTATAATTATCCAGAAATTTAGTCGGGGGAAGCCTCCTTTTTTTTTTTTAATTGAAGTATAGTTGATTTACAATGTTGTGTTAGTTTCAGGTGTACTGTAAAGTGATCCAGTTGTATATATATATGTGTGTGTGTATTCTTTTTCAGATTCTTTTCCATTACAGTTATTACAAAATATTGAGTATACAGTACTATACAGTGCTATACAGTACATTGTTGTTGGTTATCTATTTTATATATGAAACCTCCAGTTTTGATAAATCAAACTAAAGCATCCCTAATCGTCCCTTCTCCACTCAAAGGAGACTTTTAACTTGGATTTTCTAAATCATTTACCCCAATCTCTTCCTCTAAAAGAATGTCTAGGTGCATTGCTTGTGACATGTCCTTCAGAGCCAGCTATACAAACATCCTTCCTAATCTTAGTAAAATGGAGACACACGGGCCTCAAGGATTTGAAATATGCTTCTCTCACTTCCCTCACTCTGATTTTTGTTCCATTTTCATAAGAATACCTGTAAGTATTTGCAGATGAATTAAAGACAGCGTTGTTCTGGAGGGAAATCTGATGTCCATGTAATTTTGTGATAGGAGGACTTAAAAAGAGAGCTCAGGCTTGTTGATGTTGAGTGTACATATGGGAAACAAAAGCAAGGCTGGTGAGAAAATTTGGTGGAGGTGGTTAATTAATTTTGAACCTGGGAAATGCCTCTATAGTTAGTCTACAAGATCTCCTTTAAAGAATCCCAGACACCTGGAAAAATCACCGTTTTTATTTTCTGCCAGTTTATGTGCAGCAATGATCTGAATAAGAAAATGGTTTTGAAAGCATCAAAATGTAATTTTCTTATCATTTAAAAATGTCTGCACACATTTTTCTCAAACTTTTAAGAAAAGAAGTAAAATTCACCTGTAGGTAGAGATCAAGATTGGAAGTGTTGACAGATATCCAGAGGCTGGAGACTCGGGACATACTCTTAGGAATGGCATCTGTATGTACCCTTAGTATGTTCTACCACCAGTGTTCCTAGAAGGGCAATGAATAGACTGTTGAAAAGGCACCAGTGTTACTTGTTTTATTAAATCTATAAGGGTTGCTGGTATCCATTTCCTGGCAGTCATTCCTGTTTTTAGGGGTGATGTCAGTGTCAGTGATATTGCAGAGCAAGAGATACCAGTGGGTCAACCATAACAAAGTGCCTCTAGATGTAAAAAACATGTAGAACTACCATATGACCCAGCAGTCCCACTCTTGGGTGTATACCTGAAAGAAACAAAAACACTGATTTGAAAAGATACATGCACCCCAACAGTCATAGCAGCATCATTTACAATTGCCAAAATATGGAAGCAACCCAAGTGTCCATCAACAGATGAATGGATAAAGAAGATGTGGTAATATATATATACAATGGAATACTATTCAGCCATAAAAAAGAATGGAATTTTGTCATTTGCAGCAACATATAGATGGATATGGAGGGTATTATGCTAAGTGAAATAAGTCAGACAGAGAAAGACAAATACTGTATGATATCACTTACATGTGGAATCTAAAAAATACAACAAACTAGTGCATAAAACAAAAAAGAAGCAGCCTCACAGATACAGAGAAGAAACTAGTGGTTACTAGTGGAAATGGGAGGCGAGAGGGGCAAGATAGTGGTAGGGGATTTAAAAAAGCATTATTATGGGATTATATGAAGTCACGTGTGTGAAACTTTTGAAAACTGTAAAGCACCTTAGAATTTAAAGAATCTTTCATTCGATTAAAAAAAAAAAGTTTCTGCAGGAACGAAAGGGTACCACGCTGGTAAATCTCTCAGGAGGATAAGAAAGAAAAGGGAGGTCCAGACAGTCTTGGTTCATGCGATAGAACTTTCCCACAGAAAGTGGATGAATATCAGATAAGAACTTTTATCAGACCTTATGGATTTTACAGCCACATCTCTGTGGGAACAGTATGGAGCATAGACTCGCTAAATCCCAAGCATGGATGACGGAAAGCACTATAAAAAGATAGACTGGCACCCTGAGAAGAACAATAGCTAGTCTTTGTTAATCACACTGATATAAACACTAGACATTGTGGTGTGCTTGTTAAATGATACATAAGATAGTATGACTAATGAAAGTATAGCAGTAGCCCAAGGGCTCCCGGCCCAAAGGGAAGCTCAAATGAATTAGGCAAGATATCGAATAAAGACATGGTAGTGGTCCTAATGGAAAGCCAAATATATGCTGATCCACTTCTCTATGTCTGCTTTTGTCAGACTTTCTTAAGACTGTGGAGGAGCCTTGAGTATGACTGCAGAAGACAGGTACCTATAGTCAGTTAATTCCCAGCTTTAGAAGCAAGAGGAAGTTGGCAACCGAGGAGATGCTTTCACTGATAAGGGCAGGTGTTTCCAGCACAGATCTTTGCAGATGAAATAAAATGTATGAAACAGAAACTAAACATTATTCAAAAGCTACTGCAATAATTCTTCAACGTGTATGTAAATCAGCTGTTTTCCCAACTCTGGAAGACAGAGAACAATGTGGAAGGGTGTGGCATGTTCTATTACTTGCCATTAAATTGATGAGAATTAGAACATCTGAGAATCCATCAACACCACTGAAAGACATGTCATAGAATCAAGTAAGGGGTAGAGTATGTATATAAATGACAAAATAGGACCAAAACATGTCACCAGGTGGTGTTCAGATCTGCTCTGTTTATCTGTGGCCTTAGTTAACCTGTTTTACTCAATCTGTAAAGGATTCAGGCTATAAAAAAGAACACGAAGGACCTCAGACAACCCATGTTTTCAGTGACCAGAGGTGGACGCTAAGATCTGAAACATTGAGTGGTTGCTATTTTTCTTAGGCACAAAGTTGAATTCTGGCTCCTGGAAGCTGATGTTTGGGAGGAGACCATTCAGTCTGTGGATGAAGGGAGGCAACACAAAGCCAGCGGTCCCAGCACAATGCGACCTGCTCGTCCCCTAGTTGAGGTTTACGTAGACACTCTCTGTAGGAGACTAAACAGTTGTTTTGGCTTCTCTGTGAATATAGCCATCACACAAGGGCTGACTCCTGGGGAAAAGTTGGAAAGGCAGTTAACCTCTCCCACGGGAAAGGCTTGCCTGTCAATAGGAATAGAGTTTTAGGAGCAATCTCCAAACCTGGGCAAAATATTTCCTGGATTTAGAGACTGAATTTGGGGGTTGCCAAATCCTCGTAAAACATCAAGGGTCTACTAAAATATAATAGGTAATGATTGAGAAAAGAAAAAAAGACAAGGAAAAGGTAGAAGATTTTACAGAATGTGTATTTTACATCTAATTCTCCTACTGCTAACCACGTGGCCTTGGGAGAATCTGACCATTTCTTTGGTGTCTCCAATTGGAATCGAGGGGAAATTGGCCCTCCTCAGTAATTGGTGTGCCCTGGAGGAGGGTGGCTTGCTCCTCTGGCTGAATTAATTGTAAATTCGGGTCCAGTAAAAGAAGCAAAAATCCCCTACAGACGTATGTGTATGTATATATGGGAGCCATAAGAAGGCTCCTCAGGGAATAAGAGGATGAGATTCTAGGTCCTTTCCCACTCCCAGACCAGAGCACCTCTGTCCTTATCATTTATACAAATTGCTGTTCTAAGACTGTGTGTGGGAAGAAGGGGAAGTGGAAGGGTTCTTTGATGAAGGAACACTGGTCACCCACGATGGGCTTCCCTGTATTGTATGCAGGCCACTGTCAATTCTCTGCTTTCGGGGAATAAGCTGGTACCGTCATGGGCTCCGCATGCCAGCTCTGGCCCTGAACTAGGCAAACAAAATCTGTTAAGATGCTGAAGAGCAAACAACTGTCTGACTTGCCTGGCGAGTACCTTAAGCTCCTGTAAGTTCCTGTACCCAGGGGGAACCAAGAATAAGCATGTTAGGACACCAATAGAAGTGCCATTTTATGGCTTCAAATGGGAGCTCTAGAGGTTGTCTGATCAGAGATGCCAAACTTTCACACCCCTCAGAAAGCTTTCCCCAATGGCAACCCCAGCCTGCCTGGGAAGGTACTACCTAAGAGTAACTAAAATTTCTCCTGCTGTTACCAAGATTCCTTTTGTCATGGTTTATTCTGGGCCATGGAAGCTTTGCCTACTACCTACTGTCCTGCATGTTATCGAAGCTAGGTTTTAAATTCTTCACTTCAAATTAAGGTGTAAAATTATTTTCCTCTATCTTCATCTGACCTGCTTCTAATCCCATTGTTCTTTTTGCCGTCTGAAGATACTCTCCAGTTTCTCCAACATGTTAATTCCTGGGCTGTAATCTGGACAGAGGGCAGGTGCTCAAATTCTGTAAATGCCCTGTGGTTACAAATCCCAGGTGTCCTCTGTCTTGGCTCAGCCTATACAGGACATGCACGCGCGCACACACACACACACACACACACACACACACACACACACACACAGAGTTCAGAGGTCACTCTAAACAGCAGTATCTATGAGGTCTCTGGCAGAGGGTACTTTGCTGTGCACTGGAATAGAGTACTGTGTGGCTCAGAGGTTCCTCCTGCCTTTACATCTCAAGATAATGTTCTCAAGTATATTTTCATATACACCAGCATCCAATTTACTTTCCCATTCCTTCTCTCTTCCAACTCTTACAGAGTTTCAAATATTTATTTATTTATTTATGGTTACCTTGGGTCTTCGTTGCTGCACGCGGGCTTTCTCTGGTTGCGGCGAGTGGGGGCTACTCTTTGTTGCGGTGCGTGGGCTCAGTAGTTGAGGCTCGCGGGCTCTAGAGCACAGGCTCAGTGGTTGTGGCGCACGGGCTTAGTTGCTCCGCGGCACGTGGGATCTTCCTGGACCAGGGCTCAAACCCGTGTTCTCTGCATTGGCAGGCGGATTCTTAACCACTGCGCCACCAGGGAAGTCCCTCAGGTTCTTTCAGAACATGTCTTCCCACTTTATTCCATGCCTCTTCTACCATTTTGTCCCATTGCTAGAGTGGCCCAGGCAATACGTGTATCAGAGAAGAGAGAAACCATATGTTTTGAGGTAAAATTTAAGAGAATGAAGCAAGAATGTCATTAATCTCCAACCCTTGAAAATGCCTAGAAGCTCTCATTCAGACCCTCCTTAAAAGTTTCCATCTACTGTCTTTTATTAAAATCTGGTATTCCTCAAATGTCAGGTTCCAAAATGAATTTCAAAATTATTTCTTAGGAACTTTTAACTCCTTTAATTAACTGTGAATAGCTCAAGTGTTTCTTTCTGTCATTCCTGTTATAAATGTGCTACATTTTAGGTTATAGACTTTTGTCCCCAGCCTGAGAATCTAACCACCATTTATACCTTCGTTCACTCAAGGGAAAGTATCTTACAAATTTGAAAAAAATTGACACCCAACTCAACTGTTGGACTGCTTCTGTTCTAATAAGGGTTTGGTTAGCCCTGAGCAGGAGGAAATAGTCCTCTAGCTTGTGAAATACAGCTAAGGAAAACATCACAGGTATAGCAAGGAAATTGCATTTCTGAGACCTTGGAAAGTAATTGGACTTGCAATTTCGGGGTGTGTTTAGGATCGATAATCAGTAGTCTGGATCCAGCGTTCTGATTCTGCTCCAGAGGCCATCTTTATCTTTAGGGTAGTGTACTGCTTGCAACTCATCATATTTCGTAAACCCTTATTTGTCTTTGAGTCTAAAACAAGACTTCAGAGTGGGGCACTTAGTAATTGCTCCTTGAACTGAATTTCACCCGAAGCTAAATTAATGGTTCTTCACCATCAGATTTGGAGTAAAAATGAAATTAAATGAAAATCATTCTAAAGTACTCAGGTTGAATCGTCTCAAATAATGATTTAAATTTTCAGTGAGCGTGAGGATGCAGATCTTGGGGGCATTTTCAGTGGCGTGTGCGGGAGACGGGAATGTGTGTGTCCACACGTGCATTCTTACATAGTAGAAGGAAGGAAGTTGTGAAAGGGAAGAAAATAGAGCCATTGACTGAAGAGCCATAAAGCTGTTTTTAGAATGACTGCTTCTGTTGTATTGGGGAACGCTTCCTTTGAGAAGGGGTATATTATGCATCCTCTTTCCATTAAGTCTATTTTGGGAAGAAATTACAGAGGATAATATATTACCAACTCCCAGGGTTCTCTTATCAACACAGCCTCTATTCTCATTACACACCTGCTTAGAGCAAAATGAATTAAAGCTTCTGCTGTCAAGGACACCATCACAAGACCATCAAAATCTCCACTAAATCTCTGTATTTATTAAAGCTTCTGCTCTCGGGGACGCCAAAACGCAAGACCATCAAAATCTCCACTAAATCACTGGAGCTTTTTATAAGGAAAGCCACTGATTTTTTGAAAAGTGTTAACTCCACCCCTAAAAGCCGTGTGTGAGAGCAAGCACAGGGGTGCCGGTGGTTTGAGCATTCATTAAGTTTCAACCTTGGCAAAGTCTAGGAATTGTTTTCTAAACAGTGTAGGGCTTCCTACACCGGGTGAAGATTTGTCTGCATTTGGCAACTACTCCCGGTTACTGTGGAACCAGAAGTTTACTTCTCAATAGTTTTACAAATTCTGTGTTTAACTCTGTCTCTATAGAATTAATTCATGGGAGGTGGGAGGAGGGGGCGGGGCAGAGGCTTTCAAGGCGGGTTTACAGAGTTGAGTTTTTAAAGTAATAGAAGCCATTTTCCCCCTGACCACAACAGTGTGGTGAAGTTCTGTTTCAGCCTGAACGCAGTTTGCATCGGCATGTACATTGATTAAAACGTGAAAATAAAACAACTCCAGTGTTGAGCAATTTTTGTTAAAAAAAAGTCGTTTAATCATTAGACAACCACCGTTTTCTTTTGCCCTTTAAACCTGCATTCAATCAGCTCGGATGCTGGTTTACAGCCTCGTTAACTGCTGAGATTACAAAGGAAAGGTTAGCAGGATCACCAGCAGCAGCAGGAAGATCTGAAACGCACCCGTTGTCACATGAAACATTCAGCAAGGCGCGCCTTCAGCTGTTTCCCAACACACATGCGGCTCTGAGGGAGGTATGTGGCGAGAAAAATGCAACCTCCAACCCCAGAAGCATCCCTGTGTTCATTCAAGGAAAGAAAAAAATGTGTTCTTGCATTTAATCTTCTGCATGGCTCTGTTGAACATTGTTAACGGTGAAACACGCAGGGCTCTTCTTGCTGAAGTGTCATGTTGGGAGAGTGTGCCATTGTAGCCTTCTAGGGAAAGGCCTAGATGTTCCTTTTTTTATTTTTTTGTAAAGGGAGGAGTTGCAGTGTTTTATGGCCTTCTTTCAACACATGGGAGTTTTGTTTTTTGGGGGTTTTTGGGGGTTTTTTTGCGGTACGCGGGCCTCTCACTGGTGCAGCCTCTCCCGTTGCGGAGCACTGGCTCCGGACGCGCAGGCTCAGCGGCCATGGCTCACGGGCCCAACCGTTCCGCGGCATGTGGGATCTTCCCGGACCGGGGCACGAACCCGTGTCCCCTGCGTCGGCAGGCGGACTCTCAACCACTGCGCCACCAGGGAAGCCCAACACGTGGGAGTTTTATTACTCATTTTAGAAGTACAGCTTAACACCATTTTGAAACCAGCCAGAGTTCCAGCGCGGGATTGTTTGCACAAAATGGCTCCTTTCTGCCTCCGAGCAGGATGGTCACAGGTGCCTGTTAATTGCTATACTTGTAGGTACTGAATCCATTCCCTTCATGGTAGGAAAACCAAGAGCGTTTTCTGAAATGTAATTCTCTGAGCTACCATCCGTGGTCACGCCAGGCTGTGGGAAGGAATCACAACTTTCTGAAAAGACGAATTGCTCCTTCACTGCAGACCATCTGCCTTTTGATTTCCCATTCTACCTCTGCCGGGGGTTCATTTTTGCTGCCAAATATATTAACCACACTGGAAAAGACATTCCTTCACTTTTAAGTGGCCGGGTCATTATTTCAGTTTTGAAGAAGGCAAAGACAAACAGTTCTTTATGCGTTATAGAATTGTGACATTAGACGTTTGAGATGGAAATAATGGAAATCTTGAGAGTTCAAGAGACTGGCCCAAGATCTCATAGGCAGCTAGAAGCAGAAAACGAGTTAGAAGCCAGAGTCTTGATGTATATAGTTTGTCATGCTTCCAGCTATCCAGATGCCTTTCCTAAATTAATACAAATATTTCCTGGTTTGCGCTCACGGAAGAGAGAGGCTTATTCGTCCCTATCCTATATACATATCCCCAAGGCAGCTCTTTTTAAAATATATATATTTATTTATTTATTTAGGCTGCCCCGGGTCTTAGTTGCGGCATGCATGCAGTATCCAGTTCCCCGACCAGGATTGAACCTGGGCCCCTGCATTGGGAGCACAGAGTCTTACCCACTGGACCACCAGGGAGGTCCCCCCAAGACAGCTCTTAAGTTACCAGCATCCTCATCTTTTTCGAACTAACAATCCCAATTCTTTTTCATTTCCTTTGATATTTCCATTTTTTAATCTTTTCACCATTTTAACACGGTCTGTGCACAGCAGACTTTCAGATTCCGAACTAAAATATTCAGGGAATTGGCCAAGGTTTTGTATAGGTATTTGGATATTGTGTCTACGTTCATGTATATGAGCTCTGTATATGTATATAAGAGCGGTTTTCTCTGCTCTCAAAACTGCTTCTTAGGTAAAGACTGGGTAACCTTTCGGCCAGTTTGTTGAACCATTTCTCTCAATAGCAAAACCCTCTGTTTTCCATTCTTGTATTGCAGCGTTGTATCTTTAACAACGCTGATTTTTTGAGCTATATGCATGGTGACCACAAAATTTAAATAATTTTCATCTCTGAAGATGAAAGGAAGCTCTTGCTAATTTTAACGACCTATATAAACTCAACTTTGTTTTAAAAGTTAAAAAAGAAGCTTACGAACTTGATCTTTCCTGAGGACATACATATTTAAGTAGTTAATTTGCACAGGTAGATAACCAACTAAACCTTACATCAGTTCTTCAAGTACCTTACATCGGTGACTTCAAAGAATACACCTTTACTCAACGTTAAACTAAATTCAACTGAAAATAACTCTGTACTTTAAAGAGGATAGTCAGTCAACTCAGTGGGGAAAAACAGTTGATCAAACTAGTTGTTTGCCGTTACCCAGATCAAATCACTGATCCACTGAACAAATCTTTGTAATGTGTCAAGATACAGGTTTCTTTAACTACCATACGCATTAAGTATGGGGTATATGACAGGGAATAGCAGGTTTTTGTAAATGGTGATAAGAACTGTAGAAGGAGGAAAACCATGAAAAATAGAAAAGGATGAGAGGGAAGAAGAGAGAAATGATACCCTCAAGAAAAGCTGAAAAATTATGGATTACTTTCAGAGTAAAATATATTGGACACCTCAATATAGTTGAATGCTTATAAGAGGAGATGCTTTCTGCAATTCCTTTGTTCCTTCATGTATATCCTATACCTGAGCAAAATGCTTCTTCCCTGTGAGCTGGACAGTAGGAAGTCATCTATCTTCAACCTTGTTTGGTTTGTAAATAGCTCTGTAGAAAAGATCTGTTGCACTCTGGAAAGACCTTTTCCATGTGTTCCCTCTCACTCTCAGAGGCCAGATAAAGGGCACAGCTGTGACCGCCACCTTATTCCTTCAAGGATTGTTTACAAAAGATTGAAAAATGTGCCCAGGGCCCATCCTCTCCCCTCTGTGGAACTAGCCCCACTCAGGTGGGCTGGCTTTAACAGAAACAGAAGAGAGTGTGTGGGTGGGCCTGACATCTTTCAACACATGCTTTTTGCTTTCTCCTACTGAATTTTTAATTTCCATGAAGTGTCAGTGGAAAAATGGACACTGGTCTTCTTTCTTTTTTTCTGCTCCTTTGCAGGGATTGGGATTCCGTGCTTTGGGATAATGAAGTAGGTTGTCATTTCCTCCCCTAAATAATACACTGCAAAGTGGAAATGCAAATTTCCTATGGAAGCTCTTAGTAGCAGGTGGTATTTCCTTAATATATTGTTTTTGACCTTTGGGGAAATTGGCATTATGAGCTGACTTTGGAAAATTAAAATAGCATCAAAGTCCTACATTTTAAATGAAACAATGTCTTAGTTAATTTGAAAACATTAGACTGGAGTACTACACCAGGAAAAGACGTAACATGTTTCGCTTTTCTGTGTTATTTTAAGGTTTGAATTCATGGAGGACAAGAAAAGGGATATGGCAGAACTGCATTTACTAATTCATTAAGAGATTTTTTTAAAAGAAGGAAAAATATGTACTTTTAAGTTTTGCTTGAAACTTTTGCTGTTGACTAATGCTGTGATACATTTAGTCAGTTGTACAAAGAGTTAGGCGTGGGACGATTCAGATGGCGACTCTGAGTTGAGCTGAAGGTAAAGACATCTGTATTTTTCATTCATTTGCTCAGCAACACTAAACCTCAAGCTTGTTTTTTGTTCAGCATCAAAGAAAAAGTTGCTTTATGGTTATTGAAAATTTTTTTAACTTACATATTTCATGAAAGGGACTCAAGTCACTAGATCTTTGTATTCCTTATAGTTATTTTTCTGCCCAACAGCCCTTCTGCATGCCATCTTGTTGAATAACGAAAACATAATTTTATTCTTTTTCTTTGCCTTTGAAGAAAAAAATTTAAGAAGTCTAAATACCATTCACATTTTGGAATTTCCTACTTTACTCCCTCCCAAAACCATCATCTTACAACCATGTAAAGCGATCCAATGTTGAGAGACTTAAGGGATTCTCGCTCCTATAATATCCTTTATATGGTTATAACTTCTTTGTTTATCAAGGGCAACAAGAATGAAATCCAGGAGCTAACAAAGTTTATAGATAGATGTATGTGTGTGCACACGCGTGTGTAGGCAGATTGATATATATCCAAGGCTTTGTGTGTCCAAATATGCATGGTATTTTCAGCATACAAGTTGCCGATCAGGCATCTGTATTCTTTCCCCTCTAAAAATTCTGAGTGTGTGGACCTATTAGTAGCTAGAGGCCAGATCACCGCAACCAATGGAGGACTAAAATATTTATCAAATCCAAGAAATGGGAGTGCTTTCATAGTTTAAACTAATAAATTCGGCTAGTTTAAATAGTTATCTTTGTTCTTCAGTTGTACACAGTTTGTAGCACAATTTGACTTCAAGGTCCAGGTTTTTGAATGCAAGAAATCTACATTTTCATCCTAAGAAGCGTGAGGCAAGATACTTAGATTTCACTGAAGGGTCACATTCATCGTCATTGCACGACCTTTCCCAGAAGAAAGGGAAATGAGAGCTGGGGTCAAAACCAGATACTGTAAGAGTTCAGCGAATCTTTGGACTCTCAGAAAATATTAATTTTCCAGATAGTTGAATATTAACATCTTTAACTTTTTAACTTGAAATTTTGATAATGTTGTATGTGAAAATCTGGCTAATGGATATGGTTCGTGTGTCTCTGGCTACAACTATAAATGCACTGAATGTAATTGTTTGTGTTTCTTGATGACACTCGGTCATTATCGTGAGCATCACTAGACTTGTCAAGTGGCAAAGATCATATTCTTTCATCCTTTCTTCCTTTCTCATTTCTTGAGTACCTACTGTATGAGACGAACCTGTGTGCCGCCCTGATCCTAGAAGGCACTCAATGAACGTATGTTGAAGGAATGAAAAACATGAATGAACAAACAAGCTCAATGGGAAGTTAGAAGGATAGATTCAGTTCATCAAACCTCGTTTTGGGTGTAGGACCAAGCACAGTGCTAGCTGAGACTATAGAGACACTTATATGATCATAAATAGTATGGTATATAGGCGTGAATGTATTCCCCACCAGACGTGGTGCCCTGCTCCATGTTTGCAAAGTACTCCTAACACGAGATCAACCACTTTCTCATGAAACGGGAAGAAATCTGTGCATCTGCTGGACTCTCTGGGCATTGTGACATGGCTACCATCTGCAAAATCCTAAAGCGGCCATCTCCTCCAAGGGTTTCCTCACTTTCTAGAAAACAGTTCTTGTAACAGCTACAGTCAACGAACTTTTCTTTGCCACTGCCCTTCAAAACAAACATGATTTTAGCATCCTCAGTGCACATCACAGACACCAACTTGCCAGTTTATTTCCCGGGCTTCTGTCCCGTGTAGGCTAAGTCTGTTCTCGGGCTGTGACAGAGGAACATTCCTCACCACTTTGAGAATTGGGGCTAGGGTGTTTTGGGAGATGAATTGTATTTGTACAAATGCTTTGTCATCATTACACTCCTATGCTGCATAAGTGGAGGGAAAGTGTGCCCTTTGGAATAGACTAGCATAGATTTCAGTGTCTGTTCCATCCATTATTAGCTGCTTGGGTGACCTTGGGGACCCGAGGTCCACTGGTCAGTCCTCATAAACATGGTGATATATATAGGAAAGGCCTTTGCCGAGGTCCACAAAAGCTTGTTCCTTTATTATTGTCACCTTTATCAGATTATATATACCCGACCAGACACAACTCCGAGCTAGATGTCTTTTTTTTTTAATAAATTTATTTATTTGTTTGTTTATTTTTGTCTGCTTTGGGTCTTCGTTGCGGTGCGCGGGACTTCTCATTGTGGTGGCTTCTGTTGTTGTGGAGCGTAGGCTCTAGGCGCACGGGCTTCAGTAGTTGTGGCTCGTGGGCTCTAGAGCACAGGCTCAGTAGTTGTGGCGCATGGGCTTAGTTGCTCCACGGCATGTGGGATCTTCCTGGACCAGGGCTCGAACTCGTGTCCCCTGCATTGGCAGGCGGATTCTTAACCACCGTGCCACCAGGGAAGCCCCTACACGTCTTTTTGAAACTTTCCTTAATGTTTGTTCTTTAAGCATAAGCAATACTGCAGAGTTGCCCTTTAGTTTACCCCTGTCCCCGCTGCTGGAAGCAGTGGCTCGACTGCTGGTCAATAGCAGGGGACTTTCAGGGTGTGCACAGCTTAGCATCCTGAAGATGCTACTGTAGTTGTTGAGTCTGGGGGGAAACATTAGGAAAAGTAGATTGTGCACACAGCCAAGCTTTCACATCAGTTCTGCATTCTATTGATGTCGAACAATAGGTTGGAAACTTAGCTTGATTTTAAGATTATACAGGGACTATTATCAATTATCAGAACCATTAGAAGAGTTACTAAGCAGTAAACGTGTAGTGAGTGGAATGTTCTCTTTTGGATGCTTGCTTAGCAGTTGTTTGAGAATAGTCCGGTAGTCATCTTAGCACAAAGTAGCTACTCAAAATTTTGTCGAATAAATGAAATCTCTTTGACAGAAATATCTGCGTAATGGCAGTGTGGTATATATGATCGTTATAGCCTAAGGGCATCTGTTTGATTTGGGTTTATTTTTTTCTGTCTGTGTAACACTCATGCAGATGTAATGTGAATAATGCTGCTGTGTCCTAGAGAAAAGTGTTATCTCTTGACTCTTTTTAACAGCCTAACCATTCTAAAGGTAGTTTGCAAGCAACGCATAACTTTGAAAAAGGAGAATTAAATTTGAATTTAATTGAAATTCTAATTTTGTAACTTGCTGAAAGTTATTTTTGGAGAGAGGTAATTTTTGAAGAAAATAAAGCATTGGGTTTTTTTTTTTTAATCCTGCAGTCTAATTGGTAGTCACTAATTAAATTTAATAAAATATAGGTTCCTCTCAAAAGAAATGCCTGACAATAGTACATTTTAAAGCCTGGCTGTCTTTCCCAGCAGCCCAGGGTGTTCTGAAGACAGGAGAACAAGGGAAGTACTTTAAGCCGTGAAGTCTTGCAGGGTTGCAGTTATGAAAAAAAGCTACAGGGAATTCTCATACATGCCTGACACATATAGCTTAAATGTTCACATGGCTGGATGCATTCAACAAATGGGATCTGTGGGTCAGATGCAGCTTGCAAGCCACTATTATTAAGCTGTTTTACCACTAAGTAACGGCTCCTGGTTAATATTGTGAATGCGTGTGTTCTTTGCTCCTCTCTGTAAATCTTTTGTTCCATTCCTTTTTTTTTTTTTTTTTGGCCTTATAAGAACGTGGGGGGAGGACATCCCTATCCACAAATCAAGTGCTTTAAATAGCCAGGAGAGAGCCGAATGAAGGAAATCGGGCTAGATAACATCTTTGTAACATGTATGCCAATGAACTCTGCATCACACAATACAAAGGAAATTGCCATCGTCCTGTGCAAGTTAGGTGAACAAAGCACATAAAAAATCCTGCTCCGGAAAAAAAAAAAAAAAAAAAAAAATTCCTGCTCCGGTTGCCGTGCATATACCTGTGCAGGCAAAATCGGAATCTTGAAGGCCACAGAAGTGACACGTTGGCAAATCAGAGTGGGGGGGTGGATTTTAAATTTCTATTGCAGAGACTCCAGTAATCGTTCACCAGAGTGAAACCCAGTTCTTTGATGTTGAACGTTGCAAGTCACCAGCCGGGAGGGATGCTGCCCTTGCCCCTGCGGCTGCTATTGCTGCTACTATTACTACTACACCACCCCCACCCGCCTCGCGCTATTAAATAACGATTAGGAGGTTTTTACAGCCAGCAGTTGTGCCACGTGCGTTAGAGATGTTAATCGTTTTTAATCACCGCAACGGCCCCGCGAGGTATCCACGTTATACGAATTAGGAAATCGAAGTGTAATTTGCTACCAAGTCACAGGGCTTGTGCATAACTGGTCTAGACCTGAGTTTAGAAGCCATTCTGGTTCTAAAGCTTGTTCTCCACCACTGCCTTAAACTTCCTTTGTGTGTGTATGTGTGTGTGAAAGGACCAAAACTCTGCAGGTACCAAGACGTCCCCTCCAAACCTTGACAAGGTAAATGGAGTTTCTTCCGGGAGAATTTCCTCAAGGCCGAATAGCTGTCTCTGTAGTACTCCAAAGCAGTTTCCACATCCTGGAAAAAGCAGCTACAATCAAAGATAGCACCTTACAAACATCCTTCCTTTATTTAAAAAAAACTACTACCGCCAACAGTCCCTCCTAAGATCAGAGGTGCACACACGGATCTGGCAATAAGCCCAGACATACCAAGACATATATTATCTAGAGCTCTGGGCAAGTCATTCACAGAGTAGGGACAGCCTAAGGTCTAAGCCTGGGCAGCCTAAGGACCCAAGCACAAGAACCCTAGCCCAGGTTCTGCTCTTCTACAGAGCAAAGCAGAACTCCCGGTTGACTCCCGTTAAAAGTCAATCGACATTTAGTCGACTTCCAGACGATGGGCAGAAGCTCCTGTTAGTTATTTCCTGCCCATCTCTGGAATCCCTTTTGGACATGACCAATGAGTTACAGCTGGATTTCAGGCAGCGTGGCACACTCATTTAACTAACTGTCAGGAACAGCTACACCCTTCGGTCCACGATGAAATGAACTCAAATCTGGATTCACCAAAGGAAAATTCCAAACAGTCCGGGAAAGCAAAACCCCCATGCAACCATCTCCGTAATAATCATAACACTGCAATGCGTACATTCTACGAAGAGGCCTGTTCTTCTACCTCCTGTGAAACAGCTTGACAAAGACCAAAGCTTTATGCCCTAGTGCGGGACAAACAAGGCAGAGAAAAATCTTGTGCAGGTGATCTCAGAGTCAAGAGGGCACTACCTGCCAGCGCTCAGAGACAGAAGGAATGGCACAGGGAAGAGTATCACAGCCAACTGATTGCTATTCTAGATCCATCCCCTCTTTTGCTTTGTTCACAGAAAGTGACCCTTTTCCTAGCCCAGGGGTAAGTCTGATTTGTCTGCGCCAGTCATGGTGATCCCATTCTTCTTGCAGGGAGAGGAGAGCAGAGAAGTCTGCTCTCCAGAGGAAGTGACAGACAATCTCTCCTCCTGGAGACACTGACTTTCCTGGAAGCGCCACCAGGAACAGCCATACGCATTTTGTGACTCTGGGGAAGATGGGGTGAGAACAAATGTAAGATGGCGGAGCAGAAGGATAGAAAGAATCTGAAACCCCAAGGATTTAACCAACTGCATTTAACCTGCTGAATTAACCAGCTCTGGAGGGGCACCATCTCCAGGCTTTCTGTTTGTTTTTTGTGGGTTTTTTTTTTTATTCATAATAATAATATCCTTATTAAGACTGTTTGAGTTGGGGTTCCCTATTGTACCCAAAAGCATACAAGAGGAATTTTCTTTGGTGGGATACTTGAGACTCATCAGAATTCATTACCTACATTTTTATAAACTGGTTAAATTTCTATTACCCTTCCCCACATACACTGACCTACAGGAAACAGAGGGAGATAAAGTCGTATTTAATATGTCTTCGCATGTTTTAAAAATATACCCATGTCCCTCTCCCCACTCTTGGATCCCTGGGGAAAATATCTCCCTCGTGTCAACTACAGTCTTACTGGTTTTCCTATGACGATGTTCCTCAGAGTAACATCCAGAGGCCCAGTTGCTTATTTATAAGGCAGGTTACTGGTCCCTCCTGAATCAAGGAGTGGAGTCAGGAATCTATATTTCTTCAGCGTCCTTTTATGAAGTCTATGAAAGGGTATCACCACCACCTGAGGAAAAGGAACTGGAAGAAGAGGAGGACTTCCTCCAGGCACCAAGAGGGTGTAGAAATCAGATGAAAACAATTTTTTGAATATTTACTCTATGGAGAAGACAGGAAGTGTGCTAGGAGCTGAGTCAGGTGGGTGGGCAATTTCCCTGGGAGTTTTCCATTGGTGGCGCCGTCTGCTTAGGGTTTGCAGATACAGCTTCTCTGAGACTGGAGCATGGAGTCGTCCACGTCCATAGCTTTGACTAGTAATTGTGCCTTAATGTAAATATATATATATATTACATATATATATATATATATATGCAGGCTTTAAATGGAGTGTTTTAAACGACTCCCTCTCTATGGCAGTATATATTTATATATATCGTGGGTAAAAAATAAGTGTCATGGGTGGTCACATTCCAAAGAAATGAACACATTCACAAAAGCACCAGCCAGTGAATGCAGAGGCCATACAGGACAAGGGATTAAAGGCAAGAGACATACAGATTTCTTGAGTAGAAAGACACAGGGAATGAGGAGAGATGTCTGATGATGTAGATGAAGGGTCTGTATGGAAGGATCTGTATGGCATCTGATGGGAAGCAGGCATCGTTATTCTTTCTCACGTTGTGCTCACAGACAATAATATATATAATACATGAAATTATAAGCACCACAGATACGGGAACTGTGTCTACTATTTCCTATGTCATAAACACCATGGAATTTATAGCTAACATTTTTTAACACCGTCACATGTTAGAGCAAGTGATAAATGGGGAAAAAAACAAAAATAATTTATTAGCATTTATCACAGAAATCTTAGCCTTCACAGACTTGCCTGAATTTGTTTCCATAAACTTTTCAACGGGAATAAGGGAAATAAAAGAATAAAGGAAAGCATATATATACATAGCAGGACAGGATTTCTACTTCTATAGAAATCTAGTGTGAAAGAAGATGCTATTTATATTTCTTGACAAGAAAACTTTTTCCAGAAGAAAGCTGTTACTATGAAAATAGCTTCCTAATACTGATTTTGCCTTTAAATATATTAGAAGCCTTCGTCTGAACTAAGATCTTTTAATATCATTACATTAAAATGCAGTTTTTCTTATTTGATCATTTTTCTTCTTAGTGAAGTCATAATCCTAGAAAGCCTGACTTTTATTATCTTTTTAAACAGATGCTCTTTTTATGGAGGAGAGGAGATGCTGCATATAGCACTGATTTTTAATAAGAAAATAAGCACAGAATAAGCTGTTCACTGCAGCAGTGTGGCATAGTAGAAAGAGCAAAAGATGTGGAACCATGTGACCTGGGCTGCAGTTGTAGCTTCGCTGTATCCTGGCCTTGTAATCCCTTGTAAGCCATTTACTGTCTTTAGGGTTCCGCTTGCTTGTGTGTAAATCTGAACAGCGGATGGCTGTTGTGGGGTAAATCAGACAGTACACGTTAAATCACTTTGTAAATGGTACCTTGCTCTGTTATTCATATATGATCAACAGAAGTACAAAATGAAGAGTCATGTCACCTTATCCTGAATTGTAGTTAAAGAATGTTTGATTCCATGGGTGTGATCACGAAACAGAGTTCAGAGAGACGTTTCTGGAATGGTCTAAACAAAGACATGTAGTTTTTAGGATGACAGTATACCGATGCCAGAATCATCAGTTTTAGAGCAGTTGAGCTGAGGTAGAGCTGAGTTAGGTAGTGCAGGGGGTTGGTTGCCTCAGTCTCCGCTTGAGTGTGAAATAGAGATTTCGGAGACAAGCCTGATGAAATGTGAGGTTCTTCTGAAGAAGGAAGGGAGATGTTTTAATTTACAGATTCTGAAGAAAGGGACATTAATCCAGACAAAACCTCCAGGGAGGGTCCAGGAAGAAAGTATTCTCTGGAAAGACAGGCGTGCTGGGTACACTCTGGAAGTTTGAGAACGTGCAAGGAAGAGAGCCTACTTCTACAACTGTTTAAAACGTTCAAGGACATAAGCTAATGTTCAGGAATAGTTAACATTTCTCGGATTGAATATTAAACCTCCTCCAAGAAAAACAACTCAACTGCTAAAGTCAGTCCCAGGCTAAGGCCAAGAAAATACTGCTAACTTAGGGTTCTAGGAGAGATATGACTCAGTTAAGTACCATAGAGCTCTCAACCCATAAACTATCCCTTTGTAGTCCTTAACAGTGTAAGAGATTACAAATAAATTTACTGACTCTTTCCTTACGGAAAGGAAATGCCTAAAATCAGGATTCAGCTTTTTAAATTCGGTTTCCATGTGTAACTAGTATAGCTGCTGGGAAATACTGGCTCCTCAAATCATTTTGTAAAACCATTTAAAAAAAAATTTTACTGGAGTATAGCTGATTTACAACATTGTGTTAGTTTCTGCTGTATAGCAAAGTGATTCAGTTATACATATACATATATCCACTCTTTTTTAGATTCTTTTCCCATATAGGTCAGTACAGAGTATTGAGGAGAGTTCCGTGTGCTATACAGTAGGTCCTTATTAGTTATCTATTTTATATATAGTAGTGGTAAAACCATTTTTAAGTGTTTTAGTCTACGACCCAGACAGATGTTCTCAGCATCAAAGAAGTTTTCTAAGTATTGATTCTAAATCTCTTTCGTTAACATAAAAGTAATTAGAACTACTTAAAAATCACACGATTTCTATCCCATGCAAATGGGCAAACACACAAAAAAGGGTATTACATGTGATATGAAAAATTGTGTCTCTAGTTCATCAAATCCAAATCCAGTTTCATATAACCACTCTGAATGTTAAGAAGACATTAAGAAGACGTTGTATCTTAAGTGGACTTTGAAGTATGTCCCCAACAAATTTGGAGTATTAATTATTGCTCATCTCCTATAGTATACAGTTTAATTTCCATTATCTTATAGATGTCTCCTTTTATCCATTATTGACCATTAGTCTTTCTGTCTGGCTAAAGTTGGCATTAGCGAAAGTTTGACTTTAGTCCATAGCATCTACGCACATGTGTTTGATTTGTCAAAACCCAAAGCATAGTGTTCCACATATTTATTCATTTCACTTTGGTGCTGTTAGCCACGTGTGCATTTGCAAAGTGAACTAGCTTTGTGAATGGTCAGACACAGAAAAAAGAAATTTGTAAAGAGAATAAATAAATAATTTGCGTCTTTAAAAAATACCCAAAAAATGCATAGTGTTTCTGTTTAAAAACCTGTAGGATGAGTACATAGGTCTGAAACAAGATTAATTCTTTTTCTATGGAGTAACACTAATCTCACAATTTTTACTCAGCTCCTTTGCCTAAGGGTGAATTCTTCCCCCCAAATCTTGGAGATGAAATTTTTTATAAAAATTGAGGTGAAGTCTACTCGTGAGACAACGTGTTCTTTACCCGACGTGTGTGTGACTGTTTACTTCGGAATGCTTTATATCCCCAAAGTACAGCCATCTTCCGTAAGATAAAAATCCCTATTGAATGCTGTAGCTCAGGAGCTGCAGCTCAGGAGCACAATTTTAAGTTTAAAATTAACCATGGTAGGGCTTCCCTGGTGGCGCAGTGGTTGAGAGTCCGCCTGCCGATGCAGGGGACACAGGTTCGTGCCCCGGTCCGGGAAGACCCCACGTGCCGCGGAGTGGCAAAAAAAAAAATTAACCATGGTTTTAGCAACACTACTGCCATAGCTGCATTTTTGTTTTGTTTCGTTTTCTGACGTTTTTAAACTTAATTCTAATCTTTAACTTTCCAAAGTGAAAAAGAAAATTTCTTTCTACCTGTATTTTTCGTGATAGGGATGAATGATACATTTCCTCTATATCAAGTCTGCAAATTTCTTGTATTTTTTTTCTTCAGTGAACTTACCTCTACCTTCTCATGTTCCCTATTAGAGGGAAAATAGCTCTTCTTTCTTATGATTATTCTTTTTTTACTTTGATGAGCATGCCTCTCTACACTTAAGATTACATTGAACATAGGGGGAAATTAATCTAAAATTGCACGTTATACTTTTAAAATATTTTATTTATTTTGTCTGCGTCAGGTCTTAATAGTGGCATGAGGGATCTTCCATTGCGACGCACGGGCTCTTTGTTGCAGCACTGGACTTCTCTCTAGTTGTGGCGTGCGGGTTTTCTCTTCTCTAGTTGTGACGCGCAGGCTCCAGAGTGCGTGGGCTCTGTAGTTTGTGGATGCAGGCTCTCTAGTTGAGGCACGTAAGCTCAGTAGTTGTGGCATGCGGGCTTAGTTGCCCTGCGGCATGTGGGATCTTAGTTCCCCAACTAGGGATTGAACCTGCGGCCCCCGCATTGGAAGGCAGATTCTTTACCACTGGACCACCAGGGAAGTCTCACGTTATATTCTTAATATCCTCATTTGCCTCCCCCATTAGACTCTAGGATCCTTGAGACTAGGAGACATTTCATATTCATTTCATATGCCCAGTGCCCATCTGATGTGTAGTTTATCAAATATCAATTCAAATTTAATGAGCCAGTGAATAACTTCATCAGGTCAAATTGTAGAAGGTTGGCTTTGGAAACTAATCAGGACGCTGAGGGTTTTTTTAAGGATTTCTCGTTGATCTTTCTCCTCCATTCTGAAGGTGTCTGAAAGGTACCAGAGGGAAGGCAAAAACTCCAAAATATTGGCTCTCAAGTCTGTTTTCATGAGAACTACTGTGGCTCGTTGCCATACACATTCAGGCGGATGTTAATAAACACTAACTAGAGTAGATTGTGACTATTCTCATCCTTGAACAGATTAAACAAGGTCAGCTGCAGCGAGGGCACTTTACTATAATAATCCAATAAATACTTTTGAAATGATGCTTACTTTTGTCTTTTGCGATAAGTCCAAGAGTAAAGCCAAGTTGAGTAGAAAATAAAGAACACCTCCCCTTCTCCCCAATACCGAGCAAAAATTCCAGAGATTTTGCCAAAACTCCCCATAGATTTATCACTTGATAGGAGACATTGTACAGAGAACTACAAAATCTCCTTTACTCTCTAAGGGCCAGATGTTACTGTCAAATTGTAACCATTTGAGGCTCCACGTGAACGCACGTTGCACAGTCAACTCTAAGTGCACACAGAAGGCGCAAAATATAGAAGTTGTGACCCAACCCAGGCTTTTTCTAAGCTGGAGAAAAATTAGCACTAGCTACTTACTTATGATGGATGGTTTCTCCTCTTTACTAAGGCCTCCCACCACAAGGGGGCAGGATCATCCTCAACTGAGGAAGCCATTAAAACAGGAAGACTCTCAGCCCAGTAACAGTGGTATAGGCAATAGGCGTGAGATTTGTATATAGCTACAGCTGAGTCTCATCCTCACATTGTTGAACCAACATTTGATCTGAAATTCTTCAAACTTCAGACACACCTTCCTATCTAATTACCAAAAACATTCCTTAGGGAGATCAAATAATTTTTTGACCACTTGGTGTTAGAGAATGCTCTGAACTCAACTTCCGTATAGGTATGTCACTAACTGAGAGTTGACCATTCATTTTAAATTGAACTAGAAGTCACAGTTTTCATAGAAAGCCACCCTGAATAACCACCAAGAATTGTTATATGCCAGTCACTCCAGCCATTCAGTTTCAATGAAGAGGTCAAGTTCAGAAGGGCTTGGAGTGGGTATGAGAAGTTAGCTAGATGATCACAAAGACAGACATGGTGCTCTGGAAGAAAGGCTGCAGAATAAATGAGAACACCAGAACATCACACCTGGTAAAGGCAAATCCCTCCTCCCACCACAGAGTCTGGCAGAAAACTTTGGCAAAATAACTTTAAGGGTCAGGATGCGGGGTGGAGAGTCATAAGCAGAGAGACTGAGTGCAGGATCTAGGTTCATAAAAAGTACAGAAATCTGTTGGCTGATCCAGCCTAATGACAAATCACAAAAATTATATAGTTGAATTAGTGAGAACGGCCACCTTTCCTTGATTCTATTAGGTTAAACCATATGAAATTGTTGCTATTTGACTGGTTTTGACTGACAAAAACTCAAGTCCATATGGTTCAACCTAACAGTATACACCACACTGAGTGAATGCTATGAAGATGCTCTGACTCCAGCTATCCTGGTGATACGGGTATGATGGAGGATTTGCATCTAGAGATCAGAGACTGTTATTTTACATTCCCTGGAGCTCTTGGTGTTGCATTGAGGAGCCTCAGGGACATCCTGGGAAGACAGGGAGTGGGTTGGGAGGCCATGTGAATGAGGCATCGGCACTCCAGTCAGAAGTACCATTTTGTCTGCTTCCTGTTGTAGGATTCCACGTGGATAAGATCTGATTTGTAAAAGAAGAGGGAGAGGGTCTTAGGCTTTTTTTTTTAAAGGTTCAAAACCTATAGCACATACAGTTCATTTTTTAAAGGGACCAAATATAAATCTTGACATTCTGAAATACTGAAGTTTTAAGACTAAATCTAGAGCACCATGAACAAGTGTGTTGATTACCTCATTTCATGAAATGCAAGAAAGAATTTTCATTCTTGATGATGGTAGTCTCCCTCCAGCTGGGTTAATGTCATATTCAAATATATATATATATATATATATATATATATATTCAGAACTGCACTGTGAAATTTCAGAGACTGAAAATGAAAAGCATATTTCTCAGCACATAAATGAAAGTGAATCTGGGTAAATGGTTATATACAGAGAAAAAGGTCATCTTTTGAGACTTTAAACTACTTGGGACAAAGGGTCAAAAAGGATATCGTTCAAATCACAAGTCAAAAAGAATTCCTGTCAGTTTGTACAGTACATGACATGGAGTTGCTGCTGGCCTTCCTGGTTCATGGCTGTATTTGGAGTGTTTACGTAGAGACTGGACAGTTTATATAATCTGAGTTGTGTCTACTTATTCAATTTGATACTTTTTTTTTTTTTTTTTTTTTGCGGTACGCGGGCCTCTCACTGTTGTGGCCTCTCCCGTTGCGGAGCACAGGCTCCGGATGCGCAGGCTCAGCGGCCATGGCTCAGGGGCCCAGCCGCTCCGCGGCATGTGGGATCTTCACGAGCCGGGGCACGAACCCGTGTCCCCTGCATTGGCAGGCGGACTCTCAACCACTGCGCCACCAGGGAAGCCCCTCAATTTGATACTTTTTAATGAATTTGGTTCAGAAAGCAGTTGAGGTAATAGAGCAATAGGTTTATTTATTAAATTTTCTCCAAATGGTGGGGAAAATTCATCAGTCAGCTCAGGCAGAAGATGGATCTGGTTGCACTTGTATGGATACAAGCATAAACATAAGCGCCCCTATCTCCATGAGCTGACTTAGGCCATAAAGGACTCTTTGGGAAGTTTAAAAACAAATATCTTTTTAGCAGGATACCATATTTAATTTTAAATGTTAAATGACTGAGCTTATCCTGTGAGCTGTTATTTTGTGAGCTGTGAAATGCCCCTAAAATGTTAACTTTCATTTAGAAATGAGAGTTAACATTTTAGGGGCCTTTCATGTCTCACAAAAGAAATGAGGGTTTTAAAATTCTTTTTTAGTAAACAGCCAGGAGATCTGTCTTGCCCTAGACTGCTATGAGAATGCAAAAACGATCTACATGAAGTTTGTGCTGGGGAACAGAAGTACCTGTTGACTCAGCAGTGGTCTTATGATTTTAAAACCAAGGGGACAAAACCACCTATTGCTAGCTGGCAGTAAAACAAAAAATATAATTAGATTAAAAGCCTACTGCTTACATAAAACCAAAAGACCCATCTGCACGGAGATCCAAAGAAGGACTATTTTCTTTCAAAGGTCAACGTAAGACCCTTTGCATAATGATCATCCTTACTTTACTATACATTGTACCTCATTTTTTAAAAAAAAAAAAATTGAGTGGTTAAGCCCAGTTCAAGCCTCTTTTCATTTAATGTTTAAATTAGTATTAAAATGAACTACTAATGTTCAGGTTCTTTGTTATGAAGGATTTTCTTTCAGTACCTACTAGAAGGGGTAGCTTAGCTGTCTAGGCATCAGCTTTGAAATACCTAGACTCCCTGGAACCATAGGCTGGATTCTCAGGAGGGCTGGGGAGCCCCTTAATTATACTGAAATAAATTTCCTACACCAGTGTCTTTCTACAAAATCTTAAAAACCAAAATACTCTGCGGACATTAAAAATTCAGTAACTTTTTCCCTTTCATTGGGAGAAATACTGGTTTGCTATATGATCTCAGAAATCCCAAAATAGGTTCTTTCCTTTTTCACATCCTTTGCACTTTCTTGGCGTGCTGTATCCTAAGCTATTTACCGACTTTAACAATAGTATTTATTTGTTCAAAGATTGTACTTTCAATTTGTCTGAACTAGTCCAATATAAGGGTTAACCTGCAGGAAACTGCACATTGAAGTCCCCGTGGTTAGAGAGGGCCCTTCTTAATCTTTTCATGATTCATTCAGTTGATGGGTTTTTTAATTCTCTTCACAGTTTTATTTTAACATTATATTAATTCAAAGCATTTCTTCAAAGTCCTTTGTTGTTGATGTTCTTTTGTTCTGGGAGGAAGCTCTCTGCCACCCATTGGATTTTAGAAGTTAAAATGCAACCGCGGAATGAGAGATTTTCATTACAAGCTATTTGAAAAGTGTAACAATCTTATAAGGAACTCAAAATCTGAGTGCCTGGAAAGGTTGGCATGCCAGGTCTACAGAGCACCTAAACTGTATAAATTCCCCGTATGCACAGACTTAACTAGAAATGGAACCATCAGAAGTGTCTAAATCAGGGGACTTCCCTGATGGCACAGTGGTTAAGAATCCACCTGCCAATGCAGGGGACACAGGTTCGATCCCTGGTCCAGGAAGATCCCACATGCCGCAGGGCAACTAAGCCCGTGTGTCACAACTTCTGAGCCTGCGCTCTAGTGCCCACACACCACAACTACTGAGCCTGCGAGCCAAGGCTACTGAGCCCACAAGCCACAAATACTGAGCCCTCATATCACAACTACTGAAGCCCACGTGTCTAGAGCCCGTGCTCAGCAACAAGAGAAGCCACTTCAATGAGAAGCTCCGTGCACCGCAATGAAGAGTAGCCCCCGCTCGCCGCAACTAGAGAAAGCCCGCGCGCAGCAACAAAGACCCAACGCAGCCAAAAATAAATTTTTTTTAAAAAGTGTCTAAATCAGGAGCTTGGAGGGCTTTGCTATCTGTTCAATAGAACAGTCGTTGTGAAACCCATGCCTTTAAAAGGGATGTCCTCAGACACTCCACAGCAGGTAATAAGGGCAGAATCTCCAAGCGGGGAGGGGGAACAGCTGGACCCTGCAGGCCTGCCTCTTGCACCCCAGGGTTCACTCTCCATCAGCAGCCTAGGAGAATCAGAGCTAGCCCTGCTGACAAAACCATGAGGCTTCCTGGCTGTGGTAGGAGTGGGGTGGGGAGGGGAACCCTGAGACATCCCAAGGAGAAGACTGAACCTGGAGGTGGAAACCAAGGCTGTGAAGTATAGCTTATCCTCCTGGGTTGAATCGGATTTGACTGTTTTTAAAAGGTTGAGAATGGGTTTCCTCAGTGCATTATATGGGAGATTAAGAGAATTAGGAGACCCTGGTTGTTTCAGCTTTAGAAAATGATCTCGTGGAAGTTATTTAAATTCCCTCTGCCTTAGTTTCCCTGTGAGCAAATGAAAATAACAAGACCTGGGTCCTTCCAGTCACAAAAGGGCAGATGTTGAAAACAGAAAAGATTTTAGCTTCTATGTGGGAGATGCATGTGTAAAATATTACTCATTTATTAAGGCACAGGGAGATATACAGCTAACCACACTCAAGATTAATATACACAGTTGATATTATCCGTTTTGTCTTAGAAAAATGTAGTGGTCGACCATGCTTCTAATGACAAGAACCCTGGGGGGCCACTGGTTTCTAGGTATCTAAGCTAGCAGATGCCCCAAGGAAGATAAGAGATTTGCAGTTTGTTTGGTGTCCCCCAAAATTTCCAGACAGCAGTTCGTTTCGTTTCCCATTTTATGAATGTATTGTGCTTTCATCTGCATTTTCTACCAAAGCCATTCATAAGAATAAAAGCAACACAAAAGAACAACAACAGAAAACGTTCTCGGCACAGTCTGGAGCCATTGGGTGCCAGGGGCTGGGAAAACATCCTGGCAGCCAGAACCCCAACCAGCATTGAAAGTCCTCAAGGGTCTGTTTGTTTGGTGGTCGGAAAAGTATGAAGTGCTGTGTGGAAGGGCAGCTGGTAGAAGTTCTGTGACACGAACTAGGCCGGGAGCCAGGGCTGGCAGGGTTTCAGACATTGTCTTTCCCCTCATTGAAGTGTCAGGACCTAATTCATGGAAAATTGGGTGAGCTGGCAGCCCTTTCAGAGGATTTCATTGAGACCCGCAGTGTGCAGGAGACACATGAATGTGGGCTCCTAGGCCAAAAAGGGAGGGGGACTTCTGAGCAGTAGGAACCGGTCAGCCTGCAAGAATGTGTGAGGATTTGAAATGGTTTGGGAGTAAACATGTGTACAGGTGCAATCAGCAGGAAAAAAGAGAGGGGAGAAGAGTGGTCCGTTCTTACAAATGACTCTTTTGAAATGAATACTCTCTTAGCACACACATTTGAATCCTAAGAGGCAAGAAGTCCTAATCATCCTTGGTTGGATTCCACCTGGAGAAAACATCATCTCAAAACCTGGGCTTTTATGATGTCATCTCTACTGTGGTTTAAACTCAAACTTTTTTTTTTCAGTAAACAAAAGTATTTTGCCATCTCTTTTATTTTTATCTTGTTCATCTAAAAAAAAAAAAAAGCTCTGATGATTTTTATAAAACACGTTTACTATAGTGGCAATAAGACATCACACCATCACTGAAATTCTGAAAGAAAATGAATAGAAGCTCTACCCCTTCACAATATAGTGAATTTACCTTAACTTCTGTAGCAATTTTATTTCTTTCATTTGTACCACAGAAGCATGTCACTGCCCACATCAAAGTGGTTCAGTTCTGTTTGCAAATCTCAGGGATGTGTAGATAGAATAAATAAGGCTTATATTCAGACATGAGAGTGAGTACTGGAAGTAATCCATTAAAAAACTTGGGCTTCAGATCCACCTTTTACAACACCAAAGAATAACTTAAATATTTTTCTAATACTCTAAATATTGGACAGTTAATTTAGGCTGAGTAGAAAAAAGTTTCCTCAGGTATTTTACTCAAAAGAGGGGAGTTTTGCACTACATCCAGAATTAAATACATATAGATGATAAAGATACACAGATATAGGTGTAACAAAATATTCTGCAAATGGTAACATCAAGAAAGTGAACAAACCCACAGAATGGAAAAAAATACTTGCAAATCATATTCTGATAAGGGATATGTATCCAGAACATATAAAGAACCCTTATAACTCAATAATGAAAAGCCAAATACATTTTGAAAAGATTTGAATAGACATTTCTCTAAAGAAGATATACCAATGGCCAGAAAGTACATGAAAAGATATTCAACATCACTAGCCATTAGGAATATTCAAATTGGAACCACAATGACATTCACCTTCACACCCAGTAGGATGTCTATCATTAAAAAGACAGACAATAACAAGTGTTGGCACATATTGGGAGAAATTGGAATCCTCATACATTGCTGGTGGGAATTTAAAATGGTGACGCTGCTTTGAAAAACTGTCTGGCAGCTCCTCAAAAAGTTTAACGTACAGTTACCTTTGTGACCCAGAAATGCCACTCCTAGCTATGTACCTAAGGGAAATGAAAACATGTACACACTAAAACTTATACATGAAGGTTCATAACAGCATTATTCATGATAGCCAAAAGTTGGAAACAACCCAGACGTTCATGAACTGATGGATGGGTAAACAAAATGTAGCATATCCATACAATGGAATATTATTTGGCCATAAAAAGGAATGAATTACTGATGCATGCTATAACAGAATGATCCTAGAAAACATTATGCTAAGTGAAAGAAGCCCATATATTGTATGATTACAAAAGATACAAAAGACCATATATTTACATGACATGTCCAGAATAGGCAAATTTATAGAGAAAGAAAGTAGATTAGTGATTGGTTAGGGATGGGAGGTTGGCTAGGGAAGCAGGAAGGAATGGAGAGTGGGTGATAATGGATACAGGGTCTTTCACAGGAGGTGAAATTATTCTAAAATTAGATAGTGGTGATGCTTGTACTACCCTCTGAATATACTAAAATACTTTGATGTTTACACTTCATGTGGGTGAATTTTATGGAATATAAATTATATCTCAGTAAAGCTGTTTTTTTAAAAAACCAAAATATTAATAAATTAGGCCCTTTCACTTCCTAAGTTTTGTGATATACAGGCTAAAACAAAGTGAATAGAAGAGCAAGTTTATTTTGATGTAATTGGTATGTATTGCAGAACCTTAGTTGGGAATTGTTTTAATGGAGATAACCTGCACTGTATTTCTTTAACATGTGAAGATAATGAATAAACACCCTTTAACCTGAAATAAACCATCTGAACCTTGAAATTTTTGTCTTTGCAGACAAGTGCCTATGTTTAAAACATGTATACTTGATTATTTTCATTATGTGTGTTTCCTTTTAAATTATAACGATTCTTTTCTTTCTTTCTTTCCTTCTTAGCCTCAACAAGTTGTTCAGAAGAAGCCTGCTCAGGTAAGAGATGGTCATTATGCTTTTTTTCCCCAGTTAATATAAATAGTGAAAAAAATATGACCCCAAATTAAACCTTTAATTAGTATTTTTCTAGTCTTGTGTCAGCATTGTAGTATTCTTGAAAATTGGTTGTATCCTTCAGACAAAGTCAAGAATACATAGACTGAGATTTTTAAAAATTCGAAAAGATCAAGGCCTGAAGTATACAGAACAAATAAAAATACTTTAAAAAATAAAACCTTTTAGTGCCTCATATAAAACAAATACTTAATCTTATCATGTGTTTTGCCAACTCTTAAACATCAAGTTTTGTCCTTTCCGTCTCACTATCCATATTCCGTTGACCCGATACAGGACTTATTAGCCACAAAATATATCATGATCCATGACCGGAAACATATCTATTCATTGAATTATTCCATAACATTTGGTGATCCCAAAACACTCCCAAAGAAGACTGGGAAATTGGGAAATGGTTATACTAATTTTGCTATTGATGAACTCTCAGGTCTCACTTCAGGCTGAATCACAGTCTCTAACATCTTTGGCAACATCAAAATTAGGAACCAGCTTTACTTCTCTTGTTCCGTATGCCTGGAGTTCCTTGTCCCAACTATAATCTGTACATAGAAGCATAAGAATCATGCTTATTGAGGAAGTATATCTTGAAGAATAAATTAACCATGATTGCTAAGTATGCGATCTTTATTAAAATATGAAAATATCTTGCTGTTCTCCCTTTCTGGGTTGAAAGAGATGCCCGGGAGATCTAGGTACATCATGCAGAACCTGCCGAAGTTATTTAGCAGTGTCATGGGTTACCAAGTTCTTTGTAGATTTTTCATATAATTTATCCATGGGATCTTTTCCTTAGAGGTCTCTAAAACTGTACCTTGCACCAGGTTCTCTTGGGACAATGTTGCCTTGCCTGGCAAAGACCATTCAGACAATCTCCTGTGTCTACTATTCTTTACAAATGCAGCTTGAAAGAGAAATGAAGCTTCTAAACAGATATAAAAGCACACAGGGGAAATGCATCTGAATAATTACACATGTGCTTTAAATAGAATAAAAACAGAGTTTCCATGAAAAAAAAATCATCCTCCTAGCTGTTCCCTTTCCCGAAAGCCAAGAGTTGGGGGCACTAAAAATAAGTACACTGTGTTCAAGTGTTTCTATGCAATATTAAACAAAACAAAATATAAACCAAACTTGACATTTTTAAGTAGGAGATCCCAAATATATTTAGCCTCTCATGCTTCATCAGTAAGGAAATCAGTAAGGAATTTTTTTTAAAAAGAGCAAATGAATTTATAAATCTGTGCATTGGGGTCAAAGGAGACTGCAGTGTTCGCTGTTGCATCGTGGGCTGTGAACAGTAGATTAATAATCTTATGGGGTCTGTTAACAACTTTGATTCAGTCTCTGTTCTTGGGGTTTAGGGAAGATAAGGCGAACGAAAACTTAGTCACGTGCATCTGAGAAATGTGTAGTCTGCTTCAGAGGTTCTTACCCTTGGCTGCCCATGAGAATCACCTACAGATAATATAAATATAATTATATATATATACACACATATACATACATACATATATATATACAGTTGTATACTATATGCCATATACAGTTGACCCTTGAACAACATGGGTTTGAACTGTGATGGTCAACTTATACGTGGATTTTTTCAATAAATACTACAGTACTATCATAGTTGGTTGAATTGGTGAATGCAAAATCACAGTTACGGAGTAAAGGCCAACTGTGAGACTGGAGCGTCTGAAGAGTTTGGTATCTGAGGAAGGTCCTGGAACCAATGCCCCTCGGATACTGAAGGACAGACAACTGTGTGTGTGTGTGTGTGTGTGTGTGTGTGTGTGTGTGTCTGTGCCCATGCGTGTGTATGGACCCTACCCAGTGATGATTTTGGTATCTGTGGTGGGTCCAGGAACCAATCCCCCACAGATGCTGAATTGACTGACAGCTCTGTGCGTGTGTGTGTGCGTGTGTGTGTGTGTGTGTGTGTGTGTGTGTGTACATCCTGAACCCTACCCAGTGGTATGTGCTGGAACCAGCCCTTGTGAGGCAGCTGTGAGTATCTCTTCCAAATTTTATATTTACTGATGTCAAGTAGGTAACTTGAAATCCACTATGGTAGGAGTATTTACACCATGGAACTTGGAAAATACTACAAATCAGGACTTTTTTTTTTTACTGGAGAGCAAGTTGTTGAACATTTACCTACACACCACTAGCCCCACCCTTCAGTGATTCTGATTATTTGGTCTGGAAACCCAAGCATTAGTATTTTTTATGAACTCCTCAAGTGAGTGTAATGTAGAGCCAGGGATGAAGATACTCAGTGAACACACATGAGGAGACATTTGAACATTTGTTGAGCAAATGAGCACAGAATATCAATCTATATGACGCACAATGGGATACAGATGAATGAGTGGAATGCCATGTGTTGCTTAAAGGGATGATCCCCAGAAGAGTTTCAATTGTGTTGTTGTTGTTTAGCTACAGAAGAGAAAATAAAGACATAGATTAGGGAAAGAGAGGAAGATGTTACAGATGAGATGAATGGCATATTCAAAAGTAAAGAGCCAGAGACAGATAAATCATTGGTGGAGATTATCAATGTGGCTGAAACTGACTGCAAATTGGGCAGTAATATACAAAAAAATGATGTGACATCATAAATGTTTGTCCTAAGAGAATCAATCATATCAAAGAAACCACAGATGGATTGGGTTGGTCCTCACTGATCAATCTGGCTGTGTTACAGACCTACAGATCCTGCTCCAGATTTGCCCTTGAAAGGAGAGTTCAGACTCAGAAAAAAGAACATGATGAGCTCATTGGGCTTCCTAATCTATATTGTCTAAGGACACAGTGATGAATTATATAAACATGGGGACTACACAGAAGTTCATGGAGGATAATGTAAATTTTACATCACATTCAAAAGAATCTCTTCCTTTTCCATCTGTTTCTTTCAAAATACCCTCCCAGATGGCTTTTCCATGTAGCAGTCTGGATTAACTCAGGCTCATATCCTTTCTTCATCAACACTACTTTGAAGGGTTACATTCAGGTCCTGTTTTGAGGTGGTGAAAATTTTAGCACGATTAAATATTTTACATCCCAAGAAAAGGACTCAGCAGTGCCTAAGGAGACCTAGGTTTTGCTTTCTGGCCCCATCAATGGGTGAATTAATCTCTCTGTTCCCTATGTATCCATCTATGAACTGGGATAAAAACAATGCATCTTACCTTACTCCCAAGAACATTTTGAATAGACTTGTATACATTCCAGGGAGTATTATTACATTCTGACTTATTTTTGTATGCTAGGTTTTTTATTTCCAGAGATTTGTATTCTCAAAAACGTTAGAATTCTAATTGGTTCAAAACTACTATCTTTTTGACCTCAAGTGTTTTCACTGCATGTTTTTAAAATAAGGATTTTTTTAACTTAGGGGAAATTTTATGGTGATGGCTGCATCCTATCATCAGGACTAAAGCAGTTAGAATCACTTGGCTTGTATGTAATTCCATATGTGTGGAAGTACAAAGACTCTCTTCTGAAGTATCCTAATGCCATCAAATTCTGAAACCTCAGAACTTCAAGGATGCCACTTCTTGAAACTGGGTTACAGAAAGTCACAATTCATTCTAAGGAGACAAATTCAGGATTATGATAAATCTTATTCATGTGCATTTGTGTATATAAGTGCATGCATCTTGAGAGGAATAAAAATTTAAGGAAAACCCTACCACAGGGGTTTGTGCTTGGGAAGTCCACCAGGTACCATCAGCTGCAAACCTTAATAATCTTAAAAATCTAAAGGGGAAAACCTCTAATATTTACGTTAACTGTTTTTTTTTTAAAGTCCCAAACCAGTGAAAACAAAGCTTACCGGAGAACTCTACTGTATTTTCATTTAAAGTGATAAAGTAAGAAATTAGCTAATTTCCTAGTTTTTTAGCAATTTGAAAGTTGATTTCTCAGCCACATGGATTACATTCTCAACTTGAGTAGGCAACAGTGGTAGGTTTTGTTTCTGCTACTGTTGTTTTTAATAAGAGAAATCCCATAGTGTATCAGGTTATTATTATTGATAGAGGGGGCTTTGTTTCTCAAGTTTTTATTTTGATAAGAAAAAAATCTCACTCCATCTCAGACTTCTGAAAAGATCTTGCTGGTTTATTAGATATCTTATTGTCTCTTGATTTCCCCCTTTTAAGGCTTTAAACTGAGATTAGAAGTGAGTCCTTATATATAATTCAGACATATTTTCTCACCTGAGCCCTACCCAAAGGGTAAAAACAGCTTTTAAAAATCCTAAGTTCTCCTTCCTTTCAACCCAATTTCCTCATTGTTGTACAGCCCTGGCAAGCTACACCTCTAGCAATTAAGACAGGTAGACACCTGCTCCTTTTCAACTTCCCAGTGAGAGAACTGGAAAGTTTTCAGTTTCTAAAAGACTGGAAACAAAGCTTTCTGTTTCAAAATAGAGCTTTTACCCGGGAGTAACATTTTCTGTGGGTGGTGTGTATCGGAGCAAAGAAATTTCAGTAAGCCTTGGTTATCATGGGATTTTTCCCCCCTTAAAAAAAAAAAAAAAAGCTGAATGTTTTTACAGAGACTTCAAGGGCAGTTTTAAGGATGTTTATATTTCAGACAACCTAAACATTGTTTAGAGCAAAATGAGAGATTTCATTTTGGGACAAGCAGGTTGATGAATTGCAGTCAACATCTTGTTCTCAAAGAAGGCATTTTTCCTGGGGGCTTTCAGTCTAGACATACAAGGGAGGAAGGAGAAAGAAGGCAGAGTTCTCACTCTCACACTCATCCTTTACGTGGTATCTTGGCCAGTACAGTCAATAGTTCATCATAAATCAGACTCGAAGAAAAGAGGCACTCTCTACTCACTCAGGGAGAATAGTGATTTATACCGCTTAAGTCATAAAGAGTACTGATTTAGTTATTTTCCAACTTAAGCCCTTTCAAGCTGGTAAAACATTTTGTGGGCCAGTAAATGTTTGGTACCAACTGGCAAAACATGAAGAATTGTATCAAAGCCTGCCGAGTGGGACTGTTTTGTCGTATAGGGAATACTTTTTAATTTAACCTCTGACCTCTGACATTGCAAAGGTCAAGGGAGGAGGACAGCCAAGTAGAAAGCAACATTTAACCCCTTTAATAAAGTAGCTCAAGGATATAGCAGCACGGGGGTAGGGCAGAGGAAGCGTATCAAGATGATGATTAACCGTAAACATATGAAGTCATTAGCTTAGTTGTAATAAAGGAATATTGGCAAGATGAAGTCAGCTGTTTCTTGGCAGGGAATGTCTTACAGAGATGACATAAACTTCTAACGGAAGTGAAAGGACATCACTCAATTTGGGGCAAGATATAAAACTCCAAAAGGCAAAATATAGTATTTCTGGACTTGACGGATTTCCTATAGGAGTTTTTTTTTTTTTTTTTTTTTAAGTGTGATTGTTTTTAACTGTGTGGTAAAGCCTGTGGATTAGGCTAAAAATAAAATGGCCATGTCTGCCTGCTTTTCTAGGCATGTTGCAGAATGCTTTTCCTGTGCATTTTGATGTGAATTGGATGAAAAACGATTATTTATTCAATATGTAAGCTTTCTTCTTATTATCCAAACTTGCTGACCAAAATTAATATGAATAAAGAGTAACTGGATTTAAAACATGGCCTGTCTAAGAAATTCCTTAATGTTTGAATAGAAATATGTTGCTTTATCCAAGAAACTTTCTGTACCTTCAGAGAATGTTTGCTGGACACTGAAATGTCTTATTGAAGAATTATTTGTTAGCTTAGTATTATTACTGATATTTTCATAATCTTATTCAAAAGTCCTATCTCAGGATAATGAAAAATGTTTGGTGCAATAATGATTAAAATCCAGAAATGTTCTTGTTCCCTGGCAACAAATACAAGTTATGAAAAATCTTTTACACATGGAAAACAAAGAGAAAAGGTTCTCCTAATCTGTGCCATTCATAAACATATCCAGAATATAACCACTAAGCAGCCTTTAATCTATCCACTTTTATTTAAAACTACTCTGCATAAAAGGAAGGACATTCCTCAACAATTTTGGAAATGTTGAAATGAATTTCCTTCTTCTGAGTGCTTCCTTCATGCAAAAATCTTTAGCTATTTTTTAAACATGAGACTCCTCAGCACGAATTAGATCTGGCATGGAAAATTGATCAAGCTTGTGATCCTCAGAAATCATGACTTCCAGGATCCTGAGACTTGCAGTTAGTTTATACAGAAAATGAATTCCCTATCTGAAAAATGAGACTCCCTCCTGAAGATATTTTTAAATAGCCTTTCATCCCAGGAAAGAAATTCGTAGTATCCCAGGGATAAATATTACCTCTGTTTACAATATTTTCAGAGGCATGAATGAGACAAACAGGAGTGTATTTTACAAATCTAAGATGTCTTATTTTGTTTTATTGAGGAGACATTGTTTAATAATAGGGTTTTTTTTTTTCCTTTCTTTCTCAACAATCTAGCATTGAATCACAGGTAAAGAAAGAAACACAGAATGAGTAGCTATAATTAATCATCATAGCTCCACACCGTAGTCTTACAGGATTTTTACTCTTTTTTTCAAAGTTTTCCCATTTGGTTGTCACATTTTTTCTCACACCCTGCTGGGCAGCGAGATGAGTATTCTCATTACCGGTCTGACACAGTGAGAATAAGGCACAAGTTATACACCCATTAATGCCAGGGTTGGTGCCTGTGGTCAGTGACATCTAGGATCAACCTTCTTTACTTCAAATATCCCCCAATAAGACCTTATACTGGCTTTATTACATTGATGGTAGCACATGCAAGGTAGATGCTTGTGTATTTGTGTATATTGGATTGGCCAAAAAGTTTGTTCGGGTTTTTTCCGTAACATCTTACGAAAAACCTGGGCGAACTTTTTGGCCAATCCAATACATAAAACTAAAATTTAAAAAAAAAACAAAAAAAGATCAGGTACAAATACCATAAATATCCCAACTTCTAAAGTCTCCTTTTGAAAAACATATTTCCCCCCTACCGTTTCTACCAGAATCCCTTGCACTTGCCTGATCATAGGGTTTGAGTAGGTTCCAGTGGATATGGTTTTTAAAATGCGATATAAAGTTTTCCTAGTTGGAGGAAATGATCACTTTCCATTAAATTAAACAGCCCCAGTCCGTTTAAAATTAAAATATCTGACCCAGAAATAGAAAGAGTCCGCTTTGTGGTCTTGAGGGCCACTTAGCTGCAGATGGAACTTGAAAACTCGTTTCTGGTCACTGCTGCTGAGGAGAGCCCACTATTTCTGTTCAGGCGGGATTGGCTCGAGATAGTCACGACGAACATGAAACACTCGTGAGTGTGGCATTCCAAGTGCTTAAGGAACTGGACATACTAAGATGACAAAAAGAATGTCATTAAACCATAACTGCGCTTTCTAAATTACCAGGTATTGGTAGGTTTACTGGCAAGACAGCTTAAATTACAGATGTATTTGTAGCCTGCAGCATTTTATGATAAGAGAGTTACAGAATTCTTTGCAACCAAGGGGAAAAAATAAGGATTTATTAAAGCTGGCGTGGACGTCTATGACTTTGCACTCCTTATACACACAAAGAGGGGCATCATGGTGACAGCACTCCTAAAGCTTGAGGGGAGAGTATTTCCACTTCTCGGTTCCATTTAAAATTCACTGGCCTCCTTTCCACTGCAGATCTACTGTTTAGTCTGCCTCTGAAAATTAAACCCAGAGCTTCAGCTGTCACATTAAACACTGAACCTTCCTCCAGCACACACCCTCACCCGTGCCTGTGTGGTAACATCTATGGTTAAACGCCTGAGACATTGAAAAATTCCAGCCAACATTAGGGGGTCAGGGTGGATATTGGGATGTCTTCTTCCTCCTTTTGAATAAGTTAGCAGAAGTGTACCCAAGGATATACACCACATGCATTGTGCTGAACCAAATTAAAAGGATAGAGATAGGTGCAAACTATATATCTAGGTTTCAGTGGGGGTTTTCTTCCACAAGCGTAATGAAAGCAATGAAAGAGTTACACTTATTAAATTCCTTTCTGGGGGCAACAAAAGAAAGACTAAGGCAAAATGAGTGCAATTTTTCCAGTAGTAGTAATAGAAATATAGTTCTCCAACTCTGCCCATTTTCTTTTCCTTCTCTTCAGTTTTCTGCCCCAAAAATCCATGTTTCACCCCAGTGTGGTACAGCCTCAGTGGTCTTTGTAAGGTAACTGAGTGGATGGCTGGGGGCTCTTCTGTATTTAGAGGGCTTAGTGGCTGGTGGTACTCATGAAAATGTCACTATGCACTTTCACTTTGAAAAGTCCTTTTATCCTACATTCGTGAAGCCCCATTCCAACGGTAAGCCTCCTTACCAGACTGTGGCTGCTTGGCCTTCCCATCTCACCAGCCAGCGCCTAATGAGATGTGGAGGATGCTTGGCTACGGTCTCTCCACCTCCTTAGTGCCTCAGAGCTGCTCTTGGGGGGCTACCCAAGGTCAAAGATCCTTTGGGCGTATGTTGCGAACATGAAGCGATTTAAATAAATATCTCAAGTTGCAAGCTATCACCTGCAGTAATGGCAGTGTCTTCTAAGTTAACTGAGGAGGATTGAATCTCAAGGGTCCCTACCAACCACTCTGCTATGAAAGTAAGATCCCTGGGGGTCGTCAGAACCTGCCGCTTATTCCCTTCGTCACCGGGTCCTGTCCACTCTTCGCACCGCAGAAGGGCCCTGTGTGAAGTCTGGTCAGCCGTGACAGGGCAGCTGAAGGTGGATTTCCCGACTCCATCTTCATGCATCCGTGACCCACATGGCTCCTGGGAGGGAAAGCAAGAACTCATCTCTCCCAGCCTTATCTCGCAATCTGCTGTCAAATCACCTGCCCCAATTCAGTAAATGAATCGTGGAACCAAAACAAAACAGCGAAGAGGGTTTTTCTTCTCTTAATTACACGCACACTTTTGTCACAGCAACCATACGTGTAGCAAAAGGCCAAGTCACTGGGAAGGTGAGAACTGGGTCTTGCAGAGGTGAGAGGTGCCACGTGCCCCGCCAACATCATCCACTTGGCAGCCATGCCGTCCTTTGGAGGATGGCCAGTCAGGGCTATGCCAGGAAGAGAGAGCTCTCCAAGAACCAAACATTGAGAAAACCATCGTTCTGAGCGTGTGAGAGCTGCATGACCTCCAGAAGTTTGACGGAGTGAGGCTCCCACCCTCTGACATCCTAGTTATGTACCCAGTACTAAGTGACAGCTAGTAGTAGAAGCATTTCAGTGTCGGTGGAAATAAAACAACTCTCCGTGTTGTGTTAAGAACCGTTAAATAAAGGAAACAATATGAGGATGAGGGACCATCATTTTCAGCTGAGTTGTGTCTAAGGGATTTGAATAAACCACTTACATATCAGGAGTTTCAAGAGCTCAAATCAAGCAGAGTTTCTGGGAAGGTTTTGAAAAGCTGATCACATTCCATCTACTACAAGGTCTTTGTAAGTTCATGGCCTGAAAATTGGACTTCCTTCCGGATTTGGAAGTACTTTGGTTTCCAGATAGTCTAGAAAAATCGAGCAGTTAGCAATGGAATAATTACAGTTCCATCCAGGGGGGTTTCCAGCTTGACTGCGTTCTATTAATTTGTTAACCAGGAGAAGAAGGAATCACATATATCTGCCGGCGTGTAATCTGTGGTCTGTTTCAGGGTAGTTACCTAAGTCCACACCTCCTGTCATAATGAGAAGTGAGTCATTTGGGGACGGTGAAGAGCGTATCTGCCGAACAGCTTAATGACTTTCTGGAATTTAAATATTAAGTGAAAAAACAAGGTCAGAGGGCAGCTGAACCTTGGCTTGTCTCTCTCACGTCCGTCCGTGGCTTTGATCCTGCTACATCCTCCTTTGTGGCCGGGACTCCATAGAGAATCTCAGGGTCATGGCCTGTTGCCTGTCAAGAGGTATAAACGTGCTGCTTAAATATGTGAAGCCTGCCGTTTGGGGGTTGGGAGCAGATGCGAGGTAGCTTCAAACGTTCCACGTTTCCCACATAACCCAAAGCAGACTAAACAAAACCGGTGTGAAATCTCATGACTTGATGCTGCGGTGGTTATATTTTTTAAGCTGTAATCCATTCATTTGTGTGTGTGTTTATTCCCAGGATTTACAGCTCCTTCAGTCTTGGCGGAAGAGAACGTTTGAAACCTTTTGCAAAGGGTTTGCAGTAAGCAGTGGCCTGTGGTTAAAGCCCAGGATAGAGTGTGTGTGTGTGTGTGTGTGTGTCCGCGTGTGTGCATTCATGTGAGCATGTGAGTACCCGTTCATGTGGGGTTTTTTCCCTCCCGTTTGCTGCTTTTACGCAAAAGCGTCACACATGGTAGTATTTAGGAGTTCCTTCACAGCTGAAGTGTTTCAAACACTAATGAATGGAAGTTTGGTCATATAATGCAGACAAGCTTTAAGGCATGCTTTACTGAATGGTGTACTGTAGTGACCTGGGAAAGGAAGAGAGGTATAAATTGTGTCAGCCACCCAGACAAAATGAAGCCATGTGGAAAATCAAATCTATTAAAGTGTGAAGACTGTTATAAGCTGTTTTAAGCTGGCCATTCTTAAAGTTTGCTGCAGGAGTGAATGTTTACCTCTTCTCCCAGATCTTTTTCACATGCCATCTTATGAGACAATGTACAGCATTTGATAAAAATCATCCTCTCACTAAGGACGCTTTTATCAGAAATGTTTATTGTCTCCGCTTTACCACCCATGTCCTGAAAGGTACTGCACGTTTGTTAAACGAGCAGAAGGAAAGAGAACTTTGCAGCTCAAGCCGGCTTGCAGAAATTCCAACAAATTCCAGAGCCATACGGAATCAGAAAAAGGAAAAGAGAAGGAGAAATTAGATTTATAGGAAGAGGAGGCCCTGCGAAAACATATATATTAGATTTTCTCTGCTTGGCCAAACCACCATTAAATGTTTGGTCAGTGTGGATTTAGTATTGAGATTGAGCAGTTAATGCCAAACTTTGGTCATTGTCTTAAAATGCGCTTTAATAAATACAAGAAGGAAATCCATTTGGAAAGGAAGTGAGTCGTCAGCTCTTGCAGCCCTTTCTCAGGCTCGAGTCTGCCCTCACGCTGCCTCTGGTACATGGCAGTGGCATCCTGGTTACACACAGCTGCCAACACCCGTCTGCCTCTGCCCAAAGCCTGGCTCGACTTGCTCTGCGACTTCGGGTATACGACTTACTGTGCCTTGATTTTCTCACCTGTAAAATGGGAATAATAACAGCCAGTCCCTAAGAGCATCAGCTATGATTACCAATGTCTGCAGGACGCATTTTCTTTGTCCCTTAAGAACAGATCCCCTTCACTTGATTTGCTGGTTTTTAAAACTGATGACTGGAATGCTGTCGGGAAAAATGGATCCATTTCTTTTTCCCTCTGATTGGTGAGTAAGCTCACACGGGCCTGACATTCTCTGGACGGCAGACAATTGAATTTGCTGAGCGGCCGCCATGATGTCAAGCCTTAAGTCAACAGTGGCTAATGACTGCTCTGGGAAAAAACACCACCTTGATTCCTCACTTACGGTTTAAGAAGCCCTGGGAACGAGGGGGCTTGCCAATCATCCGCATCCTCTTTTGAAGCCATAACGTGCTGTGGAAACAGGTCACCTCTGAACTGTTTGTCTGAACAGCCCACACAGTGTAATGGTTGTGCCCTTTGTGTGTTCCAGGAGGAGACTGAAGAGACATCCTCACAAGAGTCTGCGGAAGAGGATTAGGGGGCGCCAGCATTCAATTTCTACCTCAGCAGCAGTTGGATCTTTTGAAGGGAGAAGACACTGCAGTGACCACTTACTCTCTGTCGCCATGGTCTTTCCACTTTCATCTGGGGTTAGGGGGCGGGGCGGGGTGGGGGAGGGGTGGGGGTGGGGGGAGAAGTCACGTAACCTTAAAAAGGACTATATTAATCACCTTCTTTGTAATCCCTTCACGGTCCCAGGTTTAGTGAAAAACTGCTGTAAACACAGGGGACACAGTTTAACAATGCAACTTTTAATTACTGTTCTCTTTTTCCTTAACCTACTAATAGTTTGTGGATCTGATAAGCAGGAGTGGGTGGGTGAGAAGAACCTCTGAATCGGGTTTAGTCAATCACTGCACTGCATCCAAACCAGAAACGTGTCACCCGTGTGACGCTGGGCATTCCGAATGCTAGGAGAGGCACGGTGGGAAACACTGACTGCCTCAGACACCACCCAACCCGCTCGCAGTAGTGAAGCTTCTGTTTAGAACACCAAAGATAGGACTAGATACTACTTCTCTCTTTTTCATATAACCTTGTAGACACTTACTTGATGATTTTTTTTTAATTTTTACTTTTATTTCTAAATGAGACGAAATGCTGATGTATCCTTTCATCCAGCTTAACAAACCAGAAAAGGTGATGTTCACTTTTCAAAAAGGGAAGTAAGCAAACTCAGATTGCCAACTCCTTTATTTATGGATGCCACACATATCAGCAGGAGTAATAAATTTACTCACGGCCCTCATTTCTTTTTTCAGGAACCCTCATCCGGGTAGAATCTACTTCCTACAGAGCCAAATGCCATTTAGCAATAAATCACACTTGTCAGCCTCAAAGCATTTTAAGGAACCTAGACAAGTAAAATTATCCTCTTTGTAATTTAATGAAAAGGTACAACAGAATAATGCATGATGAGCTCACCTGGATTATGAGGTGAGAGGGGCGAAATCCAAATTTCTTTTGCTATAGTTTATGCTACAATTTAAAGAACAACGACAACAAAAAAGCAGGCTCTCTCTCTCTCTCTCTCCATTGTGTATCAGTTTCTGTGAAAGACCTAAATACCACTTACCTCAAATGAAGCTTATGTGTTACTTCAAGTAATACGTTTTGACATAGGATGGTTGGCTGAGGTGCTTTACTTTGATTTCAGCTCACCATCTCTTCACTCAAACTGCACTTTTAGCCAGAGATGCAATACAACCCCACTGCTCAATACTACCTCTGAATATTACAGTTAATTTACAGTTTAGTACTTACTACATGCTGCTATACACAAGCAATGCAAGAAGAAGAAAAGTAATGGGTAGGTGATGCTAATCACCTACAGTTCTTTTTGTACACTTAATTACAGCTAAAGAAGCAGTCTCCTTACTGTGTTTCAGCATGGCTATGTATTTTTCTATGGGTTTTTTTTTTTAATTAAAATTTTACAAATACTTGTTTCAGCTTCTCTGCTAGATTTTCCACATTAACTTGAATATTTTTTAACCAAGTCGCTCCTAGGTTCTTAAGGATATTTTTCCTCCTTACACTACACATCACACAAAATTTGACTGTAATGTTTAAATATCACCCTCCAAGTTTGTACCTCACATGAATTGTTTAAGGAAATGGACTAATTGACTTGCAAAGACCTACCTCCAGACTTCAAAAGGAATGAACTTGTTACTTGCAGCATTCATTTTTGTCAATGTTTGAAATAGTTCAGACTGCAGCTAACCCTCCTCAAAACTATTTTTGTAAAAGGCTTTTGATAGAAAGGAACATGTTTTTACATACTTTTTTGCAAATAAATAAAATAAAGCCAACCTTCAAAGAAACTTGAAGCTTTGTAGGTGAGATGCAACAAGCTCAGCTTTTGCATGATGCAATCAAAAATATGTGTTTTGAAGATTAGTTGAATATGAGAAAATGCTTGACAGATATTTTCATGTATTTTACACAAATGTGATTTTTGTAATATGTCTCAACCAGATTTATTTTAAACGCTTCTTATGTAGAGTTTTTATTCCTTTCTCTCCTAGTGAGTGCGCTGACTTTTTAACATGGTATTATCAACTGGGCCAAGAGGTAGCTTCTCATGACGGCTTGTGTCAGTCTGGCTTTTAGTACTGATGCCAAATGAAACTCAAAACCATCTCTCTTCCAGCCGCTTCAGGGAGGTAGTTTCAAAGGCCACATACCTCTCTGAGACTGGCAGATTGCTCACTGTTGTGAATCACCAAAGGAGCTATGGAGAGAATTAAAACTCAACATTACTGTTAACTGTGCATTAAATAAGCAACTAAACAGTGGCTCATAAGAAGCCCCGTTCCGTATCTTGGGTTGGGCCTTTTGAAACCTCACCGGCCAGCTCAAAACTAAAGCAGTTGCTCGTGTTGGCCAAACTCGGAGCACCCGGTAGTTTCCATCTCTGATGAAATTACTCTCTTATTTCCTATACGTTGTACAATCAAAACACACTACTACCTCTTAAGCCCCAGTATACCTCATTTTTCATACTGAAAAAAGCTTGTGGCCGATGGAACAGTAAGAACATCATAAAATTTTTATATATATAGTTTATTTTTGTGGGAGATAAATTTTATAGGACTGTTCTTTGCTGTTGTTGGTCTCAGGCTAAGTAAGACTGGACATTTAACTTTTCTACCATTTCTGCAAGTTAGGTATGTGTGCAGGAGAAAAGTATCAAGACGTTGAACTGCAGTTGACTTTCTCCCTGTTTCTTTGAGTGTCTTCTAACTTTGTTCTTCATGTAGAGTCGCTGTCTATGATTGTACTTTGAATCGCTTGCTTGTTGAAAGTATTTCTCTAGTGGATTATCACTGTCTGTTCTGCACAATAAACATAACAGCCTCTGTGATCCCCATGTGTTTTGATTCCTACTCTTTGTCACGACTCCATTAAATGAGTAATAAAGTTTGGTCAAAACAGGTCAAGGAGAGAGACATTCACAAGTCGTTTTGTTGTGTGCACCCACACCTCTACACACACGAACATAAAGTTTTAAAGTACAGAAGGCCCTCTGCGGGTTCCGAATCCGCGGATTCAACCCACCCTGGATTCCCTAGAGCCGACTGTACTGAGTCATTTCATATAAGGGACTTGAGCATCCTTGGGTTTTTGTATTGACAGGGGATCCTGGAACCAATGCCCCGTGGATTCTGAGCGAAGGCTGTATCATACTTCTTAAATCAACTGCCCTAAATTCACCTTTCGTAGCCTGACATTTAACGCTACAAAGATGACCTTAAAGAAATGTAAAGGAAGAATGGTCTACAGTTTAAAACTAGAGAATTTCCATTGAAGGCCTGCGTCTACAAAGTTTGTAATGGGAGTAACTGATATGTCAGTTATCTTTGACTTAATATCTGTAGAGGTCCAACGGTTTGGTGAAAAGAATAAGAAATGAAAGTCACAAAGTGTCTACTGAATAGGAATCTTTTTACTCTGTAAAACCTATAAGCAGAGTCAGAATCATTCCACCAAGTTCAAGATCATCTTTATAACTCTGCTGGTGGTTAGGAGTAGATCCAGGATTTTTTTAAGCCAAATCCTCTGGGTTGTGCTGCCACCACTGTCACTAAAACTCTCTGTGTTTAGTTCTTAGGAAGCACTTGTTCATTTTAAGAAATCTCCTGTCAGGAAATTTATTGTCAAATTTACTGCTTCATTCCTTCATTTATTTATTTTCACAGCCTAAATTTTGTGAGTGCCTACTTTATGGTTTAAGTCCCAGACCAAGAGGGCTTTCAAAATATTATCTCCTTGGAAAAAAATTATGCAGGTGCAAAAATACAGGCAGCATGCAAAAAGAACCAAGTAAACCGTTGAGGCAACAAGTTGTAAGAATTTAGAGGAGGGAAATCTGTTTCCTGCTGGGGTGGATCATTAATTCAGCCTAATAACAGACAGGCCAAATGTATTTAATGTAACCCATATTTAGTCTCTTCGTTTTTATCAGTATAGAAAAGCACATGAGAAGAAATTACTTCTTGAAAACAAAGAAACCAAGAGAGAATCTTTGGCTTGAAAAAGAAAGACTAAGAAAGGACATACTATGTCCAGAATAGGATAAGTAGATAAATGGGATAAAAAAACTTCCCGTATTTTAGAGTTAATGCTCATTAAATGATCTCTGAGTAAGCTTTTCTTTCCTTTTCTTTTTAGAAAAGTTAAAGTATTGCTTTCAAACAATAAGTAGTACACTTGTGAAAGTTATTAAGAAATCTCTTAAGTTTAAACCTAAGTTCAAGGAGGGTGTCCAAAAAATCAGCCAATGCATTCAAATATCAGAGGAGCCTCCAATATGTACTGGATATCATTTGGGGCAATAAAGGTAAATGAGACTTCCTACCTACAGAGAGTCAAAACTTCTCCTGAGGGAGCTGAACTCAAGAGAGAGCTCTGTAAATAGAACCTTATGAGTTACCCTGAAAGTGGCTCGACGCATCTTGAACTCTCTGCCAATATCAGAGGCAAGTCGCAGGTCCTCTCACCCAAGGGCTGTAGCGCCGTCATCAGAGAAGGATCCTGGGGCTGCAGGGACACCGAGTCTCAGCCAGTGTAGCATTTCATAAGCGGGGACCAGCGGTGGAGGGGAATGTTCTAACAGGGCTAGGGGTGCTCGACTCTGGTGAATTCAGGGATGGTAAGTGGTTTAGGTGTCTGGGCAGCGATAAAAACAGTACTACAGAATGAATAACAATCTAGTCAGTGGGACGTGATGCAAGCTGAGATTAGAGACCAGTGAATGAAACTTCAGAAAAGGGAAACAAGAAGTCCAAGAGAGGGGACCAGGGCAGCATGGATGCACTTCTTATCAAGTTTTATTTACATAAGATTAATGTTTTATTGAACAAGAGTAATTCTTCAAGTTAGGCAAGGTCATCCTTGAGCAATTGCTCTTCAGCTCTAAGAAATCTGGCCTAAAAGAGGAAGAGAAGTTGAAAAGAATAAAAATTACTTGTGAAATAGGGAATGCAGATAGATAACGACCAGAGTCAGAAGGCAACAACAGAGGTCTACACCCACAGTCTGAGCTTAGCCATCTGTAAAACTTGGCCATCTGGTCTCTTCCTCAAGGAGGTGTGAAGTGGCTGCAGAACGACCCTCTGCCCCCCGCTTCCTCCTCTGCGTTCGGGACTCCATCCATGCTGAGGCAGCCATGCCTCTGTCCTACGCTCATACCCAGTCCCAGTAGAGCCTATGGGAAAGGCCTCATGTCACATGAGGTGGGACAAAGTGGGACACAACCCACTTTGTGTCCACTTTATAATACTTGGGTTCTTGTCTCCCGCCTCCGAGCCTGATTCACAACCTGAATACCCACCTCTACCCTCATTCATCCAGGGGTCGTCCCTGCCTCACTCCTACCAGCCTTCCAGGACCCTAATCCTACCCCTGTACTTGATCCAACCCCTTGTGATCTGTTAGTCCCATCTCCCCTTCTCTCATCTGATTATTTTCTCACTTGCGATTCCACCTGTTTTGCGGCTGCCCTAATCCTAGATTAAGCAGACATTCTTGGATACATGGAGTAACAACATTTGAAGATGCTTCATTGCCAGAACCTAGATGTGGAGGGCGGGTGGTGGAGGGAGGGCGGGGTACCTACCTAGGAAGAAACTTGCTGCAGGAGAAAAAATAGAAGATGCAGATCTAGCCCTAGTGGTCTGCTTCCTCAGAGAAGCCAGAGAGGCAGGAGGAAAGAGGAGTCCTGTAACTCCCGGCCACAACTTCTCCCTGAATATTTGAGATCCCAGGAGCTCTAGTGACCTCCCAAGCCATGTCACTGACTGGTGTTTGCTGGTTCTGCAGGCCATGTCAGCTATGTCACAGAGGAATCTAAGGAAGAGAGTTGCCATTTAAGTGGCATCACTCCAAAAGATGCAGGTCATTCAACCCCCTTGCAAAGGTGGTGATGACCAGGGACATAGGACAAGACATCCCGTTGCCCCATATGGTGCAAAAGGTGTGGACTCTGGAACTAGACTGCCTGGGTTTGAATCCTGGCTCTCCCACTAACTCGCAAGTCACATAACTATTCTGGGATCATTTTTTTTTTTTCATCTTTAAATAGAAATAATAACAGTATCTATCTATAGTCGTTGTTGCGGGAGTTCCCTGGCAGTCCGGTGGTTAGGACTGCCATGGCCCCGGGATTCAACCCCTGGCTGGGGAACTGAGATCCTGCTACAAGGTGCATAGCGCGGCCAAAAAAAAAAGGCATTGTTGTGAGGATTAAAGAAATCAATATAGGTGAAATGCTGAAAAGCACTCAGCATATAGAAGGTGCTATACAGGGTTGGTTGTTATTTCTGTTATCTGGACTCCGGCTGCAGGGTGGGCTTAAATCTAGCATGTTTTCCTCTAGTTTCTACCATTATTTGATCTTTGCACACAGGGATATCCACAGACGTGGTCCAAAAGGTATCAAGGTTTTCAGACCCGATTTTGGTTGTACATTCCATGCACGGAAATCATTAATATAGGTACAGACTCCTTTTTCCCACTGTGCTTTGCATTGTGTTTGGTCTCAATGGATTTGGTTACTAAAAGGAATCACCCCTGAAAAATCAGCAAAATGCACATCACCTCCATTACAGCAATGGTCTTAGGGGTCCCTGATGCCCCGCAGCTTCATTTGCTTGTGGGGTCTCTTCCTTTCTGCCATTCAGTCCAGCCCTCAGCCCCGGCTGCTCCAGGCTCCTGACTTTGTTCTTGGTTGAATGTATCACAGTGTTGGAGGAGGGGGGTTTCTCGGGAGTCTTCCTCCTCCCAGATCCTAGCACCTAACTCCAGTTCTCCCTCCAAATTCCAGCCTCCAGCTACAGCCCCCCGGCCTAACAAGGCTAAGCTAAATGCACTTCTACAGCCAGTCTTTGCCCTTCACCTTCTCATTAGCATTCTTCAGGCCACCTGATAGTTCTCTTCTGCCCAGTCCTCTTCCACTGAACTCTGTACCCCCTTTAGATTGCCCTTTGGTCACCTAAGGATACTAGTCTCCTTGGACCAGTCAGGAATAAGTGACTGCTTATTCCAGAAGACAAAAAGAGAGGAAACAAGGAGATTCTCCTGTGTGCAATTTCCCCTGGTGACTGAACTGGTGGTGTGGAGAAGAGCCAGCCCCGTGTAAAACACGAAATGGGGGCTTCCCTGGTGGCGCAGTGGTTGAGAGTCCGCCTGCCGATGCAGGGGACGTGGGTTCGTGCCCCGGTCCGGGAAGATCCCACATGCCGCGGAGCGGCTGGGCCCGTGAGCCATGGCCACTGAGCCTGCGCGTCCGGAGCCTGTGCTCCGCAGCGGGAGAGGCCACAACAGTGAGAGGCCCGCGTACCGCAAACAAACAAGAAAAAAAAAAAAAACATGAAATGGCTGATGGCCCAAAGAAAAATCCAAACGCACTTGCAGAAGGGAAAACAAACCCAGGAGAGGGGGAAAAACAGCAGCTGCTTTTTACAGTCGTCCAGCCAGTGGGGCCCACTGCATAACCAGAAAGTGAGGTGAGGTCAATGTGAGCAAGGGTCCCTAAAAAGTCACGTATTTATCCTCAACATGAATGGAAGAGTGATACCCTAAGAGTTGCCAAGCGGGCAGTGGACTTTGCCGGAAGGAGCAAGAAAGAGACCTTGTTTTAAGGCAAGATGCTGCTATTTCTGACCATGGTACCATTTGGCCTATCTTGACTGGAACAAATAATGACAATTCTTTTAGCATCTTCATTTTTCGCTTACAAAGCACTTTGACAAATTTCGTTTCTTTCCATCTTCATTTCGTCATTTTCATCTTCAGCACCATGCTGGGTGACATAGCAGGTATTATTATTATTGTTATATTTACTTTAAAAATAGGTTAACTGAGGCTCGGAAAGCGTAAGTGACTGGCTTGGGAGACAGAGCTGGTAAATGGCAGAGCCATAAGTCCCTGACTCTGGTTCCACACTCTGTTCTCTAGACTATTGTACAACCGTAGACTATCCTATCAGTCACTGCTCAGGATAAACTTTCTCTCGGGTGCACAGCCCTAACATATTTAATTCTAGCTTCCCAGGCTCAAATTCATTTTGGCAAAGCTGGTTTTCCAGAAGACCACCATCATTATGGCACACCCAGTCTTGGAGTCTTTGCCCCACATCAACTGGAATTCTTCCATGGCACTGCAGAGCATCTGAACCTGGCTATTCATCCCATTCATCGATCCAAGAATATAGTTCCAGAGTCTACATATATGAACTCTTACAGATTTAAGGGATTATCTAAACTGTAGCAAGCAAGACCGTTAAGACCCAGGACATTCTGCGGGGCTGCCAGAGTTTAAGGTCCCCTTCCTTTATCTTTAGTCAGCAAATCTGTAGACTCAGAGAAGTTCCCTGTGGCCTTGTACTCTTAAATCAGGCACTTGGCAGGCTGATATATGGTCACTATTACAATGGGATCCATTTGGCCATAAAACCATTACATTCAGCCTAATCCCCAGCCAATTTAATACTGTCATGGAAAATAAAACCTGCTATTCAACCAGCTAACGAAAATGTGAAACTTTCACAAACCCATGGGTATATTGCACTGTCTGTCCAACTATTGCTGAAGTCACCTTTCCAATACTAAGAAATTCAAAGACCTCTTTTTGTTTTGTTTTGTTTCAGATGTTTTTTTGTTTTATTATTTTGTTTTAATAGATCTTTATTGGGTATAATTGCTTCACAGTATTGTGTTAGTTTCTGTTGCACAACAAAGTGAATCAGCCATATGCATACACACGTCCCCATATCCGCTCCCTCTTGCGTCTCCCTCCCGCCCTCCCTATCCCACCCCTCTAGGTCATCGCACAGCACTGAGCTGATCTCCCTGTGCTACGCGGCTGCTTCCCACCAGCCATTTTACATTCAGTAGCGCATATATGGCGATGCTACTCTCACTTCCCCCCAGCTTCGCCCTCACACCCCACGTCCTCAAGTCACCTCTTGACTGTGATTGCTTTCTCTCCAACTCTGTTGCCACTTCTACACTATCCCCTCTTTAAGCCCTGGCTGTGTAGTCTCACCCGCCCCCCTCAATTCTTTCTCCACCCTCAGCAAGTGGGATCTTTCTAAAAACACAAATCTGATCACAAGCCGAATGTCTGCAAATAAAGTTCAAAGTCTTTCCAGTGGCCCGAAGCGAGTGACATGGTCTGGCTCTTATTCCTCTTCCAGCCTGAGCAAGTCACTGGCCTTCCCCACTGTTCCCCAACAACGTTGAACCCCTTCGCACAGGCTGCAGTACCCTCTGCCTGGAATTCCTTCTCTTCTCCTGGTCTCTCTTCCGCCCTAGCAAGCCTCCTCCAGTTCTTCAGTCTCAGTTCAAGTATTACTCTAGGGGACCTTCTCTGCCTTTCTCCCTGCCCACATCCTGCACACAGTCAGGTCCTCTGTATATTCTCTTGGAACGCTCTGGACTTCTCCCTGGTAGCAATTCCTGCAGTTGTCACGAAGCTTTGTGTAACATGCCCCCGGGGGATGATGAGGGAAGATCCGTCTTACCACCTCTGCCTCCCTAGCACCTGCCACAGCAGCTGGCCACAGAAGGCCTTCCCAAAATGCGTGCACAAATGAATGAATCAACCGCGCCGCATCTCCACGGGGTTATCTGCGCAGGGAGCAGAGCTGAGACAGAGCAGATAGCCCAGTGGAGACCGGCAGCCGCTCATAGGCCTTTCCCCAGATCTCTCCTGTGCTCTGGGCCCCTGCTGACCTTCATTCAGACCTCACTTCTCCTCCCCTGCGCAGGGTTCTGCACCCCAAACCTCTCCCCTTTGTCTCCCCATCACCCCCTCAACACATCCAATGCAATCTCTCCTTGACTCCATTACTGTCAGTTCAGCTTTCGGCCAGCATGTTCATTTTTAAAAAAAAACAACTGGTAGGCAAATGAACTACCAACAGATGCTACCCAGACAAACACGTAGCACAGTGTCTGAGACATAGTATGCACTTGAAGCTGATAGTGGTCGCTTTAAACGGCTTGGCCTCTATTTTACTTTCCTCTGCCACAGCACTCCAATTTTTATTTGCTTTTTAATTTTTTGGAGGAAGTTCCTCTCCCTCACTCTCAGCCTATGAGATTCCCCTGGTGGCAGGGGAGAGCATGTGACTTAAGCTAGGCCAGTTGATCTATTCTGACCCCCTGATAGGTTCAGGCACATGACCCAAGGCAAACCCGTGAGATTTCATGTCACCACTTTTCCGGGACTAACTAGGAGAATGAGCCTTTCTCACTCTGGTGGAATGAAAGCTGGTAGGATGCATGCCCGTAACTTCTGAGGGGAGGGTGGTGAGGAGGAAGGCGTGTTGCCACAGCAACGGGATGAGCTTGCCTGAGGATGAAGCCCACACAGACAGGAGGCAAGATCTGGAGACAGTCCAAGTGTGGAAGACATTATTTGAGCCTATCGTGCCCAGAGGCTAATAACGTTTCTTCTTTCCTTGAAGTATGTCAGATTTGGGTTTTTCTCACTTTCACCCGGAAGAATCCTGACTATGCCGTAAATTAAAGAGCGAAGAAATGAATGAACACAGTGAGAGTCGGCAGAAGTGACCTTCAGAAGGCCTTGATTCTAGTGGTTCTACCACCCTCAGAGTGTAAAACCTTGGACAAAATTCTGAATTTCAGTTTCCTTATCTACAGGCTTAGGAAGGTGGTTGGATCAGATCTTTAATATTCCTTCTAGGCTTAAAATTCTAGGATTCTGTGATACCAGGATGCCCACAAAGCGTAAACACAAAGGAATCAGTTCCAAGTGATGAGAATTTAGAATAAGGAAAGAGTAACGGATGGGGGGAACCCTTCCTGGCTCTCCTATATAGCTCACGTGTACATGGCTTCCTATTATATTTCCAGGTTAGAGAAACAAGGAACTTCCTGGACTGATAACAGAAGCTACTGGAGTCTGAAACCAACAAATGGCAAAATAGCAACCTCATAGTCAGCAGTGGAGTTTCAGGAGAGAGCTTGTCTATTTCACAACCACTGCAGTTATATGTGTATATATATATGTAACACATATACATACATGTATGTATGTATAAAATGTATATATATATTTATATATTTAACTTAATATAATTTAAGTTAAATAAATTTAACTTAATTTTGTATTTTAATTTATATATTAATATATTTATATATAGATATACTTAACTTTAAATATGTGTGGGAGATATGTCCTTCCTCAAATTTAAGATAACATAAAAAGTAATTCATAATTAAGCATAAATAATAATAATAACAATATACAATGCCAACTAGGGTCTAGTAAACAAAGTAGAGCTAGTGAAGAAAGTAACTGAAACATCACATATTATCACCCATAGATGAATGAGAGATAACGTGACTATTATTCTGGTAATAGATTTGGGACCAACACTGTTTCAACTTGTAACTAAATATGTCTCTGGAACACCATTCAGGTCAATGATACACTCTGTTTAACCAAAGTACTTTTCTTACAAAAGAAAAAACTGCCGAATGAAAAGAGACAATGGGCCAGAGTCTGATCTCACATAAATCAATGAAAAATTTCCCACAATTATTATTAATAGCATCCTGATGTATCCATTTTCCCTCAGAGTTACATAAACTGAAAATCTAGCATCACAGATAAAACACATAAGCCATCAAAGTAGAATAATTTTGTTCTTCTATTTTTCTCTTTGATTTGCTATTTCTTCGCCTGTCACATACTTGAACTAAAAAATGAAATCTTGCCCAATTTCCCAATAATCACAGAACGACCTTAAACAATCATCTTTCAACTAGCCTTAGATTAAAATTTTAAAATCACCTTTAAAGTTCTCTTTCAACTTTTTCCTATCATTTGGAAGGGCAGTCAGCGCATATTAGCTCTGGTCCAATGAGGAGCAGCAGTAGAAAAGGCATGAAGTAACTACGATGCTTCTCTCATGCCAGCTGAGGGGATGGAGGGATTGGTGGCGGAGGGGACTGTATTGGAAACTTTTTTGCTTCACATAATTCAGAAGCTGATCTCATGAGTAATAAGTTCAATTTTCAGTGTGGTCTTTGTTAACTATTATTCAAAGGCTCTGAAGAAATAGGAATATATAACAACTTTCCCTCACCTATTTTTCAAGCCATAAATAAGAGGCTATGTTACAGCATGTGGCACAAACCATTTTGAAAGCATTTTACTTTCTTCTTTCATGGGGCTATAAAATTATATGGTGCATTCTCAACTTTGGAAATTGCTGGAGGAAAAGAGCTTAGGAAATGTTTATTTCCTACAGAACACAGGAAGTATGCACAGCCTTCTCGCTATCTCTTTTTCCCTTAACTTCTGGATTTAGGCCAAGATTATTTAACTCATTAGCCTTTCACTCAGAAATTGTTAAGCACAGCTGTCCAGTTGTTTTGGTTGTTATTTTTCATACATACTCAGTATGTGAAGCTAAAGTGGAACTGTACACAGTGACAGTGGCTTTCATTCATTCATTCATTCAAATGGTACTGAGCACCTACTACATACCAGGGCACCGCACCGTGTGCTGGAGCTAGCAAGACGAAGAGTTCAGTCTCTGTGCCCGGGGATCATGAGGTCCAGCACAGGAGACTGAAAATAAATGGCAGCAACAAGTCAGTCTATGAAGTCAATGTCAGAGGGATACTCCGGGGGCTGCAGGATCCACATTCAGGTGGGGTCATTGTCGAGAAAGGCTTCTCCAGGGGCACATCTCAGCTGAAGCCTGAGAAATGAGGAGGAGTTTAGTCAAGCAAAAAGGAAAGGGAAGAAGGGGCTGCTCCCAACAGATCCAGAGCACAGTCTAAACCCCAGAAGCGTCCAAACGACAGAACTGTGCTAAAAGGATTTTTGTTAACAGCTATCAATGTTTCAATTTCACCTCTGGAATGATGGAAGGATGATTTGCCGCAGTGATGGCACCATGTGTTCCTGAACCAGTGATGGATGGCGTCACAGCAGAATATCTGGGCACAGACAGGAGGAAGCAGATCAGAGCTGAGGCCCAAAAATGACTCTGTCAGAAGCCATTTCATGTTGTGAAAATCCCATAAATTTCCTGAAACAAAGGTCAATTACACTTCAGATGAACCGACTGAAAGAGAAATGTGGAAAGAAGGGTGGTGGGAAAGCAAGCAGATGACACAGACAGATGTCTCCAAAAGAGCTTATGCACAATTTTTCCTTCAGTTTCTATAGTTCCTGTTGACAGGTGCTTTTGCAGTTCTATGAGGATTTCCTAATAAATAAAAACTTTAAAAAATATGGCATGATGCTTTGTTTCTTGCATTTTAAGGAGAGGAAGAGGCATATCAAATTCATATCTTTGTTATGAAGATTAAGAAGCAGAATTTATTCGATTGAGTTTAAGCTTACTAAATATTTACATTTGGGGATTGAGTGAGTTTTTTTTTTTCTATTTTTAAGTTAAATCCAGATGTTTTCAATCCATGTAAAATGACAACAGATATGTAATACATTCCCCAAGAATCCATATAAAGCTTAGCACAATGCCTAGCATGTAATAAGTGCTCAATAAATGTTAGCTATTATTATTGTTGATATATAGTTACAGAAAATAAATACAAAATGTTTTTTAAGACATATACACTCTTAAAAAAAACAGTGCAGGGCTTCCCTGGTAGCGCAGTGGTTGAGAGTCCGCCTGCCGATGCAGGGGACACAGGTTCGTGTCTCGGTCCGGGAAGATCCCACATGCTGCGGAGCGGCTAGGCCCGTGAGCCATGACCGCTGAGCCTGCGCGTCCAGAGCCTGTGCTCCGCAACGGGAGAGGCCACAACAGTGATAGGCCCGCGTACGGCAAAAAAAAACCAAAAAACAAAACAAACAAAAAAGTACAGTCACATGGTGAAAAAAGCAAATAGTTTGCAATAACTTATAATGAAAATCAACAGTGACTTGCCCCCTCCCACTCCTACTCTCCCATCTTATTCCTCAGATGCAGTTAAGTGCTTTTGACGGTTTTAGTAATTGCTTCAGGGGGTTGTCTCATATTTCTAAATTATAGGCCTATATATCATTTTATTGAGAAACCAGTTTGAGGCGTTATCAACTGAATTCTTTCCACAGCAGATGAGGGTTTAGATCTCTTGATTCATTCTATTATTCATTCAGTCAACAAATAATTATTGAACACCGACTGTACCAAGCACTGAGTAGGCGCTGAGGATGCCCCAGTGAACAAAACTGACCGAATGCCTTACCTGCAGGGAGCTTACATTCTAATGGGAAGAGAGACATTAAACAAACAAGTAAAATACATTGTATGCCAAGTGGTTATAAGTTGAAAAGAGAACAATTAAGGAGGGGCTAGGTGGAGGGACTACAGTTTTAATGGGCTAGTCTGGGAATGCTTCACTGAGAAGTTGATTATTTGACTCTAATCTTGGAAAATTTTCTTATATGGTTCCTTTGATAATTTATTCACCTTTGTTTTCTCTATTCTCTCTTTTGGATGCCCTGTTGATCAGATAGGGCTGGTTTAATCCTCTACACTGCTTGGATATTTTAAATATATTTTTTAAATTTCTCTCTGTTTTGTTTTCTGGGGATTTTCTTGATTTTATCTTTTCAACTCTTCATACCACAGGTATATGGAGGTCTTCTTTTTTTCTTTCTTTCTTTTTTTTTTTTTTTTAAAGACACTTGAGGTCTCCTGGGAAGTCACCTCTGACTTCTAGGCTCAGGAGAGAAACCAAATTGATGACATTTTATGCCCAGAGAAATGGATGGCAGTCCACTGACCCATGTAATCACCCGGATTTCAGCCCTAAGCCTAAATACCACCCACTACTCTACTTGGAATTCCAGAATCCTAAGTCTTTCTGGGATTCCTCTGGGCAAATCTGATTTCTCTTGCCTCTGTCTTCCTCTGTGTGCATTGGAAGAGGCAGCTTCTTCTGCTCTGCAAAATTTGCTGAATCTGTATTCCAGAAATATGTGGAAATCTCTTATTTTTTATTGATTCCAATCACATTCTTTGTGTACCCATGGATTTATCGCTTTTACATGCCTTTACTATGATTCTGATGGAATCTAGGGAAGAAGAGAAAATTAATGTATTGTGTAACTTGCTGTCTATAACTGAATATCCATGTACAATTTTTAAAAGCATTTATTGATTGCTAATTTCCATCATATATGCCTACACTTATGTACATTTTCCATATATTTATCCAAAATATATATTCATATATGTGTCTATATACACAAATGTATGTGTATATCTGTATGTATTTGTGTGTGTGTGTTAATCTTTTTTCCATCATTCCACTCTTTTGGAGTTAAGATGTGTAAACTCAAGAAAGATCATCAATCTCAAAGACATAAAGTCCTATACATTATGTTTCAAGGTGAACAAGCACAGCATATTTTAGGGCCTGTAAGAATGGCTAGAGTGTAGGTTTGTTTTAGGAAGAGGGAAATGATCACACAAGACTCTGGAGAGAAATTTTTTAAAACAGAGCCAGATCCTGAAGGACCGTGTAAACAAAGTTAAGAAGTTTGAAGTTTATTCTATGATCTATAGGGAACCACTGAATGAGTTGAGCAGAGAATGATGTAATCAGATTTATACTTTAGAAAAATCACTGGCTACAGCAGAAAGAATTAAGTAGGGTGCAAAGTGGAGATGGGGATCTGCTCTCAGGTGATTGCAATGATGGAAGCAAGCGATAAAGGTGGTCTGAACAGAGGCAGCAGCAGCAGAGATGGAAAGAACTGAACCAATTTGAGACATATTTGGGAAGCAGAGTTGATGACTCTTGGTGTTTGTTAGAAATAGGAGTGGAAATGGGAAGAGGAGTCTGGGAAAATTGCCAGTTCTGACCTAGGCAGTGGGTGCTGGTGCCATTCACTAAGATAGGAAGCTTAGACACACAGAGCAGCAGCTTAAGAAGAGGCCGATGGGGGAGAGAGAAGAGACTAGGATCCAGAAGCCAGCCATATCCCCCGAGGAAGCCCACAGCCATCCACATGGAGGGAGGTGCCATCTCACCTGAATGCAGACTGAAGCACTGATTGGTATATCCTGCCAGACACTCACCAGAGATGGTGATCTGGGGACCAAAGTGAGAACAGGACTGTTTATTACTTCAGAGTCCGCAGAAAAGACACCACAATTTCCAGAATTTATCCCCAGGGACAGAGGAAGTCTACTCCCACTGAAAAATTTTTAAATTGTATTTTTGTGGCAGGCCATGCATCGTGGATTCAACATGCTAATTACAGCTACATGAAAGTGTACTCTCCAAATCGAAGATACACGTTCTATTAAACACACATACAACGCTTATCCAAATTGATCCCATACCAGTCACAAAGACAGCACGAAATTTTTCAAAAATCTGATGGCATAGAGATTACATTTTAACCACATTATCACTAGGTTAGACAACAACAGCAATATAGAAAAGGAGGAATACCACATTTTGATTAAAAGCACCTCCCAACAATTCATGAGTTAAAAAGGAAATGATAACGGAAATTACGAAATATCTAGACCTGAACAACCATCAAGGTATTACATATCAGAACGTATGGGGAACAGTTAAAGTGGTTCTTAGGTATAAGTTTGTAGCCTCAAATATTTCTTTAAAAGAGAGTTGAAATGAATAAGCATTCACTTCAAGAAAGTGCATTAACTCACTCAAAAAAATTTAGACACCAAAGTCTCATCTTTTTTAATACAAAACATTATTGGGTATATTTTACCATAATAAAAACCGGGGGGAAGGGGAACATTATAGGGTAAATAAACAAACACCTATTGGTCCAAGTAAAATTTATATCAGCCAAGTAATAAAAATGCTGATTTCATTCAATCTGCCTTATTTGCTTTTTTACATCTATATTGATCAAAAACTTCAATGGGTTAGTAGGCATTTGGCTTTTTCATATGTATTAGTATATATAATATCTATATGTACATGCAATATGATTCTCCATATGTATATATCATAGTCCAACTCGGACATTTTGCCTCTATTGAAAACAGCTCTGAGAGAAGTAAGATGAAGTAATAAATAAGGACACGGGCCCAGGGTCAGAGAGCACTGAATTCTGTCTCCACCTTAATCTTGTATCATCTGGGTGACTTTGGCACATCTACATAACCTCCGAAAACTTCAATTTCCTTCTGTGTAGATTAGAGTTGCTGTGACACCGGTACCAGCCACAAATGATTGTTACAGGTTACTGAATACACAGTGCCGGTATCGTCAGGGCAGGGGGGTGGGGAGGCACTTGTGGGTGTTTTTGTTTGTTTGTTTGTTTACTATTCTAACAAGTATTAAGTGACATTATGTTTTACTAAGAGACTGCTATAAACTGAAGGTTTGTATCCTGCAAAATTCATCTGTTGAAAATACTAACTCACAATGTGATGATATTTGGAGTTGGGGCCCTTGGGGGCGATTACGAAGGTGTAGCCCTCGTGAATGGACTAGTGCCGTTATAAAACAGACCTTAGAGAGATACTTCACCCCTTCCTGGAAGTTCATAGCGAGATGGCCGTTTAAGAACCAGGAAGCGAGTCCTCATCAGACACTACGAATCTGCCAGCACCTTGATCTTGGATTTCCCGACCTCCATAATTGTAAGAAATACATTTCTGTTGTTTACAAGCTACCCATCTATGGTATTATGTTATAGCGGCCCAAATGCGCTAAGACAGAGACATTCGTTATAACAGCCCAAGGATCCCTATTCTAGTTGTCAAGGGAATAAATATAAACAAGTCCCTAATCAATGACTTCACTAGTTGTTTTCCTTTCTTATCCAACTGAGTGAATTGCTGAAATGTAGGTATGGGTGCACAAATATACACAGACACACAAGCAAGTCTCACCACTTTTGTCAAGCGCACCCTTTTGGACTATCACGGGAGACTTTCTTCTAGGACTTGAGGAGTAGTGTGTACCCTTTTACACTTTTCCAAAGAGGAATAAGCAAGACTTGTAAGGTTTGGTCGGCAGGATAATGACTCCCAAAGATGCCCATGTCCTAATCTACTGAACCTGTGAATTTGTTACAATACATTTCATGGCAAGGGGGATTTAATGCTGCAGATGGAAGTAGAGCGGCTGATCAGCAGGTCCTGAGATGAGGACGGTATCCTTGGTTATCCCAGTGAGCCCAATGGAATCGCAAGGCATCTTTAGAAATAAAAGAGGGAGAGAGGAGACTCAGAGTCAGAGGGACGCAGCAAGAGAAAAACTCCACCTGTCATTTGCTGGCTTTGAAGAGGGAAGCAGGTCACATACCAAGGAATGTGGGCAGCCTCTAGAAGCCAGAAAAAAGCCAGGGAACAGATTTTCCCCCAAGCCTTCAGAAGGAACGCAGCCTTGCCAATGCCTTAATTTTAGTGAGACCAATTTTGGACTTCTGACCTCCAGAAGCTGAAGAGAATAAATCTGTATTGTTTTAAGCCACTGAGTTTGAGATAATTTGTTACAGTGGTAGCAGGAAACTAATACATAAGAGTTCCTTACAAGGAAAGAAAGATGAGGTGGCCCCTCACTGGATACATTTCTGAAAGGACTTTCTTCCCATTAATCCACAAAATCCAGACTATGTTTGTGATCCCTGCCTTGGTTACAGTTTCTCAGAATTCAGTCCTGGGACATCTCATCCCTCTGTGTTCTCCCTGACTCTGTAACTTCATCCCCATTCATGGTTTTAGATGCCATTTTTTTTTTTTTGCGATACACAGGCCTCTCACTGTTGTGGCCTCTCCCGTTGCGGAGCACAGGCTCCAGACGCGCAGGCTCAGCAGCCATGGCTCACGGGCCCAGCCGCTCCGCGGCATGTGGGATCCTCCCAGACCGGGGCACGAACCCGTGTCCCCTGCATTGGCAGGCGGACTCTCAACCACTGCGCCACCAGGGAAGCCCCTAGATGCCATTTTTATATAGGGCTGATCCACAAGTTTGAATCTCTCACTCAGCCCTCCTTTCAGAGCTCCAGGCCAGAATATCTTCACTTGGGTATCTCACAGGGATCTCAAGCTACAGGGATCCAACACTGAACTTTTCATTTTCTACTCTCCACTCTCCATCCTCACACCCCCAGCCTGCCTTTCCCTAGACTTCCCCAATTGCTCATGATAGAAAGTAGTCAGAAAACATTTGACACCTTTTCTCAACCTCTGATTACCGAGTCTTGCCAAGTCTGTCCTCAAATATGTTTCTAATTCACTCAGTTCTTGCCACGTTTTGTCACCACCCTAGTCCAAGCTATCATCGTCTTTTCCCTGAACTACTGTAACAGCCTCCTAACACCCCTTCTTCCCCCAATAGCCCTCCAGTTCATTCTCTACACTGCAGCCGGAGTGATTTTTTTTTTTTTTTTTTTTGGCCCGCCTCGCGGCTTGTGGGATCTTAGTTCCCTGACCAGGGATCAAACCCGGGCCCTCAGCAGTGAAAGTGCAGAGTCCTAACTACTGGACCACCAGGGAACTCCCAGAGTGATCTTCAAAATATGAATAAGATGATCCATGCCTCTGCTTAAGACCCTTTCAGGGCTTCCCGTTGTTTGGACAAGAATATCCAAACCTGCTCTTTTCTGGCTGGAATCATGGAGGGTGCAGAAGAGGAGAAAAAGAAGGTTCCTGCTGTACCAGGAACCGTTAAGAAAAAGCAAAGAAATTTCACAGAGCTGAAGATCAAGCTCCTGAGAAGTTATCCAAAAGAGGCTTTGAAAGGCAAGGAGGAAGTTCATCAATGAAAAGGCTAAGCACTGTTACAAGGAGTGTAGGCAGATGTACAGAAGCAATATTCGAATGGCTAGGAGGGCAAGAAAAGCTGGCGACTTCTATGTGCCTGAGGAACCCAGATTGGCACTTGTCACCAGGATCAGAGGTAGCAATGGTGTGAGCTCAGAGGTCCGAAAGGTGCTGCAGCTTCTTCGCCTCCTCCAGGTCTTCAGTGACACCTTTGTGAAGCTCAACGAGGCTTCAGTGAAGATTGTGGAACCACGTGTTGCATTGGGGGTACCCAAACCTGGAGTCAGAGAACGAACTGATCTACAAGTTTGGCTACGGCAAAATCAACAAGAAGTGAATTGCCCTGACAGATAACACATGGATTGCTCAATCACTTAGTAAACGTGGCATCATCTGCGTGGAGGATCTGATTCATGAGATCTGTTCTGTTGGAAAACGTCTCAGGGAAGCAAACAACTTCCCGTGACCCTTCAAATTGTCTTCTCCACTAGGTGTAATGAAGAAAAAGACCACCCATCTTCTAGAAGGTGGAGATGCTGGCACCAGATCAATAGGCTTATTAGAAGGATGAACTAAGGTATCTACCTGGATTATTTCTGTAATCTGGTCAGTTAATAAACGGTGACTGCTTTCAAATTGAAAGAAAAAGACAATCCAAACCCTTGAGCGTGGCTTAAAAGGCCCCGCATGATCCTCATTCATCTCTCCAAATCTACCTCATGCCGCTACCCGTGTGCAGCCACACTGACCTGCTTTTAATTCCTTGAAGATTCCAACCCCCCTCCAACCTCAGGGCCTTCACACAAGCTATTCCTTCTGCCTGGAACACGTGTCTCCTAACTTTCCACATGACTCTTCAACCATCAGGTTTCGTCAGAGAGAACTCCTCCAACTTAAAGCAGTTCTCATAACATCCTGTTATTTTCTTCCATAGCTCTTATCAAAATCACTAATTACACATGCACTTAATTGTTTAATGCCTGTAACCCTTACTGGCCTGTACACTCCCCAGACCATGTCCGCTGTGTTCATCTCTGCATTGCTCACCCCAGGCACAGAGTCTGACACATAGTAAGGGCTCAGCAATGTTTGATAAAGGAATAAATTAATAAATGAATGATGAATCTGAATGAAGTAAACAGAATTTTAAAAATCTCATGTCACCTTTTAGAAATTATTTCTTCCTCTGTCTCCCACCAGATTCTCTTTGCCATTTACTCTTCCCTTCCCTAGTCAGTGCCTATGCTCCAAAACCTTTCTGCAGTATCAAAATACATCTATCCGGGCTTCCCTGGTGGCGTAGTGGTTGAGAGTCCGCCTGCCGATGCAGGAGACAGGGGTTCGTGCCCCGGCCCAGGAAGATCCCACACACATGCCATGCCATGGCCGCGGAGCCTGCGCGTCTGGAGCCTGTGCTCCGCAACAGGAGAGGCCACAACAGTGAGAGGCCTGCGTACCGAAAAAAAAAAAAAAAAAAAAACATCTATCCTGCCACATTCCCACAGGGACTCTGCCCTCTTCTGGCCAATATGGGAACTGATTCCACTTTACTGGAGCTTAAGGATTTATTTTCCTTCTCGGATATTTTTATCTTAATCAGCAACTTCTGGAAAACTAAGAGCTTGGCCCAAAATAAAGTCTTCAAATCCATTTGTTTAGTAATGTGTATAAATAAAGTCCATGAACATATTCACGAGTGATGAATCCTAAATATAACCATGGCAGATGTCACTCGTTAATCCAGCACCTGTTTATTAACTATCTACTCTGGCTGTGAAACTTAGAACTTTTCAAGGAGCCCCAGACCCAACAGGGGAGAAAGATATTGTAACTAAGTTAATGAAACTGTCCCCTCTGTAGACAACTTCCCATCTCACTTCCCCCAGACCAGGACACTGGGGAGGAAGATGATCCCTGGGCTAAAAATTTAATCAGCTCCTATACATTATGGCACATCTAAGACCTTCTCAGGCTCCCATCATGACTGAGAGAGTATCATTTCTAATAAAGGTTAGAGGTAGGATCAAGAAAAAGAACTGACACAACTCTGCAGGACTCCAGGAGGGTGCTTAGAAAATCGTTGCTTTCTAGACGACATTGCCTTTGAGAATTGTTAGTGCTTGTATGTGTGTGATCCAACAGTTAATTGTGGGACCAGAGGAAATACTTGTTGGACAAAATGTCTGCCACTCCCCCTAGCAGGGAGACCTGAAAAGCAGTCTGGATTTGGGACACCCACGGCTGCCCTGGGCTACTCTGAGGCACTTGAAATTCCAGAGGCTACCTTGGATTGGCCTGCTGGTGCCACCCCTTCCCACCACTCTCCCTCATTCCACTCCCAGCCCTGGGCATTATTATAGGCTGAAAAACTCAGACTTCGGGAAATGCAATGCTAGGGAAGAGGGATGGACCCGGGAATAAAACCAAATCCTGTGTATAAGGGTAGGATTTCCCAAAAGGTGGGTGGAGTTTCTCCCATGGGAGTTTAGAAACAAGACGCATTTTTTTTAAGAGAGGCACATATCTGAGGGCAGAGGTGTAAGGTTGGGTACGGAACACTGATGAGAAAACACCCTGTGAATTGTTCAACTTCTTGGGTTGTTTTCTCTTAGACTATGGGAAATGCTGTATTTAGTGTATAACATTTAGGGTATTTATTTTTATATTATAGATTATTTATAATTATATTAGATTATTATTAGATTAGATTATTATTATTATATAACTGGTATGTTATATATTAAGATAATAATATTAATATACTATATCATATTATTATTACAACCCTCCATGTGGTAATTCTTTTTAGATACACCAACGCTTCAATGAAATCTGATTTACCCAGAAATCATTGTATGAGAATGTTGAAGTAAATATAGGTATAATGCAGTGTAATTATATTCGTCAGAATCTTTTGGTGGCTGCAAATCAAATTGGCTTAAGTGAAAAGATGAATTGATTGGATCATTGAACTGAAAATCCAGGTGCTCAAACTAAATATTCAAGAATCTCTCTTTCCTTCTCTTAAGTGTAATTTCCTCTGTGTTGTCTTTATTTTCAAGCGGTTACTCCCATAGATGGGTGGAATGGCTACTAGTAGCTCCAACTTAGCAACTCCAACAAAATCAGAGCTTCTATTTCCAAAGTGTTTCAGAAACAGTATTAGGCAGATACCTATTTGCTCCACTTGTCCAATCTCAAACCAATCACTGTGGACAGGAATGGCCAAACCTGGGTAAAATGTCCATCTCCAGGAGAGCAAGGGGATTAAGTCAGGTCCTTGAACCACATAAACCAAATCTAAAATGACACATCCGGATGAAAGATACATAACATTTTAAAATAGATATGTTATATCAGGTACTGATAAGTCTTCCAAATAAAAATTTATATTTTTATTTATTCTCAATATAAAAATATAGCAAAGTAAAAGAATAGAGGAGTGATCCAGCAATCCCACTCCTGGGCATATATCCAGACAAAACTATAATTCAAACAAATACATGCACCTAAATTCACAGCAGCACTATTCACAATAGCCAAGACATGGAAACAACCTAAATGTCCATTGACAGATGAACGGATAAAGAAGATGTGGTACATATATACAATGGAATACTACTCAGCCATAAAAAAGAATGAAATAGGGGCTTCCCTGGTGGCGCAGTGGTTGCGAGCCCGCCTGCCGATGCAGGGGACACGGGTTCGTGCCCCGGTCCGGGAAGATCCCACATGCCGCAGAGCGGCTGGGCCCGTGAGCCATGGCCGCTGAGCCTGCGCGTCCGGAGCCTGTGCTCCGCAACGGTAGAGGCCACAACAGTGAGAGGCCCGCATACCGCAAAAAAAAAAAAAAAAAAAGAATGAAATAATGCCATTTGCAGCAACATGGATGCAACTGGAGATTATCATACGAAGTGTAAGTCAGAAAGAGAAAGACAAATACCATAAGTGAACCTATCTACAAAACAGAAACACGGACATGGAGAACAGACTGGTGGTCGCCGAGGAGAAGGGGGTTGGGAGAGGGATGGAGTGGAAGGTTGGGTTAGCAGATGTAAGCTTTTATATATAGAATGGATACACAACAAGATCCTACTGTATAGCACAGAGAACTATATTCAGTATGCTACGATAAACCATAATGGAAAAGGATATTAAAAAACATATACATGTATAACTGAATCATTTTGCTGTACAGCAGTAATTAACACCATATTGTAAATCAACTATACTTTAATTTAAAAAATTGCTAAAGAAAAAAAAGTAATAGAAGAGGACAAAGTTAGTTTGCTTTTTAGAAAGGGTCAGCAGGGAATGAGCTCAGGACTAGTGGTTGACTCTGGCGTAGAGGGTTTCAGTTATGGGCAATGAGAAGGACAAAAGCTCCGAGGGTGACATGTGCTGGGAGTATCTGACAGTGGAAGGCCCCTGTGGCTGAAATACAGCAAGCAAAGAGTAAACGGCAGGCAATGAAGAAAGAGAGGGGGAGAGGGGGCAAATGAGGGACCGCCTTGTAGACCATGGCAAAGACCGTAACCTTTATTCTAAATGGAGCAGGAAGGCATTGAAGTAATTTGAGCTCAGGATCAACATGTTGCTACTTATGTTTTAAGAGGATGACTGCCTACTGTTATAGACTTTAGGAGGCATCAGGGGAGGGAAGAGTGGAACCAGATGACTGAGGAGGCACAGAGCACCAACAAAAGATGAAAGATAACAGTGGCTTTGGTTACGATAGTGGTGGTAGAAGCTGGATACATGGTCAAATTCAAGAATTATCTTTGAAGTCAATGCCAATAGGATTAGGAGATGGATTTGATAGAGGATGTGAAAGAAAGGGGTCCAGGATGATTTCAAGGATTCTTGCTGGAGGAAGGAAGGGCTCCATGGAGGTAACACTACGTAAAGAATACTGGCAGCATGTCACACCACCACACACACACATTTTATTGAAGAGCTCATGAACTCTATTACGATCTGGCACTCAAGGCCTGCACGTGTCTGGTAATCCCAAACACTGCTCTCAAGACTAACATACTTCAGGCCTGCAGGGAAACACCTCTTGCCTCATATCCTTGAACTATACGCATATGACTGTCCTGAAGGTATACAGGTTATGCTATTCCCAGTGCTGGAGGTGAAACACTGCTTTGAGCAAGAAGAGGATTGGAGCAGTGGAAGTTCTCAGGTAAGAGAGACAAATAACCTTGTCATACCTTTCCTCTTACATAAATAGCAACATTTCCCAGCAGTACTGAGCATCAATTTTCTTGCTTCTCTTGATGCTCCAATTTGTGGCCTGGAAGATACCCACCAACTATCTCATTATTCAAAACTGTTGCATATGGTTTCTGAAAAAACAACTGGCAATATTTTAAACATTGTCATTACTCTTAAACTTACAGATGTAGACCTAGATCTAACTAATGCATGAACTATGATACTGATTATTTACATTGGTAATTAGATGAACATTGAACTCTAGATTTGCAAATGGTTTTACTTTTATGAAAATACCTAGTAAGATTTAATTAACTTTTCCAAAACATTTAAATTTAAATATATGTAAATTAGGCACAGAGCCCTGCAGAGGTAAGCCTTGAACTTTAGCTCTGTGAAGGGATCAGCTGCATTTCTTTATCCCACAGTCAAACTGCCATGAGTATCCCAGCACCAGTCCACTGGTATGAACATTTTTTGGAGATGGACTAGTTTTAGTTTAATAATTTTGATTTAAAATTTTGATATGCATTAATTATCATATGTATTTTTGCCTTTAAATTTTGTAGACAATCTATTTAGAAGAAATAACTTTCATGAAAAGACAGAAATAATTTTAACTTTTTGACTTTATATTTACTCTAATATGCACTCATGAATAGATCCAATTTTGTATCCACTGAATACACCCACATTTTATTGTTTAATCCTTTAGAGCCTAACTGCCAATAGGACACGAATTAAATGGAAACCTTTATTACAACGCGATAAATGACTTTGCTAAAGTCAAGAAAAATCTGTTTTATGGAATAACTATATAAAAATATACACAATAATATGTACTGATAATAACGTGTGAATTATGCATATCTTTTATTTATTTATTTTTATAAGCAGGTTCTTATTAGTTATCCATTTTATACATATTAGTTATATATGTCAATCCCAATCTCCCAGTTCATCCCATCACCACCACCACCACCCCCGCCGCTTTCCCCCCTTGGTGTCCATACGTTTGTTCTCTACATCTGTGTCTCTATTTCTGCCTTGCAAACCGGTTCATCTGTACCATTTTTCTAGATTCCACATATATGTGTTAATATATGATATTTGTTTTTCTCTTTCTGACTAACTTCACTCTGTATGACAGTCTCTAGGCCCATCCACATCTCTACAAATGACCCAATTTCTTTCCTTTTTATGGCCCAGTTATATTCCATTGTATATATGTACCACACCATCTTTATCCATTCATCTGTCGATGGGCATTTAGGTTGCTTCCATGCCCTGGCTATTGTAAATAGCATTGCAATGAATATTGGGGTACATGTGTCTCTTTGAATTATGGTTTTCTGTGGGTATATGCCCAATAATGGGATTGCTGGGTCATATGGTAATTCTATCTTTAGTATTTTAAGGAATATCCATACTGTTCTCCATAATGGCTGTATCAATTTACATTCCCACCAACAGTGCAAGAGGGTTCCCTTTTCTCCACACCCTCTCCAGCATTTGTTGTTTGTAGATTTTCTGATGATGTCCATTCTAACCGGTGTGAGGTGATACCTCATGGTAGTTTTGATTTGCATTTCTCTAATAATTAGTAATGTTGAGCGGCTTTTCATGTGCATCTTGGCCATCTGTATGCCTTCTTTGGAGAAATGTCTATTTAGGTCTTCTGCCCATTTTTTGATTGGGTTATTTGTCTTTTTAATATTGAGCTGCATGAGCTCTTTATATATTTTGGAGATTAATCCTTTGTCCGTTGATTCGTTTGCAAATATTTTCTCCCATTCTGAGGGTTGTCTTTTCATCTTGTTTATAGTTTCCTTTGCTGTACAAAAGCTTTTAAGCTTCATTAGGTCTCATTTGTTTATTTTTGTTTTTATTTCCATTACCCTAGGAGGTGGGTCAAAAAGGATCTTGCTGTGATTTACGTCAAAGAGTGTTCTTCCTATATTTTCCTCTAGAATTTTATAGTGTCTGGTCTTACATTTAGGTCTTTAATCCATTTTGAGTTTATTTTTGTGTATGGTGTGAGGGAGTGTTCTAATTTCATTCTTTTACATGTAGCTGTCCAGTTTTCCCAGCACCACTTATTGAAGAGACTGTCTTTTCTCCATTGTGTACCCTTGCTTCCTTTGTCATAGATTAGTTGACCACAGGTGCAAGGGTTTATCTCTGCATTTTCTATCCTGTTCCATTGATCTATATTTCTGTTTTTGTGCCAGTACCACATTGTCTTGATTACTGTAGCTTTGTAGTATACTCTGAAGGCAGGGAGTCTGATTCCTCCGGCTCCGTTTTTTTCCCTCAAGACTGTTTTTGTAATTCGGGGTCTTTTGTGTTTCCATACAAATTTTAAGACTTTTTTTTCTAGCTCTGTAAAAAACGCCATTGGTAATTTGATAGGGATTGCAATGAATCTGTAGATTGCTTTGGGTAGTATCGTCATTTTCACAATATTGATTCTTCCAATCCAAGAACATGGCATATCTCTCCATCTGTTTATGTCATCTTTGATTTCATCAGTATCTTATAGTTTTCTGAGTACAGGTCTTTTACCTCCTTAGGTAGGTTTATTCCTAGGTATTTTATTCTTTTTGATGCAGTGGTGAATGGGATTGTTTCCTTAATTTTTCTTTCTGATCTTTTATTGTTAGTACATAGGAATGCAAGAGATTTCTGTGCATTAATTTTGTATCCTGCAACTTTACCAAATTCATTGATTAGTTCTAGTAGTTTTCTGGTGGCATCTTTAGGAATCTCTAAGTATAGTCTAATGTCATCTGAAAACAGTGACAGTTTTCCTTCTTCTTTTCCAACTTGTATTCCTTTTATTTCTTTTTCTTCTCTGATTGCCATGGCTAGTACTTCCAAAACTATGTTGAATAATATTGGCAAGAGTGGACATCCTTGTCTTGTTCCTGATCTTAGAGGAGATGCTTTCAGTTTTTCACCACTGAGAATGATGTTTGCTGTGGGTTTGTCATATATGGGCTTTATTATGTTGAGGTAGGTTCCTCAATATAATATGTCCACTTTCTGGAGAGTTTTTATCATAAATGGGTGCTGAATTTTGTCAAAAGCTTTTTCTGCATCTACTGAGATGATCATATAGTTTTTATTCTTCAATTTGTTAATATGGTGTATCACACTGATTGATTTGCAAATATTGAAGAATCCTTGCATCCTTGTGATAAGTCCCACTTGATCATGGTGTATGATCCTTTTAATATGTTGTCGGATTCTGTTTGCTACTATTTTTTTGAGGGTTTTTGCATCTATATTCATCAGTGATATTGGTCTGTGATTTTCTTTTTTTGTAGTATCTTTGTCTGGTTTTGGTGTCAGGGTGACGGTGGCTTCATAGAATGAATGTGGGAGTGTTCCTTCCTCTACAATTTTTTGGAAGAGTTTGAGAGATGTGTGTTAGCTCTTCTCTAGATGTTTGATAGAATTCACCTGTGAAGCCATATGGTCCTGGATTTTGTTTGTTGGAAGATTTTTAACCACAGTTTCAACTGCATTACTTGTGATTGGTCTGTTCATATTTTCTATTTCTTCCTGGTTCAGTCTTGGAAGGTTATACCTTTCTAAGTATTTGTCCATTTCTTCCAGATTGTCCATTTTATTGGCATAGAGTTTCTTGTAATAGTCTCTTAAGATGCTTTGCATTTTTGTGATGTCCATTGTAACTTGTCCTTTTTCATTTCTAATTTTATTGATTTGAGTCCTCTCCATCTTTTTCTTGATGAGTCTGGCTAAAGGTTTATTAATTTTGTTTATCTTCTCAAAGAACCAGCTTTTAGTTTTATTGATCATTGCTATTGTTTCCTTTGTTTCTATCTCATTTATTTCTGCTCTGATTTTAAAATATCTTTCCTTCTACTAACTTTGGGTTTTGTTTGCTCTTCTTTCTCTAGTTCCCTCAGGTGTAAGGTTAGATTGTTTATTTGAGATTTTTTTCTTGTTTCTTGAGGTGGGATTGTATTGCTTTTGCTGCATCCCATGGGTTTTGGATCACCGTGTTTTTGTTGTCATTTGTCTCCAGGTTTGCTTTTATTTCCTCTTTGATTTCTTCAGTGATCTCTTGGTTGTTAAGTAGTGTATTGTTTAGCCTCCATGTGTTTGTGCTTTTTACGTTTTTTCCCCTGTAATTTATTTCTAATCTCATAGCATTGTGGTTGGAAAAGATGCTTGATATGATTTCAATTTTCTTAAATTTACAAAGGCTTGATTTGTGACCCAAGATATGATCTATCCTGGAGAATGTTCCATGTGTACGTGAGAAGTGTAATCTGCTGTTTTGGGATGGAATGTCCTATAAATATCAATTAAATCTATCTCGTCTATGGTGTCATTTAAAGCTTGTGTTTCCTTATTAATTTTCTGTCTGGATGATCTGTCCATTGGTGTAAGTGAGGTGTTAAAAATCCCCCATTATTATTGTATTACTGTCGATTTCATCTTTTATAGCTGTTAGCATTTGCCTTATGTATTGTGGTGCTCCTATGTTGGGTGCATATATATTTATAATTGTTATATCTTCTTGGATTGATCCCTTGATCATTATGTAGTGTCCTTCCTTGTCTCTTGTAACATTCTTTATTTTAAAGTCTATTTTATCTGATATGAATATTGCTACTCCAGCTTTCTTTTGATTTCCATTTGCATGGAATATCTTTTTCCATTCCCTCACTCTCAGTCTGTATGTGTCCCTAGATCTGAGGTGGGTCTCTTGTAAACAGCATATATACAGGTCTTGTTTTTGTATCCATTCAGTGAGCCTGTGTCTTTTGGTTGGATTATTTAATCCATTCACATTTAAGGCAATTATCAATATGTATGTTTCTATTACCATTTTCTTAATTATTTTGGGTTTGCTTATGTAGGTCCATTTCTTCTCTTGTGTTTCCCACTTAGAGAAGTTCCCTTAGCATTTGTTGTAGAGCTGGTTTGGTGGTGCTGAATTCTCTTAGCTTTTGCTTGTCTGTAAAGTTTTTGATTTCTCTGTCGAATCTGAAAGAGATCCTTTCCAGGTAGAGTAATCTTGGTTGTAGGTTCTTCCCTTTCATCACTTTAAATATATTGTGCCACTCTCTTCTGGTTTGTAGAGTTTATGCTGAGAAATCAGCTGTTAACCATATGAGAGTTCCCTTGTATGTCATTTGTCATTTTTCCCTTGTTGATTTTAATAATTTTTCTTTGTTTTTAATTTTGTCAATTTCGTTATTATGTGTCTCAGCGTGTTTCTCCTTGGGTTTATCCTGCCTGGGACTCTCTGCACTTCCTGGACTTGGGTGGCTATTTCCTTTCCCATCTTAGGGAAGTTTTTGACTATAATCTCTTCAAATATTTTCTAGGGTCCTTTCTCTCTCTCTTCTCCTTCTGGCACTCCTATAATGTGAATATTGGTGTATTTAATGTTGTCCCAGAAGTCTCTTAGGCTGTCTTCATTTCTTTTCATTCTTTTTTCTTTATTCTGTTGTGTGGCAGTGAATTCCACCATTCTGTCTTCCAGGTCACTTATCTGTTCTTCTGCCGCAGTTATTCTGCTATTGATTCCTTCTAGTGTATTTTTCATTTCAGTTATTGTATTATTCATCTCTGTTTGTTCTTTAATTCTTCTAGGTGCTTGTTCTTTAATTCTTCTAGGTCTTTGTTAAACATTTCTTGCATCTTCTCGATCTTTGCCTCCATTCTTTTTTTTTCTTTTAACATATTTATTGGAGTATAATTGCTTTACAATGGTGTGTTAGTTTCTGCCTTATAACAAAGTGAATCAGCTATACATATACATATATCCCCATATCTCCTCCCTCTTGCGTCTCCCTCCCACCCTCCCTATCCCACCCCTCTAGGTGGTCACAAAGCACCGAGCTAATCTCCCTGTGCTATGTGGCTGCTTCCCACTAGCTATCTATTTTACATTTGGTAGTGTATATATGTCCATGCCAGTCTCTCACTGCATCCCAGCTTATCCTTCCCACTCCCCGTGTCCTCAAGTACATTCTTTGTCTGCATCTTTATTCCTATCCTGCCCCTAGGTTCTTCAGAACTTTTTTTTTTTTTTTAGATTCCATATATATGTGTTAGCATACGGTATTTGTTTTTCTCTTTCTGACTTACTTCACTCTGTATGACAGACTCTAGGTCCATCCTTTGCCTCCATTCTTTTTCCGAGGTCCTGGATCATCTTCACTATCATTATTCTGAATTCTTTTTCTGGAAAGTTATCTATCTGCAGTTCATTTAGTTGTTTTCCTGGGGTTTTATCTTGTTCCTTCATCTGGTACATTTTCTTCTGCCTTTTCATTTTGTCTAACTTTCTGTGAATGTGTTTTTTGTTTCACAGGCTGCAGGATTGTAGCTCTTCTTGCTTCTGCTGTCTGCCCTCTGGTGGATGAGGCTTTCTAAGAGGCTTGTGCAAGCTTCCTGATGGGAGGGACTGGTGGTGGGTAGAGTTGGGTGTTGTTCTGGTGGGCTGAGCTCAGTAAAACTTAAATCTGCTTGTCTGCTGATAGGTGGGGCTGAGTTCCCTCCCTGTTGGTTCTTTGGCCTGAGGAGACCCAGCACTGGAGCCTACAGGCTCTTTGGTGGGGCTAATAGTGGACTCCAGGAGGGCTCATGCCAAGGAGTACTTCCCAGAACTTCTGCTGCCAGTGTCCTTGTCCCCATGGTGAGCCACAGCCACCCCCCACCTCTGCAGGAGACCCTCCAACACTAGCAGGTATGTCTGGTTCAGTCTTCTATGGGGTCACTGCTCCTTCCCCCGGGTCGTGGTGCACACACTACTTAGTGTGTGCCCTCCAAGAGTGGAGTCTCTCTTTCCCCCAGTCCTGTCGAAGTCCTGCAATCAAATCCCGCTAGCCTTCAAAGTCTGATTCTCTGGGAATTCCTCCTCCCGTTGCTGGACCCCCATGTTGGGAAGCCTGACGTGGGGCTCAGAACATTCACTCCAGTGGGTGGACTTCTGTGGTATAATTGTTCTCCAATTTGTGAATCACCCACCCTGCGGTTATGAGATTTGATTTCGTTGTGATTTTGCCCCTCGTACCATGTCATTGCAGCTTCTCCTTTGTCTTTGGATGTGGGGTATCTTTTTTGGTGAGTTCCAGTGTCCTCCTGTCAATGACTGTTCAGCAGTTAGTTGTGATTCCGGTGCTCTCACAGGAGAAAGTGAGCTCATGTCCTTCTACTCCGCCATCTTGAACCAATCTTTCTGCATGTCTTTTTTTTACTACTCATCTAAATATTTCCAGCCTATAAATTAAATGGTGCTTAGTAATGATGGTTAAATTAAATTCAGCCATCTTCAATATTTTGCCAAATTTCAGTCTTATAAAACTAATGTTGTCTCATATTTTTTATTCTGTTACTGTATACCTTTGACAAGGGAAGAAGATAGAACATATTTTATTCAACCATTGATTGGTTTGATTTATAACTTAAACATTTGGACATGTGGTATGTGGATGTCCATTTGTGCTCTTGCCTGAGCCCTGCAAATGATAGGGGCAGCCTCGTTCAAAATATCAAGAGAGTACCAAGAAGAGTGTGATTAACTCTGGAAGGTCAAGGAAGGTTCCACGGAGGAGCTGGTGCTTGACTGGATCATCAAGGATGGTTAGAAGCTCAACAGGCAGAGGAAGGAAGGGCATTCAGAGAGTAGGAACAGCACGTGCAAAGCTGAGTGATCATGCACTGTGAAATGCAGTATGTGTGGTACATTTGGGCATAAAGTTGTGTGGAGATAAGAGAATGGTTGGGCATGGAGCTAGAGATAAGACTTGGAGAAAGACATCTAGAGCAGATATACATCATCTACTGCTTTTATTCATTCAGAAATATCTGTTTTGAGTACTTGCCACTTGCCAGGCACTAGGCTAGACGCTGGAGGTACAACCACAAACCAGGCAGCAATTTTGCTCTCTAGGAGTTTAGGTGGAGAGTGTAGTGGAGAAAGATGTTGTGTCATAGTCACTGTGCATGTCTTAGGAAGTACCTGGAGGAAGGGATCCTGGGACAAATATCTTTGCAGTTCTAACCAGCCCAGCATCTTAAACCAAGAAAGTACTCCACAAATTCAACGGCTGAATTAAAGTGAAAAAATTACTACTGGCATATTTGAATTTATCCTTAAGGCTATATTGCAGGAAGCACAATTGTGAACTATTCCTGAAGGTCTCAAGTCTGAGGGATGCAGGGAATCCATTAGCTCAGTGTTAGAAATGCTTTGAGGGAGTTGAAGCCTTGCAAACAATAAAATATTAATGAAAATTAAAATAATAACAAATTATTATTACCACAAGGGGGGAAATCAGGGGGTGCGATGAACCAGGAGATTGGGATGGACATATATAAACTAATATGTATGAAATAGATAACTAATAAGAACCCGCTGTATAGCACAGGGAACTCCACTTCACTTTACTGTACAGTAAAAATTAATATTGTAAAAAAACTATACCCCAATTTAAAAAATATTGTGAATATACAACCCAAGGGTGTTTAATTCCTATTTGAAAAAAATATTATTACCAATAGTAACAGCTGCCATTTATCAGTCATTTAATATGTGCTGATCACTATGTTAAGTGCTCTTCATGAATGGTCTCTACAATCTCTTGCTTCTCACACCAACTCTTTGACATAGATGGAGATACTGAAGGACAGCAACATGAATTAACCAGCCCTGATACAGCTAATAAGCAATAGATCAGAAGTTCAAATCCAGGTCTGCCTGGATCTAGAGAGACCTGGAAGGTGTCCTTTACACACACACACACACACACACACACACACACACACACACACACACACACGGAACAGACAGAGCTTTTAAAATAGTCCAAAGAACTGTGATCACCCTCAAAATGCACCGCCTTGTGATTTTTTTTCTCTCCTGGCAATTCTACAAGATTTGGACAGTGGCCACATCTATATAATAAACAGATGGAATCTGGACTCTTTCCATCTGGCCCATCTCTAAAACATGCTCATCTCAATGGATTGGTGCTGGGGTTTCTGTGGTGGTTTAAGGGAATCTCCGGCCAACAAGGAAACACAGTTACTCAACTGACAGAGCTAAGAGATAAGGGTTTCCTTTTGTAGAGTTCTTAAGTACTATTACTGTGAGTCTACTTGCCCCACCAAGATATCAGTTGAGAGACACACTTTTCTTTTCAAATTAGAAGCATTTGCTTCTATTAGAAATGTTTAGAAGAATGGAAATATTCAGAGAAGGGAAAGAATTACTTCTCAGGATACAAAAGCTTGATGAAGAAATTTCCCTACAGATGAATCTTAGTCACTAAGAGCCAGAAGATGATCGGAGAGTTTGCTGAAGAAAGTTGAAGCAGCTAGGCTGCCACGTATGGCTGTACAGGCTGCTCACTGCGGAAAGGTACCAAGCTGAAGTGGCAAGTAAGACTAAAATCTAGCAAGCACTCTGCTTGCCAAATCATGAACACTGGTACAGGCCTGTGTCTGCTCAGGAGGGGAACTTTACTTGAATCTGTATATATTCACCAACTGTACGAGTGAAAGCCCTGCCCTAGGCTCCCTCCACTTTAAGGGTGCTAGTGGTGACACTGGGTGTTCATCTCCACTCTTCCGATCTCTCCCGCAATCTGGAGTGTTTGAGAGGCAGGTGGGTATCCCAGCGTTCCAAAGCACAGGTAGAAGTTGGTGGCAGACTGAGTCAGAGCCTCTAGCCAGAGAAAAAGACCTGGCAAGGGATATTGCCTTTGAGCATCATCTTCATTTTTCTGAAATCCTGCCTTTGTTTCCAAGAAGCCTGCTAACACTAAGGAACCATTCTTGCTGGAGATGTCTGGTGCCACCTCCCTGCATCACACTCCAGCGAGGGTGCCACGATGATAAGGTCCTCAGGCCAAGATGCAGACCAATTCCCTTCCCCAGGGTCTCCTTTGGTGCTCACTTGTAGGGTATGTGTTACCATCAACACTATTTTTCGTACCACCAACATACTGCTCTTTTCCTCTTTTGGGAGACTAGAAACAAGCAAAACCCAGCTCTTCTGCAACCACAGCACTCACTGCTATGCTTGTATCCAGCTTTTTCTCTGGCAGGTGAAGGTAGGGAGGGATCATTCATACTTTCCATTTTTGAAAAGGCCTCCAAGAGCTTTCTGTCTTGGTCCAGACATGTTTCCCTGTGTGTATGTTTACCATGTTTTTATTCATAAATTAGAAAGCTAGGACAGATGTGTTCTATGAACCTCAGCTTCTGAATGAGACTGAATATTCATCCGTCTACTCACTCCACGTTTCTGAGGGGTTGACACCCAATATCCAGGAGCCAACAAGTGGAAACTTGAGTCAATCGCCTGTGTTACAAACTGCATTTTTCTCTCAGCCACAACCTCGGGTGCCTCACGGTGGCTAGTTTAGTTCACTTTCCCACTAAGCCTTGTCCCTGGAAGGCCACAACTGCAGAGTTTCCCACTATAAAGAAGTCTGACTAATTGGTAAACTCAAAACCAACGATAAAGAGGACAGCAATTTTTTAAAAAGTCAGTGTCTGCTGATTGGATCTGTACTCAGAGAGCCATGTGGCTTTCTAAGTTGTAAAATTTTCTAACCCAAATCAGAGAGAATTGTGTTAAACTATGAGCTTTGTGGGGAGAGGGGGGAGAAGGTGGATTCAAATAAAAAGCAGGTAGCAAATATAATTTATTTTAAGAAATCTGGACTCAGTTGATACCCCCTACCCCCAATCTTTGAGAGTTCTGGAATTACCTAACACAGGGCCTAGCACATCATACTTAGTCAAAAGGTTTTTGCCTTGCTCCTATTTTCTCTCTCTCCCTTCATTCTCCCAATCTGTTTCCAGTATTCTCTCGGCTAAAAAATACTTTATTTTTGAGTTCTGATAAAACAGGGTGGCATGGACTTAAGCCATAGGTTGTTTTTTCCTAAGAAAATGTTTAATAAATGTTTAATAGGTCCAAGACATTGTCCAGAAATCAAAGGAGATACAAAGATAGAGGAACCTTGAATGTGCCCTCAGGGAGTTTCAGCCAAGAGGAAGACCTTGGATGGGTGTTAATCATTGAACAAACATTTTTTAAGTGCTTACTATATGCCAAGCATGTTCTCAACATTGGGGAAACCACAGGGAACAAAGTAAAGACGTGGCTATCATGCTCGTATTCTGGAGAAGAGATTGATGAGAAAGAAATAACTCTTTAATGTGTCTGCTATTATAGTACCAAATAGTGAGTACTGTTCCCCAAATATTGCTGGTTGTCTGCCTGCTGTGCACATGGTGACAGCACGCTTCCCTTCCCCTTTTGGATTTAGGTGTAGTCGTACACTTGCCGGCAGAAGCTTCAGGAGCCTGGGCACAGACTACCACAGTCCCTTACCACTGCTGTGGTCGTTGTGGAAGCAACATGTTACATGAAGCCTCATCACTCTGAGACCCTGAGGGATTACCATAAGTGGAGCCCCCTGCTGGTCTGAAGTGGACATGTTGCACGAATCAGACATTTTTGTTGTGTTTAGCCACTAATGTTTGGTGATGATCATTACCACAGAATAATCAGAACTTTTCAGGAAAAAGGGAGTGGCTAAGTATTCTGTGGAAAAATCAAGCACAATTAAGGGTATTTTTTAAGTGATATGGGCAGAAGCTGTTTCTATTTCAAATAGAGTATAGTTACAGGGGTCCTCTCTGATCAGTTGATATTTGGTCAGACACCTGAAAGAAATCAGAGTGCCAGCCATGAGGATATCTGGGTGAAGAGCATTACAGGCAGATGGAACAGGTAAGTGCAAAGGTCCTGAGGCAGGAACGTGCTTGGAGTATCTGATGTGACCGGTGCGGCCAAAGCACAATGAGCAAGGGTAGGAAGTGAATTTGGAAAGGTTAGTGGAGGTTGCAGGTAAGGAGGGCTTTGTGGTCCACATGGACTATATGTAAAGGTCAAGTGCAAAGGAAAGTTAGAGGCACGGGAGATGACAGCAGATGGATGAATGGCACTTGAGCTGGTCATCTTTGACCCTTATCTCTACCTCACCTCTTATATCTGAACTCATGATCAAGTCTTAATTGTATCTTGGATCTGTTCCCCATGCCCTGCCCCAATCCCACTGCCACTACTTTGGTTCTAGCCTTCTTAGCCTTGACATGAACCACTGCAGTAGCTTTCTAAATGGCCAAGTCCTTTCATTCCTGTAGCCAAAATGAATATTCTATGCTTCAGACTCCAGAAATTTATCCTTCAAAAACTCAAAAGTGATGAAGTCACACAGCCTGGTTAAAACCCAGCAGAGGCAACTCCTTAGCATGGAATTTGAGGCCCTCCATCATTATGCCAGCCCACAGGTCCTTCTTTCCAGTCTTGACTCTCACGCTCGCCCTCTCTTCCTCCCCTCCAGAATGACCTCACTCTTTATGGCTCCCCACACGCCATGTTGTTTCATACCTGTGTGTCTTCACACAGCCATTCTCTTGCCTTTCCCACATTTATCTGCCAGCATCACGCTAAACCCTCTTAATTGTGACCTCCTCTGCAAAACCTTCCACAACACTGCCCCCAAAATGAACCCAGTCAGGTTCTTCTCTCTTTTACCTTAGCATTTGGGAGGGAGGTTATATCCACGATTGCAGCTGGGATGTAGTGTAGGTTTATCTGTTTACGTGACTATCTCATCTTCTGGTGTGGTTCCTTCTCTGAGGATGAGACCTTGTGATTCCCTTCTCTGATCAGGGCTGGGCTGCTCTCTCCGCACCATGGGGTCTCCTTCCTGGGATTTTTCCAGGCCTCGCACTCTATACCTGTTCTGGGCCCAGTTGCTCACTGTGCTTCCAACTCCTGGTTTTTATTCTTTGTGATCAGCTTTGGGCTTAATAGTTTATTGCAATCCCTGTTTCCAGCCCCAGACTTTGCTTTGAATACCAAAACTTACAATCTTAGGCCTGTTTGGATCAGTCCTGGTACCTGGACAACAACTAAAGCCAGGGTCCTGTCCCCTAGTTCAGCTAGCGTGTGGGCATTGCTTACCTCTGTACACAACAGCTGTTCCACGCAGGATGGCAGAATGAGCTGACCTCCCCTTGCCGAAGGGGATACTCCTTCCTTCCTCTTCACCATGTACCCCTCACCCCCGCCAACCTCTACCTCAGTAGGAGCAAAGTTTCAAAACGTTTGTAAGGTGAGTGGCAGCAGCTTCCCTCAGTAGTTTGGGTGGCCCCACTGGAGCCCACCAGGCTTATTTAACCCACTCCCCCTCTCCCACTCCCTCCCTACCTCCTTTCTCCCTCGAGTTGCTGGAAATGCTTCTGGAGCCATCACTTAGCAATAGAATTAGTAGAATTTGTCCAAGCCTGTCTGAAATAATGGTACAAAAACCACAAGAATGAAGTTGTGTGCTTTTTTAATTTAATATTTGGCAATTCTTCTCAAACATGCATCCTGATATGGGTGAGGGGCCAGAATGAGCTGTACTCCTTGTCAGATTTTGTTATGTTAGCGTGAATCTCCTCCTGGGGCCATTTTGCCTCAAAGAGTGTGTTTTGAATCTTCTCAGTCTTGGAAAACCCCACAGGAGCTGTGAGTAAGGATGGCGGCGTGCAGGGGCCCGGGTGTGGGCTGGGATGGCTCTTGCCTGCCAGCTCCAGAGTTTCTGGGAAAGCATAATTGTGGTAGGAAGTATTTCTAGGCAATACTGATTTCAGGGAATAAAGGTGGAAGTGAGGAGAAAATAAAGCTCAGAAATGAGAATGAGGGATCAAGAGACCTTCCTTTTCAATGACCCGATTAAGGCCATTACTTACCATTTGACGCAAAGAAGATCCAGCATAGGGATTTTGAGCTGTGCTGTCCATGGTGGCTTCATACCTAGATGGTAGAAGGAGTTCTCAGGTCCCTAGTTGGAAGGAAGGGCACCTAAACAGATCAGAGATGACACGTTTAGGTCTAGATCTCACAAAAGCAAGGGAAGGCCTGACCGTGTCCATGCAGGCCTCTTCTATTAGATGCCTTATGGTGCCCTAAAAAAATCAACAAGAAGCCTTCAAATGGTAGACGACCAAGCACTTGACACCTTCTCTACTTTCTTATTTTGGCATGGATTAATGGTTCATGATATTGTTTGACAGTGCTTTATTAAAACCAGAACTAACTTCCATTGAATTTTTGCTATGGGTGAGGTTTATTCAGAGACCACTGGGAAGATTCAGTTGGAAAGGTGTACAAGCTTGTTTTCACATAGAATTGTGTTACTCTCAATGTTCGAAATAAGATCCTAACCCCACCGTAAGGTGATTTCCAGGTCACCCCAGTGAGCAATGGAGAGACAGGAGACACCAAGGATACAGTCCCTCTGAGAACTGGTCAGAAGGCTAGGCCTGTTTTCTCAACACACTGAGATCACGTGGAAGTTTTTAAGTTCCCAGAGAAGGAAGATAAGCTCAAAAGGTGCCCAAATGGAAATTAGAGCAATTACCAGAGTAGCTGTAATACAGCTGCTACCTCAACTGTGAGGTAAAGGGAAATACTAAATACCAAACTTTAATTTACATTCATTTAATATAAGAAATATAGTCAATTAATAAGTTATATTTTAATATATCATTATTAATACATTGTCTTAATAATTACACTAAATCATTATTCTATATTAATATGTTATATTAATATAATTGTATTAAGTATGCATTAATTTAATAATTATTAATATTCAATTTATTAGATATATGTTTAATCTAGTACATATTAAAGGTATTGGATCAGATATCACCAAACCTTCAAAGACCATATAACAACAGTTCTAACAACTAAAAAAAGGGAGATGATCCCCAGTTCCTTTTATGAAACTAGCAAACTTTTGATATTAAAACTCCACATAGACAGTACAGCATGAGAAAAATTATATGCTAAGCATAGCTATGAACATAATTGCACAAACATTTGGTAAAACTTAACATTTGTTCATTAATTTTTTACAAAGGAAAGTAAGGAAGAGGAAGAGAGAGGGAAGGAAGAGAAAAAGAAAAAAGAGAGGGAAGGGAGGGAAGGAAAAAGCAAGCAAGAAAGAAACATTATAAATTTGGAGTAAAAAGAAATGTTCTTAACCTGATATAGCTACCTGCCAACAATCTAAAGCAAACATCATTCTAAATGTGAAACATTAGAGGCATGACTTTTTAAAAATTGACATACAACATTATATTAGTTTCAGGTGTACAACATCACAGGAGCATTACCTTTAAAGTCAGGGACAGAGGAAGGATGCTCACTATTACTGCTTCTATTCAGGACAGAAATCCATAACAGGAAAAAAAGAGAGAGAGAGAGAAAGAACTGGAAAAGTGAAACAGGGTGGTCAATAGTAGCCAATGATATGGTTATTGACATATAAAATTGAAGATAATCCATAACTGGTTTAATAAAATTAATGAGAGTTCATCAAAGTTGCTGGAAAGAGAAACAATATATAAAAATAGTAGCTTCATTATACCTAATAAACAACTATTTAGAAAATGTAACTAAAGATCCCATTCACAGTGGCAGCAAAGAGATATAAGGCAGATAATGAATTTAACCAAAGATGTGCAATTCTTAGTGGAAAATATTAAAATGTATTTAAGGACATAAAACCAATAAATGGAGATGTATAGAATTTTTGTTTGTTTTTATAAATTTATTTATTTATTTTTGGCTGCTTTGGGTCTTTGTTGTCACGCACGGGCTCTCTCTAGTTGCGGTGAGCGGGGGCTGCTCTTCGTTGTGGTGCACAGGCTTCTCATTGTGGTGGCTTCTCTTGTTGAGAAGCATGGGCTCTAAGCACACAGGCTTCAGTAGTTGTGGCACACAGGCTCAGTAGTTGTGGCCCGCAGGCTTCGTGCTCCGTGGCATGTGGGATCTTCCCAGACCAGGGCTCGAAACCGTGTCGCCTATGTTGGGAGGCGGGTTCTTAACCACTGCACCACCAGGGAAGTCCCTGGAATGTTAACAGATGGAAAGACTCCATGCTGTAAGAATGTTAATTTTTTCCCAAATTAATCCATAAATGTATCGCCCTTCTAATCCCACTCTTAACAGGGCTTTTGACTAAATTTGACAAGCTAATCCTAAAATACATATGGAAGAATAAAGGACCAAGAGTAATCAAGAAAATGTTGAAAAATAAAAATAAGGAGGGGGACATCTTGCCCTCAAGATTTATTATAAAGCTTTGGTCCTTAAAACAGTGTGATATTAGCTGGAGGACAAATAGATGGACTAATGCAACAGGGTAGAAAACCCCAAAACAGACATTCACATATTTCCAATATGTACTTCTGGTATATGTACTTTGGTATATGTACTTCTGGTGTCAGGGGGCCCCTGAAAGTGGCATAATAAATAGTGGGGAAAGAATGGGCTATCTAATAAATGAGGCTGAGAAAATTGACTACCCTTATGTTTAAAAAATGAATTCCACATATAAAAATGAATTCCAGGTTTATTCAAAGTCTAACTATGAAATTCAAAACTTTAAAATTATGAGAAGACAATGTGGAGAGTATCAATATATATATAGGAATGTCTCTATAACCTTGTAATGCTAGGGAATTTCTTAAATAAAACACAAAATTTACCTCATGAAAGCAACTGAAATTTTCCATATGGCAAAGCTCATCTAAAAATGCAAAGACACACTATTGGAGGAAGATGTTGATGATACAATCAAGAAAATATTAGTATACAGAATGTACATGTTTAAAAATCTATAAATTAATAAGGAAAAGACCATCAAATAGAAACCTGGAGGACTTCCCTGGTGGCACAGTGGTTACGAATCCACCTACCAACACAGGGGGCACGGGTTCGATCCCTGGTCCGGGAAGATCCCACGTGCCACAGAGCAATTAAGCCCATGCGCCACAACTACTGAGCCTGCGCTCTAGAGCCCGCGAGCCACAACTACTGAGACCGCGTGCCACAGCTACTGAAGCCTGTGCGTCTAGAGCCCGCACTCCGAAACAAGAGAAGCCACCACAACGAGAACCCTGCGAACGCAACGAAGAGTAGCCCCCGCTCGCCGCAACTAGAGAAAGCCCATGTGCAGCAACAAAGACCCAACACAGCCAAAAATTAATTAATTAATTAAGCAAAAAAAAAAAAGAAAGGAAGCTGGGTAAATGATCTGAACAAGCAGTTCACAACAAAAGGAAACCAAATGGCAAATAATCACACAGAAAGATTTTCAACTTCCCTGGTAATTACGAAAATGAAAATTAAACGGAAGTGGAATAGCACATTATGCTAAGTAACTTGGCAAAAATTAAGAAGTCTGACAACACATGTTATATAAGCTCTGATCAGGCATGAGTTATAATGCTGTTGCTGTGAGTTCAGTGTTAGTGAATCAACAATATACATTAAATAAGATGTCTTTAAACAGAAACATATAAGACAGGTTTTGTGTTGATCGGCAGAAATTTAACCCTATATTTCTCCTAGTACTAATGGTCTGATATTCACTAACTCAGTGTTCCCTGGAACTTTATAGAGCCTAACTACCGTGAACAATGAAAATTGACTCTGTGTGTGTGTGTGTGTATATATATATATATATATGTATATAAATAATATATTTATTAAATATATATTTTTTTTGGCCGTGACGCTGGGCTCACGGGATCTTAGTTCCCCGACCAGGGATTGAACCCCAGGCCCCAGCAGTGAAAGCACCAAGTCCTAACCACTGGACCGCCAGGGAATCCCCAACTGTATATTTTAAATCTGAGTTATGGGTATATGAACATATTTTTAAAAGTAGTTTCTTAATGGGCTTCCCTGGTGGCGCAGTGGTTGACAGTCCGCCTGCCGATGCAGAGGACGCGGGTTCGTGCCCAAGTCTGGGAAGATCCCATATGCCACGGAGCGGCTGGGCCCGTGAGCCATGGCCGCTGAGCCTGTGCATCCGGAGCCTGTGCTCCGCAACGAGAGAGGCCACAGCAGTGAGAGGCCCGCGTACCGCAAAAAAAATAAAATAAAATAAAATAAAGTTTCTTAAAAGCACATGACTTTTTGTGTGTGTAAGAAATAGTTCACAATTGTAAAGCATTAAAAAAAATAAAACGCCAGTGGGGCTAATGCTTAGTGAATGACAGGGAGGAGGCAGGCAGGAGCTTGGTCACAAAGGAGCCATAGGCACATGTAATCTGTCTGAAGTTCATTGAGAACTAGAATAAGTAACTAATACTAGCAAAAGATTTTGCAAGGTTATTTGTTCTTTTCTTCTCCATCCTCTCTTCATCGTGCTTCCTGCAACTTTCCCACCCAGCTCTCAAGAGGTCCAAAGAGCTGGAATATCATCTTCAATAGGACTTCACAAGGATATCTTATTTTAATGAGGATTCTGACTCCATTTTTTGCCTTAACTGCTGACAGCTTGTAAGCCTCACCTCTCTCTTTCCCTCTTCCCCACATCTGGGCAAACTGATAAAATCTGGGTGTTCCCTCTTTTGGCACTGGTGGGAGTTAAAACCACACAAATCTCCACTCATGCACAGGAACCGTCAGCCCGGACCCACCCTTAAACACCATTAAAACCCCAAGTTCATCTCCTGTCCTTGCTCTCTCAAGCCATTTTCAGACCCACTTGGGGTTTCTGCCCTGCCTTCCCCAGAAAATCCTCAGTTAGGTGAATAATAAACCTTTTCATACCCTCTTGGTGTGTCTCTATATTGGAACCAAATTGTGGATGGGGGTCCATCTTATTTCTCAGAATGGCTATAGCACTTTCAATGTAGAAAAATTATTCCAGGATTAAGAAGGAATTAATATGATTGAGGGCCTTGGGGAAATAAATACATTGAAAGACTACTAAGCATAAATTTTAGAATAACTAAAGTATAATTGATGTGCAAACAGAAAGACTCATTAGTTTTTTGGTCCTATATTAAATGCATTGCCCTTTAACCTGAGCAATGTCTTATTCTTACGTTATGGCTAAAGATAAATAGGAGGTTATTTCTTGTTCAGTGCTATTACTTTTCTTATTCATTGCAGAGTCCCACAGCTGTGGATGGAAAGACAAACACCAGTCCCTGAAGAGCTCTCTTACTTCCCTTGCACCTCTTTGGCCCTCCATCCTCTACAGCTGTGGCTCACCTCAATCAGAGAGGAATATAGGACCCTCCTCTCTAATGGGAGAGGCTTAAATTGCCATTTCTGCCATACGACCCTGTCTTTTGCTATCACATAAGAGGTGCTCAGCTAAAGGCCTGTCACTCTACATTTCAGCAAGAAGACACTTCCCTATCTTCCCTCAAAAATGGAAAGTGCCGTTGTAATAAAGGGCCTGTCATTAGAAAAAGCCATTAGCTAAATATATTATAAGAATATATTTGTGGGTTAACAATAGATACATATTCTGAGCATCTACCAAATCCAAAATCATCTCCTCTATCTTCCTCAGGTGGCATTCTCCATGCCCCCTTCCTGGGCTTCAGTAACAAAATAATGAATGCCAAGGAATATGATTTAACACGGGAGGGAGATAAATATCAATATTTACAAAATATTATCCCCTTTGTACTTTCCAAAGTTCAGGATAGATATGTCTGACTGCAAAGCTTGTCCTCTTTACACCTTATCACTCTACCAGGCACAATTAGTCAATCACTTAACAGCTATTCCTTACATTTTTATTTGCTAGTAATAGAATCCTGATTTTGCTCAGCTACCAGGTGGCTATCTGCTTCAGAGGAATTTGTCACCCTCCCAGACCAGAGGTGAATCTTGATGTTACATCAAACATGGTAGTTCCATTCCTATTTAGCAACTGGGCGTGTGATCCAATCCTGCTAAATAAGACATGTAGGAAGTCTTAATGGGAAGCTTCTTGGGATATTTTTCTTTCTCTGAGCAAGTAATAATACAAAAAGGCCATTAATTTTATTTATATTTTTATGTGCTTTTCTTCTCTTCTTTGGTAACTTCAGTAACCATCTTAGAACATTGGAGGAAGTTACCATAAAAGGACACAACAATATCCTGAGAATAACAGAGTAGAAAAGAGAAAGAACCTAGAACCCTAATAAAATTGTTGATGTGATTTAACCTTTTACCTCTATTTTTCTCTTCAAATGAGATGATAAATAACTTTTGGTTTCAATATTTGAAGTTGGATTTTCTGTTACTTGAGGTTCTAGATGAACTAACTGATATTTGGTCTATAAAATAAGATTTACCTATAGATGGTTTGAACACCTAGAAATGAATTTTCTTATGTCAATAAATAGGTTTCTGGCTTCACTATGGGATGTAGAAAATAGGAAAGAACATCACCCCACACTCACAAGCAAAAAAAAAAAGTAGATAACTTACAAAATTACAACTTTTCTTGAATCTATCACAGAGATGTAGTCACAGGTCAGAAAACTAACTTAAGAAGGACAGATGCCTCCAAGGAGAGCACTTGCTGAGCTGCAGCAAATACCAAATGCTATATAAGCTAGTAAGATAAATTTGGCTAAAATATTTAACAAACCCTTAAAGGGTAAGTGTAAGAGTATAGGGTATAGAGTTTAGAACTACTGAGAGTCACAGATGTAGAGGAATTCACACCCATTTACAGGCTCTTCTCCACAGACTTTACTGAGTGTGAATAAGAAAACTGGAGACAGGATGAGAGTCTGGAGAAGCATCCCTTGTGGTGCAGACCTGGGGAAAGGAAGAGCAGGCACTGAGGTGAAGGCATGAAGATCTGCCCATTCCTTCTCTCCTATATTTCCTACAGAATAAAAGCCTTATCCCACTGGGTAAAAGACATTAAACCCTGCCACCATCAGAGTACAGATGAAGATATATTGCAGCTGGGGAGAGGAACAAAAATACCCTCTGAGAAAGATCAGGAATACTTCCAAAGCTCAGAACATTAGAGATACCCAACTGCTGGGTGAGCAGAAGGATCACTGTGAGGGCTCCACCTGTAAGACCCAGGGATGCAGTATCTATTTAAACTGGGACTGAAGCAGAACAATAGAAAACACCTCCATTCCACTCCCCAACACCAAGCTAGCAAACTCAAAAAACAAGTAATAGCAGTCTTTGAAAGTATGGGGAGAGAACTTTCTGAAGCATAGGCATAAGGGGAAGATCTAAATCTGAAAGTGAAGTAGACATTGAGAAAAACCTTCTAGCAAACCACTCCCCACTCTAAACACAAGGTAATGCTAGAAGTTGAAGCTTGTGGTACAATGAGGGCAACCATAGCAAGAAAATAACCCCAAACCCAGCCCTACCATCTAGGATGATAATCTCACACACTAGCAAAAATAGGAAGCATGCCCATTTTCAGGCATAAATACAGTTTACCTTAGTCTATACCGCTCTATATAAGATGTCCAGCTTTCAACCAAAAATTGCAAGACACACAAAGCAGCAAATAAAAATACTACACTATTTTAAGAGACAAAGCAATCAACAGAATCACATTCAAATAATAGAAAGATGTTGGAACTATCAGACAGAGACTTTAAGCTCCTTCAAGAAGATATAGTTAAACTGACTAGTCCCATATCTTTTAAAGAAATTGAATTTCTAATTAAAAACCTTCCAAAAAAGAAACTTCCAGGTCCAGATGACTTCATGGCAAATTCTACCAAATGCTTAAGAAAGAAATAAGAACAGCTTTGTACGAACTCTTCCAGAATATAGAAGAGATGGGAAAAATTCCCAACTTGTTTAATGAGGCAGGCATTTTTCTGATATCAAAACCAAAGATGTTGTAAGAAAAGTGCAGACAAATATCCCTCTTGAACAAAGACGAAAAAAATCCTCAACAAAAACAGAAAACTAGGAATAACAAGAAACATCTACAATCTGACACAGGGCATCTATCAAAAACTTACAGCTTATATCATAACCAATGGTAAGAAACTGAATGTTTTCCCCATAAGACTGGAAACAAGGCAAGGATGTCCTCTTCTACCACTCCTTTTCAACATCATATTAGAAATTCTAGCCAATGCAATAAGGCAAAAAGGGAAAAAAGATGCATATGGATTGGAAAGGAGGAAATAAACTGGTCTAGACCCATATAAATGGTCTGAACTTTTACCCTACTTGCAAATTAACAGGTTAGCCTGCCCCAGTTTATGGATGCTGGCAGAGGGCACAAGATTCCTGGGTCAGAGAAAAGGACTTTATTACTTACAACAATAGCACTCATCAAAATATCAGTATTTTCTTGTGCTAGTAACTCTAACCCCAGTTCCCACAGAGCCGCCTGAAGAGGGCCGGATGATATCTGCAAATGGTTAGGGAACCCAAATATTTTATACTGGTTGTCACTGATTTCCAAAAACTGAGGTTAAAGGGATAATTTGACTACAAGGAAGCACAGAAAATTTTCTGGTGTGATGAAACTGTTCTATGATTTTAATGTGGTTGTAGGTATATGACTTATAGGACATTATACTAAAAATGGTAAATTTTGTTGTATCTAAACTACACTAATTTTTTAATAAAAAAAAATTATGGAGAGGGATACAGACAAAAGTGTTATCTAAAAAAATATGGATCCCAGTTCCAGAAGTTGTTCAATTATTTCACCTTAATGGTCATCTCTTTCTACATTTGCTTCAGTTTTGATTCTCCATTCTGGGTTTCATCATTATTTGATTTTGTATGTGAAGATCGTTTTTGTGGTTATACCTATATAATTATATTTAAATATAACAACATAAATTTAATAAAAAATATTACTATACTACCTGGAATTCATGAGCATTTTTCTATTAATGACTTTATAAGCACCGTTACAGCTGTCCACTCAGCTCCATGAAGAAGGAAGGAAAATGTAATCATGAGACACAAAAGTTAAATAACTTTCCTGGCCTCATGCTAAATTGACCAGTTCAGATCAGTTCAACTGTAATTCAAAGGCCTTGAGTTTTGTGTACTGCACTCCTATGGTTGGATTAACTGGGTCTGGCTACTGTTCAAGGTCAAAAATACACAACCCCAAACCGCCAGGCTGGGGGAGAAATCAGGAGTTGGAGTAAGATTACCAGGCCAGAGCTAGACATACGAAGATGAAAATCTGAGACAAGGCAGACACAGCCAAAAGGAAGCAAGGAAGGCCAAAAGCTTTGGGAGTTTGACCAGGCTTCAAGCCATAGGGGAACAAACCAGAGGTCAAAGGGGATTCCCAGAGAAAATTCAACGCTTTAGACTTTCTAGCTGAAAAATGATAGGGTCAGGGAGGCCAATTGCCAGGTGAGAGGAGAGAGCCTGAGGCTGAAAACTCAGTTTAACTCAGGGTATCTCATATACCCTTTCTGGTCCAGGTTCACAGATTAACTCTTGCATGCTTACTTCACCCACCTTGCCCCCCTGCAAGATCCAGAACTGATCAGTCAATTCAGCCGAACAGCTAATTTTGTGAAATAAGAATGCCAAGGCAGGGCTTCCCTGGTGGCACAGTGGTTGAGAGTCCGCCTGCCGATGCAGGGGACACGGGTTCGTGCCCTAGTCCGGGAAGATCCCACATGCTGCGGAGCGGCTGGGCCCGTGAGCCATGGCCGCTGAGCCTGCGTGTCCGGAGCCTGTGCTCCGCAAGCGGGAGAGGCCACAACGGTGAGAGGCCCACATACCGCAAAAAAAGAAAAAAAAAAAAAGAATGCCAAGGCAGTTGGTTGAACCGATAATACCATCAATTGTTCAGGTGTTTTGGTGCCTTTTGGACAGAGCCTATACACCAGTAACATTGTTGGTATTTCAGCGTAATCTTATGCTACAGGAGTCACAGACCCACATGCCAACTGAGGTCCACCAGTGAGATGAGCAGCCCAGTGACATGGTTAAAGAGTGGGGAAAATTAAAAAAATTGAAACTGACTCTACAAAATGCTCAGCCACTACTATTTCCACTTGATGCTGCTGGAGAAAATGCCAACGTAGTCAGATCTGATTTTTCAAGAGAAGCTGAAATCTGAATTTTTACATGAAATTAAGTGATTTTCCGAATAAAATTCCTCAACGGTACTGGTTCTGCCCAGGAAACATCATTTTGCAACTCCTGTAGAGCTTTAGGAGACTCCATTTTTAAAAAGCAGTAGCAGAAACAATCTTTAATTGTCTCTCACTTTCTATACTGAAGATACTTTGAGAAATGCAAAATGCCACATGGCAAAGATTTCGAACTTTGTCCGTTTGCTCGTTTTTTCTGAAGCTACAGCTGTTATCCCACATCTAAGAGTGTAGAGCTCAGCTGGTGGATCCCATAATTCATGGAGAAGCTACAATAAGGTTGGAGTAAGGATGGATTACAGGGAATAGGGTTCGTTCACCCTGACGGCTTCTAGCCTATCTCACCGGAGCACTACCGCATGGGGGGACTCGTTGGAAGACACAGCTTTTGTCTTCTCTCTCGACGCGGCTGCAGTGAGAAAGCACATCTGTGAAGTGTTTGCCACCATGTCAAGAGTAACAGGACTCTTGAAGCCATTTCAAACGTCATGCCAATCCTTGTGCATAACATCTTTAAAAAGACTGTTGCTTTAGAGATCTTAATATTTTTTTTAAAAAATGAAATGCAATACTTTTAGCCACTTAAAAGTGGAGTTCTTTTTCACTAAGCAAAGTTGAACTTTTTACCAAACAAGCTCTTTTTTTTTTTTTTTTTTCCCTGCTAGGGAGCAAATAAGTTAGCATGGGGGTCCTAAGTGCTCTTAAAATCATTTTGCTATAGATCTGTGCACTGTTTATAACTCTTGAATAAAGCTAAAAGTAAAGAAAGCCTTTCTCTGAAGGTTTATGAGCATTTTTCCGTGAAGCAGAAGTCAAACAGATCAAAGAGATCTAACAAAATGCTTCAAACTTGGGATAGGGTGGGCTGAAGGCCTGTGAATAGAAACCAACCTCTCCAGATAGTTTGGAAGATATCTCTTGTTATTTCAAAATAAAAACAAAACTAAAACATGATAGTCTGAGTGTATCAAACTGACATTTTCTGAACACTTGTTAAAAGCATCAGTCTTTGATATTTAACCCACAGTATCAAAGACATTTTAAAAGTGGTTAGACAACTGTTTTACCAAGTGGCAAAAATGAACAAAATCAGGTGAATTTCCTAACTCTCTTTTCCTCATAGCCATTCTTCTCTGGGCTTCTCTGAGTCTTTCTACAAAAGGCATACTTTTCCAGGTTCATGAAGAATTACTGTACACTCTCGGGCCTCCCTGGTGGTGCTGTGGTTAAGAATCCGCCTGCCAATGCAGGGGACACGGGTTCAAGCCCTGGCCCGGGAAGATCCCACATGCTGCGGAGCAACTAAGCCCGTGCGCCACAACTACTGAGCCTGCGCTCTAGAGCCCGCGAGCCACAACTACTGAAGACCGCGCGCCTAAAGCCCATGAGCCACAACAAGAGAAGCCACAACAATGAGAGGTCCACGCACTGCAATGAAGAGCAGCCCCCGCTCGCTGCAACTAGAGAAAGCCTGCGCACTGCAACAAGACTCAGCGCAGCCAAAAATAAAATAAAAAATTTTTAAAAAGCCCCTTTCGTTCCACCTAAAAAAAAAAAAAAAAGAATTAAGGTACAGTTTTGAATTGTCTCAAGCAGTAAAATGTATTCTGTATATTTTGAATGCTAATTAATTGAAGCTTTTGCTTTCGATACGCTATCAATTTAAATGCATACTAGCCATTTACTTTAAAATAGAAAAATAAAACAAAAGAAATAAAATGAATATATTTATTTGCTGGAAAGTCATGAATCTGTCCAGCCATGATTAAACCCTCAATAAATCTGCTTCTAATCATCCATTGGTATTTAAATATATAGTAACTACTCTATTAAATTTAATTCTCTCTATTTAATGACAGTTATTCGAAATTTAATGGCAGTTATTTGAAATATATACCCACAGATTATTAACAACATTTTAACAAGATTTTTAAACCAAGGAACGTGAGTGTGAATCCATCAAATGTCAATAAATCAATTACTGTTTAATGTAGAATGCCTGAATTGTTAAATCGAAGCATACCCACCAAGTGAGGATGCTTTGAAAACATTTCAATGAAAAATAATTTGCCGGGGTGGGGGGGAAATCCATCTGTGAACTGCTAGTACTATTTCAGCATAAAATTAAGAGTATATAACTTTAAAATACATTTATTTTGTATGAAAATATGCATTTGGTGAAGCACATTAAATTTTCTTGATTGGGAGTTAATTTTAACCAGAGTACCATTTTAACGTTATAAGTCAAGTGGTTTTGATTTTTCTGTTGCCAATTAAATATGTGCTAAAAATATTACATACTATTTTATCCTGGGGATTCACAACCAGGTTTTTACAAAACATTCCTTTATATTGAATATAAGAAAACGCTTTTTCAAGTTACGGTGCCCACCAAATCACCATCCCTCAAACAAAACAAAGTCCTTAATCCAAGTAAGTCTGTTTCTGCCTGCTGGCAGGGTGTGCTCCCTATCAGAAGGACTCCGGCTGCCATACCTTCCTGAGGAGTATGAATGACCCATGCCATTCTTGCATGGCCCTGCCTTTCCAGCCATCCTCTTCCACATCACTGGGGCACTTATTGGGATCAGAAACATAGACTGGCAAGTTTGTGTGACGTAAGAATTCCAGCCTATAAAGCACATCCGTAGACACTTTGTAGCATGTGCCGTTTGTTAGGGTTTCCATTAAAAGTATTAGGTTTCCATACTTTACAACCACAAAAGAGTAAATAATTTCAAAGGATTGCTTGATAGGAGATTCCTGTTTTAAATGGAACTTGGAAATATCTGGGAAATCACTGGAATAAATGTACTTAATAGACCCAGTGCTGTGAAGTTCTTTTTAACTGTTTTCTTAGGCACATAAAAAGATATACCATTTCCTCCAACATTTTTTGAAATAGGTTTTGGTTTGGGGTTTTTCTCTGTAACATTTGACTTATAAATATTTCTTACAATGCTTCCATTGTTTTCTTTCTTTCTTTCTTTCTTTTTCTTTCTTCCTTTCTTTCTTCTAGAGCTGAGGCTGACTTCTTAACACCAAAAGATTATGCCCCCCTTCACTGCTCTAACCTACAGGATAAGTTAGAACTTTAAACCAGAAAGTAACATTACATACCACTCAGGAAAACCTGCTGGACCACTTGATAAGTTGGAAAACGTATAACAAATGCCCCTATTGAGATATCTCCTTTTTTAGAGGAAACAAATTCCATCCATGGGACTAAGGAAATATTTCATCAATCTGGGCCGTGTGGGAAGCCAATACACCATTCATTGCATGGAAGAGATTAGATCAGGTCAGTTTCAGAATAAAATCATTTTTTAAAATATTGCTCATATCAAACATTTTAAGAAAAGTTAAGTAGCCTACAAAATATTAATATGTTATAATCCAAGTGGAATCACCCAGTTTGGCTGTCTCTACAATCCTAGTCTCCAGAAATTACATGAACTTCTGCTGGATTTTGTCTGTGTAGACATGGCATTAGATAGAACACTTCCTTTTTGCAGGGTTTTTACTTAAAGGATGAAGTGAAACATTTCTGAGCCCCAGCAACACGAGCCATCAGCTGATGAATAGATAATGCCGAGAGTGAAAATCATTTGATTATCTAACTGTACAAATGAGGTCTCAAAAAGGTGGAGATCAACTTTTTTAAACCCAAAATGTAAACCTTCAATAACAACCTTGAGAACTAAGAAAAAGAAGAAGCATAACATTTTCAGGTGGGTTCCCTAGACTTGGTAAAGAGGGCTCCAGTCATTGAGAACAGTAACTCCTAGACTCGCATGCCAGGCTCTACACTGAATTCTTGGCCCATATTACATCTTTTAATTCTTATCACCCCTCCTCATCTTCATTTGACAGATGAGAAAATTGAGGCTCAGAGAGGTTGAGAACTTGCCCAAGCTCACAGAGCTAGTTGTGTAGCTGGGATTTTAACCCAGGTCTGGCTGAGTCCAAAGCTTATTCCCTTTACTGCCGTGTCCAATAGCTCTCCTGCTTCTGAGCTAGGTAGGGCCAGAGGACAGAAGGCAGAGCCATATCTAGAGGAAAGCTTGATTCTTAGGAGGTAAGAATGCCCTGAAGTGAAGATGGAATTCACTCAATGGCTGTTCACAAGGTCAAGGCCTCCTGCTGCAGAGCAGGTCTGGTTGGCAGGGAAGAATAAATGGGTGATGGATGCGTGAACAGCCTCTTGAATCTGGGCACAAGACAATTTCTGCACTCAGTCACGTGGGAGATGAATCAAAGCTACCAGCCTCCCTCTGGTACTAAGCCTGGGTGGTGGAGAGCTGGTGGATTCATCTAGCCAGGGGAGGCCAGTAAAGAGGAATGAAGTCTGGGAATGACAACCCAAGGCAGTTTTAAGGTGACCAAGGCCTTGTTTTTCCCATCAAAGCCACGCAGCCTCACTGGATGAGGACATATTTGGGAGAGGCTGGGAAAGGGAACAGCAGAAGAGGAATCTGGAGCAATTAATCACCTTGCCTGCCGAGGTGGGGCAACTCAGAAACCAAAGGGAAAAACAGGGCTCGCTTCCACAAAGCACTCAATCTCCTGAAAGAAATAGCACAAATAGAGTCATATTTGCCAATGAAGGTTTCTAAATGTTTAAACTAGCCAGTAACGCCACCCAGATGGAGAAACTAATGCTGGCGGAAGTCCATGATTTGTACCGTAGTCACTCAGCAACTTGGAGATAGAGCAGATGTGAACCCCCAATCTCTTGACTCCCAGATCTGCACATAAACCATCAAAAATACAAACCTAGCCCTGAAATCTGCCCAGCCCTTTGTCTGCTGTGTGGTCCTCTGTCAACCACCAACATTGCACTACACAGAAGGGATTTCTTTCCCCTTACATAGTCTGTAAGTCTTGGTGAGATGCATAACTGGGTCTTCATGTTTTTCTTTTATCCTTTCACTCATTTGACAAATATTTATTGCGTGCTTACTATGCATCAGGCAATGCTCTAGATGCAGGGATACAGTGGTGAACAAGACAAAGAGCTTGTTTTTCGGAGTGCAGATCTTATGAGGGGCAGGCAGATAGTGAATAACAAACAAGAAAATATCAGAGAGTGAAAGTGCCATATAGAAAATAAAGCAGCGTGATGGGATGGAAAGTGATAACAGTAAATACCTTAGATTGAGTAGTCAAGGAAGGCGTCCTAGGCGAGAAGACTTTTGAGCTGAGACATGAATGATACGAAGAAGCCAGCCATGTGAAGACTAGAGGAACGCAGATTTTTCAGCCAAAACTTGCTCCTATAGACTTCCCCAGTTTTGCTTTTCTTTAACCTGTTTGTTTCTTCTACCCAAGATAACTTATCAAATTGCAAGTGAGGGCTTCCCTGGTGGCACAGTGGTTAAGAATCCACCTGCCAGTGCAGGGGACAAGGGTTCAAGCCCTGGTCCAGGAAGATCCCACATGCCACAGAGCAACTAAGCCCGTGCACCACAACTACTGAGCCTGCACTCTAGAGCCCATGAGCCACAACTACTGAAGCCCGCGTGCCTAGAGCCCGTGCTCTGCAACAAGAAAAGCCACTGCAATGAGAAGCCCATGCACCGCAATGAAGAGTAGCCCCCGCTCACCACAACTAGAGAAAAGCCCACACACAGCAACAAAGACCCCAAGAAGCCAAAAATAAATAAAAATAAATAAAATTTATTTTTAAAAATTGCGAGTGAGTGCAAGTGTCATCCTACTAAGAATAAAGCAAAGTATTTTATTCTGACTTTTAAAGTTTCATTAGTAAGATTTGACATTTTAACTATTATTATTAATTTTGATCAAAATGAAAATTCCCTACACATTTCACAACAGACTAAGACACAGCAGAGTCTTATACCAGAGAGGTTGATGCACAAAGGAATTGAGAGGTTGACAGAAGAGCTCAATGGAAGGACAAATGTCACATCCAGATTATTCTCAAATTCACCTGTACAGTAGATCCAACACATGGTTCACCACTGTCACCGTCTCTCCACATTTTATGTGGCAGCCTTCTAACTGGACTCCCAGCTTCTCAGCAACCAAGGTGATCCTTTCAAAAGGAAAGTCTGATCATGTCTTTCTACTGCTCACCTCACTCTGACAATTGTCTGTGATCGTTATGGACTGAACTGTGTCCCACCCAAATTCATGTATTGAAGCCCTAACCCCCAATGTGACTGTAGTTGGTGATAGGTCCTTTAAGGAGATAATTAAGGTTAAATGACGTTACTAGTTCACGTACAAAAGACACTATACTTTCATCTTTAGGACTAAGAAAACTCAGTATCTTATGTGGTAAGATAGGAAGACATTACCACAAAATGTAGTCATAGCAGTTCACAATATGCAGTTGACAAGTTGTACAAGACATACAAAGTACATCTACCAAAACTTTGTTCTAAAACTTAACTTTTTAAGTGAACATTTTTTGAAATTAAAATTTAGCTTAATGTAAATAATAATTTTCTTTTTTTCCAGTTTTATTAAGTGAATTATTTTTTAATACAATAGAAAAGATTACTGAGTTTAACAACAACAAAGAAAAAAGACTGAGAAGGAGCCTGGGATAAAACAAAAACTCTATCTGCAAATAACCCTCCCTTAAAGGTTGGGACTGGGGAACATTTCTTTTGTTGACTTATTTTGTTTTTATTGTTGTTTTATGTAAGTGATTTTTTAATTGAGATATACATATAACATTGCATTAGTTTTAGGTGTACAACATAATGATTTGACATATGTAAATATTGCAAAATGATCACCACAATAAGTTTACTTAACAGCCATCACCATACATAGTTATAAACTTATGTGCATGTAATGAGAACTTTTAAGATCTACTTTCTTAGCAATCAAATATAAAATACAGTTTTGTTACCTGAAACTAACACAATACTATAAATCAACTATGCTTCAATTAAAAAAAAACTATGAGCAAAGAGAAAACAATTAAAATTCAGCTTAATGTAAATAAAAATAATAATAATAAAATATAGTGTTGTTAACTATAGTCATCAAGCTGTACACCCTGGGACTTATTTATCTTATAACTGGAAGTTTGTACCCTTTGACAACCTTCGTCCATTTTGCCCACTCCCAATCCTCCACCTCTGACAACCACCAATCTGTTTTCTGTATCTATGAGTTCGGTTTGGTTTTTTTTTTAAGATTCCACATATAATTTTTTTTAAGACTACACACAGTATTTGTCTTTTTCTGTCTGACTTATTTCACTAAGTATAATGCCCTCAAGGACCATCCATATTGTCACAAATGTCAGGATATCTTTCCTTTTTGTGGCTTAGTAATATTCCATTCCACATTTTCTTTATCCATTCATCTACTGATGGATAGTTAGGTTGTTTCCCCTGTCTCATTTTTGTAAATAATGCTGCAATGAACATGGGAGTGCAGATGTCTTTTCGAGTTAGTAATTTCTTTTCCTTCAAATAAATACCCAGAAGTTGAGTTGCTGGATCATATGGTAGTTCTATTTTGAATTTTTTGAGGAAAACCTCCATAGCAGTTTCCATAGTGGCTGCACTAATTTACATTCCCAACAGTGTACAAGTGTTTCCTTTTCTCCACATCCTTACCTACACTTGTTATCTCTTGCCTCTTTGATAATAAGCATTCTAACAGGTGTGAAATATATCTTAAGTGGTTTTTCTTAGAGCAGAAAGTTTAACATTGGAGTCACCTTTGTTGCATACATCATAGTCAGTTTTCAGATAACCGCCTGTCTCTTGGTTTAGGGGTTTTTGTTCTCTCCACAACTATCTGCCAACCCTACCCACTGCCAACTTCTGAGTATATTCCTAAGCATCTCCACTGGAGAGCAATGCAACAAGTCAACCCAAGTCCGGGTTAGTAAAAAGTATAGGGGTTGGCAGTCAAAACTGCTGACCAGAAATGTCATGCTCTGATATTTCTCTGTGGATTCCCATGAGCCTGGGGCTCTAACCCACTGACCTGGATAATTAAGTCATATTGTTATACACATCTTTGCAGAGGGTAGAATGGTTTCTCAGTAAATCTAGTAGTATTACTGAATCCTCAGTACAATGAATATAACAATTTTATAATTTTTTACTTTGAGAAACTACAGGTTTAGATATTAATGTGTTTCCTGTTTTGTTCGTGGTTTAAGCAAAATCAATAAACTGATTTTATCGATTTAATATTTGTTGGACTTTTTATTTGCCCCAGAAACATTTATTCAGTGGTGTGTTAGTATTAAAACATTAAAAAACCAAAATAAAAATATATAAACACTCATCCTTGAGACATTGGTTTCAAGTGATAGAAAAAGCCAACTTCCACACCTAAAAGCAGTGAAATGAAGAAAGGAAGTAACAGAAAAGTGAGTGTGGGCTGAGACCTCTTTAGGGCACCTATACCTTTTATGCTAGGGAAGTGGTGGAAGTTAAAGAATGGGCCTGTCTTTTTTTTTTTTTTTTAATCTGAGAAAGTCTTTATTTATCCACTTTTTTAAAAAAAAGATCTCTATTGGCGTATAATTGCTTCACAGTACTGTTAGTTTCTGTTGCACAACAAAGCGAATCAGCTATATGCATACACGTCTCCATATCCCCTCCCTCTTGAGCCTCCCTCCCACCCTCCCTATCCCACCCCTCTAGGTCATCGCAAAGCACCAAGCTGATCTCCCTGTGCTATGAGGCTGCTTCTCACCAGCCAACTATTTTACATTCGGTAGTGTATGTATGTCGCTGCTACACTCACTTTGCCCCAGCTTCCCCCTCCACCCATGTCCTCAAGTCCATTCTCCATGTCTACCTCTTTATTCCTGCCCTGCCACTAGGATCATCAGTACCTTTTTTTTTTTTTAGATTCCATATATATGTGTTAGCATATGGTATTTTGTTTTTCTCTTTCTGACTTACTTCTGTATGTAAGTACAGACTCTAGGTCCATCTATATGACAGACTCTAGGTCCATCCACCTCACTACAAATAATTCAGTTTCGTTCCTTTTTATGGCTGAGTAATATTCCATTGTATATATGTGCCACATCTTCTTTATCCGTTCATCTGTTGATGGACATTTAGGTTGGTTCCATGTCCTGGCTATTGTAAAGAGTACTGCAATGAACATTGTGGTACATGTCTCTTTTTGAGTGATGGTTTTCTCTGGGTATATTCCCAGTAGTGGGATTGCTGGGTCGTATGGTAGTTCTATTTGTAGTTTTTTAAGGAACCTCCATACTGTTTTCCATAGTGGTTGTATCAATTTACATTCCCACCAACAGTGCAGGAGGGTTCCCTTTTCATCACACCCCCTCCAGCATTTGTTGTTTGCAGATTTTCTGATGATGCCCATTCTAACTAGTGTGAGGTGATACCTCATTGTAGTTTTGATTTGTATTTCTCTAATAATTCGTGATGTTGAGCATTTTTCTTGTGCCTCTTGGCCATCTGTATGTCTTCCTTGATGAAATGTCTATTTAGGTCTTCTGCCCATTTTTTAACCGGATTGTTTGTTTTTTTGATATTGAGCTCCATGAGCTATTTGTATATTTTGGAGATTAATCCTTTGTCTGTTGTTCCATTTGCAAATACTTTCTCCCATTCTGAGGGCTGTCTTTTTGTCTTGTTTATGGTTTCCTTTGATGTGCAAAAGCTTTTAAGTCTCATTTGTTTATTTTTGTTTTTATTTCCGTTACTCTGGGAGGTGGGTCAAAAAAGATCTTGCTGTGATTTATGTCAAAGTGTGTCTTTCCTATGTTTTCCTCTAAGAGTTTTATAGTGTCTTGTCTTACATTTAAGTCTTTAATCCATTTGGAGTTTATTTTTGTGTCTGGTGTTAGGTAGTATTCTAATTTCATTCTTTTACATGGAGCTGTCCAGTTTTGCCAGCACCACTTATTGAAGAGGCTGTCTTTTCTCCATTGTATGTTCTTGCTACCTTTGCTGTAAATTAGGTGCCCATATGTGTGTGGGTTTATCTCTGGGCATTCTATCCTGTATCATTGAGCTATATTTCTGTTTTTGTGCTAGTACCATACTGTCTTGATTACTGTAGCTTTGTGGTATAGTTTGAAGTCCGGGAGCCTGATTGCTCCAACTCTCGTTTTCTTTCTCAAGATTGCTCTTACTATTCAGAGTCTTTTGTGTTTCCATACGAATTGTAAAGTTTTTTGTTCTAATTCTGTGAGAAATGCCATTGGTAGCTTGATAGGGATTGCATTGAATCTGTAGATTGCTTTGGGGAGTATAGTCATTTTCACGATATTGATTCTTTCAATACAAGAACGTGGTATATTTCTCCATCTGTTTATGTCATCTTTTGATTTCTTTCATCAGTGTTTTATGGTTTTCTGAGTATACCTCTTTCACCTCCTTAAGCAGGTTTATTCCTAGGTATTTTATTCTTTTTGTTGCAATGGTAAATGGGAGTGTTTCCTTAATTTCTCTTTCTAATTTTTCGTTGCTGGTGTTTAGGAATGCCAGAGATTTCTGTGCATTAACTTTGTGTCCTGCAACCTTATCAAATTCGTTGATTAGTTCTAGTAGTTTTCTGGTGGAATCTTTAGGATTTAACATGTGTAGTATCATGTCGTTGGCAGTGACAGTTTTACTTCTTCTTTTCCAATTTGTATTCCTTTTATTTATTTTTCTTCTCTGATTGCTGTGGCTAGGACTCCCAAAACTATGTTGAATAATAGTGGTGAGAGTGGGCAACCTTGTCTTGTTCCTGATCTTAGCGGAAATGCTTTCGGTTTTTCACCATTGAGTATGATGCTTGCTGTGCATTTGTCATATATGGTCTTTATTATGTTGAGGTAGGTTCCATCTATGCCCACTTTCTGGAGAGTTTTTATCATAAATGGGTGTTAGATTTTGTCAAAAGCTTTTTTCTGCATCTACTGAGATGATCATATGGTTTTTATTCCTTAATTTGTTAATGTGGTGTATCACATTGACTGATTTGAGTATTTTGAAGAATCGTTGCATTCCTGGGATAAATACCACTTAATCATGGTGTATGATACTTTTTTTTTTTCAACATCTTTATTGGAGTATAATTGCTCTACAATGGTGCATTCGCTTCTGCTGTATAATGAAGTGAATCAGTCAGTGGTGTATGATCCTTTTAATGTGCTGTTGGATTCTGTTTCCTAGTATTTTGTTCAGGATCTTTACATCTATGTTAATCAGTAATATTGGTCTATAATTTTCTTTTTTTCTGATATCTTTTTTGGGTTTTGGTATCAGGGTGATGGTGGCTTCATACAATGAATTTGGGAGTGTTCCTCTCTCTGCAATTTTTTGTAAGAGTTTGAGAGGATAGGTGTTAGCTCTTCTCTAAATGTTTGATAGAATTCACCTGTGAAGCCATCTGGTCCTGGACTTTTGTTTGTTGGAAGATTTTAAATTACAGTTTCAATTTCATTACTTGTGATAGGCCTGTTTATATTTTCTAATTCTTCCTGTTCAGTCTTGGAAAATTGTACCTTTCCAAGAATTTGTCCATGTCTTCGTGGTTGTCCATTTTATTGGCATATAGTTTCTTGTAGTAATCTCTCATGATCCTTTGTATTTCTGCAGTGTCAGTTGTGAGTTCTCCTTTTTCATTTCTAATTTTATTGATTTGCATCCTCTCCCTTTTTTTCTTGATGAGTCTGACTAAAAGTTTATCAATTTTATCTTCTCAAAGAACCAGCTTTTAGTTTTATTGATCTTTGCTACTGTATTCTTCATTTCTATTTCACTTATTTCTGCTCTGATCTTTATGATTTCTTTCCTTCTACTGAGTTTGGGTTTTCTTTGTTCCTCTTTCTCTAGTTGTTTTAAGTGTAGGGTTAGATTGTTTATTTAAGATTTTTCTTGTTTCTTGAGGTGAGATTGAATTGATATAAACTTCTCTCTTAGAACTGCTTTTGCTGCATCCCAAAGGTTTTGGGTTGTTGTGTTTTCGTTGTCATTTGTTTCTATGTATTTTTTAATTTCTTCTTTGATTTCTTCAGTGATCTCTTGGTTATTTTGTAGGGCACTGTTTATCCTCCACGTATTTCTGGTTTTTACCGTTTTTTTCCTGTAATTGATTTCCAATCTCGTAGCATTGTAGTCAGAAAAGATGCTTGATATGATTTCAGTTTTCTTAAATTTTCTGAGGCTTGATTTGTGAGCCAAGATGTGATCTATCCTGGAGAATGTTCCGTGTGCACTTGAGAAGAAAGTGTATTCTGCCACTTTTGGGTGGAATGTTCTATAAATATCAATTAAATCTATCTGGTCTATTGTGTCATTTAAAGCTGTTTTCCCTTCTTTATTTTCTGTTTGGATGACCTGTCCATTGGTGTAAATGGGGTGTTAAAGTCCCCTACTATTATTGTGTTACCGTCAATTTCTCCTTTCATGGTTGTTAGCATTGCCTTATGTATTGAGGTGCTCTTATGTTGGATGCATACACATTTATAATTGTTATATCTTCTTCTTGGATTGATTCTTTGATCATTATGGAATGTCCCTCCTTATCTCCTGTAACAGTCTTTATTTTAAAGTCGATTTTATCTGATACAAGTATTGCTACTCCAGCTTTCTTTCGCTTTCCATTTGCATGGAATATCTTTTTCCATCCCTTCACTTTCAGTCTGTATGTGTCCCTAGGTCTGAAGTGGGTCTCTTGTATACAGCATATATATGGGTCTTATTTTTGTATCCATTCAGCCAGTCTGTGTCTTTTGGTTGGGGCATTTAATCCATTTATATTTAAGGTTATTATTGATATGTATGTTCCTATTACCATTTTCTTAATTGTTTTGGGTTTGTCTATTGTAGGTCTTTTTCTTCTCATGTTTCCCACCTAGAGACGTTTCTTTAGCATTTGTTGTAAAGCTGGTTTGGTGGTGCTGAATTCTCTTAGCTTTTGCTTGCCTGAAAAGCTGTTGACTTCTCCATTGAATGTGAATGAGATCCTTGCTGGGTAGAGTAATCTTGGTTGTAGGTTTTTCTCTTTCATCACTTTAAGTATATCCTGCCACTCCCTCTGGCCTGCAGAGTTTCCACTGAAAAATTAGCTGGGGAGGAGGGCAAACACCCTCCTCTCCTCTCCTGCCTCTTGCCTTCCTCTCCTGATCTCCCCAGCCTCAGGGGTGCTGATCCTGTCTGGCCTCCACTTCTCCTCCCCTCTCAATCCCCCCACATCCTACCGGTTCACTTTGGGGTTCCTCCCATCTCCTTGGGCGTCAGAGTCCCACACCAGCATACAGCAGACACCCCAGTTGTGAGGAGACACTAACTCCGCAGTCTTCCCACACTTCCCACACTGACTCCTCCTCCTGGCCTGTCTTTGAAGACCAGAAAACCATATGAATAGAGGAGGCACCTTTTATATCTGTCAGAATTCATTTTGGAATTTTTTTTACATTATTCTGATAACAGTTTAGAAAGAGATCAAAATTGAAACTATTAAATAATTAAGCCAAGAAGTTATTAAATATCACATCCAAATTATTAAAATTTAAAATACAGAATTTAAAAGGAAAAGAGATACCATATACAATGGGATTATATGAATCCCCAGACCCCTGTGTCTGCAAATATCTCTCCAAATATTCATGAATCTAAGTAACTTCCTAGCAGAACATCTCCCAAACAAAGTGTGACTGAAAACAGAAAGCTGAACTACATAAAAAAAACAGGCTTGGGTATTTGCTTTGTCTGGAATTTATTAAGAATCAGAAATGCCACCAAAATGGAAATTGCACACGGGGGAAAAAATCTCACCATGCTTTTATCCAGATAGGTGGAAGTGATGTAATAAAGGCACCATAATTTGCGTACATAAATGTGTGGGCAACTCGTTCAGGGAATGACAGATGCAGAATTCTAGTGGAAAAAAAAAATAGTGGACATCAAAGAAATTTGACGAGCTGCCAACAACCATTAATCTCTTCATGACCCTTTTAATATAGAGATGCCAAATAGAGCTTGTCATTTTATTCAAGCCTCAAAGCAATACATTCTTATTTATGAAGTTATGAGCGAGTATAACATTAAACTTCATCTGATACATCCACCATGTGTACGGCAACCTTGAGAAGATTTCATTCTTAAAAATGAGGACATTGATTAATAAACAGCCATACAACTCAAGGAAAATGGTTTAAGTCTGACCAGAGTCCTCAACTTGATGTGACTGTGATCTTCATTCATCTTTCCGTAGTCAGCAAATCACATCACAGAAACCATTGTGTGTGATACATCACTAACAGTCAGCCCGATGACCAGGAGAGACTTCAAATAAATACAGCATTGAATTGTTTCAGATGCAGAGGCATGAGAAAAACCTTCAGAATTACGAAAGAAGATGTTAAATATCACACTAAGAGAAAGTATTTGTGTAGTTGTCCAGAAAACCTAGGAGGTGTTGGCTGCAGTCGCCACAGAATTACAGCATTCCATGTGCGAACACTGTTAAGTGATAAACGTCTCCAATGATGTGGCTTTACCAGAAACCACTTAGCACTCTTCAAATTCAGAGCTTGATAGGTTTCCGTGGAGGGCTTCCCTTAAAGACACTTCCTTCTTTGGACTTCTATAATTCTATGTCTTACACACCTCAGCAATAAAACACAACGTGTTACTTATCACTTCTTCTGAAATGAGTAACCAATATTTTCCACCTTGAAACATTGCTTCAACAAAGTCTAGATCAAATTATTTCTGCTTCTCTGGACATGAATGAAAGAGGCCTCTCAAATAATCATTTTAAATTCACTCAAGTAATGGTATAGCTATATTACTGTTCCTCCCACTGCAACCTTGATAAATATTTAGAAGAAGTGTGTATGGGTGGGAGTGTGTGAGAGAGAAAACAGAGAGAGACAGAGAGACAGAGGCAGTAAATCATTAGATCAAGATTTTGCCCACTGGGGGAAGTTCTACTGAGTGCTTTGATCAAGTTCCCTAGATGTTGACTTATAAATGCTAATAAAATAAAATAACAAAAATGACTTTAAAGAGTTCACAAAGCAATGAAAATATACTACTCCCCAGCACCTGGCAGAGGGCCTTTCACAAAGTAAAGGTTCAATAGAAACTTTATGAAAAGATCGGTCACTGTTACTATAACCATCTTCATAATCTAGTGACCCCCTCATCCTTCAACTACTATCCTCTGATTATGGAAAAGTTTTTCATCATCTGGAAACTTCACAGGTTGAGGAGAGCAGGGTGTGTGTGCAGACATCAGTCTGCTCATAGCAACCAGCCCTGCTGGCCTTGAAAAATGAATTTCCCCATCTTCAGAATGGTCCCCAAACGATGTTACTTAGTACCTTGTAAGAAAGTTAGGAAGACAAATAATGTCCATTCTCACCTTGTGTTTCCATTTGGAGAACAGACCAGAGTCAGAGTATAGAATCTGAATCAAGCCTCCTAAAATGCTCTAATATTGGGTCCATAGGGAACAGACGAGGTGATGGAACTCAAAGTCATACTTCTGGGTTTGACGATGCTGGAGTCTCAACCCATTCTCAGTGGTCACTTTGTAGGACTGTATTTCCCAGGAGGCAAGAGGAAAATGAAACCGGCAAAACCAGGGTCGCCTACCAATTACTCAGGCCTAGTCCTTGCTCTCTTTCTCTTAGTGGCTATTTCTGACAGTTCCTAAAACTGAAGCAGCCAATGTCATCACTGTGGAAACATGGTTCATAACTGACACTCAAAAAGCAACCAGATGGATGGACCTAGAGATTATCATACTAAGCGAAGTTAAGTCAGAAAGAGAGACAAATACCATATGATATCACTTATATGTGGAATCTAAAATACGACACAAATGAACATATCTACAAAACAGAAACAGACTCACAGACATAGAGAATAGACTTGTGGTTGCCAAGGGGTGGGGGGATGGAAGGATTGGGAGTTTGGGATTAGCAGATGCAAACTAGTATATATAGGTTGGATAAACAACAAGGTCCTACTGTACAGCACAGGGAACTATATTCAGTAGCCTGTGATAAACCAGAATGGAAAAGAATATGAAAAAGAATATATATACATACATATATGTATAACTGAGTTACTTTGCTGTACATCAGAAATTAACACAACATTGTAAATCAACTATACTTCAATAAAATTTAAAAATAAATGAATAAAAATATTCACCACACACACAAAAAAGCAGCAAGCTGGGGGCTATATATTAGCAAGCACAAGGGACGGAAGACAGAGATCCAGAATAGGCCAAATGATGGCAGATCATGCCCTGGGGTCAAACATGGATCTAACCAAGGGACAGAGAGAATGATGATCTTCTCCTGGATGCATCCTCTCTCAGAACACAGAGACCCTCAGATTTATGCATGTGTTTTGACAAAACCGGATGGTTCCTGCTGTCCAGGGCACTGGAAGGGTCCCCTATGGGAGGCAAACAACTTACATCGGGCAAATTGTAAGAGGTTTCAGCAGCCTGAGGTGTCCAAAGTGCAGAGTCAACAGTCACACTCCAAGCACACTTAGTGCACCTGGACCCACAAAGACCCCCATGCAAGCTCTGACATTCTGTCCGCACCTCTAATTCAGCCTCGGGAGAGCCAGCTCCTCTCACTGGCCACAACAAAGACCCCCATGCAAGCTGACATTCTGTCCCCACCTCTAAATCAGCCTTGGGAGAGCCAGCTCCTCTCACTGGCCACAACAAAGCCTGTTGGTGTCACTTTGTTGTCTCTCTGTGGATTTTAGTTCCATGTTTAAATTACATATTTATGTGAACTCTGTTCATGCTCACCACCCAAAATTTACTTATTCAGTAATTTCTTAAGACCCGAGACTTAGAGACCATTGAATTCACATGGTTCAATTACTGAGTAATTCTTAAAATCTCATTACTAGAGTGCAACATTTATCTAAAATTAAATCTACAAAGGAAAAAAAAAAAGATGTGATGGTAATAATCTACTATTGAAACAGAATCGTAGAGCTGAATGTCAAACAATAGGGTATTGTAAATGACACCCGCCCAAAAAAGGTTCTCTCTGATAGCCACAGTTAAGGAAAACATATGATAACAATAAATATGATTTCCACAATGCCACAGTCCTTTCACCACTTGGTCCATGTGGGGATGATAATCAATAGTTCTGCTCTGCATCTTTTGTTAAAAAAGAAATTCTTCCTCTCAAATAATAAATTTATAGCAAGAGAATGTCTTTGTGACTCAAGCTTCCATTTCTTTAACTTACTGCTTTGATAGACATAAATTCTATTAGCCTATGTGTGGAAAGTTCATTAGGGCAACTCAGGATCGGTGGGAATTGGTAAATGTCTTACAGTTTAAGAAGAAAACATACAATTCACTTCACAATCTTTTCAGCTCTCCACAATATTCCTGGCATTTCAATCCAATATGTGAATTAATACTACTTCAGTCAATACTGGATTAGGCAATGGTCCACGTTAATTGATTATATTTGGGTAAAGAAAGATCAATTGAAAAAAACAACCTGGCATACATGAATGTGTATATCATGTCAGCTGTATATGCATTTCAGAATACCATGCCCTTATTTACATTTTAGAAACTGTTTCATTCTTAAAACAATTTCAGTGTTAAAATAGAGTCATTCTTCCAGTGTCTGAGTACAAACAGGACCCATATGATACCAGAGATACTCCATGTATATAGTTTGTTTTACTTAAGCAAACACTTCAGTGATTTTTATAAATCAACAGTGCTCAGGCAATTAAATATTTACTTTCAAAAGAAAAGAATACATAATTATACGAGACCAAATTATTTGAAAAATACCAGAATTGATCTCACTGTCTGTATTTCAAGAGTACGTTAATGGCTCTGAAGTTTAACAATCTAAACTATTATCCTTTTCCTTTCATACTTCAGCATAGAAACCATCTAAACTGGTGCTACTTGATGAACAGTGCCCGCCCCTGAGCTGACTGTCACCATACGACAAGTTAAGCACAGAAACTGAGAGGAAGCATTTAGATACTTTTAGAGTAATTTCACAGGTAATTTTTTTGCCTGCTAAATCTAACATTGGAGGCTTGCATTGTGCATGATTTGAGGGGTTTTCTTAAATTTAATTTTTCTTGTAATTCATTTTTGTTATATTTTACAAAAATATCAGTCATGACTGATTGGAAACTCTCACACTGGACCTTTGTCACAGGTAGTTTGAGAAGCATCGTTTTAAACTACAAAGTGATCTGGATAGTCAGGTAACTGCCTTGTGAATTAAATGTACAGCTTTCACGTATATATATATATTTAAAATATGTATGTACACAGGCCTTATCTATATGACAGAAAAAGCAACTCAATAAATACAAAGCTCAAAACTCTGTGAACTCATTTCCTCAGTCTTTCCAGATGTACCACAGCTGAGGAGATTGTTCAGAAATAGGATGGTTTGATTAGATGATGAAAACAAATGGACTTGTTATGCTTTGATTCTTTTCCTTCCCTTCTTTCTTTCCTTCCTTCCTTCCTTCCTTCCTTCCTTCCTTCCTTCCTTCCTTCCTTCCTTCTTCCCTTCCTCCCTCCCTCCCTTCTTTCTTTTCTATGTAGAGACAGTGTCATAATCTTCTCTCTCTTTAAAGAGTGAAACCAAGAGCCCGTGTTCACACACATCAATAAAGTACATCAATAAAATTCACTGAGGTGGAAGAAGGAGGAAAAGACTGTAGGAAAATACGAAGAAACAAAACTATGGATGGGAAACATGGGTACATTAGGATCCAGAGGAGCGTCCACAACAAACAAAAGAAGCATTCCTCCATGAACCCCTTTTTTTCTGAATTAAGTCACCTTTTACTAACATGTTTTAATTGTCTAGAGAAGGGGTTTTCGATTTGAATTTTGGAAGAACTGTTCTTGGCCGTTCATCCATGAAAATCCAGAGAAATTTCTTCTAAGTCATTAATAGAGATTCCTTTAGACTCTTCCGCAAAGAAAATTGGTGAAGCCATTCCCTCTGCCGCTCCCGCCTCCCACCCCACCCGCAGCTGAGCTCTTCAGACCACAGAACTTTCATTGGACCCAAGTCATCTCTCCTAGTTTCTGAAATACTGAAGGTTAAAACTAGGAGGCCAAAAACAACCATACTTCCTCCCACCAGGCTGCTCCTTTATTTGTACTCAAAACGATGCAGATTTGCTCTGCCTCACCTGTGTCTAACGTCAGACACGTGCCCAAGAATCTCTGACAACTTCTGGGCTTCATGTCACAGTCAAGGAAGTGTACTGCCCAGGCTCGCAAGAAAACACAGAGAAATGAATCTAGGTCCCTTAAGCTTTCCAATTCGTTTTTCTTCTATGCCTGTTCTGAAAACTGAATTCCCTGGGTTGGAGTTTCAAGCTACAACTTTGTCTTCTGCCCTTTCCTCTACTTCCCCTCCCCCACAGCGGGGTCCTTGGCTCCAAATCAAAACAGCTTTCAAGTGGCCAGGACCAAGTTCCAAAGCTCCTATGCTTCCTAGAGATTTTCCTTCTTTCCCAGATTTTCCTAAGCCCCAATCTTTGTAGGAGGGCATAACTCCAGGTGGGGCTCTGACTGTACGTATTGTGCCTGGGCCCCCATCCTGACTGCAGAAGTTTATTTGAAGTATGTTACTCTTTGCCTGCTTCTTAACTTGAGGCCTGATAGTCTTACAATGTCATTTTTTTCCCCCTACTGTAATTCAAGAGACAGCTGTCTTTGGAATAAATTCCAAATAGTTGGTCTGGAAATGAACTTCGCAGTGGGTCCCTCCTCCATTCTGGCTGACATTTCCCCATTAATTTCTTTTTATCTTTCATCCATTCATTGGCTGATGAGTCTATAAATACACCTCATCTGCTTTTACTTTGCTTTTTAAGAATAAACTGATACCAAACACACTGTCTTAATTACATCCACAAGCAAAAGCATAACAAGTTTAAATGTTGTCACAATATAGTTTAAAAACTTGACATTGTTAATTATGCCAGCTGTGATAAAACAGGCAAATGAAAATTCTAATTTGAATGTGTAAATGAGTAATTCATCTGAAAAGGTATTTTTAACATGAATAAATGAAAATATCCAAAAACCTACTAAGCAAAAGAAGAGAAGTGGACAGGAAACTGGTAAGTGGATTGGTAAGGAAGCAGGAAGACATGGCCTCCATGTCTCCGGGTCACCACACTTCTGAAACTAGGCAAATCAGTCCTCCCAAGTTCAAATCATACCCGAGAAAACAAGGTCTCTGTTCCCTTAAGTGTCCACATTATGAGGTAGCTCCTCATTCCTGAGGATCTGAATCCTAGGGGCACATCAGAAGGCAGGCCCAGGACAGACCTGATTCATTCCCAGAAGATAGTAAGTTTTCAGATGCAGACAAAATTAAACAAAAGGATAAGGTGAAAATCTTGGGAAGGTATTTCCAAAGGATCTGCCCTATCCCCAAGCCAGTGTCCCAAGCCATCTTCTTTGTGTGATTATATTTCTTTTCTATTCTTTCTTAAAGTGCCTTCTATAAATTCACCTATGAAGTCATTGTCTCTTCCTTTTCTCTCCACCAGATGCAGAAAGGGGAGATCTCACCACCAGTCCAGAAGAAAAACTACTAACCTTCGATATGGTTAAATAATTGCGGTTTATTGTATGACCTATTTCTAACTCAAGTCAAATACCTTTCAAGTTATTGAACTCATCAGGATTTACTTCTTTTTAAAATGTTCTGATATAAATAATGATCATAATAGCAAGTATCGCTCATATGTTCCTGATAGAAAATATCGTTATGCTGGTATGGCTGACAATTTTCAGATAACAGTAGCCCACTGCAATAAATTAACATTCTGAATTTTCTAAAGAAATCTTTGTTTTCCTGATGTGTTCTCATATGATATACAGTCTTATTTGATAAAGAGCTTTGAAGAAATGAACCTCCATTTTTGAATGGGAAATAAAAGTCAATGGAAATTTTCTCAGGTATGAAATTATTATAATGCTCCATATTTCACACCCCAAAAGCCACAAGAAAATATCAGTTGATACACTTTGAGTCATAATACACTTGTGAGTCATAAAAGTTTTAAGCGAACCTAAAGAAGAAAAGACTTACAGCTGGCCAAACGGTCTTGACACTGATGGAGAAGTACAGGAATAGTGATGATCAGATGTTTTACTCTTTCTCTGAGGACAATTCAAAATGAATATGATGAAATGTAGAAGAATCAAGTTTGGCAACCTATAAGAAATTTCAGAGTAGCTGGAACCCATTCATCACTAGAAAAGTTTACTAAAGGAGATTGTGAAAGAATCTATTTTCTTCGAAAAGAATATTTCCCTTCCTTGAAAAAAAAAGAAAACCGACGTCTCAGCTGGTAGTTCTCAAACTTCATTGCATTAGAATCACCTGGAAGGATTTGTAAAAACACAGACTGTCGGCCCCACCCCCAGAGTTTCTGATTCAGTAGGTCTGGGGTGAAACCCAATCATTTATTTCTGCCAAGTTCCAAGGTGATGCCAATGATGCTGATCTGGGTGCTGCACCATGAGAACCGCTGGTCAGTGCTAACTCGGTGTCAGGCACTGTCACTTAACTCTCTCCCTGACTCTTTGCAACAACTCAGAAGTAGATGTAACTCTGAGAGAGAGACATACAGACAATTCTACAACGTTCATACGTTCAGCTCTCATATACCATGTGTGGATGGCTATAGACTGCCTACTATACAACCAAACCACCGTTTTGTACATCAGTTGATGAATAAACTTTTTGAGAGGTCACCTGCTGGCTGCCTGAAGCTAGGATTCAGTGTGGTCAGCAGTGCTGTCAGGCAGAGGCACTGTGAGGGGTTCACCAAAACCATTCTGTTTCCCTCTTGGAAAACAAAGACGAAAACAACATCTCTCACTCCTCTTGCATCTAGGTGGGATCTTTTGACAATTTATGGCCAATGGAATATGAGCAGATATTATATACCTACTTACAGGCCCTTAGAAAGACCCATGAGATTCTCCTCATTCTTTCTCTTTGCACACCAGCTGGCTGAATAGAACAGATTCAGCAGAGGCCTCCCAAGGAGGCCCTAATGGGTGACAGAGCCACCCAGGGAAGATGCCAGGAACCCTGAGTCCCATCTTGGAGAAGAACTGCTCAAGCAAGATCAGCTCCATTGGACTCTATGTGAGCAAAAAAATAAACCAAGCCACTGAGGTTTGGAAGTTCTTTGTAGCAACAGCTACCAGCTACCAACTACCCCAATAAGTAACTTCTGTGAATAGAGCAATCCAAACGAAGTTCAATATTTCTGCAGTTATTTGAATATTTTATTTCAATTTATCATTATTTTCTATTAAAAGGGTGAAAAATAGAAAAATAAAAGATACTAGTAAGTAAAAGGAGTATCACAAACTTAATACAATCCAGAAGAGGACGAAAAGTTACTCAGCATGTTAAAAATGATAAATCTCTAACCGCACCAGATTCTCACTTAAACAGGCTTACTACTTGTTCAGCTGTGAAGAGAAACAAAATTAAAGAACATAGGTGAGATGCTAGAATTTAAATCGTTAAAATACTGTGTCTAAAAAGCAAAACTTATATGGAAACAGGATCCCTCACCCGTTAAATCCATTGCTTCGCTGCCTTACAATCGAAAGTACAAAAGCACCTATTTCCTCATTTTTGAATATGAGAAAATTAAAAATCAGAGAGCGTGGACAACTCCCTCGAAGTCATGTTAATAAGTAATATGACTAAAATTCATTCCAATATTTGGAACAGCCTACAGCCTAGCTTGTTCTCATTATACCTCACTGCCTCCCATCTCTGTAAAGATTTGGATGTTTGCCTATCTTTGAAGAGAATACATAAAATGATCTTACAGCGTCTCCTTGGAGCACTTTGATTCTATGGTAAAGATATTCCCATAACTTCCTAGTCTTGCTAATGCAAGAACCCTGTGAAAATGTCCCTTTGCTACCCAGACGGATAAGTGTCCAGAGGCAGGGCTCTGGTTGGCTATGCCATGCTATCTGTACAAAATGACATTATTTCTATGAAGTGTTTATGCTCACTTAATGTGGAAAACAAAGTTACAACAACATCAGTGAGTATCCTACGGTTTCATGCTCTACACTGTTGGCAAGAAACTTGGCCCCTGTCCCAGCATTCTGCCTCAACCACATCTCAGGAGGAAAGAATTCCTCCCATCACTCCACAGCAGCCCCTTCTGCTTAACTCAGACCCCTACAGATGGCTGGTGATGAAGACAAAAGGCTTCCTAAGACAGAACTGGCAAACAAAAAGCCTGGGGGAAAGAAAAAAAAAAGAGGGAAAAAAAAAAGGTTGGAGACACCCTAGCTCTTGAAAAGAAGAAAATTAATTATTTATTTATTAACATCATAATGGTGCTTAGAAGAATGTCATAAAAAGCATTCTTTGTCACCAGTGCCATATCAAAGCAAATGTGTATGAAACACCTTAACTGGAAAAACCATTTTTCCTTGACCACCCAAAAACTTTGATTCACATAGTATTTTGAGAGCCCATTTTTACAATAAGTCAGTTCCACACTGTTTTGGACCCAATAACATGTGTATGTAATGGTTAGACTTTTGCTTGTGAGTGGTACTGATGTAAAAATAAGCTTTAATAAAGTTATCAGCATCCATGTACCTTTGTACCCATAACCGCTTCTATACCTCTAGTTCTGCCAAGTTTCTCGTTTGAGGGGTGTTTCCTGTGAGGGTTCCCCTGCCCTCCCATGCATAGCACTTCCCTATGACCTGCACAGGGACAGAAGCAGCCACTGGGAGAAATTATTAGTTAGGTGGCCCTCCAGAGTCACTCAGAAGTTGGGGCCATACACTGTTTAGGGCATCAGTGCCACAAGCAAGCCCAGTGGCCCACCCACTTCTCTGCAAGCCTCCTGGCCCTCCTTGTTCACATCTTTGAGCTAAGTCCAAAAGTGGAAAATGAAACATGATGATGGATGGGAGGAAAGGAGAGTTCTTGGGGTGAGTATTCATATCAACACAATGGGATTCTACAAGCAACAGTCTTGCTGCTCAAATCACTCCTGGAGAGAAAGTTGGGCACACCAAGAAGTATGCTGGAGCTTTCAGCCACAGAGATCATGGGCACTATCAGGAAGTGTGTACCCAGCAGGAAGTGGTGCCATGTAGATCAGTGTTTCTCAAACTTTACCGTACATACGAGTCACCTGGGATCATACTAAAATGCAGATTCTGACTCAGTGGGTCTTGAGTGAGACCCAAGATGCTACCTTTCTAACAGACATGAAGGTGATGATGCTTTGAGAAGCAAGTGAGGACACAAAATCCAATATCAGAACATATGAGCTGTGAAGCCTTGGGCTTCAGCCTTCTTATCTGTGAAACAGAGATTATTGTGAGCATTAAATGACATGAGATCATCTACTTGGCACATAATAAGGACTCAATGCGTTGACTACTATTAATATTTTATTTTTACTGCTCTGAGTGTTGGGACAACTTCCAAAAAATGACGCTCATTGTCAATTTGGTTTTTTAATGGTGAGACCAAGGTGTGCAGGATGAGGTGAAATGTGTCTGTGTAGGGAGGCTGGGTGGGTGGGTAGAGGAGGTGGGCTAAAAAGAAAACCTGGGGTGGAATAAAATGAGAGATTCCCACCCATACCTCCATTCATGCTTAGATAGAAACTAGCCCAGTAACAAATGCATCTCTGTGAAATTACTTTAGGAGAGGTGTTTCCTGGAGAAGGTGAGGGACAAGCTTTGTGGTTTCTGTTTTTTAGTCCAAAGATAAAGGCATTGAAGTAAGACTGCAGCTACCAAAATGCCAGATTGCTTTAATCCTCATATTTGTGCTTGTCACAGAACATTTCCACAATAAGGACAGCATAGAATTATCAACTGAATGAAAGAAAGTAAACCAAATTATTCTGATGCATTCCCAGAGTACTGCACCAAACTTTTAGTCAGGTACTTAACTCCTAAACTTTCCTCAGTTCTCTGAGATGCAGATAGTATGAGCTTATTTGTGAAAAAAATACATCGAAATGATCTCCACTTTAATAAGCATTTCTGAAGTGCTTCCTGTACCAGGCTGTGTGCTAATCACTTGGAATATAAAACAAATAAGACATGGCTCTTTCCCACGAACAGTTCTAATCTAGTTGGGAAGACATATATATATATCAACAAAACATTTTAGTAAGTGTAACAGAGATACCCACCGAGTACTCTGAGAGTACACGTGAAGAATAGCTAACATACTAGTTGTATCCTGGTGGTCCAAAGGCTAAATATAGCCCATGAGTATAATATGGAGAGACAGGGCTTTTCAGTTTGGGTTGAGTTTGATTAGTTGACTACATTAAAATAAAGGAAGAGTTGTGCTCAATTTCCTCCCAACAAAAATGAGCCAAAGCTGAGTAACAGATGTTCCCTTTAGATGAGGCATACGTTCTTGAGTTTATCACTGTCCCCACTATTTCCTGTCATCATTCACAGGCTTCCCTCACTTACCTAATCAATCTGGCTCATACAGGGTGTTGAGTTTGACCTAAGGAGAGTTGCTAAAGAAGTATAGGGTTTCTCCCCAGAAGGATGGATAGGTGTGAAAGAGATGAAAATGAGGAAAAAAACATGTTTTTTTATATCTACCCACATATTTATCATTTGGGTTGCTCTTTACCTCTTTCTATAGATCCAAATTCCCATCTGATATTATTTTCCTTCTGCTGAAAGGACTTATTTTGGCATTTCTTGGGCTTCCCTGGTGGTTCAGTGGTTAAGAATCTGCCTGCCAATGCAGGGGACATGGGTTCGAGCCCTGGTCCAGAAAGATCCCACATGCTGTGGAGCAACTAAGTCCGTGAGCCACAACTCCTGAGCCCACGTGCCACAACTGCTGAAGCCTGCGTGCCTAGAGCCCATGCTCTGCAACTAGAGAAGCCACTGCAATGAGAAGCCAGCACACCGCAACGAAGAGTAACCCCTACTCTCTGCAACTAGAGAAAGCCCATGCACAACAATGAGGACCCAATGCAGCCAAAAATGAATAAATAAAATAAATAAATTTATTTAAAAAAAAACATTTCTTACAGTGAAAGTCTCTTACCTTTTATTGCCCTGAAAAGGTTTTTATTTTGCCTTCATTTTTAAAAGATATCTTCCCTGGGTATAGAATTCTAGGTTGGGAATTTTTTCTTTCAGCACTTAAAAGATAACAGTCTATTGCCTTTAGGCCTGCATGGCTTATGATGAGAAGTCTGCTGTGATTATTATTTTTGTTCCTCTATAGCAGGTATCTTTTTTACCTGCTAGTTGCTATTTAGATTTTCTCTTTGGCATTGGTTTCAGAAATTTAATTATGATGTGCCTGGGTGTGGCTTTCTTTATGTTCCTTCTGTTTTGAGGTTCTTGGATCAGTGGGTTTATATTTTTCATAAAATTTGGATAATTTTTAGCCATTACTTCTTTTTTTTTTTTTTTTTTTTTGCCGTGCGCAGGCCTCTCACTGCTGTGGCCTCTCCCATTGCAGGGCACAGGCTCTGGACGCGCAGGCTCAGCGGCCACAGCTCAGGCCCAGCCGCTCCGTGGCATGTGGGATCTTCCCAGACCGGGGCACGAACGCACGTCCCCTGCATCGGCAGGCGGACTCTCAACCACTGCGCCACCAGGGAAGCCCCTAGCCATTACTTCTTCAAATAGTCATTCTGTTTCCCCAACACCACATTTCTAGGACTCCATCACACATATATTGCATGGCTTGATATGGTCCCAGAGTTCACTGAGGCTCTGTTGTGTGTGTACTTGTTTTTGGTTCTGTTTTCGATCTATTTTTAAACTGTGCTTCTTTTTGGATAGTTTCTGTTACTATGTCTTCAGGTTTGGTGATCTTTTCTTCTGTATCATATAATATGCTGCTAATCCTAACCAGTCTTTTTAATTTCAAATATTTTCATCTCTACAGGTTACATTTGGGTCATTTTGATATCTTTCTCCTTTTATCATGTTATGTTTTCTTTTTTACATCCTTCAGCATAAGAATAAGCTTTGTACAGTATTCTCAAGGTCCTTATCTACTAATTCCTTTATCTTTGTCCTTCCTCAACTTGTTTCTATTGATTAATTTTTCTCTTGTTACAAACAATATTTTCATGCTTCTTGGTATATGTCTAGTCATTACTTTTTGAATTTCACATATTGTGAATTTTATTTTGTTAGATGCTGGATTTTATTGTCTTCCTTTAAAGAATATTGGATTTTATAGCAGCTCAGTTTGATCCATGAGAGACTAGCTTTCAAGCTTTTTATGGTGGGCCCACAGCAGCTTTTATTCTAGGACTAATGTAAGCCCACTTCTAAGGCTTGACACTTCTGAGAATTCCACCCAAGGCCCTGTGGATGTTGAAGTTTCTTCCCATGAGCTAGGGAGACAGAAACTCTTCCCAATTCTGTGTGGGCTCCAGGTATGGTTCAGCTCAGTGCATTCTTTCCCTAGTCTTGGTAGTTTCTTCACATGCATGTGCAGATAATATTCAGCCAAACACTTTGAGTAAGCTTTGCAGCTCTCCAGAGTCGCCTTTGCATTTAGTGCCCTCCTTTCTGGCGGTATGACTTGCAAATTCTTGCCTCCTTGGTCTTCCCAGATTTTGATGTCTGCCTCCTCAACTCAGTGAGATCACTGGGCTCTGCTTTTGTTCCCCCACCCTGAGAAGTGGCTTGGAAACTTTCTCCAAGCCCTAAGCTCTGGCAATCATAGAGCTCACCTTATTTGCTTTCTCATTGACAAGAATAAAGTCTTGGTGTCCAATAGCTGACATTTTGTCTGATTCCTAAATGTTTACGGTGGTATGGCAACTGCTGTAGTAGCTAATCAACAGCAGAAGCAGGAGCTAGTGTAGTTGGTAGAAAATAAAGACAAGGAGAGCATTTCAGGCAAGAATGATCACATATGCCAAGGAAAACAGGTGAGAAACAACAAGCACAAGTTTCAGGAAGTAACAATTTGGTGTTGATGCACCATAAAGCCAAATGCAGGAAGGGACTGTCAAAACATGAAGCTGAAACTGGGGTCTAGGGCCAGAATTTGGGGCCTCAGAGATATGCGATTGAAAACTGTGGAACAGGAAGAAAAACCATGAACAAAGATTTAGGAGACCTGGGTTCAAGTTCTAGCCTATTATTAGCTGTGTAACCTGGAGCAATTTTTTTGTGTTTTCGTTGTCTCATTTGTAAAATAAGAGGCCCTCTTAACCAGTTCTTAACCATTTTCACGGCAAAGTTTCTATAATTTAGCTTAGCGGAGGTGGAGGACACTTCAGGCTGAGCTCTTTAGAGAAAACAGGTTATTAACTAATTGTATTTATTGATAAACTACCACATGCCAAGATTCATGCTCAGAGTTTTAAACACATTATCTTTAACCCTTACGACAGCCCCATCTCACAGATGAGAAAAGAAAGAGGTTAATAGCCTGTCAAATGTTATATATCTAAAGATGATGGAGACAGAATCTGAACCCAAGTCCGGGTGACTACATTTTTTTTTGTTTTTTTTTTTTTGCGGTACGTGGGCCTCTCACTGCTGTGGCCTCTCCCGTTGCGGAGCACAGGCTCCGGACGCGCAGGCTCAGCGGCCATGGCTCACGGGCCCAGCCGTTCCGCGGCATGTGGGATCTTCCTGGACTGGGGCACGAACCCATGTCCCCTGCATCGGCAGGCAGACTCTCAACCACTGTGCCACCAGAGAAGCCCCAAGTGACTACATTTTGCTTGGCCCAATGTCTTTAAAGCTCTTTGGGTGATTCTAATGTGCATCCAGGTCTAAAGCCACCTATTAGAAAGGTTAAAAGCAGATCTGAGATATCCACCGTAATAACAAGTAACGCCTTCCATAATGTTTCTCCTCCCCTGTTACTGTTACACCAGTCCGGACACATTATACCTATACTACAGCCCAACCCTATAAGGGGCTGGGAGGTGGGCAGATGAGTAAAGCTTTAATTTTCTGGAAGAGGATGCATTCAAGAGGTGACCTTTGCATGGACCTTCACAGTTCAGTGATAGCTGTAGTATCTAGTCTTCTTGGTGATTTTTGAAACAGCACAGATTGACTGAAAGTATATTATTTATTAACGTTGGAGTAAACTGACCCCATATTTTATGCGATTTAATTTTTGGAGCATATTGATGGCATCAAGGCAAGATTTTTACTGGACTCACAGCAAACAGCTGAAACCTTCCTCGGGTTTAGGTACCACGCTGAGCACTCTACTTGTATTATCTTGGTTAATTCTCACAACAATCTCATGAGGTAGGTACAGTGATTATTCCCGTTTTACAGGAAACTGAGGCCCATAGTTAAACAGTGGATCACTCAGAAATGAGGCCAAGTAGTCTGGCTCCAGAGCCACAGATCTTAGCCCTGCATCAGGTTACTCCTCTCCTCGCAAAGGTTACTGGTGGGAGGGAGATGTTCTTTATTTCTTTTTCAGCTGTAAATAGCGAGACTAGGACAATCGAAAGGGTTAAAAAATGTTGTCCTACTGTCCTTTTAAAAAAAAGACTAGAACAGAAAAGGAAACTCTTGATACCCTGAACCCAAACTCTTACATTCTTCTGGTCTCTTGTAGGTGAAACCTCATTTCTGGCACACGGGTCACTGCTCAAAAGTAATGCGTGCCTTTATCTTTTAGATCTGTGTGTGGTCTCAGTAACGTATGTGTGTTATGGGCCATGCCACAAATCTGGCTCTCCCTTCACTGGCAAGGATTTTACTACGCAGACCACGTTAACATAGAAAACCTGGAACAAAGAAGAACTTTGACTAGCAGCATTGTGTTCATGGCTAAATGGGTGAATGATGTATCACCCATTGATAAGAAAAACAATTTTAAAACATTTTCTTTCAGTATGGGAATCACCAACATCTACCTCAGAGATGAGTGCTTAAAAGATCTAGGAAGGTAGGAAGCCAATGAGCACAAGTGTGTGTCCATATGTAGGTCTTTAATATGAAGCAAAATGTTTGCTAGAAAGCAATTTTACCTGAGACAAGTCTTGATCACCCAGCAGGGAACAGGCTTCTGTGAGCTTACCCACTTTTCACCACGTAAAGTGCCTTTTCATACGTCTAGAAGAAAAAATAGGGGAAGGAGCTGCTTTCCTAGTACCCAGCAATCATAGCTTTCCCCCATCCCCAGCAAGATTGGCAGTGAAAACACTAAGCATAAGAAAAATGCAGAGATGACACTCTTGTTTAATTTAGGTATTAGTTTCAACTTCCCTCAAACAAACAAAACTCTTTGATCAAGCTTATTACAAAATAGGAAAATTCACATAATCATTCCACACAGACACCAGCTCCATATGGAGGAGCTAACAAAATCATCAGAAAGGGAAGCCAGCTCCAACATAATGACAAATCAGATATTAGTCCAGAATATTAGCTGGTCAATCTTACATTTCTATCATTTTCTGTTTAAGAAGCCTCTGACCCAGCGTAAAGATGATTTCTTCCATCAAACCCTGAAAGTAGTGCCTGCCCTGTCCCAGGGCATATTCAGTGTCAGGAGTGTAGAAGGATTTCCCCATTGGGCAGGAGTGTGGACTCAGTGTTTCCAGATGTTGAATAGCACATGCTGTTCATTTGCTGATGAACAGACCCATCCAAGGACAGAGGGAAGCCCGCCCCCGAGAGAGAGCTGCTGAAATACTCTGACATGGTCTCCCCGTGGCCACTGGAGATAGCCTAGTTCCTTCTGAAGTGGAAATATAACACAGCCCCTGGGTATGTGCCAGAGAACATTTGCTATATGCAGGGGGTGGGGGGGTGGCAGATGGGGAAATGGGGTTTAAACACCTCCAGAGACTGTGCTGTAGCTTCTTCTAGTGCTCTCTGTGCTCACTGGCAAAGGCCAAGTTCCTGGACTCCACTGACGCATCAATCCCTTCAGTAACTCAAACCTTTAAGTCCTGGTTTCCCACCCAACAAGTGGGAGGTCTTCTCTGGGTCTCTAACCTATGGAGTCTGAGGCAAAGCAGTGGCCACTTGCAGGAGAACGCTGTGATGCTGCAGGCCCCAGAGAAGATGTCCCCACGCTCCTAGGCAGGGCCCTACCTGCCTGCACCATTTTAACAGAGGGGACTTCCATGGCGCTGCTTCCCACCCACTACTGGACATCAGAAAAGCCTGCCAGCAGGACCAAATCAATTGAGATTTCCCGGGTTAGAACTTGCAAACCCCCTGAATACAGCCATGTGAGTACTTTGTTTTGGTCCTAAGTTTTAAAAAACTTAACATCATTATTAAAATTAAAAGCCTAATAACTGCTTTATTCCTCTAAACTGCTAGCTTGAGTTTTACAATTTACTCTGTTACAGATTCAGGCTCTTCAAATCCTACCTGAAATCTGACTATGATCTGCAGAGAGCCTAGGACCTTGCTGCCACCAGAGCACGGCTGGCAGCTGCAAGCATAAGAGGACACAATACATTCTCCTTTCCCTGTGCAGACAACATGCAGGGCTGTGAGGAAAGCAGTATGTGTCCAAGCCGATGATGAGAGCTTTCCTGTGTGTTTCATCCAAACTGAAGCCAAGTCCAAAGGGTTGTGTGAAGGAAATCACGTTAGACAGTCCCCTTTCAACATCTAAATGCCTGTGCCTTTAAAACACTGAATAGAGACAAAATTGAGACAGCACAAAAGTAAATATGTTGTGCTACTCTTATTTTTGGCTGTCAGTGGGAGCAATTGGAAATAATAAAAATAAAATAAATACAGTTGGTGGTGGTGAGAGTGGCTGAGGGTGGAGTGTGGAAGGAATTGTCTTTCTGATGCTTCACTATTGCTAAACAGCTAGAAACTGCTCCAGAGCATTGCTTCTGCCTTTCCTGGCTACATCCTCTCTTCTTCTATAGGCAATAGAGTGAGACGGTTAAGGGAAAAGCCACTTCAGGCTTCAGAGAGACCTGAGTTCTAGGCTCTGTTCTGCTATCACAGCTGTTCATAGTTGTGCTTAAAACCTTGGGCAGTAATAAAAATAAGGCTATTCCCTGGTGGTCCAGTGGTTAGGACTCCGCGTTTTCACTGCTGGGGCCCAGGTTTGATTCCTGGTTTCGGAACTAAGATCCTGCAAACTGCATGGCGCGGCCGAAAAAAAGAAGTAACATTTACATAGTACCTACTATGTGCTGGGTACTCTTCTCAATGTTTTGTGTCTATTAATTTAGTTAATCATCATAATGGTAGTAAGTACTATTTTCACACCACTTTATAGATGAGACAGTAATTAAGTCACTCGCCCAATGTCAGGCAGCTCAGAAGTAGGGGACCACAAGCTCTTAACACCTGCACTGTCTCACCTATCTAAGCCCCTGTTTTCTCTTCTTAAAAAATGTGGACCATAAACTTCACAGGTATATTGTGTTAGTCAAATGAGATATTGTATGCTCACCACAGGCCTGGAGTACGATAAGAAATCAAAAATACCAGCTGTTATTTTTTGCTTTTCTTTCCTCCTCCTTTTAGCCCAGATCCAAAGAGGTGGGACCGGCAGGAAGGGGTTGAAGAAATCACGCCAGTTTCTAGAAAAGAAACTCCCCATCCAGGGAGTCCTGTGTCCATATACTATTGTGTTGCATCAACCGGTACTCACAGGCATAATAACGAGGTCATTGGGTACCACGAAGACGTGAGGCATTACACAAAACCCGTCACTCTACAAAACCTGCTTGCTTCCAAGCCTGCCCAGTCTCTGCCTAGCAGGTTTAAGATTACTAGCAATATATCCATTGCAAACCCTTTTAGTCAAGAGGGTCTGCTGCTTTGTCTTTAAGGCTTTGTCTCTGCAAGAATACAAGACTCTTTTGTTTCAGCTGCAAGGGTGTTTGGGTAGCAGCCAGAGTCTGTAACATTTGGGGTCCTTAAGCCTTTATGTATCTGTTGTTTGGCCATCACAACTGACTGCATTGACTTGGTTGGAATTACAACTCAATTTACACCCTATATTTTCCCCTTATTCTGCATCATAAAGGTCTCAAGATTTAACAGCATTTCTTTGCCTTTCTGGCCTCCTCTAAAGACTTTATTTGATTTCTACGTAATGGGGTTCTCGGCAGCCAGTAATAAGTCTTCAGCTGGACACTGTAACCAGGCTGTTTTCCTTGGCAAGAAGCTCTAGCAGCCTCCTCTTCTGTCCCGCAGGCGAAGAGAGACAGCTCCATTTCTAGAGCAAGGCAAAAGCTAGCTCAACAGGTGAAAGAAAGCCGACTTCTATCAAAGCGGGAAGGGCAGTTCCTCCAAGAGAAAACTCTACCCCTGTAGGGACTTGATTCCTTAGGAAGCGATAAGGCCAAAATAACCGGTTGTAATCCAGGGCACCGAGTGTAGTTCCTGATGCTCACTTGTCACATGATTTAAGGCAAGCCTGTTTGTTTCTGTGGGACTCAGTTTTCACATCTGTAGAATAATATTCTCTGTCATCCTTACCACAGAGCTTAAAGCATTTCACCATATGTTACCTCTTTACTTCTCACACTCCCCTAGTCAGGCACCAGATACTTTGAGTTAGGACCTAAAAGGAAACAGAGGAGCAAAGAAATGTGGGGACCTGCCCACATTGCAATGTAGCTGGGATAGGAATTCACATTGTTTGTCTTGATGCTAAGTGTCATTGTTTCTAGAAATGTCTTTGCCACAAAATGGAATTCTTAACATAGAAATAAATCACCTTGCTTACATATCACTTGAGTTGAGTATTTAAATGAACTTAGGAGATTTGAAAACCCAATCTAATAGAAAACAATACTGCTCAGCCATGAAAAAGAAATAGGTCCAACAGAGTTTCACATTATAGAAATATTTCAGTACTCAGAGGCTACCACCTTGAAACACTGACCACTTAGTCTTCACACTTACCTTGTGAAATGCATTATTAGTCATTATCAGTTCCATTTTACAGCTGGAGGAACTAAGGAAGAGTATTCAAATGGCTTCTCTGGGGCCTCAGAGGAAGTCAGTCCTACAAGGAAGACATTCTTGTATTTGCTCTCTCTCTCTTCCTCAGGAAGATAGAGAAAACAGGTTGTCTGGAGAAGTCCTCACAGCTGAACTCATTCCTGCAACTAGAGGCACATTCACCTCACACCAGCTTTTGGGTTACAGTAGCAGCTATAGGATTTCACAAATACAAAATAAAAACAAGCCTAAGTTCCATACTGGGAAAATACCCTTTAAGTTTTTTTCTTTAATTGAAGTCACTGGGCTGCCAGGAATTTGGGGGGGACTCTCAATCATTCACTGACTAAGACACGTATTCTCTTATTCATGAATTAACTATATATTTGTTAATTCAATTAAAAGCCGATAACTTCTTATACGTTTCTTAACCAAAAATAGTGCCAGGCTTCCCACTGGGTTTCAAGATGTGGGGTATTTGTGTGTGGTGGTGAAGAGTGTGTGTGTGTGTGTGTGTGTGTGTGTAATGTCAACTAGGCATTTACTGAGCATTAACTACATACCAAGCAGAGTGCCTACTTGTTGGAAAAGAGAAATAAAAATACTCTCTAAGGAATTTAAAATTTAAGCAAGGAAACAAAACACAATAAACTAGGCTCTGGTAAAACCTGGAGTTTAAAGATATGTTATTTTTAATTTTGCTGAACCCCATATTTCTTTAACTTTTTTTTTTTTTTTTTTTTCGGTACGCAGGCCTCTCACTGTTGTGGCCTCTCCCGTTTGTGGAGCACAGGCTCAGGATGCACAGGCTCAGCGGCCATGGCTCACGGGCCCAGCCGCTCCGCGGCATGTGGGATCTTCCCAGACTGGGGCACGAACCCGTGTCCCCTGCATCGGCAGGTGGACTCTCAACCACTGCGCCAACAGGAAAGCCCCTCTTTAACTTTTTGAATCCTGAGAAAACTTTGTTTTTCAAGAAGCACCTAATAATGCCACTCTAAGTCATTCCTTTACATTTGAAAATTAATTTTTTAATCTCCCAATCAATGTTCAGGTTTAGAATTTCCTACAGGGTTATTCACTGTACTTGAGCTCTCTTATAAAGCCATTATATAACTAAAATGCAAATAAAAATGGCTTCATTTACATTTATATTCCATTATTTTAGATTACATTGGGGCCTTCTATCTGCCAGGCGCTATGCTGTGGGTTGAACGTAAAGGAATCCAACACGAGCCAGACTTGAGAGTACAGTGGGAGAGAGGTGAGTAAACCACTGATCACAGCACAGTGAGGTGGATACTGGTTGACAATATACAATATACGACCAGTGCCTGTAGATCAGCCACACTACCACGTGGGGTGCATGTGGGTGTGCCCGGGGGAGGGGAGGCTTTATGGAGGAAGTGATGTTTGAGCGGCTCTGAAAGAACAGAAGGTCCCCAATGGAGGATGAGGACTTTTCCAGGCAAAAGGCGAAGCAAGCTCAAAGCCGAAATGGCATGATTTGGGAGTCTCCCGGGGGTCTACCGATCAAGAGAAAACTTCCTGAAAAAGGTTGAGAAGTGGGGCAGTGTTTGTAGGGGGCTTTGCACGGAGAGCTGAGTCAGACACCAGACCGCTTCAGCTCATGACATCTGCTGCCAGCATCTTCTCCCCCCGGCCCCCAGCCTGCAGTCTCCCAGACACCCCTAACTGCTCTCCCGTCTCCCCTTCTTTTTCTGTCAAATAATGGTAGCGTCTGTTCCTAAATTCTCAAGCATGTGATAGAAGACCTGAGCAACACCAGTGGGAAGACCAGATAAACAGCAATAAGTCGCGTCCTCGTTTTTGTCAGTCTCACAAAAAGAGCTTCTTCAAACAACCATTTGTAGTCTAAATTCCAGAGCCTGGTTGCTTAATATGTGTATTAGCCGTGCTTTCAATAACTCTTTCTCTGTTGTTTACCGTTTGGCTATTTTCACTGTTTGTTGACTTTTATGCCCACAATTGGTTGTGCGATTCCACTCTTTCAGCTACTGTTATTTCTCCCCCCCACCCCAACCCCGGTTAGTGAATTTATAAGATCCTATCAGCGTAGCTTCAAAATGTATTATTCAAAAACCAATAAAACTATTCGACTATAATTCTGCTGAATTTCTCGAGCACTAGGAAAAGTCCGTATAGCAAGTGTAGGGGTTTGACGTTATTAGCAAGGGAGAGCACTGTATAAAGATAATTACGTTGTGACTAAAGACCTATCTTAGGCTAAAGTCCTTGAACAGAGGACAGTTATAAGTATCTTTGTTTGAAGTTTTGTGGTGAAATAATCATTGGAAACTTATGTAGCTATGCGCCTTGATTGATAGCTGTCTTACAAAAATATTTTTAAAAGGCTAAGCATTTGCTAGATAATGCAAAGTACCTTTTAAAAATTCCATATTGGTTAAGGTTACATATATTCACTCAGCAAACGTTTACTGAGTTATTTCATTTGTACAGATACTATCAGCTACAAATCCTTGACATGTCACTTTTTTTAAAAGTAATGATTATAATTATTCAAGGAGAACTTACAGTGACTACCGTGGGCAAAGACAAAATCGTAAAATTATATTACTACGTACTGAGCCATTACAAGTGCCAGGCACTATACTAAGTGTTCAATGGAAATATTACCAAATTTAATCCTCTTGGTAACCCCTTGGGGTAAGTTTATTATCCCCTTTTTTATAGGTGAGAAATCTGAGTCTGAGGGATCAAGAAGATTTGTCAAAGTTTATTAGAGCTAACAACACACAGAGCCAAGTTTTGAACGCAGGAATGTCTAATTCCAAAGACTTGTCTCTTAACCACTATCTCCCCATTGTCTTAGGTAATAAACATGCTAACTGGAGAGCTACTTATAGCAGATACTCATCCCTGGTTGGTAACGTGGTTATATATCACCTTACAGTTTACAAAATGTTTTTACACATGTTAGAATTTGCCATCTCTAACAACAATCCTTGAGGTAGGTGTTATTAATCCCTCTTTTTTAGAGCTGAGTACATTGAGGCTCAAAGAAATTAAGGGACTTACCTAAAGTCATCCAACCAGCAAAAGGCAGAATGAAGACTGGAAAGCAGGCCTTCTTCTGGTTTCAAATCCTCTGCTATAATTGCTCTGCCATAATAGGTAGAAAGAGAAGTGATGGAAAGTTTGCTCTACACAAACATATATGCATATACACTCAACAAATAAGGAGATATTACTATATCTCTTTATGCTGCTAAAATGATCATTTGAATTAAAACACGTCAATTTTAATTTTTTTACAAAAACTTAGTAGCAATTGTAACTGTTAACAAGCTTAATAATAAAGTCCAAAAGGATCAAATATTTATCGGTTCTCATGACACAGTAAGACTTTACTGATTATAAGATGTACTTTTCTTAGTCTACTTAATAACCTTTCGAAGACTGGAGATTTCTTTAAATTATAGATAATGATTTTAAATCTTTTTCATTGTAGGCAAAAAACAACATCAACAGAAAAGGAATAACTCATTATCTACCTGTTTTAATCTGAAAAAGGGGAAATTTTTCTAAAATGAATTGTTAATGAAAACTCTGAACAGATAATGAACCAGGAGACCTTTGGATCTTGTTAGCTCTTGAAGTTGACATTTTTACATTTAAAATGGAGAGGAAAGAGTAAAAATTTAGCCCTCTGAAGGATGCTTAGAGGATAATATCATTCAAAAAGTCGGTGCCAACAACAATTTATACACAGCATGAAGAGCAACAAATTCCACTTCTGTGGTTTGTATCTGGAAAGGAAAACAAGTCAAAAGGAAAAATTCCAAAGAAGGTTCAAATTTATTCTCCAACCTCAGAGCCTAGTTCAGGTTTGCCTGTGTGGTTTTACTGCTTAGTTCACACACACAAATTAGCACTGGAGATCCTAAAAGCCAGCTTAAAAAAAAAAAAAAGAAAGAAAGAAGGAAAGAAAGGAAGAAAGAAAGAAAATCTTTTGCTCCTGGTGTTGATGAAAGAAAACACTCTTTCTCAAAAATGTGATTATTTGGTTCCTCACAAGTTCAAGATGTGTAAAAAGAGAGAGGGGAGTTTCTTTAAAAGAACTTCCTTCTACCACATTTTAAAATGTTGCTCTTTCGTCAATGATGGGCGATCGGGGGCTTCTAAAAGCAAAGAAACATAATGGTATCTTTCAAATTAGTCAATAGGGAACCTAGTGTCAAATTATGTATATAACTAGAATACCTTGGGGTTGCTTTCTGTAGCTACCCCTTTATAGGGAAAAAAAATAATACAATAATTTACATTTTAAATCATTGGAATTTAACAGTGACCTTTACTACAGTAAACTCTCATTGAAAAAAAAGTCTTACTACAACATTCCCTCAAGAATAACTTTTTATAATTATAGCCAGATAAAATATGATTTGCCTGTAAGATGAAAGCCACTACTATGCTCTACCATCTGCATTATATATTACTGTGAGCTTATATTGATGTTATATTGAAATAAGTATTAGAATAAGACCAACTGTCTAACCAAAGAAAACATTCACAAATCTAACAGTTTAAAAAAGGATATGAAAAATGTAAGTTACAAAATGTGTATTTTGCTAAAGTCATATAATACACTGATCAGGGAAGAGTGTGCAAATTGCCTAGAAGTCCGGGAGTTCACCATGTGCATCAGTATTTGAACTTTATCAAATACCTTTCAACACTTCAGAGGTCACTGCCAATCAAACTCGTTTTTAAAAATACTGATTGGCTCTTTTTCTCTCCGTCAACCTAGTAAAGTTATTTTTTTGTTTGTTTGTTTGTTTTGTAATTTTTCACGTGGTGACATCCACAGTGTAGCCTGGGTTTGAGATAAGAAAATTTTAGAATTCATTTGTTTACTCCTTAAGAGTTATTTCCCATTATTTTACCTTAGCCTCTTCTTACATTTTGCAGATGAAAATTTTCTTCTTTATTTAACATTGTCAAAAGATAGAACTTCTGTTATACATGAGGATTTCAAAACTCCCTCCTAAATTAAAAAGTATGATTTACATCCCTAAGAATGTACTTTCTAAATGTTTTTTTAAAATTAAAAAGCTCAAAAAATCCCAAGATGCACCAATATGCCCACTTTAAATATTTTGAATAAATCTAATTTTTACATGATTAAAATACCAAACTAAGTCCCTTTGGCTGAACCTCATATGACCACCTACTCTGGGTAGATGTAATGAAGTTGAGGTATTGGGGTACGACATCTGGCGAGGACTTGTGAATTACAATTTTCTTTTACAACTGAAAACCATATCCTGGTCAGGTCTCAGTGGGGTTTAATGCTGTCAGAGCATACAAGGTTTGTTTTGATCTGTTATGGAGTAACACACATAGCTTTCAGTTCACACTAATAACATCCCCGTGTCTGGTATACACCAATCCAGAGGCTACTAATTAAAGGCTGGAATTAACCAAACACAGTTTCAGTACAAAACATGTGAAACTTATTAAAACTTAAAAGTAACTGCTGATTCTCAATACAGGCAGAACTAAAGAATGTGGGAGTCTTGTGAGGTTACTTCAGCAAAAATTTTAAAGCACATTCAAGATGCTTTGAGTCTGCCTAGTCAGTACACAATGTGTTAACATAATAGAAAAATATGCTAAACATTTAAGATTATTGAAACCAAGACATGAAAAGGATTCAACAAGGAAACAGACCATTTCCCTCACCGGGGTGAACTCCTACTCTGAGTCTTTGGTCTAACAAACAATTCTATATGCAGTTGTTGGAATAATTACCTTACCATTTTCTCACTAGAGAACTGTTTGTTGATTTGGAAATGAAAGGGGGAGTGGGAACGAGAGGAAGATGGCAGAGAGGAGACAAGTTTCAGCAGCTAAGTTACAAGACTACAGCTTTATTTTTTTTGTGGTATGCGGGCCTCTCTGTTGTGGCCTCTCCCGTTGTGGAGCACAGGCTCCGGACGCACAGGCTCAGCGGCCATGGCTCACGGGCCTAGCCGCTCCGCGGCATGTGGGATCCTCCCAGACCGGGGCACGAACCCCTGCATCGACAGGCAGACTCTCAACCACTGCGCCACCAGGGAAGCCCCCAGCTTTATTTTTTTAACTCAGTATAAGACTACAGCTTTATTTTTTTTAAACTATATGTAATAGACATAAGAAAAGTGCATATTTCATGAGTGTACAGTTTGCTGAATTATCACAAACTGGATTTATCCATGTAGCAAGCACTGGATCAAGAAACAGAACATTCTCAGCAGCCTTACAGATTTTTTTAAACTTAGCAATGTATCTTCACCCACAATGGGCACTTAGATCTTTCTCTATATCATGATTTGAAAGAATAGTGAATCCCTGGAGCTGGAAAGCAACAGGGAATGACAATAGCCAGAGCTGAATTCTCTCTGCTTGTGGTTTTAACAGGGCTTCTGGGTCCCACCATGGTAGGTGTGACACCAACTGCTCAAGCTGGATCCAAGGTAAGTATGGAAGAGGGGGAGAAGACACTTCAATTAAAGCTCTTTCCCTGTGAGGTGCCCTCAAAACTGAGATTTAGAAAAGTTGTGAAAGCATTGTGATTTGGGGGCTAAGGTCCCAGATTCTGAAAGCAGAGATACCATCTCCTCAATTTACTAGAAGGAAGACCCAGTCCAAGTTATTTAATCTCTCTGAGCCTCAGGGGCCCCATCAATAAAATAAAGATGTGCCTATGTCACTGAATTATTGAGAGGATCAAATGAGATCTCTTACAGTTGCATGTGGAAAGTGCTGAATGCAAAGAAGTAATCAAAAGATGGCATTTATCATTATTATCGTTATTTCAATGCCTGAAAAACTGATTAATCCATTGGAGAAGAAACCTCCTGATTTTCTCCTCTGTTGAATATCAGTTCACTCTCAGCATGTGGATTTTGTTATCTCTTAGCCTGTTGGAACCAAATTCAAGACTAAAGAGTGAGTGACCCCTACTGGTAGAAGAACCAGTGTCTTCCATTCCATCGCTTCCCGTCTGGACTTGCCTAAATCTTTAAACAAATACCTCCTAATATTTACCCTACACAGGGTTTTCAAACTCTGGTATGCATAAACGTCACCTGGATTTCTGGGGCGCCATACCTAAATATTCTCTTTCAGTAGATCTGGGGTGAGGCCCAGGAATCTGTATGTTAATCAGTGCCCAGGTGATTCTGACATAGGTGGTCTTTGGGCCAACCTTTCAGAAACACAGACCCTCTGAGTCTTAGGATCTCAGAGATTATAAAGAGCATCTGTTGAAGCAGAGGGAACATTCACTGATTCTATTTTCTATGCTGAGTAGACAGTATCCACAGTTGACACTTTCTAAACATTAAAGGAATTTTCCAAGGAATAAAAAAAAAATCTCCAAGTATGTGTGTTTCCGGCCTTCATTTCAGATAGATCATTTGCATATCATTAAATTCTAAGTGAAATGGGATGCTAATGAAATTTGTTGAGTCAAATCAATGCAACTTTAAAATTCATGGAAGCACAAATAAGATTCCTGCTAATGTATAAACGTAGCATTTTTCTCATTATGGTTTTTTATTTCTTGAACATATTTCTTGGCATCTGACATTCTCTGTTTTATGGCACTTTCAATTCCTCTTCTTTTTTCTAAAAATAAGCCTACCGGCACCACAGCCAAGACATTTTTGTAAAAAATTTCATTTGTACATATACACTTAGAGACACGTGTGTGTGTGTGTGTATATATACATATGTATATATATATATATTCATTGAGATAAGCATAATGCTTTATTAAATGAATAATTCTTCCTGGCCTTCACGTTTTCCTCCTTTTCCACTGTCATAGTCATCATCGTCACCTCATCCAGTGCATATTAAGTCATATCCACATTCACTTAAAAGATATATCCCTTAACTAAGTTCAATTATCGTTCTTTCATGAAAACAATTTGATATTCTTAAGTGACACTGCAGTCCAGATTATAAATTTGGTTTTCTTTAGTTGCACTCAATAAGCATTTATATAGGACCTACCATGTGCCCAATTCTATTAGGCGGGGCTGGTTATTTTCACGAGGCGATAGGGGAATGAAAATCACATTGTGGTGGAGGATGAGTTGGAATAAGGTGAAAGTACCACTTCTCTCCACCAAAGAAGCCCTGGAGTCCCGGTCCGGGAAGATCCCACGTGCCGCGGAGTGGCTGGGCCCGTAAGCCATGGCCGCTGAGCCTGCGCGTCTGGAGCCTGTGCTCCGCAACGGGAGAGGCCACAACAGTGAAAGGCCCGCGTACCCCAAAAAATAAATAAATAAATAAAAGGGAAAGAAGCCCTGGAGCAAATCTGAGCTACAGATAGACAGGTCATTTGACCTCCAATACATTTGAATTCACTTTTATGGATCAGATCATTTTTGTTTCCCTTCCCAGGCACCCCACACATAAATTTCTGCCCAGAGAGCACAGTGGTTGGAAACTCTCCCCTTACACCGTTCTAGTCTACACAACCCTGGCCCAGGTTGTCTAACATTGTTAAATTTGCCTGCCTTACTGAGCCAATCCATTTCTAAGAAAGCACCTGCTAATGTGAGAAAAAAAGATTTGGGGCTAGAGGAATATATACCAACATCAGTGCTTGTCTTCAGGAGAAGTAGGGATCATTAAGAGTGATTTTTTTTTTTAATGTTCTCCAAATTTTCCATAATTAAGGTGTTACTTTCACAATTGGAAAAAGTAATTTAGAAAAAGAATAAGGAAAATGTATCTTAAGCTGAGCTGCCCAACCATTAGAAAATAGGGTGTAGAGCCATTGTTATTGGTTCTACCATCAGATATTCTCATTCGTATTTTGAATTCAAGTGCATATTCAGTTCAAAATATAGTCGCTTTGAAAAAGGACCCTCAACAGAACACACAATTGGTTTCTTCTTGGATGTCAAGATTTCAGGCATGAGTAAGATCGAAGATGGTTCTGTTTTCTTCTTTATTCCCCTCAAGTTTTCTAAAATAAGCATGAACAACTTTTGTAATTAGAAACATCCCAATAAATGTTATTTGGAAAGAAGATTTTAGACTTGCTGAAGCCCATAGATATTTGGGCTTGCCCAAATTAATTTCTACACTGCAGGAATTTGCTTAACTGCTTCCAGTGTGGTGGACAATTGCTTAAAATAACGTTCAATGAATTCATTTGCTTTAATGATTTTATAATTAGATATCTTGTAAATATTCTTAATTTTTCAGTCTATCTGGTGTGCGTATGAATTAAATCCAGGAAACTGCACAATTAACAAAACTCAGTCTCCTTTTGATATGGCCTTTTAAATAAGCAAGCATCAGATTTATAATGTGAGACTTGTGAAAATGTCTCATTACCTGGGATTATCATAATCCTGGAAATGACAGATTTTAAGATTTGTAGATTCATTTTAAGACCACAGAGGAGGCTGAAAGAAGGAGCCTATATTTATTGTGACCAGGTGTTCCTGGCCCACTATCTTTAATAGCCGAGACCACATTGCTCTATCCCCAGAGCTCTGTTCAGGAAGGCATAAAAGATATGAACGTTTAAGAGGGCCTGGTAAACTCTTCACCCTAACTTTTCAAAGTGTACCTCGTTCTTGGGGTAGAACTTAGCAGCTTCCAACTAAAGGTGAGAAGTGCTGAGATTTCTGAAAACAGATGTTGCAGTCAGTAAGGTCGGTCTATGTCTAAACCATCATCCTACTGGACCAAACAGGAGTATAAGAAATGGAATTCATTCAAACAAACAAATGTGAGAAGACAAACAGACATGAAAAGACAATTAGAATTGGCTAATTCTAGCCTCAGCCTGAGTGGACTCATCATATAAATCATTTTTATTCTTATGTTTCCTCTTAGAAGCAATATTTAATATTGAAAACAAAACTTAAGACATCTAATACTTTAAAATAATACCAATCAGAGAAAGGAGAAAGATGCACACATCTGTCTGGTTTCATTTACAAGGCCCATATTTGAAAGCCAAAAAAGAGATTATATGTTTTAACTATAACTAAGGATGATTTTCTTCAATGGAACCATCACCGAAAAGAAAGGTTTCTTATTATTTTATCCCGGGAACAACTTGTTTTTCATAAAGATTGAATTGATCTCCAAAGGTTATTACTTTAAGCAGCAAAGCAATCAATGTCCTCTAGTGAAGGGCAAGTGGGCAGACTGCTCTCCAACACCGAGACCCAAAGGCCACTGGTTGCCTTGCAAGGATCTCCAATAACTACAGTCCTTTGAGCTGTGCAGGTCCTCTCTGTGGTTCACTTTGCACAGACTAGGACCTGAATGGCAGTGGAACATAGCAGTTAAGGGCTCTGGAGCCAGACTGCTTGGGTTCAGATCCCAGCTCCCCTGTCCACTCTCTCGTGACCTCGGGTGACCTACTTATTTTAGTTCTTTCTGCCTCTGATTCCTTGTCTGTAGATAAGGACAATAATACTACTACTCTATCACAAAGCTGTTGTAAGGTGTCAATAAAGTTATTCCATGTAAAGTTCTTAGAGCAATGCCTAGAACATAATAAATTAGAAGTATTAACTGTATTCACCAATACAGTCAGTGTGAAAATATAAATAAAAGAGAAGTCAAGAAGGAAGAAAGAAGAATTGCCAAACAGTATTGTGAACACTGTTTTTGAAAAATTAGAAATTATATGCAGATGCTTTCTTGGTTCTGAGTTATGCAGTTGGGGAGTTTTCTCTTACATCTGGGTGAAAGTCTCTAGGAAATATGAGGGGAGACTTCTATACTATCACCCAAACTTTGCCACAAACAAAAACGAACCTCCCACAAGGCTGAGATTACGTTTTTAATGAAACAGCAGTCACTTGTGAGACATTTTCACCTATAAAAGTAATGGCCAAAACTTGTTCTCAATTTCACTTAGAACCCACTATGTTAAGAAGTGAATCTCTTGGGGAGCAAACATCAATTGCATGCCTGTGGAAAAAGTATTTTTTTAATCGCACGCAGTCAGTGGAAAATGGTACAGAAGAATGAGGAGGTTATCTAATGAACGGGAAGCACAATGACGAATCCAATTCAACCGATTTCTCAAAGGCCTTTCCAACAGCTCTTACAGCAGCCAAATGAAGGGGAAGGTAACAGTGGATTATTACCTTTCACTCAACACTTCTCCCTCTGCCAAGAATTTTTTAAATGTCACAGGAATATAATTCACATGCTTCACAGATTGTGAACAATTTTTGCTAAACCTTCCACCATGTATGTGTCCAGCAGCACCCAAGCTCCACATAATCTGAGCGCAACAGCAGATGGCCAACATCTGCCCTGCCACTCAAATGCCCTGGGGTATAGAGAGGAGGACTTCAGGTGGCTCTTGCCCACAGAAGAAGAAAAACCAATTCTTCTGGGGATGAGGCACGCTGAACATAACGGCAGCTCCTGCCAAAATAATGGAAAAGCTGGGAGCCATCACGCAGAGTGAGTGCAATGAGAAACTCCCACTGGTGCTCATTTTATGAACTTGGCAGGTTGTAGATAAGGAAAGGCACTCTTGAGCATCACAGTGCCAATCACTCACAAGCCATGAACTCAAGAGAGCGAGGACCACCTCTTTTTTTTTTTTTGCGGTACGCGGGCCTCTCACTGCTGTGGCCTCTCCCGTTGCGGAGCACAGGCTCCGGACGCGCAGGCTCAGCGGCCACGGCTCACGGGCCCAGCCACTCCGCGGCATGTGGGATCTTCCCGGACCGGGGTGCGAACCCGTGTCCCCTGCATCGGCAGGCGGACTCTCAACCACTGCGCCACCAGGGAAGCCCGACCACCTCTTTTTAATCTTTGGATGGCCAGAGTTTGACATGGCTCCTGACACATCGAAAGAAAGGTAATCACTAACATGGCTGAAGGCTTACTGTATGCCAAGCACTGTGCTAAAAACTTCACTCCAAGTATTACTCCATTTAATCCTTAGAACCCTATTTTACATTTAAGGAAACTGAGGCACACAGAGGTTAATTGTTTTACCCAGTGTCACCCATTAGCAATTGTGACTTATGTTATGAATACTCAACATGTATTTAAATGAATAAGTGAAGTGAATGCATTTCAAGGTAGGCATCTAGTTTCCTAACATGCAAATTCACTAAGTATGCATGTATTATTCGAACTGAAGGGAAAGGACACCGGAAAGAAAAAGGATGAGGAACTCTGAAAATTCCTAGGATTGCTTAACAGGATTGGGAAGACGCATTATTGCAAAAATACAGTGATCATTACACACTCTCCTCCTGGTTATCTTTTATTTTTAATTGAATGTCCCATGATTATACTTAAGTTGGCTTTTAACTCTTCTGCATAACCACGAGCATTATTGCTGTTTCGTTTGGAGCTAACAGCTTATCGGTCTCCAATACATGGTAGCAATCACCTCCCACTCCAGCAGCACCCATCTAGTGGTCATCCAAGCACTCACTGGTTCTTCACTCATTCTACAAATTTTCACAAAGCATCTACGTCAGGCTCTGGGGATATGGTGGTGAACCAGACACAGTCCCGCGCTCAGGATCTTGCAGTCCAGCAGGGAATCCTAGCGATAAACAAGTAATTGCCCAAACAGTTAACAAATTACAATCAAGATGCATGCATGCTCTCAAGGAGAGAGACATCACACAAGAGGGGTGTCAAGGTGGTACTTGCCCAGCCTAGAGGAATCAAGGAAGACTTCACTGAGAGGATATTTAAGCTGAGACTTGAATAGAAAATACAGAAGATGAATGGAAATTTCCCCGGGGAAGGGGATTGGGGAGATAATAGGTGAAAAAGTTCCAAGCAGAGGGAACAGCGCGTGACAGCATGCCTAAACGCCACGAGGCAGGAAAGAGCTGGATGCAGTACGGGTATTTGTTTTCATTATTAAATAATTAACACGTCATGGCTTGGCAATAGAGGAGTATCTTTCTAGAAACCACCACGTAAGCTGAGCACTAGAAAACGGGATACTGCAAGACAGACCAAGGAAAGTAGTCAAACAATCCCACCATTGGCCATGGTGCTGGCAATGCTTTGGAACTGTTTGGTCTGGGAGCAACCTCTGCAGTCTTGGTGAGTCTACCAGGAAGATCCTATTGCCTCTCTCAGGCCCTGCCTGCCTCATCTCCCACCACAGAGAATGAGAAGAGAGGGAGAGAGAGAGGGTCCTACGGAACAGCCTCTTCCAAAACATTCATCTGATGCTTATTCAGGTCTTCCAGCAAAACAAAACAGGGTGGCAGCCGGCCTCACCGCATTCCCATTTTCTCCCTCCACACGCTTCCTTCCCTGAATGCCTCCACCCACCTTTCACTTAGACTTATACAACTGCCAAAGCAAACAGAGATGCCTTAGAAAGAAAGAAAAAAAAAAAGAAAAAAAAGAATAAGAATAAAAAGAGGAAAAAAGGAGAAAGGGGAAAATAAATCCCTTCAAGGACTTTTTGCACTTTGGGATTCACAGAGCAAAACTATCTGAATGCCAACAAGACTCCTGTAGCTTTTCAAAGCACACAACAACCCAGTCCCCCAGCTTAAGTGGCATGAAAAGCAGACCCACCGACTGATTGCATTCACGGTGTGTGGTCCAGAAAACCAATCCATTTGGAGGACAAAGCCCACACCTCTTCTTTGCAAGTTCATTCGGTTTCCTCACTTATTGTTTTCTCCAGGTAATGCCTGCAACCTAAGTAGGATCAGTAAAGTTAGTAGCCCTTGATAAAGTACAGGAAACATGGGTGGGAGGGAGAAGATGGAGGGAGATGCAGGCGGGAACAGGAGAGCCTCCTTTATCCTGGGACCCAAGGGAAAGTCTGATCAGTCTTCAGATGCCCGAGTCCTCTCAAGGTATGGGTAGCAGAGCATAGAGCTAAAAATGGCTAAATTTTTACATAAAAAGTAATAGAAAGCTCCATCACAGGTTACTCAGCACTCTCCTAATTTTGAATCCGTAGGGACCTCTCTGACTAAAACACTCCCAATCCGGCATGGAAATGGGGTAAGTGCCACCCAGCACGAGTGGGCTTTCCAATAATCTCAATCCTTTTTCAAGAGGCTGGGTGGGGATTTCATCTTGCCTCCCTCCCTACACAGAATCACTCATCATTTATGACTGGCTTTTAAAGGGGAATTCTGAACAAACTATGCACTGTTTGAGCTTAGCCTTAGTTCTGTTTTGAGTTTTAAAGCAATCTCATTGTTCTAACCAAACAAAACAGTTTTGACTTGGGCGAAATAAATAAATGTTACCTGAAAGGAAAAAGAGATATAAGCTATAGATCGAATTTTCTCCAGAAGATGTTCTCTCTGTCCATAGTTCTTAAAGCAGGAAAAGGCAGAGCCTGCCAGGTAATGGTCTCATTTTCATTTTGTCCTCCCCTCCGTTTCCACAGGAGATAAAGCCAAGCTCCTAGGTTGCCCAACTTCAGAGAGCACCGAGCTTTTGTCAGCTGCAGTGTGGATGGTGCAATGTGGGAGAACTGTCCCAAAGGTCTACCAAGGTTAGGGGCTGCAGACCATTCTAGAACATTAGCTGGACGCGCATCAGCTACATTTACCCAGCGCTTCTCCTAACCACTCTCCAAAACGATCCTTCTTTCTGTCACAAACGTCCCGCGCGGGGGAGGAAAGAAAGGGACTAGGGGAAGCAGGGCCAAGTGAGAAACAGGTTTATTAGAAACACACATTTAGCCATCCTGCTGAGCCACGATGGCCCTGAAGAAGCCTTAAATCTGTTCCTTCTTTGCCTCTTCTTCAAATGAAGTATTTCCCACTGAGTGCCATTTCAGCCACCCTCCCTGTGAACATTCCACAAAGATTCATACGACTCTCAGAGCATGTAACCATAGTTCATTTCACAGTTGAGACCTTGAGTTTCTTGCGTCACTTAGTTTCCTGTCTCCCCTAAGCTTCTGCTCTTCAAAGAGGGACATCTCTAGGCAGCACCACCACTTCTACTGATGAAGTTAAAGTGACCCTAGCGATACAGGGCAATTTGAACGTAACAAAGGATTCAAACTAAGCAGGATAAGGTAAGGTGCTTGGAAACTTAATGGCTTGGCTTTTGAATGCTCAGTTCTCAGGCTGTACTCCTGGGAGTATCAAACTTCCAGGACACTTAATATGCTAGTGAAGATCCACTGCCTCAGCAATGGGCTGTTTACTGTACAGGGAACCAGAGAAAAACAATTTTCCCTGGAAGCATCGGGGATTGCAAATATACATTTAATAAACGATATTTGATGGGGGTGGAAAAGAACTTTTTTTTTCCCTAGGAGAACTTTCTTCGGCACCACAAAATTAAAGGATTTTCTAAGCCTGTCTTCTTTTTGTCTTTCCCAGAGGAGGAAATTGTAAAGGCCGGCCCTTGAAAAATAATATAGTAAAATCTAACTTTATTCCCCTAATCTCTTAATAATGCTGCAGCTGGCCATGATCTATTTAGCATAACACAAAAATAATGTATTTGTACCAAGCAGATTTGAAATGCTTTAAAATAGTGAAAGCTATTTACTTGATTGATTAAGTTAAAGTGTTTACATAAAAGTGTCGTATTTTGACATCAGTCATACAACACCACATCTGGTACTTCTAATTAAATTGTGTGAAAAAAGACGACATTTTTTATTCAGTCACAACAATATGGCTAACGGAAAGTACAACCATATTCGTCATGCCCAGGTCCTGGGATCTGCAGTATGGCATGTGGCTGCGAAAATCCCCAGATTTGGATCTTGCAAAGCTTTCATAGCCTCCAACACATGTTTTGCCTGAACAAAGACTAAGAAACTGGGTCCCACCTCTGTGAGTCAACGGTTGTTATTTTTTCCTCTTTTGATTTAAACTTCTCCAAGCGCCATCAGTGAACTAAAATGTAATGAGAATTAGAATAAAGTTATCTTAAGAAACTTGTGCTCAGAGCCCAGGTAAGGCACTTTGTTTTGTTAAGCTTTATTCCTTCAGATTAGGAAATAAGCTCAAGAAACTTGAATGGGGGTACAGGGCAATGCAGCCTTATTATTTATTCAGAGCAGGAGTTCATTTGTATCTTCGCTGAAGTGTGGAACTCATACCTACCTTAAAAATGGCCTGCTCCTTCCTGAAGCACTTGATTTAAACCACTGCTATTTTTTTTCCCTTCCAAAATTAAGATGAAATATTTAAAATATAACAAATAAAAGACAAAATGGCTTGGCTTGTTAAAGCATGCTTGCTTTACCTTTAATATACAAATAATACTTCAAAATCCTCCTTTTTATTTTTTTAAGTTAAATTATGTCCACCCCATGTGCAGATTCGATTTACTAAGTACACAACCAAATCTAGCCTCCCTGGGAACCATCCATTTGCTTAAGAAGGTGGAGGAGACACTGCTGTATTTTCTTAAAGAGATTCCTGGCATTTTTTTCCTCCTTCGTTTCACCTTAAAGACTACCTTGAGAAATGTTGCCCAGCAGTAAAAGGAAAATGAGTTCAAGCTTCAAAATCAGGAAATTTGGATAGTAAAAATGTAAGTTATAAAGTCAATGTCGATGTTGATCGGAAAATAAATTGAGCTCTTTTAAATGGGTTAAGTGTCAGCCCTGAGAAGTAAAGACCATCCGACTTCCTATAGAATTATTCATCCTTGCTCAGGCAAATGTCGCCTCCAAAAGGCTCTTAAACTGCAAAAGGATACGTTGGGCCAAAATGGTAAAGTATTTGAACACACATACGGGGTATGCACTTATTTACCATGTACTATGTTCAATTTAAAGAAAATAAACGTGAAGGCAGGAACCATGAACAAATAGAAGGCACAGTTTCCTATAATTGCAAGGAGGCTTAGGTAATGCTCTATGTGGTGTTTGATTTAAAATGTTAAAATATTAACAGAAGTTTTCTATAGTGGAGTGTTCCTATCACAGTGAAATGACTCATAAGAATGCTAAATTCAAACCAGATGGGCACAAACATTAACTAAAAAAAAAAAAAAAAATCAGATTTTTTAGGGGTCAGCATGGGTCTTCATAAAAATGAAGACCTTGTCTGGGTTAGTGAAAAATGAACTTTCAGTGATAAAAAAGAAAACAAGAGAAAATATTAGTGACTTTGTTTTAATTATACAAGCCACTGTCAATTAGAAGAACTAACATTCACAAAACTTTACATTGCCATTTTAATTTGAAAAAGATGACTATGGTAATCCTGAGCCTTCAGATAAACAGGTACTTTAATGTCTCCTGTACAGCCGAAGTCAGGGACACATGAATTCAGCTGTGTACCATGCTAATATTGTACCCGAATCTCTTTGCTTCCCACCAAGAAGTCATCCTCATTGAAGATTAGTGTGGTATAGAAACCTCCAACCATCCACCCACGGCATGATGCCAGCCTCTGCTCTTCTTTCAACAGACCACAGAGGGAAATTCTCATTGCTGGGTCAGACACCCCACCAAATCTCCTCTGCTCTCTTGTTGAAAAATATGTCCCCTTGCTCTTCTTCCTTTTTGTTTCTTTCCTCCAGAGCTTTTTACCATTTGCAGATTGTCTGCAACATGTGCTGTGTTTAACTGTGTACATTCCCTACGAGAAGAAAAATATGTGGGCTCAGAATTAATATTGTTTTTGACTTATAGGGAAATTCCAGTTGTGTTTAACTTGGACTGTGGGATCCAGGAACTTTACTGAGAGGAGAAACGAATGTATTTTGAGCAAAAATGTGTACGGGGAGTTCCCTACTGTTTTGTTGCTGGAATCTTGGACAACACAGGGAAAAATGACAAGCACATAATTTAGTCTGGCAGCCATACCACTCTGTGCTGGGAGCCTGTCAGTTCTCACTAGCTAAGTAAGGGCTGGGCTGCTTTGGTGCAAGGATGAGAGACCTCCCAGGAACAAGTAGGTACTTGAGGAAATGGTGTTTCTCATTCAGTAGGTGGCCTCTCCTCTGCAGGGCTGTGTGAAGCGATGTCCCGCGTGGTGTTCAGGGCACTGTGCTACACTGAGCTGTTTACCTTTCGGATGAAACCTAAAACCACAGACCTAACCATTTGTGGTCACCAGAGATCTTATGGCAGACTTTCTAAGAGCAGTTGTGTTAACTCCGGAATCCTGGCTCCAGGCCAACTAAAGTAATTACATTCTGCCTCCCTAAAATTCCCCCTGCAGTTTCAACTGAATATGATAGTCTCAACCCTCCACCTCACAGCATTGCTGGGCACGGCGGTGAGCATTCCATGGAGGCGCAGTCTGTAATTCCCTGTGGGAAGAAGTGATTCCCAGGCCCTCACCAAGGTGCAGTGATGCTTAATTAATTAGTGCTCATAAAAGCATGTGGAGAACCTCAATTTAAAAGTGCTCCTAGTATACAAAGGGGCAGGAGTGTCCACGTGTTCATTTGTCCGGAAGAGCGAGCGGTCAATGTGCTATTGGACGGCTTTAATGGAAGTACAAATTCAGGACAGGAGAGGGACAGTCCCACTGCCCTCCAACCTAAAAATATCATATCTGGGCCAGTGTACTCAACTCTGGAGATGCATGTAAGAGAGGTACCTTATCTAAGAGCAGCATGTCTTCAGAGGCCACCAGAATGATGAAGGATCTACAAATGATATTGTGACATGCCCAAAGGAATAGGGAATGTTTAACCAAAAAAGAAACGAAGGAAGGAAGGGGAGGAGGGAAAGAGAGAGGGAGGAAGGGTGGAAGGGAAGGAGGGAGGAAGGAAGAACTGACGTTTGAAGAGCAAACATACTTTGTTGCCCCATAGAACAGAACCAGGACCAGTGGGTAGAAATCACAGAGAGTCAGAGAAAAGCTCTTCCTCCCAGCCCCAGCCTAGAATATCTTTTCCCACTATCTCTGGGCATCAATTCAGCTCTCACCCGTTCACTAAGTTCAGGTCTATCACCAGACAAAATTCATTCTACCAAAAACTCATCTAACACCAAACTCACTCAGTACTTACAATCTGTAGCACTGATTTGGCCTTATCGTAGGCTTTCAATGGAGATCTCATTAATTCTAAATATCTTTTTTCATCAATATGTCTCTAAGATTTATCAGAGCAGGACCATGCATTATATTTCTCCATATCTGCAGTAGTGGTAAGCAAAGTACATCCAACCAAGTTCTTCACAAAAGCTATTTATTAAGAGACTATGACATGTGTGCTGAGTATACAAAGATGAATAAGAGAAACCTACCATCAAGGGTGAACTCCCACTGTATGGCATGAATTATTTTTTAAATAAAGAAAGAAAAGAAGGAAAAAAAAATCACATTGGAAGGATCAGGAAAGATTCTCAGAAAGAGGTCTTTGAGGTGGCCCTTGACAAAAAGATGTGCTTTTAATAGGCCAAAGTGTCAGGGGAGACATTTTAACAGGGAAGGAACCTTAAAAGCAAAGGCCTAGAAATGGGAAAACATGGGTTAGTTTCTCGGAACTAAGTAAAGATGTTTCTTGAAATAGGATATAAGTGAGGGGAGAAGCAGGAGACAAAAGGAAAGGCTAGTTGGAAATACATTTTGGAAGACCCTAAGAAATTAATCAGCTCAGTAAATAACAATGGGCTATTGAGGAATTTACCTTCATTTCCAACTGGGGAAATATTAAGATGAGACTTACGCTTTAAGATGTTGACATGATAGGGCTGTGTTAGGTGGATTCCAGCGCTGAAGGCTGGCGTCTAGGTCAAGGTAATTACAAATCTAACCAGGGAATGGAGTATGGTGCTCAAGAGGTGGGGGAGGGGAGGATCAAAGGAAATGGAGAAAATTGATTTCACAGAACTTTAACAAGTTTGCTATGGGGATATGAAAGGAGATCTCTAGGTTGGAAATTAGATTAAAAAAAAAAAACAGAAATAAAGAAATCAGGAGAAGGACCCAGTTTCCATGGGAAAATGATTTAGTTTTTCACATATTAAGTTCAAGAATTTGTGCTGAATCCAGGTGAAGATTCCTAGCATGTAGTTGGAAATGCAATACTGGGACCAAAGAAAAAGGGCACAGTGATTTTATATATATATATATATAGCCTCTATCCACATAGGGGAGGTGTCAAGGCACAGAATATATAGAAAAGAAGAACCCTCAAAAAGGAGGGACGGCCAGCCAGGCCATCACTGAGGTCAGACATGAAAAAATGACATAAGACTTGATGATTAGAAGGTCACTGGTGACCTTCAAGAGTAGATTTCAGTAGCCAATTGAAGGCATAACATCTCAGGAGAAAGTAGAAATGGGAATTAATGTAAATATAGGGTTCTAGGAGATTTAGAAAAGCTGTCATAAAGCATATGATAAAAACAGAATCAACAAGAGATGGATTTTTAAAGTGCTGAGTAATAGTGAGTGACCTTTGGAAGTCACCCTAAAGATACTGTACACACCAAAAACAAAACACAAATGTAAAATACTGGCTAATGGTTTTTCTTAGTAGTGCACTGCATCCTGATAGTTCACTGAGAAGACAATAATAAGGGTTGATCTGGGTGGGGATTTGGTTATTCGGGAACCAGGAAGTGTAGGTTGATAGAAGGGGCAACAGGAAATTGACTCTCAAGGATGGAATCTAATGAGGCTGGTGAGCTTGGCCACATGATCAGGTTAAGCAGAAATAGGAAGGAGGAAGCAGAAGACACATTCGCAGACACCTGCCCAGCATCCTGGGAAGTGCTAGGGGTATAGAGATGGAGATGCATGTATCTCTGAGGGAGTGTTCAAAGTGGAAGAGCAGGAAACACTTGCACTGATGATGATGTACAGGAATGATGATCAAACTCAGACTCCACCACTTAACTAGCTATGTCATCCTAAGTAAGCAACTCATTTACTAGTTATATCATTCTAAGCAAGTAACTTAACCTCTACGCCTCGGTTTCCTAGTCTGTAAAGTGGGAGTGGCAACCCACCTCACAGGGTTGTTATGAGAATTAAATTAAATAATCCATGTGCTTGGCTCAAAGTAAGCACCGAATGAATGAATTTCACCAACTTGCCATGTTCTCTTTAACCTGCTCCAGTCTGCAGCTGTCTAATCTATCCCTTCCCTCCTGTCTACCAGCCTCACCCTCTGTGAAATCCACTCCCATCCCCAACAGGTTAATGGTGTGGTGCACCCAGGGGAGTAAGTTAAAGATTATGAGCCTCAGCCCTACCAAGTCTTGGTGAATTTTCCAGTCCTTTATCTCTGTCCCTCCAACCCACAGCGGAAGCTCAGATTAATAGCTAAGGGACTGTACCTAAGTTGGGATGGGGGAAGTAGATTCTCTCTTTAGTTGCTGGGCTTGGCTCCAAGATTTCTCTTTCCTCAGTGGAACACCTTAGCTATGAGTCATTGCTCAGAACCATTTCCTCAGGGAAGTTGGTAAGGAAAGAACATGAGTAGCAAGCCCCTTAGAGCTAGCTATTGCCTAAGAACAGAGGAGGAAGAAGAGATCCATGCTTGGGGGGGGGGGGGGGATTCCAGTCTCTTTGTGCTTCTCTTGGGCCCAGAGACTTTTCCTTTGCAAACAGTGACATCTATTACATCGGACGGGTAAGAATTTAGTTCTTTACTCCACTTTGAGGAGACCATGGTGTATTTTGCCTCAAAAATAAGTCCCCCATTTTACCAACTTCACAATCTTTCTATTCCACTTTCAACACCAAGGTTAAAAACGAAAAACAATACTTTTTTTAATTGAATGAAATCAAGTTTTTCTCCTTTTTGGCATGAATCATGACTTGTCCCAATGATTCGGCAAATTACTATCTGTAAATTCTAGGAAGGTGTTTTCGCAGCTCCTCTTTTTCTTCTGGAGATCATAGATAGTCCAAAGATACAAAGTGACTAAATGTTTTATCAAGAGAAAAGAGGGTGGGTGACATAGAATAAGGGTCCTTCAAAGAGGGTTCAAGACCAGGAAGAAAAATAACCCGAAGTTGTAATCTGTCTTGTACCAGCACTTAAACAAGACCAGCTGTAAACTTCCTCTTGGAGAGCCACAGGCAGGCTGGAAAGTCCGCTTATGCCAACACCTTCACTTCACAGGTGAGGAGCATTAAAACTGAAAGAAATTTTCTTAAGCTCCATTAGAAAAAATAGATTTGTAGGGGGAGATTAGATACAACCTGTATAGTCCTAAGGGGTTAGTTCATTGAACCTATGTTTTGTTGATCTACTAACTACAAATACAAATGCAAGAGGGATCAGTACATACTGGGTCCTTGAACATGCAAAAGTATTTAATGATAATGAAGGGAGAAGAGGTCAAGATTTATCCATTGCAAACTGTTTGGCATATCTCATTTCAGTCTCTTAGTATCCCTCTGAGAATGGCATGATCACCTTGTTGTAAAGATGGGAAAACCTATTTGCCTAACGTCACCCAACTTGTAAAATGTGAAGTGAAATCTATCTGGCTTCCAAGACCAATGTCTGTTTGTTTGTTTGTGTTACAACACACACTTTTTTTTTCTGTGTTGCCTTCCCATCAATCCTGGCTTTACATGTTAAAATCCCATTTATAATTCCATTTTAGGAATAGCTCACAGCTTGAACCATGTAAGGTCTTCACATGGCTTACCATCAAGTAGCCATTACTTTTAATTTTTCTCATCACTTCCCATCTCGGTACCAACTAATCATTCCCCAAAGTGATCTGCACATCAGATCCAGGAATGAGGAAAAGGTGGACAAAGGGGAATCCATCCAATCCCACCTTCCACTACCAGATCAAGGCTCTACCTTCACCTATTTGGCCAAGACAAAGATAATTTATCCTGCTCGAAAATGAAAGTGAAACTTTTCATTCAAAAAACAGCTAGTGTATCTTCTGGTATTCTTGAAAAAAGAAGTTCAACCCAGAAATTCTATAAGGTTTTCAGCCTCGTGGGAGGCTGTCTTTCTTTCACAAAGGCAATGACAAAGAATATTTTCTTCAAGGCGGCACAAATCATTTTTAATGAAAATAAGTGTCACCATACCCTCTGTAATTAATACATTCATTCATCCTTTTAACAAATACTTCTTGAGTACTGATTATGGATTAGGCACTATCCAACTTGCAATTTAGCCTCAGAATTGAGATCCTAAATAAGCCAAGGTCTAGGAACACTTACCTCCCTAACTAGAAATGTGATCCTAGCATTAAGGTACATGTTTCCATCTAGTTAGGCAAATCTTTAGTTAGCCTTTTCATAAAAAATTTAAAAAGGACAGATTTTATTATGGAAGCTATATGTGTTGATACTAGTTGTAAAGAAGAGCATAAAACTTCTAAACTTGATAATAAAGTTTCAAGCATTTCTTGCTTCCCACACAAATATATATCCAGCCACAAATATACAAACACGATCCTCCCACAGAGTTCTGGCGTTTCAGAGAGAAGGAGGCATGAAGCAAGAAGTTCTCACCTCGCGGTCTCTTTGTTTCCCAGCTAACATATGGTAATGGGATCCTTTCTGACTTACTTTACTGAAAGCCCAATCAACTACCCTCAAATGATATATATATTTTTTAAATATAAAATACGAGAAATATTTTCATAATGTGTCTAATTTGGTCCTCTAGAAAGAAAGTGGATTTCAATATCTGTGCTCTCACTTTCATTACTCCCTTGGGTATAAAGAACATCTTTCTTAGAAAAAGTCAGGGGTTTTTGACAGAGAAAGTGAAACTCAGATTATTTAATTAATTCACCCAATCACACGTATGGTTTCTAAAAGGCAAAAGTAAAAATCAGACACTGTTCTTGGAACTGCTACAACTATTTTGGCACACAACAATTTCGCTTCCAGGACTTTATCCCATAGATATTCTCACACAAGTGTGCAAAGTACAAATACAAGGATGTTCATTGGTGTTAGAGGAAAACTAGAAAGGAGAAACTAAGTGTCTTTCAACCAGGGATTGGTTAAGTGAATTAGGATACATCTACAAAATGGAAAATCAAGAGTTGCTTTAAAAAGAATGATTTAGGTCAACGTGCGCTGAGATGGAATGACCCTAATATACAAGATCTTTCCACTCCCAGTTTAGTGTTCAGTATACCATGTTGCCAATTTCAGTCAGGGTTTGATCAGGACAGCAGAAGCCGCTCTATGTATTTTAAGCAGGAAGGGCTTTCACAGAGGGAAATAGAGGCTTACACAACTATTGGAAGGCCCGGGGAAAAATGGTCAGGGAGGCTATCACCGAAGATCTCAGTCTGCAGCACTATGTGGGTGGCTCTCCAGAGCTCTTCCAGAAGCCTTTCTGATGGTCTCAGCCTGCACTAAAGCAAATGAGTTTCCAAAAGCCACCTCCAACTGCATCAACCTCTGAGAGTACCAAAGCAGGCAATAAGTAGGCGCTCACCCAGCAGCAGCTGTGAACCATTCTTGTGTCATCTGCCCACGGGTTCGCCTGAAAATACCTCTGGAGAGAAATGACCTCTCCTTCTCAACTTCCTTCCAGACCTCACCCTTGGGTCTCACACTGGCAGACTCAAGTCTAGAACAAATGAAGAAGGAGATTCTGGGAAATGTGATGCAGAGGAGACCAGGGAGGGGACAGCAACAATATGGGTTTGACTACAGACAGTCCCTCACTCTGCCTTTTACAACAGAAGGTGGCATAACAATCCTTTGACTGGTGGCCACAGGCATATGTGAAATAGAACTTTACAACAAAAAAACTAATTTATATCCAGTTTCTCTAATACCTTTAGAACATGCACCCAGTTTTCTCATGAAGGTAGATGTCATATCTTATAGTCAGAACTGAGAAGTCCAGAAAAACTTCTGAGCTTCATAAAATTTCATATCCTTTTTTACAGTCCTTACAGTACATAGAAGAATCTATAGAAAAGTTCGATCTTTTCTTTTATGTGACAATAACATTAGTTAATATTCAAATCTGTCTAGTGTTCATTTGGGTAAAGTGCTTTACGAATGATGTTTTCCTGTGATTGTCTAGTCCCTGAGGTAAGTGACACTAGCCTTATTTCACAGGTAGGGAAAATCAAGGGTAAGAAATTCCTCTAGATCACACTGGGGTTATTTTACAGAGCCTAGACCCGAACTCTGACACACTCTAAAACCCATGTTCTAAACCACTCTTTGTGAGGGGAAAAATGATGTGAATCAAAAACTCTAAAAATTATGTTCTTTATGAAATACTAATTGGGGAGCTGGGGCAGAGGGAGAGAAATGGCTTATACTTGAGGCAAATATTTAATAAATCTTGGGTTTAAGCTAAAATGTTGAATGCTTCTTAACATCTTCTAAGATATTTGAGTTATTGTTATTTAGGAGTCTGTTTTGCCAGTGGTACCCAGTCACTGCATCCGAAAAAGAGAGAATTCATTCATAGTGCAGAAGAATTAAACTAATTTTTTTCCTTAGAGAAGAAGAAACTGAATTTCTCTAAATGTTTAAGCAATTATAAAACAATTATAAACGTGGGCTCTAAAATTTCAAAAACAATCGCAAACATGGACATTGAAGTCACTCAATTAAATATGGTCATGCTGATAAGATTCAACTGTATAACAGAATGTTCCCTAGATGAGAAAAGGCTTTCACTTACTGTAGAGACTCGACTTACCTGTTGAAAAGGTGACTTTATCTCTTCCCCGAGGCAGTAAATTAAAAAAACCCAGTGAAATGAGCAAGAAGTGGGAGAAGAGAAGCCCTTGGAAAGAGGGAGGTAGAGGGCTTCCAAGCAGAGTATAACAGTGTGAATTATTAAGAAAAAATACATAGCGTTAACATCTTTTTGCCCATCACCATCCCAGAAACAGGAACCTGTACTGCATTTCTAAGCTAATCAACTGGCCTTATAATACTGACTCCCCAGCACTGCTACCCCCAGCCCTCACTCAGGTTGGGGAATAAGTAGTAGTTCCATAGATTATACACACTGAAGATTAAAGTGGGTAAGCCCTTGAGGGCAAAGTGATGGAGTTGAGGTCATAGGGGAGTTTGAGTTTCTCTGAAACTGGGGAAGAGATGAAGGACAAAGTGGCAAAGGTAGCATCCTTTACACAGAGGAATGGCCATGAGATGCTGAGTCTGTGGTCTGGGGAGGATTCCTGGGAAAAGTATCTCTAAGCCTGGCCAGAGCATCATGGCCGAAGAGACAGAAGGCAGAGCCCAGTACAAGACAACTGCACTGGGCAGCAAACAGAGTGACAGTAAAGATGAAGTGCTCCCAGACTGCTGTCTGTCCCCACTTTTAGTTATTACTTAAAACCAGGGTTCCCGCCTGATACTATAGCGTAAAGAAAGACGCTTCCTGAATGACTGAGGACAAATTTATGGCCAGACATGTTACGGGTTGAAGCAGAATAAGCTTCATATAGAAAAGTAAAGTGGGCTTCTGGTCAAAGATAGCAATAGCCATCTAAGGTCCAAGATGGTGGCATAGGGAGAACCTGAACTCACCACCCCCCGTGGACACACCAAGCCTACAGCTACATATGGATCATTTCCCTCTGAAAAAGATCTGAAAACTAGGTGACCTGCTTCTCCACAACAAAGGAAACAAGGACCACAATGATATGGGTAGACAAGGCAGAGACACAGTCTCGGCAAAAATTCCATTCCCAGCATGGCATGGCAACACTCATAGGGAGGAATCTCACCAGTCGGGTGCTTCCCCCCAAAGAGAGAGGAGTTGTCGCCCCATCAAGCACCCCAACCCCTGAGATCTGCATCAAAGAGACAAGCCCCAAAACGTGTGGCTTAGAGGGTCAATGGGGCTGATGTCCAGGGACCCAGAGTGATACAAGAAACTGAGATTCCCCTTCTACAGGGCTCATGTACAGTCTCTCTTGTCCCAAGATGCATTAAAAAAAAAAACAGCAGTGTGAAAAGCGTCTATTACATGAAGGAAAGTCATTTGCTAATCTAAAAGCATCTGCTGGAGGAGCAGGGGACAGGTGAAACTCCCCCTAGAGATGGAGCCACTGGTGGACAACATTACTGCGCTTTCCTCCTACCCTGCTAGCACAGGAGTGGCTGTGAAAAAGCTCTTTAGAGCTCTTATGTCCCATTACCATCAGTAATGGCTTTAAGAAACCTGACAGAAATAAGTTCATTGAATTTTAGTACTTGAAAGCATGGTTTCGTATCACCAAATCTGTACCAAATACTGGTTAATTTGTAATCACTGCTACCTCATAGCTTCTGGCAGTTAACTGGAATATCTACTTATGGTAGATTAGAATATTTTTCAGATTCTCTCCCCACTCCACTGACGTTGGGCTTGTACCCATGACTTGCTTTGGTCAGTGGAATGTGGGGTGAATGACAACGCAGCAGTTCGTAGCTTAGGCCTTATAAGGCATCACTCGTTTCCACTCACCCCTCTGGGAGCTTCTGACTTCTGCCATGGGAAGAACATGTCTCAGTTGACCGCTGTTCCTCCAAGCTGGGTCCTGGAATAAGACATGATGAGCAGACCTGAATTCCACCTGAACCCTAACCAACGCATAGACCTATGCAAGAGTCCCACGCTTATCATTGTAAACCACTGACGTACTGTGGCTGGTTATTACACAGCAAAACTAACACTTGCAGATTTTTTTTAAAGGGTGCTTCCAAATTCTGTTTGAAAACATTCCCTAAAATTCCATCCTGTTGAGAAGCTTTATACAGGAGAAGAAGAATCAGGCTTCATGCTTCCCTCTGCAGCAATACTCACATTACTCTTCATTTATATTTAGTTTTCATTTTACAGATATCTCAAGTAATTAATTCTTTCTGTTGCCTGGAGTAGAAAGCCCAGTCCACACCATTGACCCGTTCTGACTGAAGGCAGTGGCTGGCAAATGTGGAACCCCCAAATACGCTGGCAGCTCAAGGAGCAGTTCCATCATAGGGTGTTGGGCCAAAGTCCCTGCTAAGTACCTGTGTCTATAAGGCATTTTATTTTAGAATGTAGTGGAAGTGAGTCTAGAAGAAACTTAGAAGGAATAACAATGAAAACATACAAGGGAAACCCAACAATATATCTTTCCTTTCTTTCTCTTTAAAATAATAATAACGATCCTTTACCATGTTTTTGCTGAGGGGACACTAAGCTCTGTGCTCCGCAGACCTTGAAGATTAGCTCCTGCACATTGCCTTCCTCAGTCTTTGGGAAAAATAGCTTCTCCCCCATGACACAAAGTCCTGAACTAGCACCTACGACATAAATAATTAGGGAGAAACTTTAAACTGATGAGCTGTACTTAGAATATAGTAGGCATTCGATATATGTCTATTAATATGAACGATAGTATTTCTACAGTCATTACTAACATACTTTCATTTAATCCTCGAGGTAGATTTGACTGTCGGACTAAGGCTTGGAGAAGCTATAAGCAACTTACTGAAAATCACACAGTCAGTATTTGTTGGAGCGTCAACTCAAAACGAGGTCTGATACCAACGCTAGAACTACACAATGATAATTCTTTGTTGAATGAACTGAAGAAACTCCCAGACTTTCCAACATCTCTAGCTCCCCTGTGAAGCGGAAGAATCAGACTTAGCTTGTTTTAGCCATTTAGAAGCAATTAGGTACATTTTCTCTCTGCACTTTCTCCCCTCAAAAGTCTTGAACATTCCTGTGGACACTAAAGCAATATTGCTCTCATTATTAACTGTTTGCCTGGTCCTTTCTTGTGTGTTTCAGGCAATTCCTCAATAGTCTTCATATTATTTTTTATCGTCTGCCATTTGAAATATCTTGGAAGACTGAAAACAAAACTTCTTTTCCCACAGACTAGTTTCTGTTGCCATTTGGTAAACTCTAATACTTCTTTCTCCTCGTATTTCGAATTCGACTGAAGATAACGTGGCTTCGCTCTTTGCCTCTAACTATTTTAATCCTTGTGCATCAAGATCAATGAGCTGATGAAAATGTGCCCATCTCAAGGAAGGGTGATACAAAGACCCCTAAAGCCAACTACATTTGAATCTGCTTCCAAATGTCACATGCAAAAGTGTTTTCCCCCAATATATCCTGGTGACAACTGAAAGCTCTGTCACTGCAAACATCAGGCCTTGGGCATGATGCCTTTGACTAGGATTTCTCTTCTCCTGCAGTTCCTGCCTGTCCTTCTCTCCCACTCAACTTCCTGAAGGCTTTCCCCAAACCAACTTGCAACCCAAATGATAGAAATTCCTGCAGAAACCCAACAGCAGCTCACCCTCTATGGACATCCCCAGTACTCCTCCACCCCTTCTATCCAGGGTACCTCAAAGAATGATTATTTTATCTTCTGCAAGATATAACTCTGTGTCAAAGTTAGAAATTAAGTAAGCTCTGAATTAATGATTGAAGTCAATATTTGTGATTAAGAAGAAGTCAATGTCTGTCAGATACTGCATGCAAAAAAAAGAGTGCCATTTAAGAAGGACAAAGAGGCATCCTTGAAGGCAAATCTTGCATCTTCAAATAGAACAAAATTACAGGCAAACAATATTCATCCCAGAAGCTAATCTTGTACCCCTGCTCATAAGTCCTAGTTACCACATGTGTGCACCTTTCACCTTGAGTCTTGAATGTTCCCAGTTTCTCTTTTTACATGTGCCTCTGGAACTTTGGTGTCTCTCATAAATACCCTTCTGATAATTGACCCCAACTTTGCTTCTGTTCCAAATACAGTTTGGGCATTTGACTTTGGTCTTAGACCCTCTAGTCTGCCCTACAGTCTTTGTCTGTGTCCACCACGTTTTGTCTGACTGCTTACCCAGCAAGTAGAATATCCACGAAGAGATAGTCGAAGGTTTTGTTCAGACTTCCACCCAAGGCAACGGCTTGTTCAGTTAGGGGATAACGTCCCTTCCAAATGTTATACCTACAGCTGAATTCTAAGAATCATTTCCTACTCTGAAACCTTCAGGTTTGGGGGTGGAGCAGAGTCTGAGATGGAGGCGACATTCCTATTCTAAACCATATCCATCTATTTCTTTTTAAAATTTCTTTTTATTGTAGTTGATTTACAATATTGTGCCAATCTCTGCTGTACAGCAAAGTGACTCGGTTATACACATATAGACATTCTTTTATTTCTTAATCTTGATCAAGAGCTGTATGTGTTTGTGTGCATATCTTTATTATAGATGCATTCATTGGAATGAAAACGTTTATTTATGTTGTTCTTTTAAAAGACACACAATGTGTCACACTGCATTTCTACGAATGAGCTTCTTTTACGGGGTATTAGAACGTGAAAAAACATTCTCCTGAGTTTTACTGAGCAATGGTATGACACATAACCACTAAACCTCACACTAAGAAAAAGTGAGTTAAATAAGAAATCGAAAAACCTGCCTGCAAATAATACTGTAAAAGTTTACAGTCCATCCTAACCATCAAGGATACTTTCCAGAACTTCAGGGTTTGATAGTAAAATGTATACACACAGTACACACACATATGTATGTTTCTAATAACAAAGGACTAAAGTAAAATAAACCTGCTTGTCCAAATATGGTTGCGTTACAGTCAAAGTTTTGCTTAATATTTCGAGAAGAGCTTTGAGAAGATAAATATTCTCAGCCTTGGATCTGATATCAGATGCTCATGGTGCCATCTACCGGCCGTTTGACTGAGAGACCTGGATTTGGAAAGTTGTATTTTCGGTACAAAGCAGCCTCCACGTTGCCAAACATCCACAGCTCCACTGTGGTGGCCCGATTTTACTTAAAATACCCAGCTGTGCTGATTTCCTTTTTCACAAAAAAAGACATCCAAATTGTTGAGCGTCACCAGAATGATCAGGCATCTCATTTTGAACAGCAATGCTTCTAATAAAACAAAGTTTAAGCTACATTCTGCACTAGAAGCATAGATGGTCATCTATCTGCTCTGTCTGGGCATCAATGTGAGGAAGGGGAGTAGTCCTGGCCAAATGTGTCTTCATGGAAACACCCTCTCATAGTGTTCCCAGTAGAATGAAGCTGATGAGAAAAGAGGGGAGGTGGTATGTGTAGGTGCTAAAATGATTATCTCTCTGTAAAGAGCAGTGGACAGATCTTGGTCCTCCCTTCAGAAGTCATGAGGTTACTACAGGCTACAGGAGATGGCTCACCTTTGCCAGTGACTTTGTGAGCAAGTTCTCTCATAAGGTCCATTCCTGAAGAGCAGGTCCAATGTCATCTCCCCACTGAGTGTATGCTCTTTTCATGGCATCTTTCTACTTTTCAGAAGCTTAGCTTGTTCTCCTCTTTAATGTTTTCTGTGTCTCAGGTGCAGAAGGCCCTTGTGGATAATCCACACATCACTAATGAGCCCATTTATCATCCTGCCCGGCCCCTTGTTGAGGTGCTCTGAGTTGGGAGCTCCTGGGGGCCTGGACATTTTCGAATGTAAGCCTATGTCAGCCACAGCCAGCGGGCTTCAGAGCTGCCCCAGCTGTTGGTTAAGCCCAGGACTAAGCAGCCATGGTCCTTTCACACAAATCAGGAAGTGTCCCGTAGGTCTCTACATGGAGACCACCTGATCAGAGACTTCTGAAATCTCTTTTTTATTAAAGAATCTATGAAGAAAGTATTTTCCAAGAATTAAATTAAATTCCAAACCTGATGTATATTTTGAGGCTGGAATCCAAAATTCTGAGAGGAGGGTAGGGTCCCTCTTGAACCAAGTATCAACCTGGCCCCTTTCAAAAGCTATGGTTATCTGAGATCTCTAAAAATAAGATGGTGTGGAAAATTTGGTAGATATTAGGACTCAAAGATAATTTCTTCATCCCTTCACATCAAACATGGGTCTATCTGTATGTCCTTAAAAATACTGGTATGAGTTAAGACAACAATATTGGAAGCATACTGATGATTTTAGCGATCGGCCCCTCCTGAGAAACAAGAATGGAAATTTGAATGGATCTAAGTGTTTACAAGAGCACACAGTATTAAGTCCCAGACCACAACAAGAATTTAAAACAACAGGTTCTACAAGCATGAGTGATTTTTAAAATTAAGGTTGTATCCAAACATTGTTTTATTTTCAAAGGCTGGTCTCACTTCAATTGGCGCAGAAAAGGGGCCTAGAAAAAAATGGTTGTTTTTTGAAAGAAAATCTAAAAACACTCTGCTAAAATCCAACTAATGCCTGTGTGTCAGAAGATAAATGGACGATCCATTACTCGAAACAAAACAGTTGTTTTTCTACTTAAGATATCTGGGATATACATACAAGAAGCCTTTTAGAAAAGGATAAGTCTTCAATATTTAACTAAAAATGGAGGGATACAAAATAGATTTGTGATGCACAGAGAAAGAATACAAGATAAAATAGTGACATCATTTACTGTGTTCATTTAGAGCCCAAATCCAGCTGATATAATTTGTGAATTTTCAATTTGATATACTCACAGAGGTATAAGTTTTGGTCTGGGTCTTTTGAGGATCATTCTCTTGTTTCAAGTTTTCTAAATAAAACTACCAACTTGTAAGTGCTATTTTTACTATAAATAGGAACCTAGATTATTCTAGAAGGGCACCCAAAACATGGCACACCCAAGAAAAATAGCTTCTATTGAATAAGAACCACAATCATATTTGCAAGGGCAGTGAAGAGATTATCTTTCATCACAGAGAAACTGAGATAATATATTTTCAGCTCCCAAACTCCCAGCTATCCCAAGTGTTCACGCCTCTTTTGTGAAAGAAATGTACCACACATTCTGATTTTCCTTTGATCAATCCTATTATTTTCCAAGGATCTACATGTATCTAAACAGTGCAGCAAAAGGAAAATATGGTGTGTTGAATTCAATGAAAGAAAGAAAAAGAAAACGGTGAGGAAGAGAAGGAGAGAAGGGAACATTCAGAGAAAAGAGAGATACAGAAAAGAGAGAGGGGAATGGAGCGGGTGAGAGAAGACAAGACAGTAAGGGGGCAGAGACAGGAAATCTAAGGAGGGAGGAAGGAATGGTGGGGAGAGGAAGCAGGAGGGAATACAGCACAAGAAAGGTGAGAAAGGAAAAAGGAAAAAAAGCAAGAGAGAAAGGATAGAAAAAGAGGAAAAGGGAGGACAAAATTATGAGGCGGTGGGGGGAATGAAAGAGTCAACGATGGGTAGTGGGCGATGGGTCCCTGGAGAGGCTGAGGAACACAGATAATAACCTAGTTACTCAGCCGTTTAGAAACTCATCAGGTCCGAGATGGAAGGAATATTATAGAACATCTCATCCAACACTTCAGAGTACAGATTCCAAAATAGAGGGCTGGGGAGGTTAAATAACTAAGCGGAAGTCACATAGCTAGATATCACTGTTGGAGAAAAGTCACAGAAACAAAACAAATAGGTACTTGGCCGCAGCTTTTCGATCATGAAATAAACGCTTGGGCAGCCTCCCTGCGCTTCAGGCTGCTGTTGGGCTAGTCTGAGAAACGGGACAGAGCATCCAGCCACAGGAGGCAGTCTGCGTGCAGAGAGGATGCAGAAGCAATCATGATCCAGCATCCTCTGAGGTCATTACTCGGCTCGAAGTGAATTCCTAGCGCAACCAACAGCTTCATAATCAAATAGAAGTATCAAAAACGAAAGAGCAGTAATAACAAAACTCTAATCCCTCTGGTATTTAGAGGAGGATAAGAGCTTGAACTCCAGGGTCAGACTGCCTCCGTGTGAATCCTCACTGAGCTGCTGTCCTGCGACCTTAGCTAAGCAGTTTCTTTACCTCAGATCCCTTGTCCAAAAATTGGGGTAATAATAGTATTTGCCACCCAATATCGCTGTGAGGATTAATTGAAACAATCCATGTAGCGTGTTGACTGACAGTATCTGGCACACCAAACCAAATGGTTTGGGATTCTTGTTGGACTATTTCAGCTTCAGCGCCACCCAGCTGTGTTTAAAGCCTGGAACTGACTCTACTTCATTTTTGTAAAATACTTGATTATGAAACGCCTTTGGCATTTATTTTGAATGAATGAGGAGGGATAGTGCTAGGCTGGCATCAAGCCACTTTCAACCTCTCTCTGAGACGACCACTTGGCGAGGTTTTCCAAGCACTAGTTACCTGTTTTTTTGAGACTTCAATGTCCGATGTTATCGGTCTTAGTTACGAAGGATAAACCTAATTTGGCATTTGACTTGATTGGCTGCAGACCTGCTGAATGCGATTTGTTTTGAAATGAAAATGGAAAATGGAAACGAAGGCAGGACTTATTAATTTACAAACATTAATGCTGATCTGTTGATTTTATGCTTAAAAATAGCCTTGTATCCATTTCAGCTGAGGTGCTGATCCCTCAGTGACTGCCTCCACATCTTTAATGTCACTTCTGAGTGCTCGTTTATTACAGGAAGTGAAGTAAATCAGTGGGGAGGCCGATTAGAATCCCTGTTAGAGGAAAGTGGATAAAAATGAGATTAGGGAATGTGAGTGCATCTCTAAACCACTGCACTTGACCAAACCAATTACATTTAAGTATGCCTTCTGCTCCAGCCCAAAGGAGCAAGCAGTGATTCAGGAAAAAAAGAGACTCGAACTCTGAGTGGTAAGCTATAGTCATTGGCTTCACACACACACAATACACACACACACACACACACATACACAACACACACACATACACAACACATACACACACACAACACACATATATACACAACACCCACATAACATACACAACACACACACAGAGATATGCAACACACACGCATACACACAGACACACACACAGACAACATACACAACACACACAATACAACACACACAACACAGACAACACACACATACATACACAACACACACACACATATACACAGACAACACACACATACATACACAACACACACATACATACACATACAACACACACATACACAACAAACACATACACAGCACATACACAACACAGAGACAACACACACATACACAACACACACAACATACACACAACACAGACAACACACACATACATACACAACACAGCACACACACAACACACACATACACAACACACATACACAACACACACAATAAAACACACACAACACACACATACACAACACACACGATACAACATACAACACAACACACACACCACATACACAACAAAGACAACACACATATACATACACAACACACACAGATACATACACACACGTACACAACACACATACACAACACAACACACAGATAACACACATACATACACAACACACACAGCACACACAACACAAACACAACACACACAACACACAGCACACATACACAACACACACATACATACACAACACACACATACACAACACACACAGATACGTGACACACACAACACACATACACAACACACATACAACACATATACAACACACACACACAGAGCACGCATGATTTTCCTCAGGTGAAGTGGTATTTTCCCTGTAACTTCTCCAGATGTTCTTAAACCTGCTTTCCGACAACAACAATACTTCCTATTTACGGTGCACATTCTAAGTCCTGGGCACTGGGCTGGGAGTTTTACGTATGTAATTTCATTTAATCTTCACAAAAAAATCTGTGACATGGATAGTGTCGCCCCTTTAAAGATGAGGAAATGAAAGCTCAGAGAATAATAATATTAATAATAACGCTTACTTTTAAAAACACTTACATGTGCTAGATGGTTTTACACACACTGCTCATCTACTCTTTCATGATTCTGTGAGATGTGTTTTTGTCCCCATTTTAAAGATGAGGAGAACGTGGCTCATATTATTTAGAGTAGCCGCCAGCCGCCACCTATCATACACTGACTGCGTACCAGGCACTGCATCACATTTCTTTATATACAACGCATTATGTTTTTAATTCTTACAACCCAGTAACATAAATCTTATCATCTCCACTTTATAAATGAGTAAATGAGGGCACAGCAAGGCAGACAACTTGCCCAATAGCATTCAACTAAGGCAAGATGAAGCCAGGATTTTAACCAATAATAGGTAATTTCAAAGCCTGAATACTTAACTATGCCATGCACTATCCCTACTTCATTGCCTTTCTAATTTTGCATTTATTTTTTCCTTTATTTCTAGTTAACGTAATGTAAACGGTATCTGGAGAAACTTCAGATCTGGAAGACATGGATTCAAAACCAGTTTGAAGTGGCTCTCACTGTCCAAATCTGGGACAATTTGAGCCTCAAGATAAATAATGACAGTAATGGATTATGATCCATTTGGTAAGTAGGAATTCATGAGTCCTCACTGATATGAATGAATAAATGAAGAGAATAGAAAGCTTTTCCTTAAAGTAAAAAGCCAGCCAATAAATACAGAAAGAATGATGGATCTAGAAAACCACCATAGGGGCAATCACCATAGTAATAATTAACTCTTGCAAGAAACATCAATGGATGCCAAAACTAGCGGGTGGAAGTGGAGTGAGGAATATAGTCTCAAAGTATCTCCCCACAAAGTACTTATTAATACCAGGGGGAAAATAATTTTACAACGGAGAGACAAGGCACACACTACAATCTTAATCAAGAAGTCAAAGTTGGGGCTTCCCTGGTGGCGCAGTGGTTGAGAATCTGCCTGCTAATGCAGGGGACACGGGTTCGAGCCCTGGTCTGGGAGGATCCCACATGCTGCGGAGCAACTAGTCCCGTGAGCCACAACTACTGAGCCTGTGCGTCTGGAGGCTGTGCTCCGCAACAAGAGAGGCCGCGATAGTGAGAGGCCCACGCACCACGATGAAGAGTGGCCCCCGCTTGCCACAACTAGAGAAAGCCCTCGCACAGAAACGAAGACCCAACACAGCAAAAATTAATTAATTAATAAACTCCTACCCCCAACATCTTCTAAAAAAAAAAAAGAAGTCAAAGTGAATACCACCACTCACAGGACAGACACCACATGCCAGATACAATAAAGGAAACACAGCATCCATGATATCATAGCTAAAAATGCATCCTGGGGTCTAATCATGAGAAAACATCAGAAAAACACAAATAGAGGGACAGTCTACAGAATGACAGGTGTATAATTTTCAAAAATGTCAATGTCATGAAAAGACTGAAGACATGTTCCAGAATAAAGAGACTGACGAAAACACAACTGAGTGCAACATGTGACCTTGGATCAGATTCTTTAAGGTGCCACTGGAAAAACTGGCAAAATTTAAATGGGGTCTCTGGGTGAAGAATATACATTTCTTTTAACCTTTCTTGCAACTTTAAGTTTGAAGTCTGTCAAATAAAAAATATTTTTAAAAAAATTCAACCGGGGAGCTTCCGGGAAGATGGTGGAAGAGTAAGACGCGGAGATCACCTTCCTCCTCACAGATACACCATAAATACATCTACACGTGGAACAACTCCTACAGAACACCTACTGAACGCTGGCAGAAGACCTCAGACCTCCCAAAAGGCAAGAACCCCCCCACCCCACGTACCTGGGTAGGGCAAAAGAAAAAAGAATAAACAGAGACAAAAGGATAGGGACGGGACCGGCACCAGTGGGAGGGAGCTGTGAAGGAGGAAAGCTTTCCACACACTAGTAAGCCCCTTCGCGGCTGGAGGCTGCGGGTGGCGGAGGGTGGAAGCTTCAGAGCCCCGGAGGAGAGCACAGCCACAGAGGTGCGAAGGGCAAAGCGGGGAGAGATTCCCGCACAGAGGATCAGGGCCGACCGGGCACTCACTAGCCCGAGAGGCTTCTCTGCTCACCCGCCGGGGCGGGCGGGGCTGGGAGTTGAGGCTCGGCCTTCAGTCGGAGCGCCTGGAGAGGCCTGGGGTTGGCGGCGTGAACACAGCCAGCAGGGGCTTAGTGCGCCACGGCTAGCCGGGAGGGAGTCCGGGGAAAGTCTGGAGCTGCTGAAGAGGCAAGAGACTTTTTCTTCCCTCTTTGTTTCCTGGTGCAAGACGAGAGGGGATTAACAGCGCTGCTTATAGGAGCTCCAGAGACGGGCAGAAGCCGCGGCTAAAAGCGCGGACCCCAGAGACAGGCATGAGACGCTAAGGCTGCTGCCGCTGCCACCAAGAAGCCTGTGTGCGAGCACAGGTCACTATCCACACCCGCCTTCCGGGGAGGCTCTGCAGCCCGCCACTGCCAGGGTCCCTGGATCCAGGGACAACTTACCCGGGAGAACGCACGGCACGTCTCAGTATGGTGCAACGTCACGCCGGCTTCTGCCGCCACAGGCTCGCCCCGCACTCCGTGCCCCTCCCTCCCCACGGCCTGAGTGAGACAGAGCCCCAGAATCAGCGGCTCCTTTAACCCCGTCCTGTCTGAGTGAAGAACAGACGCCCTCAGGCGACCTACAAGCAGAGGCGGGGCCAAATCCAAAGCTGAGCCCCTGGGAGCTGTGAGAACAAAGAAGAGAAAGGGAACTCTCTCCCAGCAGCCTCAGAAGCAGCGGATTAAAGCTCCACAATCAACTTGATGTACCTGCATCTATGGAATACATGAATAGACTACGAATCATCCCAAATTGAGGAGGTGGACTTTGAGAGCAAGATTTATGATTTTTTCCCCTTTTCCTCTTTTTGTGAGTGTGTATGTGTATGCTTCTGTGTGAGATTTTGTCTGTATAGCTTTGCTTCCACCATTGGTCCTAGGGTTCTATCCGTCCATTTTTTTGGTTTGTTTTTAAAATTTTTTTTCTTAATAATTATTTTTTATTTTAATAACTTTATTAAATTTTATCTTTATTTTATTTTACTTTATCTTATTTCTTTCTTTTTTTCCTTCTTTCCCTCCTTCCTTCCTTCCTCCCTTCCTCCCTCCCTCCTTTCTTTCTACTTCTACTAATTCTTTCTTTCTACTTGTTCTCCCTTTTATTCTGAGCCATGTGGATGAAAGGCTCTTGGAGCTGCAGCCAGGAGTCAGTGCTGTGCCTCTGAGGTGGGAGAGCCAACTTCAGGACACTGGTCCACAAGAGACCTCCCGGCTCCACATAATATCAAACGGTGAAAATCTCCCAGAGATCTCCATCTCAACACCAGCACCCAGCTTCACTCAACGACCAGCAAGCTACAGTGCTGGACATCCTATACCAAACAACTAGCAAGACAGGAACACAACCCCACCCATAAGCAGAGACGCGCCTAAAATCATAATAAGTCCACAGACACCCCAAAACACACCACCAGACGTGGAACTGCCCACCAGAAAGACAAGATCCAGCCTCATCCACCAGAACACAGGCACTAGTCACCTCCACCAGGAAGCCGACACAACCCACTGAACCAACCTTAGCCACTGGGGACAGACACCAAAAACAACGGGAACTACGAACTTGCAGCCTGCAAAAAGGAGACCCCAAACACAGTAAGAGAAGCAAAATGAGAAGACAGAGAAACACACAGCAGATGAAGGAGCAAGGTAAAACCCCACCAGACCTAACAAATGAAGAGGAAATAGGCAGTCTACCTGAAAAAGAATTCAGAATAATGATAGTACAGATGATCCAAAATCTTGGAAATAGAATAGACAAAATGCAAGAAACATTTAACAAGGACCTAGAAGAACTAAAGATGAAACAAACAACAATGAACAACACAATAAATGAAATTAAAAATACTCTAGATGGGATCAATAGCACAATAACTGAGGCAGAAGAACGGATAAGTGACCTGGAAGATAAAATAGTGGCAATAACTACTGCAGAGCAGAATAAAGAAAAAAGAATGAAAAGAACTGAGGACAGTCTCAGAGACCTCTGGGACAACATTAAATGCACCAACATTCGAATTATAGGGGTTCCAGAAGAAGAAGAGAAAAAGAAAGGGACTGAGAAAATATTTGAAGAGATTATAGTTAAAAACTTCCCTAATATGGGAAAGGAAATAGTTAATCAAGTCCAGGAAGCACAGAGAGTCCCATACAGGATAAATCCAAGGAGAAACACGCCAAGACACATATTAATCAAACTGTCAAAAATTAAATACAAAGAAAACATATTAAAAGCAGCAAGGGAAAAACAACAAATAACACACAAGGGAATCCCCATAAGGTTAACAGCTGATCTTTCAGCAGAAACTCTGCAAGCCAGAAGGAACTGGCAGGACATACTTAAAGTGATGAAGGAGAAAAACCTGCAACCAAAATTAGTCTACCCAGCAAGGATCTCATTCAGATTTGATGGAGAAATTAAAATCTTTACAGACAAGCAAAAGCTGAGAGAGTTCAGCACCACCAAACCAGCTTGAAAACAAATGCTAAAGGAACTTCTCTAGGCAGGAAACACAAGAGAAGGAAAAGACCTACAATAATGAACCGAAAACAATTAAGAAAACGGGAATAGGAACATACATATCGATAATTACCTTAAATGTAAATGGACTAAATGCTCCCACCAAAAGACACAGATTAGCTGAATGGTTACAAAAACAAGACCTGTATATATGCTGCTTACAAGAGACCCACTTCAGACCTAGAGACACATACAGACTGGAAGTAAGGGGATGGAAAAAGGTATTTCATGCAAATGGAAACCAAAAGAAAGCTGGAGTAGCAATTCTCATATCAGACAAAATAGACTTTAAAATAAAGAATATTAGAAGGGACAAAGAAGGACACTACATAATGAACAAGGGATCGATCCAAGAAGAAGATATAACAATTGTAAATATTTATGCACCCAACATAGGAGCACCTCAATACATAAGGCAAATACTAACAGCCATAAAAGGGGAAATCGACAGTAACACATTCATAGTAGGGGACTTTAACACCCCACTTTCACCAATGGACAGATCATCCAAAATGAAAATAAATAAGGAAATGCAAGCTTTAAATGATACATTAAACAAGATGGACTTCATTGATATTTATAGGACATTCCATCCAAAAACAACAGAATACACATTTTTCTCAAGTGCTCATGGAACATTCTCCAGGATAGATCATATCTTGGGTCACAAATCAAGCCTTGGTAAATTTAAGAAAGTTGAAATTGTATCAAGTATCTTTTCCAACCACAACGCTATGAGACTAGATATCAATTACAGGAAAAGATCTGTAAAAAATACAAACACATGGAAGCTAAACAATACACTACTTAATAACGAAGTGATCACTGAAGAAATCAAAGGGGAAATAAAAAAATACCTAGAAACAAATGACAATGGAGACATGACGACCCAAAATCTATGGGATGCAGCAAAAGCAGTTCTAAGAGGGAAGTTTATAGCAACACAATCCTACCTTAAGAAACAGGAAACATCTCGAATAAACAACCTAAACTTGCACCTAAAACAATCACAGAAAGAAGAACAAAAAAACCCCAAAGTTACCAGAAGGAAAGAAATCATAAAGATCAGATCAGAAATAAATGAAAAAGAAATGAAGGAAATGAGAGCAAAGATCAATAAAACTAAAAGCTGGTTCTTTGAGAAGATAAACAAAATTGATAAACCATTAGCCATACTCATCAAGAAAAAAACAGAGAAGACTCAAATCAATAGAATTAGAAATGAAAAAGGAGAAGTAACAACTGACACTGCAGAAATACAAAAAATCATGAGAGATTACTACAAGCAACTCTATGCCAATAAAATGGACAACCTGGAAGAAATGGACAAATTCTTAGAAATGTACAACCTGCCAAGACTGAATCAGGAAGAAATAGAAAATATGAACAGACCAATCACAACCACTGAAATTGAAACTGTGATTAAAAATCTTCCAACAAACAAAAGCCCAGGACCAGATGGCTTCACAGGCGAATTCTATCAAACATTTAGAGAAGACCTAACACCTATCCTTCTCAAACTCATCCAAAATATAGCAGAGGGAGGAACACTCCCAAACTCATTCTACGAGGTCACCATCACCTTGATACCAAAACCAGACAAGGATGTCACAAAGAAAGAAAACTAGAGGCCAATATCACTGATGAACATAGATGCAAAAATCCTCAACAAAATACTAGCAAACAGAATCCAACAGCACATTAAAAGGATCATGCACCATGATCAAGTGGGGTTTATTCCAGGAATGCAAGGATTCTTTAATATACGCAAATCAATCAGTGTGATAAACCATATAAACAAATTGAAGGAGAAAAACCATATGATCATCTCAATAGATGCAGAGAAAGCTTCTGACAAAATTCAACACTCATTTATGATAACAAAAAAACCCCTGCAGAAAGTAGGCATAGAGGGAACTTTCCTAAACATAATAAAGGCCATATATGACAAACTCACAGCCAAAATCGTCCTCAATGGTGAAAAACTGAAACCATTTCCACTAAGATCAGGAACAAGACAAGGTTGCCCACTCTTACCACTATTATTCAACATAGTTTTGGAAGTTTTAGCCACAGAAATCAGAGAAGAAAAAGAAATAAAAGGAATTCAAATTGGAAAGAAGAAGTAAAGCTGTCACTGTTTGCAGATGACATGATACTATACATAGAGAATCCTAAGGATGCTACCAGGAAACTACTAGAGCTAATCAACGATTTTGGTAAAGTAGCAGGATACAAAATTAATGCACAGAAATCTCTGGCATTCCTATACACTAATGATGAAAAATCTGAAAGTGAAATCAAGAAAACACTCCTATTTACTATTGAAACAAAACGAATAAAATATCTAGGAATAGACCTACCTAAAGAGACAAAAGACCTGTATGCAGAAAATTATAATACACTGATAAAAGAAATTAAAGATGATACATATAGATGGAGAGATATATCATGTTCTTGGATTGGAAGAATCAACATTGTGAAAATGACTCTACTACCCAAAGCAATCTACAGATTCAATGCAATCCCTATCAAACTACCACTGGCATTTTTCACAGAACTAGAACAAAAAATTTCACAATTTGTATGGAAACACAAAAGACCCCAAATAGCCAAAACAATCTTGAGAAAGAAAAATGGAGGTGGAGGAATCAGGCTCCCTGACTTCAGACTATACTACAAAGCTACAGTAATTAAGACAGTGTGACACTGGCACAGAAACAGAAATATAGATCAATGGAATAGGATAGAACGCCCAGAGATAAACCCATGCACATATGGTCACCTTATCTTTGATAAAGGAGGCAAGAATATACAGTGGAGAAAAGACAGCCTCTTCAGTAAGTGGTGCTGGGAAGACTGGACAGCTACATGTAAAAGAATGAAATTAGAACACTCCCTAACACCATACACAAAAATGAGCTCAAAATGGATTAAAGACCTAAATGTAAGGCCAGACACCATCAAACTCTTAGAGGAAAACATAGGCAGAACACTCTATGACATAAATCACAGCAAGATCCTTTTTGACCCACCTCCTAGAGAAATGGAAATAAAAATAAACAAATGGGACCTAATTAAGCTTAAAACTTTCACAGCAAAGGAAACCATAAACAAGGTGAAGACAACCCTAGAATGGGAGAAAATATTTGCAAATGAAGCAACTGACAAAGGATTAATCTCCAAAATTTACAAGCAGCTCATGCAGCTCAATAACAAAAAAACAAACAACCCAATCCAAAAATGGGCAGAAGACCTAAATAGACATTTCTCCAAAGAAGATATACAGATTGCCAACAGACACATGAAAGGATGCTCAACATCACTAATCATTAGAGAAATGCAAATCAAAACTACAATGAGGTATCACCTCACACCAGTCAGAATGGCCATCATCAAAAAATCTACAAACAATAAATGCTGGAGAGAGTGTGAAGAAAAGGGAACCCTATTGCACTGTTGGTGGGAATGTAAATTGATACAGCCACTATGGAGAACAGTATGGAGGTTCCTTAAAAAACTACAAATAGAACTACCATATGACCCAGCAATCCCACTACTGGGCATATACCCTGAGAAAACCATCATTCAAAAAGAGTCATGTACCAAAATGTTCATTGCAGCTCTATTTACAATAGCCAGGACATGAAAGCAACTGAAGTGTCCATCAACAGATGAATGGATAAAGAAGATGTGGCACATATATATACAATGGAATGTTACTCAGTCATAAAAAGGAACGAAACTGAGTTATTTGTAGTGAGGTGGATGGACCTAGAGTCTGTCATACAGAGTGAAGTAAGTCAGGAAGAGAAAAACAAATACTGTATGCTAACACATATATATGGAACCTAAAAAAAAAAAAAAGTGGTCATGAAGAACCTAGGGGCAAGATGGTAATAAAGATGCAGACCTACTAGAGAATGGACTTGAGGATACGGGGAGGGGGAAGGGTAAGCTGGGACAAAGTAAGAGAGTGGCGTGGACATATATACACTACCAAACGTAAAATAGATCGCTAGTGGGAAGCAGCCGCATAGGATAGGGAGATCAGCTCGGTGCTTTGTGACCACCTAGAGGGGTGGGATAGGGAGGGTGGTAGGTAGGGAGATGCAGGAGGGAAGAGATATGGGGACACATGTATATGTATAACTGATTCACTTTGTTATAAAGCAGAAACTAACACACCACTGTAAAGAAATTATACTCCAATAAAGATGTTAAAAAAAAAAAAGAAACAGGTGTGTCTGGACATAGGGCAAAATTTGATTAATAGCACAAATGTGGAAATCAAAGTACCATACTGGAAATATTGGATAAATATTAATACTCAATAGATAACTTGGTTGATTTGTCATTTGAATAGAAAAACTAAGATAGAGGAAAAATGAAACTATGTAGAATATTTGAAAGTCTCATCATCACAGGTATTTCACTGATATACTGGAAATCCCTAGACAGGGCCTGACCTTAAATATAGATGGATATGGGGAAAATAACTGCTGTGTTCTCTCTCTCTCTTTGAAACAAGCTCCCTGTAACTTCTGGGGAGCACATAAAGTTAACGAGAGATAAATTCCACCTTTTGGGGAACTCTTAAGCACTTTTAAAGTTGAAGTTCAGGCTTCCCTTGTGGCGCAGTGGTTGAGAGTCTGCCTGCCGATGCAGGGGACACGAGTTTGAGCCCTGGTCTGGGAGGATTACACATGCTGCGGAGGAACTGGGCCCGTGAGCCACAACTACTGAGCCTGCGCGTCTGGAGCCTGTGCTCCACAACGAGAGGCCTTGATAGTGAGAGGCCCGCGCACCGCGATGAAGAGTGGCCCCTGCTCGCTGCAACTGGAGAAAGCCCTCGCACAGAAACGAAGACCCAACACAGCCAAAAATAAATAATAAATAAATAAATTAAAAAAAATAAAGTTGTAGTTCATCTTAATAAAGTGTCAACATAGAAAGCCAACCAGTATTCACCTCAGCCCAGAAAGAATTCTTCCTATCCAAAGAGACTGAAGTTAGATTGGATTAGAAAGGAATTTCCTTCTTTATCTTCAGAAATTTTAGAATTCCTTCTTTTATTATTACTCCTTCTCTTTCTCTCCTGGAAGGCTGATCTGTTCCTACTTTTTTCTTACTGATGCGTGTCGTCCTACTCCAAAGAAAGAGAGTTGAGGTTTAGACAGATCACAGACTACGTTTCATTGTTCAATTACCGTAAAAGGGGCATAAGGATCCTGTAAGCACTGCTAACTTTTCTTAAACATCCTTAGTATCTTTCTTAGGTAACTTTTCATTCTAGTTCAGGTGGCGTCTGTGTATGTGTGTGTGTGTGTGTGTGTGTGTACATGTGTGTAGGCACATGTTAGAAATGATAATATATTTTTAAAACACAAAATAACTTTCTTCAAAAATGTACCTACTATTAAGTGACTCTGGGAGGCCGTATGCTTATTCCAGTTTTTTTTTTTTAAGTCTTTATTGAATTTGTTACAATATTGCTTCTCTTTTATGTTTTGGTTTTTTGGCCGCAAGGCATGTGGGATCCTAGCTCCCCCACCAGAGATTGAACCCGCACCCCGTCCATTGGAAGGCAAAGTTTTAACCACTGGACCACCAGGGAAGTCCCTGCTTATTCCAGTTTTGAGGCATTTGTTCATGAAGATATTTCTAAAGGCTGGCTACATTGACAGGAATATAGTCATTCGACAATATAATCTCTGTTGGGTTCATCAATCTCAGTTAAATAAATATTGAATACATCAGTTAAATAAATCAATTTAAGCTAAATAAAATTACGGCACAAACATACAATGGAAAGTATTCCCAACTCAGCCGCTGTTAAAAAGAATTATTTAGCTCACCTCCAGGATACACTAAGTGAAAAAAGACAGATGCAACACTGTGTGTAGTGTGCTACCATTTACATGAGGGGAAAGAAGAATATATATGTATATGTTTATAAAAGCACAAACTTTTTCTGAAAGGACACATAGGAAACTTTGCCTGTGGTGGGTAAAGGGCGTGTGGCCAGAGGAGGAGGAATGGAAGGACAGAAACCTATTTGTTCCTGTGTCTGAATTTATCATGCATATGTTTTACCCATTCAACAAAAAGGCAAAAGAATCACAAAGAAGTCTCCCTCAGTCCCCTTTTTAGTAGTCATGTGGTAGAGTGCTCTACGGACACAAGGTTGAGCTTTGGGGTAAGCCAGGTTAAGATTTGAATACACATGCTAACTGAGAGACTTCCTGTGGGTCCCTTAACTTCCCTGAAGTTCTCTTCTCTGTGACATGGGGGAGGTGATAACTACTTTAGGGTTGCCTCGGGATTAAGGAAAACAAGGAATGGAAAAACGCAGCAGGCACTCAGAGAACCCTAAGCCCGAATCCCTCCCTGCATGTAGGAAGGGACTTGCTTTGGTTATATGACGTCCTTAATCATTTTTAAAGAGTTAATTGATTGCAGCCTGTTCTTTTCCATCTCTGCCACATCCAAAGGTTGTAAACAAGACTTTAAGGAGAAACGCCTCACTAGGCCACAGGGAGCAAATCTTGGTTGCCTCAAAATCAAGATCCCAGTTGAGGCATTACCATGAGGGAAAGGTGGATTTGAAGAAAAAAGAGGGAAAGGAACTTTTACTACTTGTCTTGGTACATGAAATTTCATCATTAAATTTATCTTTTATATCCCAGTGGCTAGTAAATCCCTAGCAGCCTTGGCATAGATGATTCTTAAACCTCATCTGCTAACACTTTGCAGGGAATTAGTTTAAGCAATTAAAATCTTTCCCTTACCCAAACACCACCATCCATAAAACAGAGGACTGGTGAAAGGGAAGGTCAAGCAGCCTCTGGTCCTGAAGTTCAAGCTGTTAGTTGATACAATTTTAAAAGTAATTTTATCCTTAAGACCTTTTACTGGGGGGCTTCCCTGGTGGCGCACTGGTTAAGAATCCGCCTGCCAATGCAGGGGACACAGGTTCAAGCCCTGGTCCGGGAAGATCTCACATGCTGCGGAGCAACTAAGCCCGTGCGCCACAACTACTGAGCCTGCGCTCTAGAGCCTGCGAGCCACAACTACTGAAGCCCGCGCCTAGAGCCTGTGCTCTGCAACAAGAGAAGCCACCGCAATGAGACGCCCGCGCCACCGCAACGAAGAGTAGTCCCTGCTCCCTGCAACTAGAGAAAGCCGCGCACAGCAACGAAGAACCAAAGCAGCCAAAAAAAAAAAAAAAAAAAAATTTAAAAGACCCTTTACTGCCATCTGCTGGACAAGTGTAGGTATCAACTGTCCAGATTCTCCCATTGACTACAAGACAATGGCACCCCCTGGAATCGTGAGACACAAAGCCCACACAACTGTGAGCAACAGCTCAAAACAAGCTTCATAGTTTTGCCAAGGCACTACTCATGCAGCACAGGCACCACTGATAAGTGGCTGTCACCTTTAGGTGTGGGTTCGCATGAATTCTTCCCTGCAGACTTTTCTTGCCCATCCATGGTACTGGACTGAATGTTGCTCCCTTTTTCCAGAACCTCTAGACTGGGAATATCTGCAGGGCCCCTTCAGATCATTTTAAAGACCCCTTCAGGGGTCCATGACCTCCCCAGGTGAAAAAGTTTTTAAAGAGTGTGAATTCATCTTTCCATCATTGCTTGAGGCAGCACCATAAGTTGTGACAGTCATCGAGAGCCAATGGAATACAGCATCGTATGCAAGCTCTGTGGATGCAAAACAGATCTGACTAGGTGCCATCAAAACAAGGAACTGGCCACTAGTAACTCTGCTGAGGTCTCGGGTGCTGCGGAGCAGGGCGAGGAGAGGAGGGGAAAGAAGCCCTGTGGGGCTCACGCAGCTGGCCGGCTCCGCATCGCAAAGACAGAAATGAGGTTTGGCTTCATTTCAGCCCACTGATTGCTTTACTTCAAATTACCCTAACTACTTAGCATGGTAAATTAAGTTGAAACCCCCAAAAGTTTGCAGAGGATGTCATCTAATCTGATTAAAAGGAATATTCCCGTCACAAGCAAGGGAGGAAATGGAAATTACTCTGAGTGCACTGCTATTAAATAATTTGCATTGACTTGCATATGCTATGCATCAGAAAAGCATATGCTATTTAGATTTAATGAAATAATTTTCCCTCTCTAAAGATTGCTGCAGCCTCTGTCCTTCCCTATCTGTCTTTTTCTTTTCTCATCTACCTCTTTTTGAGTGTTAAAATTATTTCATGGGAAGAGTATATGGTTGTGCACAAATTACGTGAAATATGCTAATAATCTCCCTGCTGGCAGGGCTGGGAGGTCCTAAAACTGCATTGCCAAACTTCCCCTGTGCCCTCCTCCGTGTCCACCTCACATAATTAAAGGCTCCCTTAATAGCCTTTAAAAGGTTCAACTTGATCCATTTGGGGCTTCCATTGATGGGGGAGGGTGGTTAAAACCAATCCTTTGGCTCTACTTTCCAAGTGATGTTTTCCTAACAGTAAGGAATTGCATCTAAATCAAAATGAAAATGAAAGGAAAAAATCACCAACAAGCTCATGTCATCCCTGTCTGTTGAGTCTATGATGCTGCCATTGTGGTTGCACATGTACAGTAATCACCCTCGAAAGATTTTTGTGCTTGCTCTGCTTTTCAAGGTTCAAAACGCTTGATGAATGTTGGCTGCTGTTAAAGCATCACCCCCATTTTTATCAATGGAGACAAGGAAGCCCCGCTAGCTGATCATGATGCCTTAGTGGCAGGGGGGTTGGATGGGGGATGAAATCTATCTATATTTATATTCTCTGTAGATATACACTAGTTTGGGGTAATATTTTAGCAGATCTCATGTTCAGTTGTAATGTAGCCAACAGAGGAATTCTAGTGAATTCCCCAACAAAATTACATTAGGATCAAATGTGATCGTTATAAACACTATCCAGATGTTGGGGATGGACTGGATATAACTCTTTAAGCCCCAAATTACAGTATAATAAATGCAAGCATGGGGATCTGCCAATACATCTGAACTTCATGTCGGAAACCAGGTCTGACCTTAATTTAACTCTATAAGGAACTAAGAGTTTCCCCACTTGTATAGTTAGGATGCATCCAAAGATCTCCAAGTGCTACACTGTCACGAGTTTTATCACTTACTTGAAGAATGACCATATTGAATTCTGGCATCAAGCCAATCCTAGTGCAAGCATTTTATTAACACATTTAGAAAGGAAACAGAATTGCAAATAGAAATAACTATTGAGGTTATGAAACAAACCTGTGAAATGAAATATAATACAATATTAAGATCACATTTACATTGGTAAATCTCAGGGAGTTAAGATGCTATAATAAGCACTAAAATATTTTACTATATAAACCAGGGATGCAAACTAGCACAGCTCACAGAGAAGGCAAGGAAAAACTTCATCCTCTGCCCCTGAAATTTTTTTTCTCTACTCAGTGCTGATATAAATGGATAACTTTGTATTATAGCTCAAGATCAGTACTGAATGTATTCTAATTAGAATGTTTGTGGTTATGAGGGAAGATGAATATTTCAAATATTCTAGTGTCAATTTTTATTTAAAAAAGCAGGCACTCTGGAAAGCTAGACTCCATAGCTGAATCAAGCTATGGAGTAAATAGTAAACTACAACATGCCTACTAGCTGCATGATATTGTGTTGATGTTGCGAAAAGAAACAGAAAGTAAAAGGAAACGATTTAAGGAGTGTCAAGTATGCATCAAGTTCTTTAAGAAATATAAGCTTTTTTATCTGGATACACCAAACATAGAATGGTCTCTTCCCTGGAGAAACTTAATATACTGTGCCAAAGACATGAGATATGCAACCCTCCCAAATTCAGAAGTTATATCCCAAACAAAATAATAGGTGTCACAAGTCAGCATAAGTACAGTTTTGAGGGGCTCTGGGTATCTCCTACCACCAACTTTCCAAACAACAACAAAAGCTACCTGTAGCAGTCAAAACGCATAGAAAAACACAAGAAATCAGCTACCAAAAAAAAAAACATGTGAAACCTACAGCATTATAATTGTTAACTAAGAGTATTTTTTAAAATCATACATTTGTTTGCAAAAAGAAATTAAAGATCTATCACCATCACATTTACATGGTCTGGGACCTCTTCCTCTGCTCCTTCCCGACCTCCTTCCCCAATATTTTCATCACTCAGTATATGACTTTGAGGCAGACAGAGTACAAAGGAGTTTCAAGAAGGGAAGTTTATCTGAGATTGAAGAACTTGGATGAGCCAGCACCGTGAGCTTCAAGATATTCTCAGCAGAACAACCTAAATGTCCATCAATAGATGAATGGATAAACAATACGTGGTATATCCATACAATAGAATATTATTCAGCCATTAAAATGAATGAAATCCTGACGCATGCCACAACCTTGAAAAGATTATGCTAAGTGAAAGAAGCCAGACACAGAAGGATGAACACTGTATAATTCCACTTGTACGAGGTATACTTAGAATAGGCAAATTCATAGAGACAGAAAGTCAAACAGTGGTTACTGGAGGCTGAGAGGAGGGTGGAATGGGGAGTTATTGTTTAACTGGGACAGAGTTTCTGTTTCAGGTAATGGAAAATTTCTGGAAATGGATAATGGTGATGGTTGCACCACATTGTGGATGTACTTAACACCACTGAATTGTACACTTAAAAACAGATTAAATGGTAAATTTTATACTATGTGTATTTTATCATAAAAAAAGATGTTCTCAGGGGAAAAGCCAGTGGAAGCCAGGGTGCCTGGCAGTGATAGGCCCGGAGTACATAAGGGAAAGATGAGTGAGTGTAGGTAGAGCAGGCTTGCGGAAAGCTGATTTCCTCCCAGGGTCAGTCAGGTAACTGTGTAGAAAACGACAGAGTGTAGGGATTACTGTGAGAACTTAGAAGTGCCTGACCCACCTAAAGGCAATATTCAATTTAAAAAAAAGAGCTCTTTGCCACATCTGCTGCAAGAATGAAGACCATTCTCAACAATCAGACTGTCGACATTCCAAAAAATGTCCACGTTACTCCAAAGGGACACACGATTATTGTGAAGGGCCCCAGAGGCACCCTGCAATGGGGCTTCAATCACATCAGTGTAGAACTCAGTCTCCTTGGAAAGAAAAAGAAGAGGCTCCAAGCTGACAAACGGTAGGGAAATAGAAAGGAACTGGCAACTGTTGACACTATCTGTAGTCATGTATAGAACATGATCAAGGGTGTTACAATGGGCTTCCGTTTCAGATGAGGTCTGTGTATGCGCACTTCCCCATCAACGTTGTTATTCAGGAGAATGGTTCTCTTGTTGAAATCTGAAATTTTCGGGGTGAAAAATACACCCACAGGGTTCAGATGAGGCCAGGCGTTGCTTGTTCAGTATCTCAAGCCCAGAAAGATGAGTTGATTCTTGAACGAAATGATATTAAACTTGTGTCAAATTCAGCTGCTTGCTGCATCGCACGGGGAGATCAGCTCAGTGTTTTGTGACCACCTAGAGGGGTGGGGTAGGGAGGGTGGGAGGGAGACGCAAGAGGGAGGGGATATGGGGATATATGTATACATATAGCTGATTCACTTTGTTATACGGCAGAAACTAAAACAACATTGTAAAGCAATTATCCTCCAATAAAGATGTTTAAAAAAAAATTCAGCTGCTTTGATTTAGCAAGCCACAACAGTTAAAAACAAGGACATCAGAAAATTTTTGGATGGTATCTATGTTTCTGAAAAAGGAACAGTTCAGTAGGCTGATGAACAAGATCCGAGTGGTCTGGCTACAGAAACAGAAAGATACCAGATGATTCTTCAGACTCATTTGTGATATATTAAAGATTCAATAAAAGCTCTTTTGATTTGGGACTTTTCCTTAAAAAAAAAAAAGTAAACACTGCTCAAAGCATCTTCAGGGCAAGGGTACCAATTTTTCACTCCTATTATCAGCCATCAATGTGATGTTAGAACTAAAACAAACACTTCTTATGGGTCTTCTACTTCTAAGTATATCTTACCAGAAACTGGAGATAGAACTTGGGGAGTGAAGGAGAGAAAAGATGTGTAACAACCAAACAACCACCACCATTTATAGTAAACTTACTGTGTCCTAGGTAGGCAGGAAGTGTTTTACATATATTTTCTTATTTAATTCTCACAACCACCTGTGAAGTAGGAACTACAATTAACCCCATGTTACATATGCAGAAACAGAGGCATAGAGAGGTTAGGTCTCTGGCAGGTAGACAAGTGGAAGAGCCAGCTGGCCATCTGATTCCAGTTTAGGGTCCCTGCCCTCAAGGCATAAGAAAAAGGGTAGACCAGTAATCCTCAAACTGGAAACCTTTTTCAAACATACAGGGCTAAGAAAGACATAATATTTAAAGCTGTCAGAGTAAACTAAGTTGACGAAGGTAAGCATATAACGAAAGGAGAGGAAGTCAGATACTCATCTTATGTGCATATTTGAGTGGAAAAGGAAGAGAATACAACGGAGACTGAGGATTTGTCAGAGATGGAGGAAAATATCAAGAGTGTGAGTGGCACCAAGTCAAAGGAAAAGAGGGTTTCAAAAATTTCAGTCAGGGCTTCCCTGGTGGCGCAGTGGTTGAGAGTCCGCCTGCCGATGCAGGGGACACGGGTTCGTGCCCCGGTCCGGGAAGATCCCACATGCCGCGGAGCGGCTGGGCCTGTGAGCCATGGCCGCTGAGCCTGCGCGTCCGGAGCCTGTGCTCCGCAACGGGAGAGGCAACAACAATGAGAGGCCCGCATACCGCAAAAAAAAAAAAAAAAAAAAAAAAATTTCAGTCATACCAAGGACTACACAGAAAGACACACCAAGAGTAGGCTTGTACCACTAGGTGAGAGTACAGTAACAAACCACCCCAAACCTTAGGCTTTAGAAAACAAAGTCTTGCTCAAGATACATGCCCATCACTGGGTGGCAGGGAATTCCTCTCCACACTGATGTTCTTCCTTCAGGACCTGGGCAGCAACCACCTGCAGCATTGCCCTTAGCACAGGAGAGAGAATGGGAGAGTAGCTGACTAAGGCCTAGCTTGTAAAAGATTTTGCAAGCAAATGCATGTGTCACTTCCACTCCTATCTCATTGGCGGAAGTCAGTCATGTGGCCACATTCCAATGCAAGGGGTGTGGAAGTAAAATTCTCCCACGAGCCTACGAGGATCAGAAATATTTGGTGGATACCACACTACCCCAGGAGCAGTCTCAATAACAATACTCCCCCTAACGTTGACAGTGTTCCACAGATTAAAAATATTTCTTACCTCTATTATCTCATGGGAGCCCCCAAAATCAAGGTCTGTTTTTTTATTTCCATTTTAAAGCCTGAGGAAACAGGCTTAAAGAAATTAAGTTACTTGCCCAAGGTCACATACTACTAAGTGGCAGGGCTGGGATTTGAACCCTAGTTTCCTGACACTTAGTCTAGTCTAGGGCTGTTTCCTCGATGCCTCTAGGCAGATGGGGGCAGATGCCAGATTGCGGTTGTTGAGAAATTAGCTGGAAGTGAAGAAATGGAAGAGCGTACACACTAAGAAGCTTAGATCTGATCTTGCAGCCATGGGAAGTTTCCTAGCTGGAGAGTGACATATTGAAAGGAATGTTTTAAAAGCTTAATTTACAGCCCCTCCAGTGTGCCCCAGACAGGCAGTCACATGCTCCAGGGAAGGATTATTAATTGTTTCAGCCTTTCAGGAAAGTGAGTTGGCAATATGGATCAGGAGTCTTTTTAAGAAAAGTTCATTCTCTTCTAAAACTCTTCTACAAGAATATATCAGATAAGGATTAGTAAGGCCATTAATATTACAGGGAAGTATTTTAATCACACACACAAAAATATTTTGTAAAAAATTTAAATGTCCAAACACAGGCAAACAAGAAAATGTAGTTTACCCACGAGACAGAATATGAGGGAATGTTTCAAAAGATTTTCAGTGGTGTGGGGAAAATCCTCATGATGTAAAGTTAAGAAAACAGAATATAAAACTGTACAGTGTTGAGACAGTTATGAAAATATAGACACATATACATATTCTCTGGGTGGCTGGATTATGAATGATTGTATTTCATTTAGACTTTCCTAGGTTTTCTACAACATTACACGTATTACTTTTATGAGAAAAAATAATAAAATATAAAAAGAAATCGATAACTACACAGGGTGAATTAGAAGAGGGTAGAAACAAACAAACAAAAATCTAGCCTTTTATGGGGGCACAGGGCAAGAGGAGAAGTTTGTTACTGTGTTGTTTCATTTTAACTAAAAGATATTACACTGCCTGTGAGGTAAAGAGGCACAGCCACCAATGGGAAAGGTTTGGTTATTAACCACAGCATTTAGCAGCCCCTCTTTTTATAGAAAGGAAAAGAATAGAATTAATCTTGACATTAGTCAGAATGTTACATTTGTGTGGCCAGTTGTCACTGCCTTATGGTTTAGAAAAAGATGGCCTGAGAGTAAAGAGACATGGTCTCTGAACTGGGTCATGAACTCCTAATATCTTGGTAAAGGTGGGACGTCAACAGTTTCCTCATCTGTTGAAAAGCGCAGGGTTAAAATAGGTCATCTCTAAAACATTTTTCAGCCTTAAGTCTTATGATTATTTTAGTTCATATTAATTTCATGTTAATGAAACCAATCTGTAAGGGTATTTGTGTGAAACATCTTCAAATAGACCATCCACCAAATAAAACTACATTGAAATGCTTTTATGTGTCAGTATTCTAGGTGCCATATTAAATTAAGAGTCCTTTCTCCAGCATTTAACATTTCCAAAAATGGTTCATAGACTTAAAGGAAAAGTTGGCTGCGAGATTTTTGAAGAGCTTTACAATGGAATTATCTTTTTTTCCCCCCCAAAGACTAAAAAGAGCCCAGTAGGAGGTGGAAGGTGGGGAAGACATCTAAACACACAGACACACACACCACAAACGACCACCATTACTCACTTAGCTTTGATAGTCAGGACGGTAAGCTTGTCTTTTTTCTTTTGGATACCACTGCCTTTAAGTGAGAAATATGGGGAAATTTGCAAATATAAAATGCAACTCAATTTCACTAAGTAGGGAGACATAAAACAGATCCAACTCACCTGAATTTCCAAATAAGGAACAAAAAAGCCTTCATTAATAAATACAGAAAATATTTTAAAGCAGGATTCAGCAAACTCTTTCTTAAAAGGCCAAAAAAAATTTTTTTTAAATATATTAAAAGGCCAGATAGTAAATATTTTGGGATTTTCAGGCCAGAGGAGGGTCTCACTCATAAGTATTCAACTCTGCCTCTGTTGCACAAAAGCAGTCATAGAAAATACATGAATGAGTGGGCCTGGCTACGTTCCAATAAAACTTTATTTGCAAAACCAGATGACCAGCCAATTGGCCTGCCCCTGTTGTAAAGCGTATCTTCTATTTATGCATCCAGTTAGAAGATGAGGGTGAAAACGAAGAGGAAGAAAAACATAGTAAGTGGAAAAACTGAGATGAGAGGGGAGAGAGAGAATGCAAGAAGGGTAGTGATTTGAGCCTAAGGAGGAAATTGAAGTAATATCCACACAGAAAAAGAGGCCAGTGAAGAAAAAAATTTTTTTAAAAGAGGAAAATGCAGGACTTCCCTGGTGTCGAAGTGGTTAAGAATCTGCCTGCCAATGCATGGGTCACAGGTTCCGTCCCTGGTCTGGGAAGATCCCACATGCCTCGGAGCAATTAAGCACGTGCGCCACAGCTACTGAGCCTGCACTCTAGAGCCTGCAAACCACAACTACTGAGCCCATGTGCCACAACTACTGAAGCCCGCGGGCCTAGAGCCTGTCTTCCGCAACAAGAGAAGCCACCGCAATGAGAAGCCCACGCGCTGCGACGAAGAGTAGCCCCTGCTCACCGCAACTAGAGGAAGCCCATGAGCAGCAGCAAAGACCCAACGCAGCCAAAAATAAATTAAAAAAAATTTTTTTAAATAATAAAAACAATAATAGACAAAACAAAGTTATGGTATTTAGGGATTCATGCATAGGTGGTAAAACTATTAAGAACAACAAGAGGGACTTCCTCGGTGGTGCAGTGGTTAAGAATCCACCTGCCAATGCAGGGGACACAGGTTCGAGCCCTGGTCCAGGAAGATCCCACATGCCACGGAGCAACTAAGCCCATGCGCCACAACTACTGAGCCTGCGCTCCAGAACCTGTGCTCCACAACTAGAGAAGCCACCACAGTGAGAAGCCCGTGCACCGCAACGGAGAGTAGCTCCCGCTCACAGCAACTAGAGAAAGCCCGCGTGCAGCAATGAAGACCCAATGCAGCCAAAAAATAAATAAATAAAATAAGTAAAAAAAAAAAAAAAAAAAGAGGAAAATGCAGAGGAAGAGAGAAAGACAAACTGGTGAGGAAAAACAGCACAGAAGTGGGAAATCTATGTGAGCTATTGTCACTGGACCACAAAGAAAAATTCCAGGGGTCATTTATAAACAAAAGCACTTACAACTAAACTTGGTGGGATTTTTTTTTTCCCTAAGAAGTAAATAATGTTTAACTCGCAGCTTTAAGTTTTTATTTAAAAAAATTTTTTTTTCTTTCAGTTATATGCAAGAAAAACAGACTGAAGGAAAGCAAAGAAGAGGGAGGTGCAAAAGAGTACCAAATGGGGACAGGACAGGGTGGTGACAGGCAGGAAAAAAAAAAAAGGAAAGGGTAAACTTACCCTGTCCTCTCAGCCTCTGCTCTCTGGAATTTAAAGCGCCAAGTTTGATCTGCAACCCTCTGGTCCTGCTGGAGTATTCCTGGAAAAAATACTTAGTAGGCACATGCCCAAGCAGCAACGTGGCAGCTGTACCCTTCCCCCAGCCCTCTAACCCATCCCAAGCCTAAGTGGTCACAGCCTACCAACCACTTGCCTTTCCAGAAATTGCTCAATGTCAAATTCCTCTCTGGCACTGTGAGCTCAGTGTGTACACTGGTCTTTAATGACAAGGGTGGAAAATCAACCCTGAGTCAATTTTCTCATCCACTGGTCACAACTTAGCATTTCATTTCAATTAAGAATTACAACAAAAGAACCTCCGGACCTAGGGGTCCTCTGGCACTTTAGTTCTAATGACTAAAGTATACTCTTTAGGTCTGACCTTTTAAACCTCAAAACCTGAGATGTGAGTGTGAGAAAAGAGAATAAAGGACTCATAACCATTGGGCAGAATTACATTTAAATCATCTCAAGTGGGGGTCTCCCACTCTCCGCCCCCTTTCATTTCTTTCTCTAGCGCTCTCTCTCTCTTCCAGAGACAATTCAACAGCCTCTTCTCAACCCATACCTGGCTTCAAATAACACTCACATTCAAGAAGTTCTTCTTTACATTTAACTCAAATCCCTTCTGCTACAGTTAAAACCCATTTCGTCAGTGGAGATTCGGAACAGCCGATTCCCATTCTCTTTATGGCAACTCTTCTTAAAGATTCACAGGCTTATAAAGGACAACCATACCAATTTCACCCATGGCATACAGCTTCCTTAAGCATTTTCCATGAATATTTTACTACACAGTTATCAATAACCCATTGCCTAGTCTGTGGAGGGCTTACCCACTGAGCAAATTTCTACAGCTGGAGAAAGACAATAGCCCCTATCCAATTACTCAAGGGACTGCCTGCGTTAGTAAATACCTATGCTCTTGTGAAGACAGTATTAGTTTGAAGTTTGGGACAGAACAAAAACTAAACCTAGAGCAGAATGCTTATGTCTGAGTAGGAAAGCAGGTAGGAATGACCAGTCTTTGGCCAACTACCTACCACTCTGCTCAGAATATCACCCCTTTGTGTGAGCAAGAAGAAGCTTTTTAGAATTCTGAAAAACAGCACCCAATGTGGGTCTCCACTGAAATTTGTAATCCTATCTCCCCGTGCTCCCATCACATATCTCAAACTGTTTCTTCTCTAAAGCATTAAAAAAATAAATAAAAACAAACAAACAAACAAAAAACCTGGAGCAATACAAAAGATCTTCAGTTGACTTTTAGGAGCAAACAACATATTTTCTTGAACATCTGTGATCTTCCCAAGCTATTTTTTCCCCCCATTATTGTCAAGAGAAAAGAAGTTTAGTGGAATGTTTCTCCACAGAGGCACAAGTCTATAATACTCCCTGTTGATTACATATAAAAGACACAAAATATTAGTTTATTAGAAGCAGCTTGAACCACTGCTGTACAAAGCAGTTCTCTGATGGAACAGATTTATGAAGTAACAGCTGAAAGGTATGTAGATCACAAGATACATGACAAATGTACTTTATTACACGGATCAGAAATACCATATGTACTAGCAGTTACTGTACAGTGATACACAACACCCAACTAAGACTATTTAAAGGCTTTGCTGATATTGAAAACTATAAAGACAATGTGAGAATGAGAAAGTGTTTCGTAAGACAGCATAATGCCAAGACAAGTCATCGCTTTAGGAAATTAAATACACTCTGCATATTATAAACTTAATGTATTATAAAACTATGCCGTTTTTAAATTAAAATGCAAAGGACTTCACCCCATTCATTGTTTAAAGCAGATGTTCATAACGTTTTTCCATACTTTAAAGTGGAACTTCGTGGAATGAATACCAGACTTAACGACATTAACAAATTTAAGATTTCAGATTTTGTTACTTCCACCAAAACGATACTTAAGTCTGCAATCGTGGGGTGCCAAAAAACTATCTAAGGGCAAAGTAAGCACAACACATTTCAAAGTGACAACTTCCTGCAAGGCCCTTCTAAGCTGGAAAGTACTTCACCAGCTTTCTACTGAAATTCCAAGTACAATATTTGAGTCCATTCTGCCACATGCCAAACAAGTGGCTGGCCAGTCTTAGCTTGACAGGATATCCTCCCAAGCTGCTTGTTCCACCTCCCAACGAACATCTTAGTTAGAAGGTTCTTCCTTAGATTCAATCAAACCCTTCAGAGACATTCATTCTACACTCTGGGACAGCTTTGCCCACTACTTAATAATTGCACAGCTTTAGGCAACTTTACTTACCTCTTCAAAGCTGTTTCCTCCTCTGCAAATAGAGATAATAAGAGTACTGGCCCCACAGTATTGTTTTAGGGATTAAATGAAATAATACAGGTAAAGCACTTAACACAGTAAGCATTCTCTAACTGTCGGTGTTATCACTAGTATTCTAGCAAATGAGTCCTATTTGACACCGCATCCTATTCTTCTCCTATTCTAGAATAGGTGCGAAGGACTCTTGGCATTCAACTGTGTAAAGTTTAAGGGTTTTTGTAAGCAGGCACAAACCTCGCCCTGGCCCTCCTGCTGCCTGATGGGGTCCTGGGAACAACAGAGTGGCCTTAACCTGGCATGAGTATTTAACAGTTCCCTATTCCCCCCGAACATTTCCTTGTTAAACTGGCATGTGCCTGCTGCAATGGTGTTTTTACATTCCGGCAAATACAGGGGAAAAGCTTTGTATTTTTTGACTATAGCATAAATGTGAAACACTCTGCCAGGTGACATCAGAAGTTAGTTGCTTAGCTAGTAATCTTAGTCAACAGCCCACCATCTGCATCTCAATTGTAGTATTTATAAATTCGGGAATTCCCTGAGGTCTCTTTAGATTTCTCCTATTTATTCTATTTCGTGGCTAGCACTTCACTACTCCTGCACACCACTACCCTCACCATCAACACCAGTCCATTTCAGATATTTAAATCACGTCATTTATAGCCAGTTACTTTTTTTTCTCCAACTCCTAAAAATCATATCCCAGATATATTGATCCAAATTTTGAAAATATTCAGATTTCCTCATAAGCAAGTATATTCTGCTGCATATTTATGCAGCATGTGAACTAGTAGGGGGAAAATGTATCTAAAACGTGACATTAGAAAAAAACATGTAGTCAAAACCACTAGATTCTACTTTAGAGTGTCAATGGCAGTTCACATTCCTTCTCTGATTAGTAGCTTGGGTACCACTGAATCTGGGCTATACCTTTAGGGTGGGATCAGCCCATTCTAAGGGCATGCTACCAAAGGAACTCCAGTCTGGTTTAGGCCTAGAGATTTGAGAAGGGGTCAATAAATCATTTCTCTACTGAAACCAGCTCTTCACCTGATCCTGAGCCCCCCGAACAGATTGAACCAAAAATAAGTATTCTACCCTAAAACTACCTTTTTTACTTAGCAAGAGTTTGCACACCCTTGAGAGGCAGAATGGCACTGCAAGAGCATAGGCTCTGGAGCCTGACTGTCTGACTTTGAATCCCAGCTATATGGCCTGTGTGCCTCAGTTTCCCCTGGTGTATAGAGAGATAATATCAATACCAAACTCAAAGGATTGCTGGGAGGATTAAATGAGTTAATACTTCGATTGAAGAGTTTAGGATTAAATAATTTAGAACAAAGCCTGATATGCAAAGCAACCAATAAATGAAAGCAGTTTTGATTATCCTTAGATGATATTTTAAACTTAATTTCTTAAAAAACAAAACTAAAATGTCACATTCAATCCCTAATGTGATTCAGCCCACTCAATATAATTCCAAAAAATGATCTGGTGCTTAGCTTGAGCTCCATCTGGTGGTTTTACAGAATTCTCTGGAAAATATCAGTCAAATAAAGAGATGACAAATTTTATGAAGCTAATCATTTAAGAGATTAAAGGACTATGCTATACTTCTCAATTTATAACCTCCAGGAAAAAAGCAACAAAGAGGTGATCATACGTTGCACTCATTCTGGAATGCTAGTCTAAATTTCCCGCTAAAATTTGGAGGTAGGAAGAATCCTGCTGGCCACACAATTCAGGAACTCAGTGACCGTGGAGGTCCCCATCACAAGCTATGCAAGACAATTTCTCTTTCACAGCCAACTTGCCAGAGGACATAGGACACTTGAGAACATGTTTCTCAAATACGTTTTTTGATAGTGATACTCTGATTTTGTTAACTTTTAAGTTAAATCCTGACTGTACAAACTTCATGACTAGACAACCTTAAGTGACCAGACTAACATCACTGAAAGGCCCTGGATGAAAGCTCAAAGCTACTATCTACCATTGGAGTCAAATTGGAGATTATCAGCCTCAGAAAACATGATATCCCTGGTACTGGCTTCTGACCTCAAAAATCCAGGAAAAACATACGTAACAATGCTGCCAAATTTTAAATATGCACTAAGTGTGTAACATCACTGATGTAGACAATTCCTATGATGGGGAAAAAAAAAAGGAAACAGCTGGTATATTTAGGCTGATATCATCATGGCTTAATTAGATAATGTTAGCAAATTTTTATTTCATGAATAAACATTTATGTATTTGCCTTTTCCTCACAAACTCTGTTCAAAATTATACCCAAAGGTATAATTTTGTAAAAAATTTTTTACAAAATTACAAAATTTACAAAATTTACAAAAAAAGGCCATGAACTTTCTTGAACTTTCCAACTCACATCTTCTGTTAGCTTCCTTAAGTATTTAAAAATAATCCACTAACTTTTTGGTGAACTAACCACTGAATAGATTGACAAAAGCCTATTATATAAAATAATCCTAAGATTTTACTAGCATTAAATTTCAGCTTCAAATCTCCTAAACGATTTGGGTCCTGTCCTATCTATCTCTATACTGTGTCCCAGCGTAGCTGTGTGCCCAGTATAAAATTTGTGACCTGATGCCTAAGTGACCTTATTCCACTAGCTCTCATTTTTTGTTGTTTTTTTTTTTTAGGTAAGAAGTGGATTTATTTAGAGAGAAACACACTCCACAGAGTGTGGGCCATCTCAGAAGGTGAGAAAGGCCTAAGTCTCATTTTTCACTTGGTTTTCTCTGAAGCCAACAGCCCCTTCTGAGTACATACCCGTGAGGGCAGACACCTCGTCTTGTTCACTGGGTCCCTAGCACCTGGAAAAGTCTGCTAGATCTCTATATGACTATATATATATATATATATTTTTTTTTACAACTTGAAGGTTTGTGGCAACATTCTGTCAAATAAGTCTATCAGCACATTTTTCCAACAGCATTATTTTTTAATTAAGGTATGTATATCGTTTTTTTACATGCAATGCTATTGTAAAACAGACTACAGAATAGTGTAAATGTAAATTTTACATGCACTAGGAAACCAAAAACTCATGTAGTCCACTTTATTGCAGTGGTCTGGAACTGAATGTGCAGTATCTCCGAGATATGCCTGTATTAAGCTAATATTGTTTTTGAATCTTCAAGTATGTAGCATTTCCCAAGCTTAATGACCATGTAATATATTTTTTTCACCACACATCCAGAAAAGCTAATTCTGAGAATCATACTCTGAGAATAATATAAAAACTGAAGCACATTAAACTAGTTCCCAGGATGTTCTAATCTCCTAAAAAGATGGAGCATAATAATTTTCACATGTCAATATTCCACCTAAAAATTTTTAATTTTTAAAAAATTTAACTGAAGAATCTGGTCTTCTCTACTACTAGGAAACCTTAAGGATATATGAAAGAACAGATCTTCAAGATCTAGACAGACTATCTTTTATTCTGAATTATCCAAAATCATAACTCCAAACAAGTACTGCTTATATGATCCACTGACATATTTTCACATGATATATAATTTACTTTAAATTTGAGTTAGCTCAAATTTGTCAGTATAATATTATGTTTCATCCTTCCTAAGACTGAATGATTACAACCACATTAATACTCGAGAGAATTCTGATGTCTGATAATCCCTGCATATTGGATAGCATTCAATTAAAATATCAGCGTAGCTTTCATTCATCAAAGAAAATATTTTATTCAAGTTACCAAGACAAATTTGAGGGGTTACAGTTGGGCTTGAATTGAAGAAAAAAGCCAAGTTAAAAAATGGAAACAAAGTTTCCATTTGGTGGAAGCTGAAATCAATGTATACATTCTAATCAAAGACCTGTTCCATGCGGCATTTTTCAAGTTTTTAAGGGTCTACCAAGCCAAACCCTTCGCTGCCTTGATGGCTTTTGCTTTGCTTTTTCCTTTCTTTTTCTCTCGCTTTGCTTTCAGCCTTTTTCTTTGCCTCTGGTTCATCCATACGGGGTACTGCCCATGCTGGTCTAGAAGAGTCTTTTTGTTTCTCTTAATATCAGTCTCCATTTTCATGTCATCTGAATTAAAAAATGGAAAAACTATTAATACTCATGAATGCAACCCCATGAAGAAGCAAATTAATGCAATGAGGACACTGAACTTAAAAGTGGCATGAAACTACAAAAGCAAAAAAAAAAAACAACTCCTTTATTTGTGCAATGTTCTTTGACTAACACTCAAAAAACTCCTTACAGCACATTCAGTAGAATCATACACATGATGCCATGTGTTCCCACAACCATGAAAGACATAAAAAGTATCTGTGAGCAAGTAGGGACATCATCTATTTAGTCACTAAGAAACTTTCTAAAGAATGTTGTTATGCAACCCAGTCAAAAAATGGGCAGAAGACCTAAAGAGACATTTCTCCAAAGAAGAAATACAGATGGCCGATAGGCACATGCAAAGATGCTCAATGTCGCTAATTATTAGAGAAATGCAAATCAAAACTACAATGAGGTATCACCTCACACCAGTCAGAATGGCCATCATTAAAAAGTCTACAAATAACAAATGCTGGAGAGGGTATAAAGAAAAGGGAACCCTCCTACACTGCTGGTGGGAATGTAAGTTGGTGCGGCCACTGTGGAAAACAGTATGGAGGTTCCTCAGAAAACTAAAAATAGAATTACCATTTGATCCAGCAATCCCACTCCTGGGCATATATCCAGACAAAACTGTAACTCAAAAAGATACAGGCACCACTATGCTTGCAGCAGCACTATTCACAATAGCCAAGACATGGAAACAACATAAATGTCCATCGACAGATGAACGGATAAAGAAGATGTGGTACGTATATAGAATACTACTCAGAATGAAATAATGCCATTTGTGGCAACACGGATGCAACCATAGATTATCATATTAAGTGAAGTATGTCAGAAAGAGAAAGACAAATACCATATGATATCACTTATATGTGGAATCTAAAATATGACACAAATGAACCTATCTATGAAACAGAAACAGAATCAGGGACAAAGACTGGTGGTTGCCAAGGAGGAGGGGAGTGGGAGAGGGTAGGAGTCAGAGTTTAGGATTAGTAGATGCAAACTGGTATATATAGAATGGATAAACAACAAGGGCCTACTGTACAGCACAGGGAACTATAGTCAATATCCTGTGATAAACCATAATGGAAAAGAATATGAAAAAGAATGCATACATATGTATAACTGAGTCACTCTGCCGCACAGCAGTCATTAACACAACAGTGTAATTCAACTACACTTCAATCAGAAATAAATTTTTTAAAGAAGAGAACATTGTTATGATTGTCCTTTGCAACAGTGAAAGTTAAACAGGAAACATTTAGGAGATATGGGTTTGAATTACCTCACTAGGGGTAAGTTTATGCTTCTGAAAACACGCGAGTTATGAGAACACTCCTCGGATTAGGTGCTTTCTTGAGCTAAATAAAATTGTTGTGTCAATAAAAAGTGTACCCACGCTTCTAATGGACAGGCCTTAGAAGAAAATAAACTATTAGGAATGACTGGCCACTTCCAATGAAGAGTACTTGGAAGAGGAACAGCAGTAAGCAGCAAGCTTCGTGACAGAACAGACCTGGATATCCTGGGGCTGCCACACTTTTTTACCCAGGTCACACTCAGGTATCCAGCTCTTCTAACAGAAGACTTAGCAGGAAACTCAGCACAGCCATGCTGTGGTCCATCTATCACCAACCTTATCTATTGTGAAGGACATGTCCATAATGTCCCTCTCTGGGAACTTACCAGGGTATACAGGTTTTCTGTGGACTCTGCTACCTGACATTATATTGTATTAGTTCATTTATCTGGTTTACTTTCTGTCTCCTCCAATGTGATGTAAATCCCACTAGGATGGAGGCCATTTCTGTTATTCATCATTGTTGCCTCAGTTCCTAGAATAGTGCCTGATATACATTAGCCCTTCAATAACTGGTCACTGAATGATTATTTTAGGTGCTGTTCTAGGTTCTGGGGATACAGTGGTCCAAATAAGCTCCTTGCTCTCATGGAGTTCTCAATGTTCTGTTGAGGGGAGAAGGACAAAGCAAACTTCAGCTTGTGGTTACAGCCTTTTTAAAGAGAAGTACTGGAACGAGATTAAGTAGGACCAGGCAGGCTGTGGTAAGCACATGGAAATATAATGAGGTGATTTAAGCATGGGAATGACATAATTGATTTATATCCTAAAAGATCATACTGGGTGATATGTCAAAAATGAATCAGAAATGAGCAAAAGCTGAAGAGAGAGGTAAAATGGCTACCACTGTGGTTCAGGCAAGAGATAACTGTCATTAAAGTGAAAGCATGAAAGTAGGAGAAAAATGGGTAGATTCCTAATGTATTTTGGAGATAGTCAAGATGATGTGCTAATGGTTTACAGGTGGGGGATAAACGGAAGAGGGATTGAGGATAATGACTATTATACACATTATATACAGCTTCCAACTTTAGACTATATTAAAACAGACATACCTAGAATCTGTCAAAATCAAATACAGGGAAACTAATCTTTAGGATAATAATATAAGGGCAGAGGACTCTCAGAATGGAACCTAGATCTTGCAAAGGGTAAAATGAAGAAAGACCTCCTTCTATCCTGCCTAGTTCTTGACTCCTGTGTACCCTTCCAACGAGAGCGTGTCTAGGTTTGTCTACCCCTGTAGTACTGTCTATTTCTGAGTCACTTAGGCTACTGTATAAGCACAAAAGGCTTACTCTGAATAATCCAAAACATACCTACTCACATGAGGTGGCTTTAAAATAGCTTAGCATAGAATCTCTAGCAGCACCTCCAAAGAATTATGTGGGCATGGCAGGACGTTTGTAGGGAAGCAAGTGTGAGAAAGAATCGAAAACAGTGAAAAAGGGAAAAAGTCACAAAAGGAAGTTGATATAACTTTTTTTTAAATGAAACACATAAACTCACCTGTTTCATCTTTCACCACACATTGTGTTTTCTCTTGACAATGTTTGGGTTCTACCACAGTTGCTATCTCTTGAACGTCTTTCATTAAAACATCACCATCTACTTTAAGAATACTTTTAAGTCTGCTGAGCTCCTTTGGGGCATTCTTTTTTCTCTTTTCAGCACGCATCTTCCTTTTCCACTTACTCCGTAAACTTTTAGCCATATTTTAGCTGGAATGCTAAAAAATTACATTTTCAAAAGCAACTATTTACCATCAAACAAAAAAACAAATCCTTGGAAAACCAGGTCAAAAGGCATCTCTGCAGAACATGAACAACTGGAAAGTAAACTCTTCACTCTGTTCATGATTTATGATGGCATAATGTGCAAATTATGTGAGGATCAACGTGGCATACACAGCCACTAAATAACAATTAAGAACACCAAACCAAACTCCCCGTGGCCACTGGCACACTGTGAGTCAAGCCAATTCTGAAAGCTCCTGTAGTTTTCATACAAGATGCAGAAATTTAATTTCCCCCAAAATGCAGAGTGCCATCACCTTACATTTATGCAACAACTTAAAAATCACAAAATATTTTATCTTTTAACTGAATCCTGATTTCCCCCAAACCTACAGGCGACTCCACCCACCCCAATTTTCCTCATTATCCACCCCCTCAAATCAATCTAGCTATTTTAAACTTGTCTATTTCTACTCTTGCTTTCCCTCAACCCCTCAGTCCCAGCCCATCCCCTAGAAGGTGGTCAACGTGAGCTTTTAAAAACTTAAAGAGCAGACACTGTCTTTCTTGGAATTAATGATTTTCCAACTCATATATTCAAGATCTACAAGGGTATTTGTCACCTGGCCCCTGCCTCCTTTAACTCTTATCTCATGCTTCACTCCATCCTCAAGCACCAATTACATCTGAAGAAAGTCCAATCAATGACAACCGAGGGACAGTTTATAGGGATTATAAAAAGTTTAGAGGGAAGCTCGTGGGAATGACTTATAACATCATCTTGACTGTGCTGACAGATTTGTGTTTGTGTGTGAGTATACATTGATATATCTTACACACTTTAAATATGTGCAGTTTGTTGTGTTAATTACACATCAATAGGCAGTTAGTCACTAAGACATTATTTTGAAAAAAAAAAGAAAAAGAAAAATGTCAAAATGACGTTGACTTCAGTATCTTTACATTTGCCGTCCCTTTGCCTGGGAACTGATCCTTCACTTCAGTACCTCAGAGACAGCTTTTCTGACTCCTGTAAGCTCACCTTTTATTCTCTACCACCTCATTCTTTTCTTTCCTGTTTAATACGTGTTACAATCTAAAATTCTTAAGTTTATTTTCCGTCATTCCCGGTGGCCCGTGGGCTCCACGAAGGCAAGGGATAAATAGGTCTTGTTCGCTACTGGATCCCCCAGTGCGTAGCACTGTGCACACAGTAAAGTTTAAGCAAACATTTGTTAAACGGACGACTGGTGGAGTAACATTTCTAGACGGCAGCAATCACAAACTCACTCTGTCCCGTGTGTACAACAACGCAAGCCCTGCGAGGGGCTGGGAGAGAAGGGTTGCGGTACACAGCCCTCAGCGGGGCTGAACCACTAAGGAGAACTCCACTTCCCACAGAGCACCGGGAAGCCCCACCCGGAGCACCAAGACAACGGGAGACCCTCGTTCTAGAGAAGGCCTGCGTCTCTGGCCCGGGCTCAAGCTTGCCAGAGAGGGACGAGGCTTGAGATCTTTCCACGAGCAGCGGAATCGAGTCCCAAGTCCCACGCCCCACTGGAGCCGGTTGGTAAAAACAACTCACCTGAGAAGACCCAGGAACTCAAAACACCGCACGCTGCTCACGCCGACCGGAAGACCCCGCACTTCCGCCTTCCCGGCAACCCGCTCTACTGACCCCGCCCCCCGGGCGGCGCGCTGCTCGCTGCTCGCCGAAACGTCCCGGACGGCCTCGAGAGGCGGGGTCCGGGGCTGACGCGCTTCTTGCCTTGGGTGCGAGTGCTGAGCTGGGAGCTGGGCTCCTCCCAGATAGGTTCTGAAGTCGGATTAGGGAAATGCGGAGGAGAAGCCGGGTCGAGGGTCGTACACCAGCTAGGCCTGCGTCCCGAGCGTGAGCGGGGTAGCCCCGAGACTAACCCAAGGAGGGAGAACCGCCAGATGACCCTGCCGTCAGGGAGCTCAGAGCCGACCTCTAGATTCACGTCAGACCTCCCCATTCGCACACATTCACCACGTCGCGTGTTCCTCTAGAAGCCGAATTAAGATCTTTATTTGCAGCCCTTAAATTTCCCCATCCCCGGTGGTGGTCTCACCGTTGTACACATATATCAAAACTTGTCAAACTGTATCCTTTATGTGCAATTCATTGTATATCCGTTATACCTCAAAGCTGTTACCAGAAACAAAAACCACTTTCTCATCCGAAGACAAGTTCAAAGGGTAAAATGATCAAACTAATTCAGTTCAATCAGTGTTTACTGGCTAATCACTAATGTACACCAGACACAATACTTAGCCTAGGACACTCGGCTTCGGTGACGGTCACGCTGATCACAACACCAGTTCTTTTTGTTATTATTTTACATATGCTCCTAATATCACTGGCTTTGGAACCGTACAGGTCTGTGGTATTTATGGTTCTAACACTTCCTTGTGAGTGATATGAGTACTATCTCAGAGCCTGGATTTCCTTATCTATAGAATGAAGCTAATACAACCTAATAATCCTAGGTAGGGGATATAAAAGCTCAACAAATGGCCGCTCACATCATTTTCACATAATAAATTCAAGCATGCACGGGACTATTTGTAAGCAATATTTTCTAGAGATTTACAACATACACCAAGAACCAGTAAATGAATTGTCTTTAATCATGGCCTAGTAAACTCCTGTCTGGTTACTAGTAAAAGAGTTCATTCTGAGACAATTTATGGGTCCCTTTTTTCTTTAAATTTGTGTCCTTGAAGAAACCATGCATCATGTGGAAATTAATAAACTCAGACTACAGCAAGTTGTTTTTTGTTTTGTTTTTGCGGTACGCGGGCCTCTCACTGCTGTGGTCCCTCCCGTCGCGGAGCGCAGACTCAGCGGCCATGGCTCACAGGCGCAGCCGCTCCACGGCATGTGGGATCTTCCCGGACCGGGGCACGAATCCGTGTCCCCTGCATCGGCAGGCGGACTCCCAACCACTGCGCCACCAGGGAAGCCCTGTTTTTTGTTTTTTTAAACAGAGGCTGGAAAAAGCTCATAACATGCGGTATATTTAAAAAAAAAAAAAAACATGGTTGAAAAACCTGCTTTCTTTAGAGATTAAGAAGTTCCTATACAGCAAGTGAATTTCTATTTTAAAGTTAACTGTATGTTAGATCTGGCCACTTTTCCCAAAAATACATGTTTACATTGCATTTTAAATCAGAGAAAGCTCACTTTCAGATAGTCCAAATTGACTGCATCTTGCTTAACATACCAGGCCAAGACTTTTGAATAGATACTTGGCACCGAAAAAGAGAAAAAAGTTTATCTATTATGAAAATGTCATAGTGTTAAATATATGCCATAATTCTGCATTACTGATGTTTTAAAAGGCTGAATCCTAGATTGCATTATTGAGAAAAAAACCTTTCTGAACATGTTCCTCACCAGTTTATATAAAAGCAGTTCTAACAGAATAGTTAAATGGCCTTGCTGTATTTAAATATCCTTAATTCATTCCCTCATTCACACACTTGAGTATGCATTCTGTGATAGGCACTATGCTGGGTATACAAAGATGATGGGAATTAAACTACTGTCTTCAAGAAACTTTAACCCCTGATGGTAGGATAAAGCTTAAGGGTCAAACTGGACATTGCTTCAGCTCCATCACAGAACTAGGAGGAGCCTGTGGGACAGGAGGCACAGTGGGTCGCACTGAATACCTGATAGGAAGCAGAATGGTTTCCCATCTCAAAGCCACGCTACACTACTGGCACCAGCTAATGGAGCCTCTACAGTTAGGCCTCGCCCATGGAATTCCTGATTTGAATAATCCCTTAGTAAGGGTTAGGAAGATGAATGGGATTCAGATGGTGACTCCAAGCTGCCCAGGCACTAGGTGACAGGGACTTCAAAACAAAGCTTTAAAAAAAAAAAAAGCTTTAAAGATGAACAAACAACAAGAACTTCCCAGCTGCTCCAAAAAGGCCCACAACTGGCTGCTGACACCACTAATCCCCAGAAGTGGATCAAGTGGATAAAAGCCAGGTGTGAGGTCTGCAGAAAAGAAATGAAGGCAGGCAGACAGGGCCCACTGCACTTCTTTCCCCAAATTATATTCAATAAAAACAGTTGTCAGATACTGCTCTTCCCTGTTTTCCTCCTACCTCCCTGGCTGCACTTGGTACATTTTACAGTTACCTGTCACTCTGTCCAAGCCCTGCTAATTCCCCTTTTTTATTATTTGTGGAGTCTAGGTATTTTCACCTTTACTTGCTGTAAAAAATTGAGGTTGCATATGCCCTTGTATTCAGCAATTCTGCTCCTAGGTATATTCCCTACCTATGCAAACTCTCCTATCTATGCACACTGGGACACACACAGGGATGTACACATGGCAGTACTGATTGTGACAGTAAAAAAGGAGGAACCATATAAAATTCATTAACAGAAGAATGTATGAATAACTATGGTCGATTTACAAAACATAATAAATACACCAGTGGTTGTCAAACTTCTTGGTCTTGTGATCTTTTTACACTCTTAGAAATTACAACATTTGTCATATCAGAAAGATAAATTTTTAAAAGTTTACCTGTCATTAAAAAAAATTAATTACATGTCTATACGATTTTTATTAAAGAAACTACATTTCGCAAACCAAACAATAATTTACTGGATGAAAAATGGTATTGTTTTATATTTTTTAAATGTCAAATCTCCATTTGCTTATTTATGGTCTCTAGTCACAATTCAGTACATTCTCCCTTTGGACCAACAATAACATTAATAACAGCAGCTGACATTAATAAGCACTTAGTTTATATGATATATCCATCTCATTTAATCCTTATAACAGCCAATAAAGTAAGTGTTATTATTCCCATTATAAAGATAAGGTAAAAGACGTAAGTAAGGAAGAGTAAGTAACTTGCCAAAGGTCACATCACCAGTAAGTTGCCTAGTAAGGATTCCAATTTAAATTCTCTTACCTATGATGCTATGTTAAACTTGAGTATAGCATTATGCAACTGGGTATTCAAAAATTAATTGATAGTGATGGAGTCAAATTTACATCTGAAACTCACCAAAGGCTAAAGCTATATACTACTAATTTATTTCAGTTTAATAGTTTAATGCTTAGTGTTATGTGCTGAGTTGCATCCCCTGAAAATTCATATGATGAAGTCTGTCTCAGTCTATTCGGGCAGCCAAAGCAAAACACTAGAGACTGGGTGGTTTATAAACAACAGAAATTTATTTCTCACTTCTAGAGGCTGGGAAGTTTAGCAGGCATATTCGGTGTCTAGTTTAAAGGCCCTCTTCCTGGTTCATAGACTGTGTCTTTTCGCCGTCACCTCATGTGGCAGAAAGAGTAAGGGATCTCTGTGGGGTCTCTTTTATAAGAGCACTAATACCATTCATGAAAACTCCATCCTCATGACCTAACAAGCACATCCCAAAAGCCCTACCTCCTCATACCATCACAAGTGGGCATCAGGTTTCAACAAATGATTTGGGGGGACACAAACATTAGGAGCACTGCAAAGTCCTAACTCCTGGTACCTCAGAATGTGACTGTATTTGGAGATAGAATCTTTATCAAGAGGTAATTAAAGTAAAATGAGGTCATTATGATGGGCCCTAATCCAATATGACTGGTATCCTTATAAGAAGAGGAAATTTGGACACAAACAAGTACAGAGAGAAGTCCACGTGAAGACGGAGATGACCATCTACCGGCCAAGAGAGAGGGCTCAGAAGAAACCAACCCTGCTGACAACCCTGACCTCAGACTTCTAACCTCAAAAACTGTAATAAAATAAATTTCTGTTTAAGCCACGCACTCTTTGGTGCTTTGGTACTTTGTTATGACACCCTAGCAAACTAATGCAGTCAGGAATTTGCCGAAGTTTCACTGGTCACTGGTATACTGCTATAAGTTTTAAATGAAACCTATACTTTAAAAAACTAATAATATTTTATGTCAAAATATCTGTCAAGCAGAATTTTAATTTTTAATATATCATTTAATAATGAAATGTCATTAACATTTTAATATAATTTTAATACTGAATAATTCTCTGGAATTTATCTTTTATATTTTTTTCCTTTCTAAATGAGATTAAAATCTCCTAGTAAAAGGAGATTTAGGGCTTCCCTGGTGGTGCAGTGGTTGAGAGTCCGCCTGCTGATGCAGGGGACACGGGTTCGTGCCCCGGTCTGGGAAGATCCCACATGCCGCAGAGCGGCTGGGCCCGTGAGCCATGGCCGCTGAGCCTGCGCGTCCGGAGCCTGTGCTCCGCAATGGGAGAGGCCACAACAGTGAGAGGCCCGCGTACAGCAAAAAAAAAAAAAAAAAAAAAAAGGAGATTTATACTTTATAATATAGTACATGGCGTACAAATAAAATCTTAAAAGTATTTAATAGTTAGTTATATCTCAAACTTTATTACTTAATGAATCAGTTTCTATACACTGCTTTCAATCACTTTTTATTAACTGCTTCCAAAACCCGCAACAGGTGCAAGAATAGATTGATGATATCCAAGTAGAGGCTGATGGCAGCTAATACATACTCTTCAGGTGACAGTCTATGCATCAAGGAGTGTGTGTCATAGATGATGAATCCACAGAAAAGAAGGGCTCCTACAGCAGCCAAGACCAACTCCACTGTCTCACTGTAAAAAAATACCTATAGGCAAGAGATTAAAATAATAATTTTATATTTAAAAACAGCATTAAGAATACTTAAATTACTTGCTCTTAAGTTATATATTCTACCTATGTATTTAATAATTCTGTACAACTTTGAATACAAATGTTAAAAGTAGAAAAAAGCAAGGCAGGTCCACTACTGTTGTGTGAAAGGGTGAATGGATGAACCAATGGATATCCTCCTTTTATTAAATTACCCACCTGACTTTGAACAGTAGCATTCCAAATACAAATAATTTAAAATATATTTCTTATTCAGAATTACATGTGCCACTTGAAGGTTAGCAGTTACAAGTGAGGGCCTCTTTCTATGTAATTTAACTCATTTGTTCATTCATCTTCCTTTCCATCAATAATATTGGCATAAGACCTTGATTTTTTAAAATATCATTTAAAATTCATTCTACATACAAATGTTCCCAGATAATTATAACCAAGTGTCTGACCATAAGATGCTTCTTATAGCTTTTTGAGATTATTTATATTTCAAGTTACCATCCTAAAACAACCTACCTTCAAGATTCCTGACAAGCACAAAATCCACAAAGTAGCAAATAGTCTATAAAAACAAAATATTAATAATTTAGAATATTGTTCCTAACCAAAAAACTTTGTAAACCCATTCAACATTTTCTGAAGAAATAAATCCATCCTGATATTTGCCTGATAATTGAAATGTAAGAATTCTTTACTGTGCAATGAATACTGTAGAACACCCAGGAATGGAAAGAACAGCTATCTATTCAACATTTGTTTTTATGGTGTACAAAACTAGTTAAGAGTATTATTTTTAAAGTTTTCAATTGGAACATAAATATTGACATAAGCTAAAAATCAGAAGTATTTTAATTCTTCTAGAGCTATAAAACTTCTAGAAAATCTATAAATGAACAAATGAAACAGAATTGCATTTTTTAACCAAATAACAATAACAAATTATTCTGTGAACATGCATATCCATTAGAGTGATTGGGATTAACAACAGTTTAGACACTGACGAAGATTATTGAACTTGAGAACAGCAACAGACACTAACCAGAATGAATCAGAGAAAAAAAGACTAGAAAAAAAAAAATGAACAGAGTGCCAGTGAACTGTGGGACAACATCAAGAAGGTTAGCAAATATGTAGTTGGAGTCTCAACAGAGAGGAGAAAGAAGGGGAACTTAAAAATGTTTGAAAGAATAATGGCCAAAAATGTTCCAAATTTGATTAAAACTTTACACTGACAGATCCAAGAAGCAGAAGAAATGTGAGAAAAACACACCAAGGAATATCATAATCAGATTACTGAAAATGTTAATCATATTACTGAAAATTATGAAGAAAATGTTAAAGGTAGCTAGGGGATAAAAGACATATTATGTAGAGGCACAGATAAAAAAGCAGACTTCTTGTCAGAACTACACAAGCCAGAATACAGTGGAGTGACATCTTTAGAGTACTGAAAGTAAGAAAAAGCCCAAACCTAGAATTCTGCACCAGCAAAAATTACTCTCAAAAACAAAAGTAAAATGAAGATTTTTTTGCAGACACACAAAAGCTGACACTAACAGACCAGCACTATAAGAAATGTTAAAAGGAAATCCCTCAGACAGAAAAATATTAGACGGAAATTTGGATCTACACAAAGAAATGGAGAACAACAGAAACAGTAAATATGTGGGTGAACATAAAAGGCTTTGTCTATATTTTAAATCTCTTAAAGAGTTAAAAATAAAAGAGCAAAAATAATAATAATGTATCATGAGGTTTATAACATATGTGGAACAAAGTTATGGCAACAACAGTACAAAGGTAGAAGAGAAGCAACCTAAGTATACTGCGCATGAAATGGTATATTCTTGAAGGCAGACTATAATTTAAAGATGTATACTGTAAAACCTAAAGCAACCTCTATTTAAAAGAACTACAGCTAATAACTAATAAAAGAGATAAATGGAATTAAACAATCCAAAAGAAAAAGAGAAGAAACAAAGTAACAAAGAATAGATAGGACAAACAGAAAGAAAACAAGTGGCAACAGAGTAGGCTTAAGTCCAACCATATCAAAAATCACATTAAATATAAATGGTCTAAACAAGCCAATTAATAGCAGAGATGATCAGATTGGACAAAAAGTAAGATCCAACCATATGCTGCCTGCGAGAAAACAATTTTAACTCTAAAGACACAAATAAGCTAAATATAAAAGGATGGAAAAAGATATACCATGCTAACACAATCAATAGAAAGCTGGGGTGGCTATCTTAACAAAGTAGATTTTAGGGCAAGAATATTACCAGAGATAACCCCTTCATGATGATAAGGGGATCATCAAGAGGACATACAATCCTGAATATTTATGCATATAAAAACAGAGCTTCAAATAACATGAAGCAAAACTTACAGAATTAATAGGAGAAACAAACCAAGCCATACTTGTAGTTGGAGATTTCAACACCACTTTCGCCTTAACTGATAGAATAAGCAGGCAGAAAATTAGTAAGCCTGCAGAAGACTTGAATAATGCTATCAAGCAACTTGACCTAATTGACATTTATTAAACACTCATCTAACAACAGCAAAATATACATTCTCCTCTAGTACGCAAAGAACATTTACCAAGATATCATAAAATGAATCTCAATAAATGCCAAAAGACTGAAATCATATAAAATATGTTCTTTAACAACAGAATTAAATCAGAAATTAAACATACATAGTATTATAATCCACTTTGGTGAATCAAGGGATGGTGAGATTCCAGCTCTCAGTTTTCTTGCTGGAATGGCCACAGAATTTCTTGGATACATCTGGTATACTTAAGTTAGACTGATGTATCTTGCCACCTCACCATATAGATCCTTCAGGATTGAAACGGACTCAGGACCTGCTTTTTCATACTTAAACCCTAGGGAAACTCCAAAGCTTCTGCACCAAGGAGTATGGGGAAGGTGGTATTAAGAACTGTAAAGCAACTGAAATTTTACCTACTTGTAAGCTAGTAAGTTAGTCTGGCAGAATTTCATGGATGTTAAGTAGAAGACATGCGACTCTTAGGTCTGAGATGAAGAGTGGTTTATAACAGCAGTAGCAGTAGCTGAAGAACAGGCACAGGAGACAGGTGTTGTGGGAGTAAAGAAATGAAAGAAATAGAGGACAGAAGGTGAAGAAAGAAAATGAGACACTGATATTTAAGATTTCAGCAATGAAACAACCCCTAGTGATGACAATCACTATGATGTGACGTCTACGATGTGGACACGGCAGGAAGATGAAAGCTGCCAAAGTAGATAGAGGTCCAGAGATATCAAGAAGCTAAGGTGATGGATGGGCCTAAAATGCAGTTTGATGCTAACGTCTTTAAAGCATGAGGGAGGCTTGACCAAAAAGGGAATGAGTAACAGTAATAAGCAAGAGTATGAAGCATATAGCCAGACAGCATAAACCTTAAAGCAATGAATGTCCAGCATGCTGAGGAACAATGAAAGGAGCATTAGGGGACTGAAGCAGTTTTCAATACTAACCCCCCATCCCAAACAACATAGGGTGTGGGGGAATGAGCAGCTAGAGAACAGTGTTCTCAGGGAGGAATTGAGTTTCAGCTGAGATAAGGAAGAAGAAAGAATTTATTCTGAAGAGGCTAAATATAAGGAAGATATATAAGGAGTTCTAGAGTCTATAGTAGAGTGGATGGGAGGAAGGGGTACATATGGAGATTGGGATGGGAAGAAGCAGAGAGAGAAACCACATATACATCATAAATCATATATAACATACAAATATATAAAAAACACCCCCCCCAACATACATATAAGACACGAAAGGAAAAAAAAACATGTTGTCTCTCCCTAAATCAAACTCCATTCTAATACAACTATAAGCATCCTGCACAATTGTCAGTGTTGGCTGACCAACTCTATTTTACCCCCAAGAGACTTCTGGTAATCTGGATTACCAGAAAAAAAGGGGGAGGAAAGAAAGTTTTGTAAAACTAGACCACTTGTAAATTTTTAGTGTTGTAACCGGAAAAAGAACAGAAAATGTTTGAGTGATTATGTGCCAACAGAAGGCCATTGTGAACTTAGGAAAGAGTCTATGCATTCTTACCAAGGTGAGGGCAATACAGTACCATTATCCTAGTATAAAAAGGATCATTCCCTATATTAATTAGTTTGAAGAATGATACAGGTTAATTTAGATGGATCAAAAAGATTTTAAAGTTCATGCAGACTCCTGGATCACAATTACCTTGCTTTTGCCACAAAGATGTAGAGGTAACGTTTGGTAACAGTTATGCTAAGACAAAGATCTAAATAATTTAGGTAAATTTCATACCATTTATAAAGCATGCAAGCCTAGCCTCTCTAGAAGGCTTAAATTTTTTCGCATTCACTTCCCTTTCAATACGGGGGAAGCAAAAGACTCAAAGCCCCTTTCCATCTCCTAGCATGCTCTGGGAGAGTAGGGCCTGGCCCTAGTACTCAAAGGGATGACCTCTCATTACCCTCCATTTTTAAAGTATCCAAAGCTAACAGTATAGAACTTCTCTCAAAACTAGGTAATACTAAATATACTTATCTATCATAACCATGATAATATAACTTACCCTGCTCCAAATTTGCTGAAATCTCTCTTAGATTGTAGAGTACATACAGTCAAGCCAAGAAATACTGCAGTAGTCAGTATAAAAGCTTGCAGAACAATATACACATCATAGAAAGTAACTGTAAAATTACAAAACACTGATTTAAAATACATACAAACATACTCAATATAAAAGTTTTTTTCTAGTGGGAAGCAGCCACATAGCACAGGGAGATCAGCTCGTGCTTTGTGACCACCCAGAGGGGTGGAATAGGGAAGGTGGGAGGGAGACACAAGAGGGAGGAGATATGGGGATATATGTATATGTATAGCTGATTCACTCTGTTATAAAGCAGAAACTAACACACCATTGTAAAGCAATTATACCCCAATAAAGATGTTAAAAAAAAAGTATTGGTTTCTTTGTACACTTGAAACTAATAAAATATTATAAATCAACTATACTTCAATTTTTTTAAAAAAAGAAATATTAGTGTATGGGAGGATGTAAAAAAAAAAGTTTTTTTTCTGTCATATAACAGAAATGCCTTATTTTGTCCTGTACTACTTGCTAATAAAAACAATTATGGAAAGATTCCTTATTTAGTCTTCAATACTGGTACAGTAAAACCACACCCATAGTGCAATAAACAGGCTCCAAAATATACAACATAAGGGGTCATGTTATTATGAAGTTAAAGAAATGACTAGAGAGATATTACACAGCTAGTTGGTTTAGGAGTTTGGGGGATATGGTAAAATGGTTCTCACCCATTTCTGTCCCCACTGCAGTTTATCACCATAGTTGACAGTGGTGACTGTCAACTCTGGCTTAAATATCAATAGGATATTCTATAACAACCTAATTGGGAAAAGAATTTGAAAAAGAATAGATACATGTATATGTATAATTGAATCACTTTGTTGTACACCTGAAACTAACACAACATTGTTAATCAACTATACTCCAATATAAAATAAAAAGTTAAAAAATATATATATATATATCAGTAGGGATGGTTCTGGGTCCTGTGGCTGGCTGGGAATTCCTAGGCAAGAAAAATATTGGGGCTGTCTGGGGCTGTCTGCCGTTTACCAACACCACAGGGAACAGAAACCAACCACTAATGCTTTATATCCAAATCTGCATTATCTTGGAGTACATTATTGAGGGTTTACTGAATATATAACGAATTCCCTTCTGAAGTTTTAGAATGACCATCTGGATTGACTATGGCTACTGTAATACAACTGCTTAACATTTTAACAGAATAGTAAATTATAACCTCTTTAAAGGAAATTACGTACTTTGAACCCAAAACCATTTAAGTAATTTTTAATTTGAGGGGGATTAATTATTCAGTTCTTTCTATTCCTAAATGCTAACTAATTGGACTTTCTCTACTTATGCCATTACAGGGTTAGGAGGATGAACAAAGAAAAGGTAAACCATGAAATCACTTTTGCTTCTCATTAGAAATTTCAGTGTAAGATTAGGTGGATTCCAATAACCCTGAAATAAATCTCTCTCCTACAAATGGTGGGAGCCAGAGAAGACAGAGATGGACTTGATAATAACATTAATAGTAACATTAATAGATAATAACACTAATAATAAGTAAATATTAATACTTCCTTTCTATGCTGAGAAATTTCAACCCTATTTTTTTTAGTTGTTATTATTATTTATTTATATTCTGATTCTTTTATAAAAGGAAGAGATGAATTACCAAAAAATAGATTCAATAAAACTGGCATAAAAAAGTTAAAAATAGTAATGACAAAGTAGGAAGAGATAAATATATTAACAATAAGGATCAACAATTTACTGTTATTGAGAGTAACAGTCAATTCTAATCTTTTTAGTATGCCAAATTAATCATTCTGAGTTAATCAGAATTTTTATTGTTAATAAATCACAAAACTTTTTACTTGAGGCATTACATAGAGTACATCAAGTAACTATAACAGATACTTCCTTTTAAATATATATTTAACACAAAATACAAAACAGAAATGAACACTGTTTCTTGTAGTGCCATTTGATGAAATATGAGGATATAATAATAAAGTACAGTTCAATGCAGACAATTTGAGATACTGAGCTTATGTGATGAAAGTACATGGCTCCAAACATGTTATCAATTCTTCTAAGCTCCCTTTAAATAAGGGAAAAGATTAGCTATGGTTGTCTTATTTTCACAAATGGATAAATAAAATGAATACTGTTCTTATTCCTATTGTCTTCCTAATTCTTTTCCACTTCCTCTAAACTCAGTTAACTATATAAACATTTAATTTTTGCTTATATTTTAGGAATTCTTCATCCTATGCCATATTTTTAAATATGACATTCCATGATGGTAAGCTTTAGCCCCAAACACATTTTTATCCAAAACATTTACCAACATTAAAAAGTTACTGTAACATATGGAAGCATAATTATGGCTTACCAACGAAGGCCACAGTCAGAGCTTCCAACAGTGTCTAAGAAAAAGAAATTGAAATTACATAGATGCATGTAAAATTTATACTATGTTATGTACATGTTCTAATTTCCAGGAGTTCAATGTGATTCCATATGCACGATCTCATTTTAGCTTCAGAGCAGCCTTGTGAAGTATATGGGACAGATAATAAGCCCACCATAATGAAAATGAGACCTCAATATATTAAGTGAGAATATTCAGAATTGCTTTTTTTTTGGCTGTGCAGCACAACTTGCAGGATCTTAGTTCCCTGACCAGGGACTGAACCCAGGCCACGGCAGTGAAAGCGCCACATCCTAACAACTGGATCGCCAGGGAACTCCTGTGAGAATATTTAGATTCTAACTGTGATCCCATTACTCCTTGAACTCAACTAGATTTTTCATATCTGTAACAGGAAGATTCTAAAAGTAATATGGAAAATTCTATTTTTCTCACTCACTATAATGTAAATAAAAATGAAACTGCAAATCACATGCACATTTATAAAAACCTCACTACCTCACACAAATAAACACAGGAAGAATAAAATATTTAAGTAGTACTTTGGTGTGGCAGAATCTTAAACTGTCTCTGAATATTCTTTTTTTCTTTCTTCCTTCTTAACAGAGTTTTTGCCTCAACACACAACTGTTCAGATTAATCATTACATTTTTTAGCCTCCCTTGCAACTAGATCTGGTCACAAGACTATATTCTAGTCAACAGAATGTGAGCAGAGAGGCATACAACTTCAAAAAGCAAAAAGGCTTGCTCTCTCCTTTCTCTTTTCATTTTTTTAAATAAATGGATAGAATGTAGATATGGTGGTGAGCTATCTTATACCATGCAACACTTTAGAAATGTCTGAACCACAGCAGATGAATGGGCCCCTGAGAACTTCCCTAAACAGTCACTCAGATTTTTATATGAAAGAGAAGTAAACCATCTTGTTTAAGCCATTGTTATTTTGTCATTGTTTAAGCCATGTCAGAAGTAGCTAAACTCATATCCTAAATAAGAGTTAGGGATATTAAACTTCATCCTCTAGCTTCTCTTTCCCCTTAATTACATATCTTTGTTTTATATGCTTACTCTAGTTAGATTTTATCTGATAGAAGATTATCATAAAGGTAAAGCCTTGAATTTTTTTAAAAAACTCATTAATTTTGTTCTGTTACTGTAACACATGTATATGCATTCAATTAAATAAGTAAATGTAAAACTCAGGAATAAATGTTAAAGGAACAGATATTGTCAAAGTACTCACAAATCCAAAAAGCAGGTACAGGTTAAGGGGATGCTTATGTCTGTTTAAAGTCAAGGCTAAAATCAAACCCAAAGATCCAAGGGCACACACCAAAATTAAGGCAGGACTGAAAGACAAAAAATTAAATCATTCTCAAGTTTAAAAATACTATAGTTTTATCCAATTTAATAAAATTTGTCTATGTATTTGTGAAAGTACAGGAAAAAAAAATCTGAAAGGATCTACACCAAACTGTCAAAAGAAATTATTTTTCCATGGGGAAAATTTGAGGACTGTGAGATGGGGAGGAGCAGGAAGACAAAGAATCTTCCCCACAGGGACTTCCCTGGTGGCGCAGTGGTTAAGAATCTGCCTTTCAATGCAGGGGACACAGGTTTGAGCCCTGGTCCGGAAAGATCCCACATGCCTCAGAGCAATAAGCCCATGTACCACAACTACTGAGCCTGCGCTCTAGAGCCTGTGAGCCACAACTACTGAGCCCACGTGCCACAATTACTGAATCCCGCACGCTCCGCAAGAGAAGCCACTGCAATGAGAAGCCCACACACTGCAACAAAGAGTAGCCCCCATGCGTCGCAACTAGAGAAAGTCCGTGAGCAGCAACAAAGACCCAACGTAGCCAAAAATAAATAAATAAAAATAAATTAATTAAAAAAAAAGAAGAATCTTCCCCACAATGAATGGGGAAGACTTAGCCTTTTTACTTCATGAACTTCTAACATACTTGAATAATTTTTGCAATTAGCATACTGCTTTTTTAAACTAAAATACAATACATAAAAACTATTAAATAATAAACCAATTTTATACCTAACTACTTTTTTTAGGGTATTTACTATATAGCTGTAATTTAAATTAAAGAACTTTACTCCAAATAGCAAACTAATAGTTCAAGATTCCCCTTTCGTAAAGGGAGAATAGAAATTATCTACTTCTAAGAAAATATTCATTCTCTACTTTTCCTTTCCTTTAATATAAAGAATCTATATTACTTTTAGCCGTGGAAATAATTATTTTGGAGGTCAGATCTTAAACAAATTAGGGATGAATCATACGGAACTCCTTTGAAAACTTTTCAGTGAAATCTTCCTAATTGTGAACCAACACTAAGGTAAGTTAAACGTTTTTTAAGTACCTTTACTTTTCAAGCACTGTCTTGGGCTTTGGGGACAGGGCATAAGTCTAATAAACACACAAAAAACTAAGACTTAGAAAAACTGCATACACAGTTAAAAATTCTTAACACTATTCCAGGAAATGAGGACTTAACCCTATGAAATTAAGCTAAAAAGTTTAGAGGTAAATACCATATTGTAGAACATTTTCCTTATCAAAACTTATTTACAAGAGCTAATAATGAACCGTTTTTACGTTCTAACCTTAAAAGTTAATAGAAAAAAAAAAACTAACTTTGCTCATATTATGCCCTTTCAGTGATATGCAACGGCTGAAAATGATTCAGAACCATGTCATTACCTTACCTTTCATGAACAAATGTCCGTATAGAATCAAAGTATAAAAAAAACGTGGATGTCACTGTAGTTAAGAGAACTTGCAGAGAAAGGATGCTGTAGACTTTTCTTAGAAAGCCTGAAAGAGAAAAAAGTTACACATGACTATTTTCTTAAGCATTTATCAGAGAACAGCAAGATCAAATTTCTTCTCAGAAACATTAACTTGTTATATGAATTCTTTTTTAAATCTTAATCCAAATAATGCAATCTGTAACTAAAACTAAAAACAAAAAAACGCCTCCCCCAAAAATAAAAAATTTTAAGTGATAACTATCCTCCAGGAAGCATGAGCTTGAAAAAAATTAAGTTAATGGGCCAGAATACAAATGTTTTCATCAAAATAAAAAGAAAACATTAAATGCATATTTGTAAAACATACAACAAAGCAAAAGATTAAAAACAGAACATTTTAAAGAACGAAGCTATGTTGAAACTGAAAAGCAGGAATAGAAAGCATATGGTTAGATATAAAATTAAAAAAGAAATCTTAATTTCCAAGCAATACAAATGTTTCCCCAAAATGAATTTCTCCATAAAAGGTAAACAATATTTAAACTTACTTTCACTCACCTATTTTTATTTCTCACTTCTAGTACCTTTACCTCTAGTTTCTATATAAGAAATTCTTACTTTCAAAATATTACCAACATCCACATATCAACTCCAAACATCAACTCCAAGGCCTAATGATCTAAAAATACTTATTAACGTCTTCTGAGCTACAGATGACATAAATGATACAGTGAACATCCAACTCACCACCAGCTTCAGAAATAAAACATTAACAACAGTTCTCACCTCTCCTTAACAAACTGCTAATCATCTTTCAAGATTCACCCTTTCTCGGGACTTCCCTAGTGGTCCATTGGTTAAGACTCGGCACTCCCACTGCAGGGGGCCTGTGTTCGATTCCTGGTAAGGGAACTAGATCTGGCATGCCACATTTAAGAGCCTGCATGCCAAAAAAAAAAAAAAAAAAAAAAAAAAGCCTGCATGCCGCAACTAAAAGATCCCGCAGGCCGCAACTAAGACCCGATGCAGCCAAACAAATAAATAAATAAATGTTAAAAAAAAAAAAATTCAGCCTTTCTCAGTTCCCCAGTCTGAATTAAATGTTCCTCCTCATGTTCCCAAGGGACCCTAAATATACTTCTAGTCACTTTATTTTATAGTGATAAGTCTAATTGTCTTTCACTATTAGACTGTAAAGACTAAAAAGCTCCCTAATAATAGGATAATAATATTAATTTTTATACTCTTAGCACCCAGCCAAGGAGTTGGCACAGAATAAATACTCATTGAATTTTATATGCTTTTAAATAAACTTATATTGAATTAATGAAAAGTGAATCTTGCCAGTCAGGGAAAAGGTCTTATTCTGAAACAATAATGGAGCCACATAACTTCTATAGAGCATTGTTCTTAGGCAAGAAAAACACTATTGAATGACTTTTACACAACAAAAGATGTGATATTGTCTCTTGACTCTCATGACAAGGCGAATATGATAAATGTTCTCTTTGAAAAAAATTCCTACCAAAGACCTGGTTCCTCAAGGAATGATGAAGTGCTTTGATGGCATGTCTGCCAAATATCGAATAATAAAATAAATATTTCATAAGAATAAGGGAATTTTCATAAATACTAAAGATTTAATTCTTAAAGACCCCACAATTAAATCTTAATCAGTGTTTCCTTCTGGCACCCTTTCCAAAACATAGTGAGTTTTTCCTCATGTCTTAAACAGGTTTTAATGAACGTATATCGTAACCAGTGACTCACAATCACAGTGAGAATCAGTCCTACTTTGGCCTAGGCAGAGGTAATCTTGAACAAAAAGGAGATAGTGTTCATCTCCACAACCGATCTACAACTTACTTTCTTAAAAAGGCCCTGATGTCTGCAAGCTTTGGGAAGTCGTTTCTGCCTTTTTCACAAAAGCAAAGAATGTGCCATAGACAATGTTATTTGGGCTATGTTTCCACAAATTTAATTCTAAACCAAAGGTCAAACCATTATTCCCCCAAGGGATTTTCTGCACTGTTAAAAGATCATATTCTTTACTTCTGATACCCTACAATGTACCTTATGTAACTCAAACCCATTGCACATAATATATATTCTCAGTTAAGCAGTGAAAGTCAATGTTAATCCTTAACATTTTATGGACCTGTTCTACAGTCAAAACAGTGTGTTTAATGTTTATTTGTATATGTGCGTGTGCACAAGTGCGTATGTGATAAAAGACTGGAAGAATACAAGTGAAGGTGTTAATAATGGTTTTCTCCGGGCAGTATGACTGAGGGTGATTTCCATGTTCAGTTCTTTGCTAATCTGTGTTTTTTAATATATCACCAATAAATATTTATTACTTTTGTAATAGAAAAACATTTTAAAGAAACCTATGCAGGGGGCTTCGCTGGTGGCACAGTGGTTAAGAATCCGCCTGCCAATGCAGGGGACACGGGTTCAAGCCTTGGTCCGGGAAGATCCCACATGCCGCGGAGCAACTAAGCCCGTGTGCCACGACTACTGAGCTCACGCTCTAGGGCCCGGGAGCCACAACTACTGAGCCTGCGCTCTAGGGCCCGCGAGCCACAACTACTGAATCCCATGCACCTAGAGCCCGTGCTCCGCAACAAGAGAAGCCACCGCAACGAGAAGCCCGCGCGCCGCAACGAAGAGTAGCCCCCACTCGCCGCAACTAGAGAAAGCCCACACGCAGCAACGAAGACCCAACGCAGCCAAAAATAAAATAAATCAAAAAAAAAAGGAAACCTATGCTAAGCCAATAAATTCATCATAAAAATAATCCTTATGCAGATACTCTAAATCACAGCTTTTCTATACTTTAAAAATGAGAACGTAAATCAAATCTCACAAAAAGAAACACCTGATACCCATTTTGAATAACTAACATAAAAAGTGGCAAAAGATATACATACGCAGCTCACAGGGAAAAATAAAAGATCTGATATAAAAAGAAAACAAGCCAAACAACAATCTTTCAATTTCTTTTTTTTTTTTGAGTCCTAATTTCTCCCCTTCTACTTCTCCCCTTTCTACTCAAACTTAACAGGCTAAACCAGGAACTCTTCATTTCTACCCAATCTGTAACCAGCACCAACATCCCCCAAGCCAAAAATGTAGGAGTCATCTCTCATTCCCCTCCCTTTTCCCAATCCATCAACAACTACCATAGCTTCCACCTGCAAAGTCGACCACCTCTGGTCTCCTCTGCAGCCTCTCCAGTCAGTGTTATGATCTCTCACGTGGACTATTAAAGCAGCCTTCTAATTGGTCTCTGTGCTTTCACTGGTCCCACCTGTAGTCCCAACCCATTCTCCACAACTGTCAGCAATCTTTTTGTAAAGTAATCCATATCACGTGACTCCCTGCTTAACTACTTTTAATGGCTTCCCTTAAACTTAGAATAAAACTTTGAAGATTTTATGGGGCCTACAGGCCCTACATGATATGGAACCTCTCTAAACTCATCTCATATACTACTCTTCCTTTTCCTCACCATGCATTACCCTCACTAGCCACCTTTCTACTCCCCAAACATGCCAAATCCTTCCTGTTTCTGGGCCTTTGCCCTTGCTGCTTCCTCTGCCTGAAATGCCCTTATCATTCTTTACATGAAATGATGGTTTAACTTTTGACACTCCCTTCAAGTCACTCACTTCTAACAAAAAGAATAAGGCAGAAGTGGCAGTGTGTATTATTTCTAAGTCATAAAAGGCAACACCTCTCAACTATACCTCAATAAAAAAATTTTTAAGGCAATATGGCTACCTACTTGCTCTTTCTTAGATCACTTGCTCTAGAGCAGTGTTTATCAACCTTTTTTTTAAATTGCCTATCTAAGAAGCCTTCTGAACGTTTTTATCCTAATAGCCCTCCAATAAAATTTTAATGCCACAGGGACTTCCCTGGCGGTCCAGTGGTGAGGACTCCACACTTTCACTGCTGAGGGCCCAGGTTCAATCCCTGGTCAGGGAACTAGGATCCCCAAAGCCACGTGGCATGGCCAAATTAAAAAAAAAAATTTAATGCCACAAATATACTGTACATATGTTTATGTATCACAACTCTTTGGAAGGCTATAAACCATTGAAATACCTGAGATTTTTTTGCTCTCCACCTCAGGAACCAATTTTCACCCTCCTGGAGGCTGTCCCCACTGAGAATGAACACTGTAGGAGAAGCCAGCTGCCAATGCTGTGAGAAACCTCAAGCAGCCCTCTGGAAAGATCCATGAGAAAGTGAGGTCTCTTGCCAACAGCCAGTGAGAAACTGAAGCCTTCTGCTAATAGTGATGTGAGTGTGCCTTCCTGCAAGCGTATCCTTCACCACCAGTCAGGACTTCAGATGACTGCAGCCTCAGCCAGCATCCTGACTACACCTATGACAAATCCTGAGCTAGAATCGCTCAGCTACCTGGCTCTTAGAAACTGATAATAAACATTTATTCAAGCCACTAAATTTTGTGGTAATTTGTTACACAGCAATAAAGACTAATACAGATTTTGGTACCTGGAAGTGGAATGCTGCTGTACCAAAAACCTAAAATATGGAAGAGGCTTTGGAACCGGGTAGTGGGTAGAAGTGGGTAGGTCTTTGAGGTAAAAGCTCAAAGAGCCTTGAAGAAACTATAGAAGGATGACGCCTTTACAGAGGCTGTGGGTAAGGACGTAAAGAGAGGAAAATCTTATGGAAACTGGAGGAAACAGAATCCTTGTTATGTACTGGCAAAAAATTTAGCAACACTGTCACCTGTGGGAACATGGAAAGTAGATGTGCCTAATGAAGTGGTGATCAAAGTAAGATTTCCAGACAAAGCATGCACTTGCTGCCTTCTTGCCGCTCATACTAAATGCAAGAGACGACACAGCATGTGATGATAAAATCCTTTGTTAGAACCTCACAAAGGGACTTACCTGGAGGTCCAGTGGTTAAGACTCTGCGCTTCCACTGCAGGGGGCATGAGTTCCAGCCCTGGTCAGGGAACTAAGATCCCGCACGCCGCGTGGTGCGGCCAAAAAGAAAACAAAACAAGACGAACCTCACAAATATCCAACATTGTACCTCAGAAAAAATCATTCAAACAATAGGGCTTCTGAGAGGCTTGAGGAAACAGTCATTCATCATCTCAGCCAAAACTCACTCTAAGACATTTGGGTGTGGCTTTTATCTAATGGAGTGAACCTCAGTAAGAATCACAGGAGACCCACAAAGTTTTCTGAAGAATTTTATTGGCAAAAATACCACCAAATTATGCTTGTCTTACCTTTGGATGTTGGGTGTGTGGATACAGGTAATTAAAAAATTCTTTAGTTCCACAGAGTCTGAGAGGAAATGTACTCATACGAGCTATACTTAAGGAACCAGAGCCAAGGAGCCTCATCCATACCTTTAGATAACAAGATTCTGAACTTTGAGCTGATGTTATAATAGGATAAGACTTTTAGAGGGTCTTAGCTTGCATGTGGAAGAAAGAAAAATAATTTGTAGCCAGAGGGAAATAAATATGCCTGTAAGTTCTTTGACACATCTTCAAAAGGTGGAGCCTAAATACCCTCCCCTTGAATGTGGACTGGACTTAGGAACTTGCTTCTAATAAATACAATAAGGAAGATGTGATGGTGTGTGGGACTGCCCTGACTAGGTCATAAAAGACACTAGCTTCCTCGATGGTCTCTCACGGATTGCTTGCTCTCGAGGAAGCCAGCCACCATGCCCATGACACTCATGCAGCCTATGGAAATGTCACGTGGCAAAGAACTAAGGCCTCTGTCAATATCTGCATGAATGAGGTTTCCAGGAAGCGGATCCTCCAGACCAGTCAAGCCTTAGCTGATTGCAGTCCCAGCCCACACCTTGAGTGGACTCTCATGAGACACCCTGCGCCACAGCCACCTAGCTAAACCTCTCCCAGATTCCTGACTCTCAGAAACTGTGTGAGGTAATAACTATGTGTTGTTTTAAGCGTCTAAAATTTGGGGTAATTTTTAATAAAGCAATAGACAACTAATACACCTGGCTAGCTCCTTCCAGTACAACACAACGGCCATCTCCTTTACAAGTTCTTTTCCTGGCCATTCCTGAACTAAAATTGCTGCTATTCTAGACCCTGGAGTCTACTCCATCACTGTTTCTTTTCTTCAGAGAACTTATCACTGTTAGTAGTCTATTTGTTTGCTTGACTCTTTAGGGTCTATCTCCCCTACTCCTCCACCCAAATAACAGCTCTAGAGAACTGAAATATTATCTGGTTACTGCTATATCCCTAATATTGGTAGGGAGCCCAATAAAGTTGCGTAAACAAAGAAAAACGCTCACCTTCGCTCACCTAGCTAAAGAAATGTAGATTAAAACAAGATAACAAGAGTCAGTAAACTACAGAGTCAGTAACACAACAAGAGTCAGTAAACTACAGCTAAGGGCGAAACCCAGCACATCACCTGACCTTGTAGGCGTTACTGGGCACAGTCACACTGTCATGTGTGTGTCCTCTATGGGGGCTCTTGCACCACGATGGCAGAGCTGTGACACAGTGTCCTTAGAACCCACAAAGCTGAAAATATTTACCATTTGGCCCTTTGTAGAAAATGTTTGCCAACCCCTGATCTACCAGATTGCCAGATACTAAAAAGTTTGATGATCTCAGTGTTGGTGAGGGTGCAATAATAGAAGTAATACAATGGAAAATTGTATCTTCCTGATATACAAATAATACAATGGAAAATTATTCAGCCTTGAAAAGGAAACTCTGACGCATGCTATAAAATGAACACACCCTGAAAATATGCTAATTGAAATATACTAGTCACAAAAAGACGAATACTGATGATTCCACTTATATGAAGTTATCTAGAGTGGTCAAATTCATAAAACAAAAAAGTAGAGTGGTGGGGCTTGGGAGAGGTTGGAAAGTGGCAAGTTGTTTGATGGGTACAGAGTTTCAGTTTTGTAAGATGAAAAAGTTCTGGTGATTTGTTGCATAACAATGTGAATATATTTAACACTACACACTGAACTGTACACTTAAAAATGGTTAAGATGATAAATTTTTAATGTAGTATGTATCACAATTACAAAAAATTTTTATTAAAAAAACTGAGTTCTATTGCCAAAATAGATCCAAAATTCACTTCCAGAAATACAGATCAAGATTCTTAGCGCAGGAGCGCTTCATAAGTCCTCTCCCAGAACAAGTTCCAGCTGCCGGATAGGATGAAAATCTGCTGCAGCTTCTGTTATCAATTGGCTGAACTAGAGCGGACAATGAATTCCAATTACATGAAGCTGAGCATTTCAAATTCAAAATAATTTCTACCCGCGGGATATTGCATAATAACTTATAACTAACATGGCATTTTGATTGACCTAGGAAACTTCCATTTCCAGCAAATGCCTCAATAATCCTCACACCTATGTTGAGTTTTAGGTCCTGCAGAGAGAAAACAATAAACGAGATAGATACGGTCCCTGCCCTCACAGTTCTTACAATCCAGCAAAGAAGACAAGAACATTGGAACCTGGAAACAAGTTCACACCCCCTAAACCAAAAACATCCAAGCAGATAACTCCATTCACGTATATGTCACGATGATAATATAATAAACTTATTTTAACCGAAAAAATAACCCCAGGTTTCTCTTAACTGAAAGATGCCAAATTCAGGCTACTGAGGTTTTCAACTGTCCCCTTCCCCACCGAAGACAGGGTTTAAGGCACGATGGGTTCAGGTTTCTGAGCGCACAGCTGGGGAACCACCTCCTCTCCCGCTGAGCCCCTGCGGAGGGAGAACGCTCTTCCTCCGAGCCGGCGGGGCTGGCAGGAGAAGGGAAGGCTGCCCTCTGAACCCCAGGACACCCGCGCTCTCCCCCAAGCCCGGCCGGTGAGAATGCTCGCCTCAGAGGCCGGCGGCGCGGCGGGACCGACTAGGGGCGGCCGAGACGGGCCCGGCGACGTACCCATTCGGATGTGCACGCTGGCGGAGGCCACGCAGCTGCCATAGTTGAAGTCGTCCTCGATGGAGGAGCAGGGGTAACGGGGATCAGGGTCCGCCATGTCAGAACGGCACACCCAAGTACCTTTCCGAGGAGAGACAACACCGGCACAACGGCGTCCAAGCCACTTCCGGAGGAAGCGGTCCAGCCCCAACTAGCCGAGCGGCTGCGGCCGAGCCAAGCCCCAACTAATCGATGATCTCGCCTCAAAACTTCAGTTAGGCTGAGAAAAAGGAGATGGCTTCAGATGAAGGTGGGAGAGAAAACGAGTTACATTCTCGGCGTCATCTGAAGCGAAGGTTTTCTCAGATTTTCCCCCACAAGCTTCTTCAATCTTCTGACCTGGTGAGTTGCTAAAAGTGATAAAAGCGAAGTTCCATTCATCCTTCCTTTCAACAAATACCCATCTCATTCATATACTCTGTCAATAATCACATTAGGGAGACACTTTTAATTACATTATTTTTATTGAAGTATAGTTGATTTTATTTGCACTATTTTTAATAATAACAATCCCTAAAATTATTGAGCACTTTCTATAAACCAGGCTTTCTTAATGAGATAATGTTTAATCCTGGAAGACAAGTCGGAGCCAACCAGGAAAGTGGAGTGATGTAGGTAGGTTCTCAAGGGACCAACATCTGCAAAACGGCGGGGAGCAGAGAGCGAAGCTCAGTATGAGTAGGGCACAGATGGCAAAGTATGAGGCTGAATAGATAAAGGCCAGATCACTGTCTGCCAAATGTAGAATACATTGTAGAGTCATGACCACAGCCAGGGAAGAAGGGATGTTGCTGTACTAATAAAAGAAATGATGGTGGCAAACACGATGGATCAGAGTGAATATTCATGGTATTGCTGTCATTTCAGGACAACGATGAGGTGTAGATATACACAGAGTAATATCATCCCAGGATCCCTTGGAATTTTTATGACGCATTTACTTTGATACACCCACATTTGCCATCCTCACTTTAACCAAAGCACTCAAAAGACTTAGCAAGTAGAACTCGGAATAGCTGTGGAACAGTCTATTCTGAAACCAAATCCTTAAACTTGATGTTATTGGAAGCTTTTGTCTAAAGAACTAAACTCAGGGCTTCCCCAGGGCTTCCCTGGTGGTGCAGTGGTTAAGAATCCGCCTGCCAATGCAGGGGACACAGGTTCCAGCCCTGCTCTGGGAAGATCCCACATGCCGCAGAGCAACTAAGCCCATGCGCCACAACTACTGAGCCCGCGTGCCACAACTACTGAAGCCCGCGTGCCTAGAGCCTGTGCTCCACAAGAGAAGCCACTGCAATGAGAAGCCCGCGCACCTCAGAGAAGAGTAGCCCCCACTCACCACAACTAGAAGAAAGCCCACGCACAGCAATGCAGCCAAAAATAAATTAATTAAATAAAATAAATAAAACAACAAAAAGAAGAACTAACCTCATTTCCATAAAGACAAGCAAAAAAACCTTACCTTTTATGATTTTACAGGCATTTCAAAAATACATTACTCATTTTAATATAAAGTCATAATAGGATTTATTATATAGAACTAACCAGAGTTGTCCTGGGAACCCACCATCTTTTTTTTTTTTTTTAAGGTCATACTCTTTTGCTTTTTAAAAAAATTTTATATATTTTATTTTATTATTTTTTTTTTTTTGGCTGTGTTGGGTCTTTGTCGCTGTGCTCCGGCTTTTCTCTAGTTGCGGTGAGCGGGGGCTACTTTTCGTTGCGGTGCACAGGCTTATTGCGGTGGCTTCTCCTGTTGCAGAGCATGGGTTCTAGGCACGCGGGCTTCAGTAGTTGTAGCTTGTGGGCTCCATAATTGTGGCTCACAGGCTCTAGAGCACAGGCTCAGTAGTTGTGGCTGAGGAGCTTAGCTGCTCTGCAGCATGTGGGTTCTTCCTGGACCAGGGCTCAAACCCGTGTCCCCTGAATTGGCAGGCGGATTCTTAACCACTGTGCCACCAGGGAAGTCCAAACCCATTGTCTTATTGACTAAAAGCACCATCAGCAAAGTTTGATCTCCTACCTCTTACCATTTACAAAAAGTAAATTTCAGATGGATTGTGGATATAAATGTGAAAGACAAAACAATAAAACTTTGAGAAGATGATATATAGGAAAATATGATTTGGAGGAAAGAAAAGATTTCTGAAACCAGATACAAACTAGCAGTTAACCCCAAAGGAGAAGATTGACAAACTAAACTATATTAAAATGAGGAACTTCTAGTAATCAAAATACACTATAAGAGAGTAAAAGCAAGTCACAGAACAGAGGAAGATATTTGCTACCCATGTAATGTACATAATGCTTCTTTCCAGAATATAAAAACAATTGTTACAAATCAAGAAAAGTAGAGAGACAGGCAGCCAACAGAAAAAAGGCAAACAGGCATCACACACACACACACACACACACAGACACACACACACACACACTAAATGACTAATAAACATATAAAAAGATGCTTACCCTCAATGTTCAAAGAAATGCAGATCAGTGCCACAGTGAGATATCTCTACACATTCACCAAATGACTAAAGTTAAGAGGTTGACAATACCAAGTGTTGAAAAGGTTGTGGATTAACTGGAACTCTTAAACTAGAACTGGCTTCGTAGGCATGTAACCTGTACAGTTGCATAGGGCCCTGCTTTCAGAAGGACCTTGCAGTTGACTTAATGTTCAACTGTCGCCATTTTGCAATTCTTCATAATTTTTCCCTTGAACTTGTGTTTTATAAGTGAAAGCACAATGGAGCATGAGCAGAAGAGTTACACACGATATATAAGTGTGTACACTCTTCCATGCCAACCATTTGCATTTAGCATTCAGGCAGCCCCATTAGTGCAGAATTCTTTTAGACCTGTAATGCATGGGAGTTAGGCTAGATTGAAACCAGTACAAGATGAAATTCCCTGGCGGTCCAGTGGTTAGGACTCTGTGCTCTCACTGCCGAGGTCCCGGTTCAATCCCTGGTAGGGGAACTAAGACCCCACAAGCCTCACGGCATGGCCAAAAAAAAGAAAAAAGCAAAAGCAAAACAAAACAGTACAAGATAAATGCGTTACATCTGCAGCTTAGTAAAGAGAAAGGGAGGGAGGGTGCAGGCAGCTGAAAGAGGCCAAGCTTTCCTTACCAACCAGAACTTACTTTGCAGAAAGAATCGTGTTCTAAGAAACGTGAATGACCAAGGAATCCTATCATAACTTTTAAAATTTGTGTTACTTCCCAGCATTAGCCAACCACTTACACTATAAATGAAGATATAGAAGGAAAGAGAGATAGCACAACTATAGTTTGTTTTCCCTTTAGTCCATCCTTATCCAGAAGCTGAAGGTAGAGAGTGTTGGTAGATTGTGCACATATCAGGAAATGAAATAAAAACATTTTGAGTTAATTTCATGCAACTTTTCCACAGTTGAAGTAAGAATGAAATACATAAGCATGTACAAGCTATGAAATACAAATTATGTAATTTTGATGATTCCACACATGAGTTTGCATTTAAAACTGGCATTGCACAATATAAAGATCAATGGTAAAATCTGTGCTAATAACTTTAAATGATATTTTTTTCTTTACTTAAAATGACATTAAATAGCAAGTTAAAAAATCATGGCAGGCTTCCCTGGTGGCACAGTGGTTGAGAATCCACCTGCCAATGCAGGGGACACGGGTTCGATCCCCGGTCAGGGAAGATCCCACATGCCGCGGAGCAACTAAGCCCGTGCGCCACAACTACTGAGCCCGCGCGCCTAGGGGCCGTGCACCGCAGCAAGAGAAGCCACCGCAGTGAGAAGCCCGCATGCAGCAACGAAGACCCAACACAGCCAAAAATAAATAAATAAATTTATAAGAAAAAAAAATCGTGGCAAGTCAAGAGACTGCAAAAGAAACAAAAAAGCTTTGTGTTTTAGTACATTTAATGGGACTTCTCCCTGCCTTTTAAACAAGGGGCCCTGCATGTTTATTTTGCACCGGGTTCCACACATGTAGCTGGCTCTGCTAGTGTGACTGTATATGGAGAAAGCCCTTTGGAAAATTGTTTGCCAATATCCACCAAAGCTGAACATACACAACAAGGTCTATGACTCAGCAATTCCACTCCTACATGGAGTATATGCTCAACAGAAATGCATGCATATATTTGTAAAAGATGACCAAGAATACACATAGCAGCCTTATTCATAATAGCCAAAAACTAGAAACAACCTAACTGACCACTGTTGGTAAAATGGACTAAAAAATTGTGGTATATTCATATACTTGCATAGTTTCTACAATGAAAATGAACAAATTACTACTATATACAACATGAATGAACTTCACAAACCTTATGTTAAGCAAAAGAAACCAAATACAAAGAATATGCACTATGAGATTCTGTGTAAAGTTAAAAAGCAAGCAAAAGGGGACTTCCCTGGTGGTGCAGTGGTTAAGAATCCACCTGTCAATGCAGGGAACACGGGTTCGAGCCCTGGTCCGGGAAGATCCCACATGCCATGGAGCAACTAGGCCTGTGCACCACAACTAGTGAGCCTGAGCTCTAGAGCCCACGAGCCACAACTGCTGAGCCCGCATGCCTAGAGCCTGTGCTCCGCAACAAGAGAAGCCACCACAGTGAGAAGCCCGCACGCAGCAACAAAGACCCAATGCAGCCAAACATTAATTAATTTTTAAAAAGCAAGCAAAATTAACCTGTGGTCTTAGACATCAGGAAATTATCTTTGGGGAGTAAGAAGGGATAAGAACTGGGAGAAGGCACTTAGAAGGACTTCTGGGATGGCTGATTACATATGTTTACTTGTGATAATGTAGCAAGCTGTTTATACTGAGGGTTTGTGTACTGTTTTGTGTATTGTACTAAAATTTTTAAATTGTGTTTTTAAAAGTGACAAAAAAAAAAAAAAAAAAAAGTGACAAAAGTTATTTGCTCCCCCTCTGTTTAGATAAGAAAGTTACCTTATGACAATAAAGCACTTAATTGCAGATATGGAATCCAATAACTCAGTATCCTCTATTTTTTTTAAGCTTATATTTTCAAGAACAAGTTTATTTGTTGTCATTGCGTTTTGTTTTGTTTTGTTTTTGTTTTTGTTTTTGTTTTTGTTTTTTTTTGGCCACACGGCTTGTGAGATCTAGTTCCCCGACCAGGGATTGAACACCAGCCTTCAGCAGTGAGAGCACAGAGCTCTAACCACCGTTATCACCAGGGAATTCCCTCCTCTATTCCTTTAAAGCTGAAATTTCATACAGAGTGCTCTGTAAATAAAGTCACTAATCTAAACAAATTTCAGTGGTTTTAAAGACCTATCTGCATCTCTCCTCTTCCTGCATCTTTCCTCTTCTTTCTTACTGTCTCTTCTTCTTTCTCCCCTCCTTTTCATTTAATATGTTTGTTCTACCAACTACAGGCTAAAATCTCTTCTAGATTATTCCCAGACTATAATAATTCTATCCTATTCCTAGATTGACTTGAAAACCTTTTTTTTTTGGCTTTTAGATAATAATCTGTGTTCAACATTGAAGGAAGTAGAGACTTAAGCTGCTACTATCTTAAACTTTTTTTTATCTTTAGAGTTTTATCTACAGCTCAAGTTTAGGGACCAAAGCAGTAGAGGTTTACAAATCTCATGAATTACCGAAAAAGAGCATGGGCTTTTAGAGCTAAATAAATTTGAGTCTGAATCCTAGCTCAATCACTCACTGACTTTCAAGCACCCAAGCTTATATCTCCAGGCCTGGATTTTTTTCTACTGTAAACTAAGAATCAGAACACCTAAACTGTGGGTTTACTGGAGTATTAACATATGTAACGTTGGAGACAACATGTGTAAAGCACTTAACTCTGTGATAGCAGGTGCTCTACTATCTCACCCTCACTGAATCTAAATAGGTAGGATTTGAGAGTTATTAAGGAATGGGGAGAATGTTAGAAGGAGGGAGGAAAAGCAGGCATTAAGCATGGCCAGAGGTAGAAATGGACACAACCACCATGAAACAGACTTTAGAGAAACTTGAATAGTAGGCCTTTATTATGTAATAGAGAGTCACTAAGGAAGTAATGTGATGAAATCTCTGTTTTAATGTAGCTTAACTTGGAAATAAAATGGATTGGGAGAAAGCTAGGCTAGACAGGCAACACAGTTTTGAGGTTAAGCCTCAATTTCCTCGTCTGTAAGATGCAGATGGCACAGATACCTACTTCAAGGAGCCCTCATGTGAATACATATGTGTGGTATAATAAAAAATGTATTTTGTTTTTGTTCTCGGTTCCTGGCACAGAGCTTCAAAAAACCTTGGAATTTCTGGAGTGATCAGAGTATCTTCTGTTATTCACAAAGAACCCCTTTCCTCCATATCTGAATTTATGCTAATTCATGAGGTGACTTAGGTGGGCCTTGAGATAGCTACAAGGAAGGGACTGGCCAAGCCAGAAAGACCAAGCTTGTGATTAGAGGGTTGGAACTTTCAGCCACACCCTCCTAGATCTTGAACTCAATCAAGTGGTGGATGATTTAATCGATCATGCTTATGTAACAAAATCCTAGATAAAATCTCTGAAATAGTGGGGCTCTGGGAGCTTGTTGGTTGAGGAAAGCATCCGTGTCCTGGGAGGATGGTACACCTGGAGGGGACAAGGAAGCTCAGGACCCTTCTAGACCTTGTTGTGCTGTTTACCTCTTCATCTTGCTATTCATTTGCGTCCTTCATAATAAAATGGTCATCATAAGTATAGTGTTTTCCTGAGTTCTGTGAGTTGTTCTAGTGAATTATCAAATTGGTGGGTGCTGGATTCCGGGAACTCTGTAGTCAAATAGGCAGAAATACAGGTAGATTTGGGTTACCTAAGACTCGCAGCTGGCATCTGAAGTGGAGTTAGTCATGTGGGAGTGAGCCCTTAACTTGAAGGACCTGTATTAACTCTGGGTAGTTAGTGTCAGAAATGAAGGCCTTTGACCTTAACTTGTGGGGTCCATGCTAACTCCAGCAGTGAGTATTAGAATTAGATTCACCTGTAATACACTCAGTTGGTATCAGCATATTGTAGTTGGAACACAGTATGTAAAGTACTGACACAGAGCCCAGTACAGAGGAAGTGCTCAGTAAATGATAGCTGTAATTATTATTGGCTAGAGGCAAAATCATCACTTTTTTCATTTGTTAGACATTTGTCGAGAAATTACCCTGTGCCAAGCAGTATGCAAGGTACCCAAAGATGACTAGGGCTGTCCCACTACACTCCAACCCTCAACAAGCCCACGGGGAAATAAAAACAACAACAAAAAGTGATGATGGAAATAAGTACTGAGTGTTATAGAACCAAAAAAGGAATGATTAACTTTGCGGAGGTTATAAACGGCCTCACAGAGTGTTTTAGTTTGCTAGGGCTGCTGTAACAAATTACCACAAACTGGGGTTTAAAACAATAGATGTTTCTTTTCTCAAAACTCTGGAGGCCACAAGTCAGAAATCCAGGTGTCAGCGGGGTCAGTTCCTTCTAGAAGCTCTTAGAATCTGTTCTATGTCTCTCCAGTGGCACTAGGCCTTCTACCTTCTGTGTCTCTATGTCTAAATCTCCCTCTTCTTATAAGGACACCACCAGTCACTGGATTAAGGCCCACCCTCATCCAGTATGACCCCATCTTAATTTGATTGCATCTGCAAAGAATTTGTTTCCAATTATGGTCACATTTAGAGGTACCGAGGGTTAGGATTTAAGCACATATTTTGGTATTACACAAGTCAATTTACAACACAGAGGTGGTGACTTCTCAACTGGTCTCAGTGGATAAGTATGGGTTCACCAGGCAAGACATACTCAAAAAACACAAACATTGGCCTCCCTGGTGGCGCAGTGGTTGAGAGTCCGCCTGCCGATTCAGGGGACACGGGTTCCTGCCCCGGTCTGGGAAGATCCCACATGCCACGGAACGGCTGGGCCCGTGAGCCATGGCCACTGAGCCTGTGCGTCCGGAGCCTGTGCTTCGCAACGGGAGAGGCCACAACAGTGAGGGGCCCACACACCGCAAAACAACAACAACAAAAAACACAAACATGAAATAATTAGTAAAGACAAATTGGAAAAGACTCAGACACTTATGAGAGACATTACAGAAGAAAAAATTTTGTGACTTATCGAATATAGCACCTAGCACAATGTCTGACACAGCAGTTGCTCAGAAATTCTTTTGAATATATCAATCTATTAATGAAAATTACTAAGAGTTCCCTTGGCCATGTCACCAGAAACAAGGAGTTGATTTTTCAGAAAATGATCAGTTTGGGGCATGTTGATTTGAGATGAAAGCAAAAAACTTAAATGAAATAAATAAAGACTGGAGACAGGAGTGAGAAGGGAGTCTGCAGGGCGGGCTAGGGCTGAAGACACAAATATTAGTGTGCGGTTTTCAGGGCAGAAATTGAGACACAGATGTAGAGAACAAACATATGGACACCAAGGGGGAAAAGCAGCGGGGGTGGTGGTGTGATGAATTGGGAGATTGGAATTGACATATATACACTAATATGTATAAAATGGATAACTAATAAGAACCTGCTGTATAAAAAATAAAAAAAAATTTTTAAAAAGACACATGCAAAATAATATATATATGAGTGTAGTCCACATAGAGATAATAGATGAAAATGAGATTATATGAAATCTCCAACATCTGGAATAAAAAGATCCAAGAATTCAGCCTGTGGGTGCATAGTACAGGCCAGAGTAAGAGTCAGTTCGGAAAACAGAAGAAACAATCACGAATATAGGAAGAAAATACCAAGCATCATCATAGAGGAAAAAAAGGCAAAAATTCAAGAAAGATGATGTGATGAGAGACTAATGCTCAGAATAAGCCCTGAGGCCATTTGATCTGAAAAATTACTAGTACCTTTAGACCCAAACATGCTGGATATTTTCATATACAGACTTGTTATTGCTTCCATTATCAAGACACCAGATTAAAATCTTAAAAAGTTAAGAACAATGAAATAAATTCAGTACAAGAACAAGAGGAACTATGACCACTATGAAAGGCTACATGATGTAGATAACTAATTACCAAGTGTTGTTAGGATGTGTACTCTGAAACCTGATGATGTGGCATTGTTTCTTGAATTTACGTGCAGAGGGTTTCCTATGAACTGAAATCTGTGTCATTCCCCCCACCCCAATTCATATATTGAAGCCCTAACCCCCAGTATGGGTGAATTCAGAGAAGGGGCTTCTAAGGAGGCAATTAAGGTTAATGAGGTCATAGGGTGTGCTGGAGAACGGAAGGGACAAAACGTATCCACTGAACTAAGAATGCATTTTAAGACTGAAAAATGAGGCAGGCAGCTCCATACACTCGATGGATCAGTTTATTATAGGGTAACTTACTCACAGGGGGTGATTAGTTGGACAACAATCTGGAAGCATTCAAAGCTGCACTCCACACAGCTGAGGGGCCATTGGGACAATTTTATAGGGTTATGGGGGTAGGTGCTTGGAAACAGGATGTGTACTCCTAGATTTATGAAGGGGTTACTAGTCTCGAGGGCACAGGGAATAAGTCAGCAACATTTTTCATCGTTTAGGGACTAACAGAGCATAGAGGCTACCTGGACCTAATGATCACTAAACACTATCTAATAACTACAAAGCCCTTGATGACAGAAAAGAGATTCACTACACAGTACAGCCCTAGATAGGGTCAGTGGAAGGACAGGAGGAACTGAACAGGCCCAAGATGGCCCAGTTATGCTAACAGCCATGCAGGGTGGGGCCCTGATCAGATAGGATTGGTGTCTTTCTAAGAAGAGACACCAGAGTGTTGCCTCCCTCCCTCTCTCTCTCTCCCTCTCCCTCTCTCTGTTTGTGTGCACGCAAGTTAGGCAAAACTTATTCTAGAAATACATTCTGGGATGAAAAATACTGTGAAAATAATTTGAAAAGGAAATAGTGAAATGGGACGAACCATAAAAGTGCTGGAAAAAATTATTTTCTATAGTTGAAGGTTTTCTAATCATAGAGATAATACGTTAACTTTAGTAAGTTTAGAAAACACAAAGTAAGAAAATAAAATCCCCCAAATCCTTTCTATCAACCCTAAAAGGATAATTGTTAAAATTTTAGTATTTATTATGTTGTGAAATAATAGATTTTTAGAAAAATGTTTTGATACCTTAAATGGGAAAAGGCTGAGTTACAAGACAATGCAACCCTAATGTTCTTTAAAAGTACAGAGAGAGAGAGAGAGAGAGAGAGAGGAAGAGAGGGAGAAAGAGAGAAGGAACTGGGGGAATAATTATTGCATGTTATTTTTGTGAGGTCATTTTGATGAAAGCCCAAGAAACCATTGAACTTTCACTTCTTAAAATTACCAAGTAATGCACACTACAAATGTTCTCACCCCATTATTGATCTTTACCCTATTCCTGAACCCCAGGGCACCTATGACCCTCTAGAATAAGGCTCAAGGATGAGATGAAACTCAAAGACGATATAGGTTAGTGATCTTTGTTTCAAAAATTATTTCTGAAACCAGAAAATTCCCTACGACCCACAAGCCTGTGTGTCCTTTGAACATTCATCCTTAGGGATACTGGGCAGATAGCTGCCGCCAAGATAGTTGTCTCATACATATTAAGAGCTGTTATCTGCCTCACCTGCTTTCTCTCACCTGTTTCTCGATTTCTGAGGCTTTGATGCCCGTGCTTAGCTGGAGCTTCACCACTGATAATACCATGTATCTGTGCCATTGTCACTTTGGCCTTCATGGTTTCCTCAGCACCTCCGTTTGTAATCTTGGCAGTTCATTACTCTCTTACCTCCAGCTGAGGTATAAACACTTTCTTCTTCTAGTGTCCAAAACTTGAGGGGGAGGGGTGGCTCTAGAGAGCATTCCGTGGCAAAGGGCTAGGTCATAGTGTGAAGCAGTTTTGCGGTTTCACCACAGTCCTCTCTTCACTAGAAAGCATGTATGCTGGCAGGGGGTCTGAGTCTTCATGGATTCTGGTGCAGTCTCATGCACGTCTAGCGCAGTCTCAGGCACGTCTCATGAACTTCACATTGCTTCCACCCACACTGCCAGAATCATTCTCTACTAACATTCATTTTCTCTCAGGGACCCAGTTGTCTCTCTCTGCAATCCAGTTTCCATGCCTATCTCACATCCCACAGATATAGCTGTAAATGTACATTTGAACTCCAGTTTTGGACAGGGGTTGGTTTCCCTCCCATAGGTTTCAGGCCCTCAGCAAAATCAGGGAGTAATACCAAATGTCTGTTCAGTGAATCAGGATGCATTTAGCTGCAAATGACAAGATCCTTGGTTTAAAAACTGATTTAATAAGGGAATTTATGTCATATAATTATAAGTCCACAAGCAGGACATTCTCCAGGCATAAAACAAATGAGCAACTTAATGACCTTATCAAGCATCTGGTTCTTTCTCTCACTAGACCATCGCTAAGACTCACTTATTCTAATATTGATCTCTGTGTGGTTGCAAAGTGGTTCCAGAGATGGCCAGAGCTGCCGCCTGTTCTTATTCAGATCAAGAAAGAGAGAAATCTGAATGAGATTTGGTTCCTGCGGCCATGAATTATTGCCAATTCCAGTCACATGCCAGTGTGAATCTGAGTACATGGACCATAGCAATTTTAAATATGGAGGTCAAGGTAGACCTTAGCCACATGGAAGAGCATACCAGGCAAGGGAATAGCAAGTACAAAGGCTCTAATGAGGGATTCTGCCTGCTGTGTTCAAGGACCAGCAAGGAGTCAGTGTGGCTATGCAGAATGAACCAGGAATCATGATCAGACGGTAACAGAGTGGAGGGGGAGTGGGAGAGAGAATGCAGCATGTATGAAGAATCGGATTTTCTTCTGACTGAAATTAGAAGCCATTCTTGGTTTCTGAACAGAGGAGAGGCCTAATCAGATTTGATTTTAAAAGATCAATCTGGCTGCAGTGTTGAGAAAAGCCTGTAGGAAGCAATAGTGAAAGCTACTTTTAGTTAAGAGACAAACTACAGTGATCTGGACAAGACATAGTGATGACTCAAACCAGGATGGCGGCTGTGGAGGTGGAGAAAAGTGTCAGGTTCTAAATATATTCTGAATAGAGTCAGCGGGATTTGCCGGTGGATTGAACATGGGCTGTGAAGAAAAGGAGGAGCCAAGGATGACTCTATAGTTTTGGGTTCAAGCTACTGGAAGGATTCAGTAACCTAGATAAGGAAGAATGTTGAAGGGCAGGTTCAGGAGGCATGATCAAACGTTCAGTTTTGGACATGAGTCTGAAGTTCAAGAGAGAGGTCTAGGCTAAACATGTACACTTGGCAGTGCTGGGTAGATAGCTGGTATTTAAAGCCTCGAAATCACCTGAGATCACCAAGGGAGTAGGTGTCAATGGAGAGGACTATGGACTGAGCCCTGTCGCACTCTGACATTGAGTTAAGGGAGAAGTGGAGGAACAGCAAGGGAAGCTGAAGGGTGACCAATGAAGTCAGGGAAAATGTAAGAGAATGTGGAAGATAAATGAAGAAAGTGTACAAGGAGGGGGTCATCAACCGTGTCAAAAACAACCAGTCGGTCAAGTAAGATGGGGACTGAAACTTGTCTATTATCTTCGGCAGTGATATGGACATAGGTGACCCTGAAGAGAGCAGTTTTAATGGAGTAAGGTGGGACAGATGGCCCTAGTTACAGTGGATTTAAGAGAAAAATTTAGGGGAAAAATTAGAGATGAAATAGTCAACTCTTTACTACAAAAAGGAGCAAGGTAATGGGATGATTGTGGCATCAAAGGGGACAATGGGGGCTTCCCTGGTGGCGCAGTGGTTGAGAGTCCGCCTGCCGATGCAGGGGACACGGGTTCGTGCCCCGGTCCGGGAAGATCCCACATGCCGCGGAGCGGCTGGGCCCGTGAGCCATGGCCGCTGAGCCTGCGCTCCGCAACGGGAGAGGCCACAACAGTGAGAGGCCCGCGTACAGCAAAAAAAAAAAAAAGGGGACAATGGCATCATAAAAGTTTTTTGGTTTGTTTTAAGATGGAAGAAATAACTTCATATTTGTATGCTGATAGAACCGATCCAGTAAACAGTGAGAAATTGTTGATTTTGCAGAGCGTGCGAACAGCTGCCCTTAATGTCTTTGAGTAGGGGACAGGAGGTGGGATCTAGTGCCCAAGTGAAGAGATTAGATTTAGGAGCCTAGATAATTGATCCATGGAAAAGGTGGTGGGAGGGGGAGTGCATATTAGTACAAATGCAGGTAGGTACCGTCGATATGGTAATGAGATTCTGTGGAAGTTTTCTCCTGGTGCATCAGTACTCTCAAGATCATCAGCTGAGCATGAGGATGGGGGAGAATGTGATGGGATTGAGGAGAAAAGAGACGCCATATACTAGTTGTCAAGGAGACCAGCAGAGTAAATGGACTAAAGGCACAGGTGTGACTGCCTGGCAGCATAAAGGACCCACTTGAGAGCCATGACTTTGATTTTAAACTGAGTCCAATTAACAGGGTTTTTATTCCCCCTCCCCCTTCCAGCTACATTCAGGTGTATGGGTGGAGCTCAGAATTGGAAAACTGGATTTCATCAGTATGGTAGACTTGCCAAGGGAGTTCAACAAAGTGAGAGGGGAGCAAGAGAATGGACAGAATGTGCAAGGGAGGGATTATAATAATTGAGTGTGGACTTTATGGATAAAGAGAAAAGTGAGAACGTCAAGAGGTTGGGGCCAGAGAGGACGTGGCAAGATTTTGGACTTGGTATCCAGACGGGGGTAGGTGTTGTTGGGGTCAGAGTACTAGAGGATAGGGGATGTACTATTAATGAATCTCGAGCAGATTAATGAAATAGAATTTACAGACGGGGGTGCAGTTATTGATAATAAGAAGTTCTAGGGGATGAGTAAGTGACTGAAATAGTGGGGAGGGGAAAATCACTGGAGAAGACATATTGAGGAACTGAGAGTCCAGGGTATGAGAAAGATCATCATCTATTCTACATATATTCTAAATCACCAAGGATTAAGAAGAAATTAGCACTGGAAAGAATTACAGTAAGCAGGAGCTACATAGTCTAAAAATGAGGAGGAGAAATTGAAGTGGGGGAGAGCAGTGGATGATGGCAACAGTGAAGAGTAGTGAGTGATACAGCCTGATGATATAAAGTTCAAAAGTCAAAGACAGTTTTAGGGAACAGGGAAGAAGCATGGTCTGATACTGCCAACATTGAAAATGCAAGAAATTTCACATAATCTATACATAGATTTCGCATAGTCTGGCTTTCACATAAAATTCTTCCTTCTCTGTAAATCAGAAGATCTGGCAAAGCAATCCGTGCTGACTGCTTCACTCAGCGACAGTGATTTCCTGGCTTCCTGGCGTATTTGAGTTTGGCTCCCCTGTTCCAGCAATTCAAGAGCTACTAGATTAGCCTCCATTATTCAGCTTATTCAGGTAGTCCCTTTGAGGGGTATAGGGCTTCTAAAGCGTGTACAGATTGGCTGTAAAATTTTAGCCATTTGAACAAAGCCATGTGAACATTGAAAACAGGGATACAGAAACTCTTGGCCAAACGATGTTGGTTTTACCAATTTTCAAGTACATTTTGTGGAATATTTTACCTGGAAATTCAGGTAGCTACGAAATGATGGTGCATCATCACTGCTGATCTCTAGAGGGCGTCATTCCCCAAAAGTACAATTCTGAAAGGTTGCAAACAGGTGTTGATATTTTTCAGCGGAGAGTCATCGTCCACTCTTCAGTCCTTCAGGCTGGGATTTTTCTCACCACTTTCGAAGCATCCCCTCTTTTTTGGCAGTGGCATTCGTATCATGCCTGCGGTGGGATATTACAGCATAAACGGTAGAAGATTTCAAAACAATAGCCAATTTTACTTAAACTCCCTGTTGAAAGCAAGAGGAAGATTCTGTGAAGCACTTTGAGGAAGGAAAAAGTGGTCGAAAAATGCTTCATCAGGAAAGCCCATGGACAAGAGAAGGTAGTAAAACCAAATAGCAGTTTGGACAAAGGACAGCCTCGAGAAGAAAACGACCACACTCTTATTTCATTTCGTTCTCCCTTATGTTTTTCTGTTCTTGGTATCTAGGTTCATCTTTTTCCAATTATTATTTCAGACATACACATTTACCTGTTTAACTTCGGTAAAAGTTGGGAGGAAAATGTGCCAAACGTTTAGAGTGGCTGTCTTCAGCTGGGGAGGGGGGGCTATGAGTGATTATTTTCTTCTTTCAGTTTTTCTGGGTTTTCCAAGTGCTCCTCAAGAAACAGGACAAACCGAAATAACTGTAAAAAGAAGTCATGACAGGTCATCTCATATCCATCCAGGCCAGGTCGAGGGGGTGGCGGACTCTCCATCAGTTCTGAGCTTCTGGTCTTTCTCCACCTCTCACTCTCTGCTTGGTCTCATCACTCACGTCCCAAAGCCGGAGGAGCGAAAGGACTGTTTAAAACTGAAAGCCAACCTGCAGGGGGAAGCCGGGGCCGGGCGAGCCAGCGCCGGGCCGGGCCGGGCGAGCCCAGGGGCCTCTCCGGGGAGCGGCGCTGTGCGTCACGTGGGGCCCGCCCAGGCGCGGCCCGGACCCCGCGCTTGCGGCCGTCTTAGCAGCCGTCGTGGAAGCAGGATTTCCGCGGTTGTGCAACGGCATCGCGCTTCTGCGGAGAGCCTGGGCTCCGCGTTCCTCCCTGGCCCGGCCCCTTCTCTCCGGCAGCCCAGCCATGGCCTGGACCGTGGCGGCGGCGGCGGCGGCGGGGAGCCGCGGGGCCCGCGGCGCGCTCTCGGCGCACACGCTCCTGTTCGACATGCCGCCCGCGCTGCTGGGCGAGTTCTGCGATGTGCTGGACAGCTGCGACGGCGCGCTCGGCTGGCGCGGCCTCGGTGAGTGTGGCCCGGGCGGCGGGGGCCGTGAGGGGCGGCGGGGTAGCGGCGCCCACGCTCCGTCCGACGTGCGGCCCGCAAGGTCCAGAACTGCGCGGCCTCCGGGGGTCCTTGCTGCGAACCCGCGCTTTTCTCGCTCGCACTGGGAGCGACTCCCCAGGCCCACCCCCGAGCTCCCCCTTCGTCACTGAAACTTCGGGTAAGATTTAAGTGACCGGAGCCTTGGGGAAACCAGCTCCCCCCGTGAAACCATCTGATGTTTCTCCACGATTCCTGCCTTGCTTGATTCGGAATATTTTCAATAAGAAACGCCTGTGGGATGTCTTCCTGTCCTTTCAAAATGACCCCCAGAATATAATTTTCGTATGAAGACATGTTTATACCTTTAAAATATTTATCCTGTGGTGTTTTCAATGCACCCCCCTTAATTACACTTCAGGTGAAATGCTAAAGTAAAACATTATTTGTAATTAACGTGGCTCCCAGTTTGCTTAATTAAATATACCTTATTTACCCAATCTGGTGGAATGAAGTTTTAGGCTAGAGAGTGGCTTTTTAATTTAGTCTAGCAAGTTGGCTCCAAGACTTCATTTTCTGCAGACTTTGGAAAGTTGAGCAACGGCCTGTTGGAAATGTTGAGTGTGATCAGAAGTAATTCAGGCAAAAATCTGTAAGTACGTGCGTTCATGGTTAGATTTGATACCCCATGATGTCGCAATTAGTGTTAGTTGAAAATAAGCACAAATATGTCAAAGCAGCTTAGCCTTAATTCTCGGAAATGGCTATTATTCTTACCCAAAATAGCAGAAGACCAAGGAGGAAGAAAGTTTAATTTGTTGTTGATGAACAGTATGGTCACACTTTATGGAATGTGGCATTGGGTTTCTAGTTGTATAAAGATTGTTCATTATAGGCTCTGTAATTTTATATTGTAGCCCTTCAGTAAAAATCAGGAAACTCTGATTTCTGGAAAGCATGGACATTTCTAGTATGCATTTGAGACATAACCCTCCCACACTAGATCTTTTTGAAATGGTTGATGGCATGGCAGTTTTTGCACCCGTTGGTTTCCTAGAGGTACTGAATTTGTAAGTGAAAAATGTTTTTAGTCCAGTCCATGTTTAGTGAATGGACTGAGTAGATATCATAAATGTGTGAAGTAGGTTGGTGTAGAGTGTGAAAATATAAGAACATATGTCTCATCTGAAACAGTGAGTACTCAGCCCCAGGTCACTGCTCCTTTTCAGGAAGTTCAGCTCAGTGTTGTTGAATCTTTTCTCTCCGACCCGCCTCTCTCCCTCACTCCCTCCCTCCCCCCTCTTACTCAGCATTGAAATTCAGATATTCATTCATTACCTGCGTTGTTTCATAAACCCTTCCAATGCCCCTGTCAGGCAGGCGCTATTAACATCATCAGTGTTTGAACAGGTGAGAAAACTGTGGTGCACATTGGTTTAGTAACTGGCCCAAGTCAACAGCTGGGAAGTGCAAAGGGAGGACTTGAAGCACATTATACAGGAAGGATGAAGCATATGAGGACTCTTTGGACTATATTCTAAATTTTTCTGTATATTTAAATCTGTTCTGGGACTTCCCTGGTGGTGCAGTGGATAAGAATCCGCCTGCCAATGCAGGGAACACAGGTTCAAGCACTGGTCCGGGAAGATCCCACACGCCACAGAGCAACTAAGCCCGTGCGCCACAACTACTGATCCTGCGCTCTAGAGCCCGAGAGCCACAACTACTGAGCCCACGGGCCACAACTACTGAAGCCCATGCACCTAGAGCCTGTGCTCTGCAACAAGAGAAGCCACAGAAATGAGAAGCCCGTGTACCACAACAAAGAGTAGCCCCCTCTCGCCGCAACTAGAGAAAGCCTGCATGCAGCAATGAAGACCCAGTGTAGCCCAAAAAATTAAAAATTAAATCTTAAAAAAAAACCCTGTTCTAAACAATAAAGTCTATTTAAAATTAAAACAGAAAACACATAGACTCTGGAGTCTGTCTACATTTCCCTCTATGACTTCCTCAGGGTCACAAGTACTGCTGTGTTCTTTCAGCTGCATCTCACAGACTCCCTAAAGTACAGCCACTTCTGCCATGAAAGAACCATTCAGTGAACCATTTCAAACATGCAGCCCCATTTTCCTAGTAGTGGAAATAACTGAAGATCACCAAAATGAGAACAAGCAAAGGCTTGTCAGGAGTCAGCTCCCATGGCTTGTATTTGACTGAGATGCAAAGGCAAGCAGAGGATTGGAAAAGCTTTATAGCTGAAAAAGAAGCTTCAGGTATGCCCTGATTGGAGGCTGTTGGCATGGGGAAGATGTATGCAGGCCAACTAGGAGTGGGGAATTCTATTTAATTGAGAGTACATATTTGGCTTTCTCCAGTTGGCCCTAAATTGGAATTGGGGCAAAAATTAGGAAAGCTATCAGCTATTAATGAAGCCTTGGTTATTTTGGGCCAATTGCTATAAGGGTTATTGTTTGGCTTTCTGGACTAGTTGCTACAGATAGTAGTTTGACTTCCCAGACTGGTTACTCTAGATAGAACATTGGCTTCCTGGGCTGGTTGATGCATGTTGTGGGTGAGAGTTCTGTTTGTATATCTATCTGGCCATTGTTCCTTTGTATATTTGTTCTCTTATAGGGGAAGAATCTAAACTGTTTACTCCTTCATACTCCAGCTATAATTCATTGTGTAGGGGGTTGTGCCCCTGCTGTCTGGACCAGAGCTCTAGAAGGAGACCTGGAACGGACCAGCTGCTTCATGAATTGTTGGCTCAGCAGAAAGGGAAGGCTGGCTCCGTTCCAGGTGGTTGAGGGCAACTGCCCGTGGTTAAATAGGCTGAGTTTCTCCTTTGGCACAGTGAAAGGAAAAAGGGGGGAAAGAGGTGCTGGGAGGGAAAACTTGACCTTAGAGGGCAGAAGGGGGAATATTGGAGGACTGAATCAAGAAGAGAGTTTCTTTTATGCTCAGGACAGCTGAAAGCCTGAGGGTACAGAGGGTCCAAAATTCGATATAGAAAGCAACTGTCATAGTAATGGGCAAGAGAAGAGAAAAGCAGTGGAAGAGATTAACCAAACTAAGTGTTGGTTCTCGAGCTTATCATGATTCTTGATGATGGTGAATAACAAGCTATGTTTACGAAGGCAGTTCAGACAAAGGCAGATCATATGGTGGCCTATATGGTATAATCAGTGTATACAGGATAAGGTAGACAGGATGTTAACAAACAGGAATCACCTGTGCAGTCTTTAAAAGCTACAAATGCCCAGGCCCCACCCCTGGAGCTGTTGATTCAGTAGGTCTGGGTCAAGGGTCCAGCATCTTTCTGTTTTTTGCCAAGCCCCACGGTTGAATCTGATGCACAGCGTGGTTTGGGAGCCATTTGCTTAGGCCAAATTCTCTTCTTTAATAACATCTTATTGTAGCAGTTACTTAACTGTAGTGACTGTACGTAATTCTATCTTTAAACACATTCTACATAGTAATCATTAAATCACTTATATTTTATTGTTATTCAAAATGGTGTAATACAAGGTAATATATTCTCTGGTTGATGTTGATGATTTTATGGCTTTATAATGAAAGTAGGACCACTGTAGAAAATGCCATTATCTTATACTACCTCAAAGACATAACGTATATGCAGAGCCTCTGGTGACAACTGATTTCACTACATTACCTTGAACTAGTGTTTAAATTGTTTGGAGCAGCTCACACTGTAAAACCTCTCAACACTTCAATGAGAGAGGAACCCTGCTTACAGATACTATGTAATAGGTTGTATTCAATTTTCTTCCTCTCAAAAAGGGAAAGAAAATTATCATAGAAATTATTATTAATCACTTTAAAACAAATTAAATGTGAAATCACATTAAATATGCATTTGAATATTTAGTAAAGATTTAAAACAATAATAATCGCCACCATCTTTTAGCGCATACTATGTGCTAGACACTCTACTAAGCACTTTACATGGATTATCTCATTATTTATCACAAAAACTCTGAGACAGGTGCTCTATTTCCATTTTATAGATAGGAAAACTGACTCTCAGAGAATTTAGGTAACCTACCTCAAATCATAGTCTAGTATGTTGCAGACTAGGATTCTAACCAGATTGTCAGACTCCAGAGTCTGTGTTGTTGTCTTTCTTTAATTTTAAATAGACTTTATTTCTTAGAACAGTTTTAAAGTGACAGAAAAATTTAGAAGATTGTACAAAGCGTCCTCATATATTCTGTCCTTCCCATATACTCTGTACCCAGTTTCCCATTTTTAACATCTTACATTAGTATGGTACATTTGTTACAATATTGATACATTATTATTAAATACAGTTCATACTTTATTCAGATTTCCTTCATTTTCACCTCAAGTCCCTTTTGTCTTCCAGGATCCCATCTAGGATATCACGTTTCACACATTTCATTTAGTTATCATGTATCCTTTGGCTGCCTTTGGCTGTGATAATTTCTCAGACTTTTCTAGTTTTCGGTGACCTTTACAGTTTTGAGGGGTACTGGTCACTACTGATCAGTGCTGATCTACTGTTGTGTAGAATGTCCCTCAATTGAGATTTGTCTGTTGTTTTTCTCAACCTAGACTGAGGTTGTGGATTTGGGGAAGGCAGACCACAAGAGGTAGAGTGCCATTTTCGTTACATCCTAGAAGGGGAACACACTGTTTACATGACTGATCGCTGTTGACGTTAACCATGGCTGGAGTAGTGCCTGTCAGGTTTCCACACTGTAAAAGCAGTCTTCCTCTGCGCCCCCTCCCACCCCTTTCCATATTATGCTCTTTGGAGGGAAGTCACTATGTGTGGCCCACACTTAAGGAATAGAGAGTTATGCCTCCCCTCCCTGAAAGTGGAGTCGAACCCATGTTCTTCTGACCACCATGTCATTTTTCACATCTTACAATGTTCTATCTGGATCAAACTTCTACTCTTCAGTTACCACCCCTTTTTCTGTTCCGCTTTATGGTAAAATTCCTCAGAAGGGCTGTTTACTCTCCATTTTCTCCATTCTCCCTTGAACCTGCTCCAATCAGGCCTTCACCCCCCACTGCACTGCTCCATTGAAATTCCTCTTGTCCAGAGTCACCATGGCTAAATCCGACAGTCAGTTCTCAGTCTTCATCTTATTTGACACAGCTGATCACTCCTTTCTCCTGAAAGCTTTACTTCCCTTCTAGAACATTACACTCTTTATTCTATTCTGTTCTTACAGGTTCCTCGTTCTCTCTCTCATCTCTTAGAATGCCCCTGGGATTAGTCCATGGACCTCTTCTCTTCTGTTTATCTACTGTACCCACTATCTTGTCATTGCCATCTGTGTGCTAATAACTCCCAGATTTCTTGCCAGGGTCTCTCTCTTGGACATCAGCACCATCTACCTAGTCCACCTATTGGCCTACTTGACAGCCATCTCCAACTTAACAGTCCAGAAGTACTGCCCTCCCCCAGAGTTTTTCCCCATCTTAGTTAATGGCAACCCCATCCTTCATTTTTTCAGGCCAAAATTATTAGTCTTCTGCGACTTCTTGCTTTCTCTCACAAACCACATCCTGTGTCTCAGCAAATGCTGTTCACTCTGCCTTCAGGATCTATCTAACAATCTGACCACTTCTTATCACTATCACCACAGCCATCCTTGTCCAAACCACCATCAGATTCCACCTGGTTAATTTCAGCAGTGCCCTAACTGGGGTCCTTGCTACTGCATCTGCCCACCTCAAGTTTCTTTTCAACACGGCAGCCAGTGAGCCTGTTTAACATATGAAACATCTTATACCATTATCCTATTCAGAACCATCCAGTAGCTTCCCATCTCACAGTAAACACCAAAGCCCTACATTGCTTTTCTCACTTCTTTCTTCTTCTTTGTTCAACTCCAGATAAATTGGCCTCCGTGGACATTCAAGGAATGTTTTTCCTGTAGGTAACCTTGAGGCTTACTTCTGCACATCCTTCCTGATTTTGATTAACTATTACACACCCTAACTATGCTTTTAAAATTGATACCTCTGTGCTCCCTTATGCTCTTTCACTGCTTTATTTTTCTCTGTGTCACTTATCATTCCTCATATACTTTATATATATATATATACATACGTCTATATTTCTTTGTTTATTGTCCATCTAGAAATAAGCTTTATGAGGGCAAGGATTTTTGTTTGCTTGTTTTCTGCTTATTCCTCTAGGATCTAATATGGTACCTGGTACAGAGAAGGTATGCACTAAATATCTGTTGACTGAATGAATTAATGAATGAACAGATGTCTGTTAAACATTCTTTTTGGACAGAATCTTAGACAAAGTATTATACTAGATACAATGTCGTGGCCCCTGCGTGTAAGGATTTTCCAATTTAACATAGGCAACAGAACAATAGAGGTGCTATAAAGTTTAACAAGGGAAGGAAGTATGGGAAAATAGTACTGATGATTCCCTGAGTGTGGAATTGTACAGCTTCTGAGTGCCAGACTGAAACACTGGTGTTGAGGGTGGACTGTTCTTCACTTGTCTCCCAGAAGTCATTAAAGTTTGATCCTTCCCTGGGTCTGGGATTGAGAGAGCAGGACAGATGGAAAGATCCCTGAAGAATCATGCGCAGGCCTTCCTGTTTATCAAATAGGAGTCCTACTCACGTAGGGGGTAAAAAGTACACATAAGCTTAAGTATGGACAAGTATTATTTCTTGTAAAATGTATGACCTAGTGGGTGTTAATGCTATGGTCTGTAAGAGGAGTTGAGCTAAATTATGCTTTTGAGTTTTGTTTTACTTTTTTAGGAATTAAAAATATCTTTTAAATCCTCAAGGTTTTTTTTTTTTTTTTTTAATTGCCTAATTTGTTTGTGTGCTTTGTGGGGGGAAAAAAAAGCCATCTTTTCCTCTTCCCATTTTGTTATCTCAAAACAAACTTTGCAAGAGCGCAGACAGTTTCCTAGGGGTTTTGGCATGTGGTTATATGCAAATACAAAGATTCCAAATAGGGTATGTTGCGTTATTCTAAAAAACCCCTTCAGAGACATATTTGCATGTGATGAGTGATTTCTACAGCTGAATTCCCCAGCGTTAGCACTCCTAGATAGTCCTGCCCTCTCAAAACAGAGCCCTGAGAACCTTTGAGCATTGAATGATTATTAAGCTGTCACTATTTTCAGATCAATTTATTTCTGGACTTCTCAGGTCAACTTTTTTGGCTTATATTATGCCAAGATGTCTTTCACACAAAAAATTTGCCTTCCAAAAAATGATTTTAAACTGTGTTTAAGTACAGCGTATTTTTCCTGATTTATCTTTTCATGTAGAAGGCTCTTCACTTTTACAACACAACAGTCATTAGGAAGTTCACTCTTTGTTTAGGACTATTAATAAATAAAGATCTACATTCCGGAAGGAACAGGTAAGGAAGGACTAGAGAAAACTTTGCATGTTGAAGAATATAACAGGAATTAAGAGTTTGCATTCCTGTCACATCATATTGAAGCTATTGTTTTACAGAATTTGATCTAAATGAATTATACATTTTATGGATGCTAAGAATACTCTTTTAGTGGTGTTTCTATTCCCAATGCATCATCATTGGAGAAAAGCTATTAAGATTGTACGGTGAATCACCAGTTAGGGAAAGAGAAAACATTTCATTTCCAGTCCTGGAAGCAACCCATGCTTTCAGGATCCATTTTCACTGAGCTGGGTCAGTTTCAGCACTGTCAACTATGTACTCTTGGAAAACGCCTTTGTCTAATCTAGCTTTCCTTAGACTTAGTGCAAACTCAGAAACCTTTGCCCCCCGGGGTCAGTGTTACGGAACTGTAAAAACCTCAGCTCCTTTGGCATCTGTTCATTCACCCTCCAGCTAAATCTAAGAGATGTGCTCAAGGGAGTCATGGCCTGTTGCACTTTTTTTTTAAATACGTAGTGGATTTATTTTTAGTTTTTTTATTTTTTACATCTTTATTGGAGTATAATTGCTTTACAATGGTGTGTTAGTTTCTGCTTTATAACAAAGTGAATCAGTTATACATATACATATGTTGCCATATCCCTTCCCTCTTGCGTCTCCCTTCCTCTCACCCTCCCCATCCCGCCCCTCCAGGTGGTCACAAACCACTGAGCTGATCTCCCTGTGCTATGCGGCTGCTTCCCACTAGCTATCTACCTTACGTTTGGTAGTGTATATATATCCATGCCTCTCTCTCGCCTTGTCACAGCTTACCCTTCCCCCTCCCCATATCCTCAAGTCCATTCTCTAGTAGGTCTGTGTCTTTATTCCTGTCTTACCCCTAGGTTCTTCATGACATTTTTTTTTTCTTAAATTCCATATATATGTGTTAGCATACGGTATTTGTCTTTCTCTTTCTGACTTACTTCACTCTGTATGATGGACTCTAGGTCTATCCACCCCATTACAAATAGCTCAATTTCATTTCTTTTTATGGCTGAATAATATTCCATTGTATATATGTGCCGTATCTTCTTTATCCATTCATCCGATGATGGACACTTAGGTTATTTCCATTTCCGGGCTATTGTAAATAGAGCTGCAATGAACATTTTGGTACATGACTCTTTTTGAATGATGGTTTTCTCAGGGTATATGCCCAGTAGTGGGATTGCTGGGTCATATGGTAGTTCTATTTGTAGTTTCTTAAGGAACCTCCATACTGTTCTCCACAGTGGCTGTATCAATTTACATTTCCACCAACAGTGCAAGAGGGTTTCCTTTTCTCCACACCCTCTCCAGCATTTATTGTTTCTGGATTTTTTGATGATGGCCATTTTGACTGGTGTGAGATGATATCTCATTATAGTTTTGATTTGCACTTCTCTAATGATTAATGATGTTGAGCATTCTTTCATGTGTTTGTTGGCAGTCTGCATATCTTCTTTGGAGAAATGTCTATTTAGGTCTTCTGCCCACTTTTGGATTGGGTTGTTTGTTTTGTTATTGAGCTGCTTATAAATTTTGGAGATTAATCCTTTGTCAGTTGCTTCATTTGCAAATACTTTCTCCCATTCCGAGGGTTGTCTTTTGGTCTTGTTTATGGTTTCCTTTGCTGTGCAAAAGCTTTGAAGTTTCATTAGGTCCCATTTGTTTATTTTTGTTTTTATTTCCATTTCTCTAGGAGGTGGGTCAAAAAGGATCTTGCTGTGATTTATGTCATAGAGTGTTCTGCCTATGTTTTCCTCTAAGAGTTTGATAGTTTCTGGCCTTACATTTAGGTCTTTAATCCATTTTGAGCTTATTTTTGTGTATGGTGTTAGGGAGTGATCTAATCTCATACTTTTACATGTACCTGTCCAGTTTTCCCAGCACCACTTATTGAAGAGGCTGTCCTTTCTCCACTGTACATTCCTTCCTCCTTTATCAAAGATAAGGTGACCATATGTGCGTGGGTTTATCTCTGGGCTTTCTATCCTGTTCCGTTGATCTATCTTTCTGTTTTTGTGCCAATACCATACTATCTTGATTACTGTAGCTTTGTAGTATAGTCTGAAGTCAGGGAGCCTGATTCCTCCAGCTCTGTTTTTCATTCTCAAGATTGCTTTGGCTGTTTGGGGTCTTTTGTGTTTCCATTCAAATTGTGAAATTTTTTGTTCTAGTTCTGTGAAAAATGCCAGTGGTAGTTGGATAGGGATTGCATTGAATCTGTAGATTGCTTTGGGTAGTAGAGTCATTTTCACAATGTTGATTCTTCCAATTCAAGAACATGGTGTATCTCTCCATCTATTTATATCATCTTTAATTTCTTTCATCAGTGTCTTATAATTTTCTGCATACAGGTCTTTTGTCTCCTTAGGTAGGTTTATTCCTAGATATTTTATTCTTTTTGTTGCAATGGTAAATGGGAGTGTTTTCTTGATTTCACTTTCAGATTTTTCATCATTAGTGTATAGGAATGCCAGAGATTTCTGTGCATTAATTTTGTATCCTGCTACTTTACCAAATTCATTGATTAGCTCTAGTAGTTTTCTGGTAGCATCTTTAGGATTCTCTTATGTTTAGTATCATGTCATCTGCAAACAGTGACAGCTTTACTTCTTCTTTTCCTATTTGGATTCCTTTTATTTCCTTTTCTTCTCTGATTGCTGTGGCTAAAACTTCCAAAACTGTGTTGAATAAGAGTGGTGAGAGTGGGCAACCTTGTCTTGTTCCTGATCTTAGTGGAAATACTTTCAGTTTTTCACCATTGAAGATGATGTTGGCTGTGGCTTTGTCATATATGGCGTTTATTATGTTGAGGAATGTTCCCTCTATGCTTACTTTCTGCAGGGTTTTTATCATAAATGGTGTTGGATTTTGTCAAAAGCTTTCTCTGCATCTATTGAGATGATCATATGGTTTTTCTCCTTCAATTTGTTAATATGGAATATCATGTTGATTGATTTGCGTATATTGAAGAATCCTTGCATTCCTGGAATAAACCCCACTTGGTCATGGTGTATGATCCGTTTAATGTGCTGTTGGATTCTGTTTGCTAGTATTTTGTTGAGGCTGTTACACTTTTAAAAAGGGAATTCAGAAATTAATAAAAAGAAAAATGGGGAATAGAATTATGTGGGAAAGCTGACATCCCCTGGAACTTGAAAGGTTAACTCCACATTTCCTTAATAGTTTTAAACTGTTCCTTTCCTACTAAGAGAATTGTGAGCCATGAAATGTTTATACCTTTTTATGTGCAAATACTATATATGAGACTCCTGCTGCTATTGCTGCCAGATGGATCTTCGAAAAACTAAAGCTTCCATCTTTGCATCACCTCCTCAGAAATCTTAGATTGGCCCCATTTACTTTCAGGGAAAAATTTTAAGTTACACTGACACTCAGGGCCTCTGTCGGTCATTCAGCAGATACGTATGGAACATCTGCTATGTGCTAAACACATTCCTATGCAGGTAACACGGAGACTTCATGGAACTTGTTCACCTTTTCTTTAAGTTGAACCCTCTGCTCTAAGCACAGTGGTCTCCTCTTTGCCCCCTCATGCCCTTTTCTTCATTTCTGGAACAACTCTCCATCTGACAGGCTCTTCCCTCTTCCTTCATCTGACTGAAACCCCAGGCCCCTGCTGTTGCAGAGTCAGCTGATGTCCCACCACCTCATGCTCCTTCCCGGGCTGTGGTAGCCCACACGGACATCTTCTTTCTTCACCCCTGTTAAATGATGTGCATGTCTTATCTCACAGAGTCAACGTGGAAAGGGAACTGTTTTAATAAGAAAAACAAAAAGTCCTGCTGTGTGTTACATAAATTGTTAATTTATATGGTACATTATGCCTCTATAAATGTTAGCCAGTTGATTTACTAACAAAGTAGAAATCCAAATTTTCTCTCTGCTGAAATTTTATATTTAGCATTCCCTTATTGGAACGTTCATTTGGAGACTGGGAAGTGTTTTAAAGACTGGAGGTGTTTTAAAGTCAGTGCTTATGTAATCAGCAGGCCAGCGAAGGGCAACTAAATTTAGTGTCTGTTTTAGGAGGGACTGTTTGTCGAAGGACATTCACTGATGAGAAGTTTGAGATTGCTCAGTGAGGCTGTGACTTGTCTGGAGTTGTACTATAGGTTGGTGACAGATCCACCACTAAACCCACATGTTCCTGCATATATCCAGGGGGCCACGGTGATGTCTGGACTGGTGACTTTTCTCATTAGAAGTCAGCATAGTCTATGGGGCTCAGAGTTCATTCTTTTGTCTTGTTTTCTAATCTTAACTTGAGTGGTTTTTTTTTCTCCCCAGGGTAGTATACCCTATCCAGTTATTCCTTAAGAATTGGCCTCTCTTTAGAAATACTCATAGTTTTAAACTTGGCTCAGGCTCCAGAAACCACCCCTCTAGGAAGCCTTCCATGATGCCCCATCTTTAGTTAGGGACCCTTCTTCGTGCTCCACTCACACATGCTGTGTGCAGTTACTGCACTGTTGCGCACAGTAGATGCTCAACAAACGTTTGAATTACGCTGATATACAGTATTTCCTCCAAGAGCTTTTAGAAACAGTTAAAGTGTTCATAAAAATGTGCCTCAACCAAATAGGCAGATGACATCATCCAAAAATACTTTAAAATAGAGTTAGCGTGTCTTGCCAACTATTTTTGCTTTGAAGGTTCCCTTCTGGTTTTTTTTTAGTGCTACTCTATCTAAAACATATTGGCATTTGGACAGTCCTTGCCTCTTCATGAGACATCATCTCTACAAAGAGATGTAAAAGGAAGATAGTCTTGCCAGAACTTAAAATATGGAAGAAGGGCAAAAACATTCCAACTTAATGAATGATATCATATATTTTGTAGTAACTGTTTTCCCCCTACAGCCTAAGCAGGCATTCCGATTGAATGTTTCAATTTTATCTTCCCTTGTTTGACATGTACTTACCAGAGCAGCCACTTCCTTTCACTCTTTTCGGGTATAAGATGTGACTGAAATAACAAAACACTCTGACTTCCCTGGTGACACAGTGGTTAAGAATCCACCTGCCAATGCAGGGGACACGGGTTCAAGCCCTGGTCCAGGAAGATCCCACATGCCACGGAGCAACTAAGCCCGTGCGCCACGACTACTGAGCCTCCACTCTAGAGCCCGCGAGCCACAGCTACTGAGCCCGCGTGTCACAACTGCTGAAGCCTGTGCTCTAGAGCCTGTGCTCCCTAACAAGAGAAGCTACCGCAATAAGAATCCCGCGCACTGCAACGAAGAGTAGCCCCCCCGCTCGCTGCAGCTAGAGAAAGCCCACGCGCAGCAATGAAGACCCAACATAGCCAAAAATAAATTAATTAATTAATTTAAAAAAATAAAACATTCAAGATAAAAAACTTTGTATGTGTTAGGTTAGACTAAGTTATACTGCAGTAAAAAACAAAACGAAAAAAAAAAAAAACACCACCTAAATCTCAGTGGTTAGCATAACAGAAGCTTACTTTTGGCTCATGGGAAGAGCACTGAGACTCCAGGGCAGCTGATCTCCATGTGATGGTCCAGCATCTTGGGGCACCCCCATCTTGACATGTGCTTCTACCATTGCTGTGACAGGGATGGGAGCCTGGTGAATTGCACCCTGGCTCTTCAGCGTTTCTGGCTGGAAGAGACACATAGACGTAACCAACCTAGAGCAAGAAAATATCATCCTCTCTGATGGGGTAGAGGACTAGAAATATTGGTGGGCGCTAACAATGTCTACCAAGTCCATTTTTTTGCTCCGAAATAGGGGCAATAATGGTATCATATTGTGATCTCTTTCAGCTTTTAGGATTTACTTACAGTCTCAGCAGGAACATAAAACTGAAGGAAATTGAATAGTCCAGCAAACCCTTGTAGGACTGAAACTATGGGGGCAAGGGCTGCCATATTAAACAGAAGACATTTGCCTTTCTGATGTCTTTGTTCAAAGACTGTAACCTTAAGAAATTTTTAAAACCTGTGGAGTCTGAAACAGACTGAACAAAAGATAGTTCCCTAGGGCTTATTGCTCTTCTTAGAGCTGAGAACCTGTTTGTCTTACAAAAGGACATCAGCCTTTGGAGAACATCATTGTTGGAAAAGTGAGCCCTTCCATGAGGTTACCTTGATTCCTCTTGGAGGTCAGCTTCCATATTTGTGTGTGGTAGAGGGAGAGGGGCCGATTCCCACAACCAGTGACAGTGATGTGTTGCAGGTCCCCACAACCACTCTCAGGTGACAGTTGGATTTTATCTATAGATCTGTATCTGGCTGCCTGAATTTTTAAGACTCTGGAGGATAAAGGTATGAGGGGATGCTGCCATCACCATCACCAGCCCTAAAACACGTTGCTAATTTCAGTACTCAGGATGGCTGGCCTAATCCGGGAGTACTGTCCCAGGGACAAGAAAGCTATTCTTTCCATCTGTCGTTTGCTTGCTTTCTTCCTCCTTTGCCTTAAAATACACTTTAAAATTTGGGAGTTATGCAGAAAGGCCGTGTAATATCTTACCTGAAGAATCCTATTATCTCAGGGTGCCATAAAAAGTCATATACTAAATCAACTATACTCCAATAAAAATTGTTTAAAAAGTCATATACTTTCAGTACAGCTTTAAGGTATTTATACAGGACCCTAAATAAGTCATATACACTGTTTTCGAGTAATTAAAATCCTGTTATCCCAGTAGAACATTTCCCTGACCCTACCCAGATAATAACTTTTAATTGCTCAAAAATGATCAGCAAAGACAGTCCAGAACACACAAAAAATTTTTTTAACATCCTTATTGTAGTATAATTGCTTTACAATGGTGTGTTAGTTTCTGCTTTATAACAAAGTGAATCAGTTATACATATACATATGTCCCGTATCTCTTCCCTCTTGCATCTCCCTCCCTCCCACCCTCCCTATCCCACCCTTCTAGGTGGTCACAAAGCACCAAGCTGATCTCCCTGTGCTATGCGGCTGCTTCCCACTAGCTATCTATTTTACGTAGAACAAAAATTTTAAACAGCGTTTCATAAAAGCTTCAACAAATGAACCTAACTGTATTATCAATGAGTAACCACACTGAAGAGAATGAGAGAGAAAAGAACTAAGTAACCTTGGAAAACAGGCTCTTCCCAGAATACCCTTAGCCTGAGGACAAAAACACGTGTGCACAAATGCTGTAATTTGATTAGTTAATGTGTTCTTCACAGGGATATGGGTTAGCCATTCTGAACGTACTTTATGTACATAGTAGAACTGAACAAACAAGCAAATATATTGTGGATAATGAGAGCAAAGTTTCTCACTGTGTGAGAATGAAGTTATATAAGTGAGAAAGGTCTAAAATGTGCCATATGGTATTGACTTGGATCAGTTAAAAATCATGGTTTTTAACGTGTGTACAGACAGAAATACAGATGCATGGGTGAGAGCACATACATATATTTCCCACCTCTGTCTGCTTGAAAGACCTGGCAGCAGTGAGCACATCTAACATCTAAGTTCTTGCTTTTTAAACACCATTATCCAATAAAACGAATCAGGACTCCTTGGAAAAGTAATTATATCAAGGGCTGGGGCAGGGGGAATACAAAATGAGCCTAGAGCATCTTGTAAAACCAGAACAATAAGAAAGTGTTCCCAAAATGATAGGGCTTGCCAAAAGAATACAGGAGCAGCCTGAAGGGACAAAGCTGGAGCAATTTTAGCAACAAAATAAATAATGATGCTATTGGATTTTAACCTGTAGAGTAAAATAAATATCCATGAGTCCACACTGATATAAATAAATTAATTACCTAAATAAATGGGGAAGAAGAGATAATACTTTTTTACAGAAGAATTGTAGTTAATGAACATAGAAGGAAAAAGGGAAAATTGAAAAATACCAGTAAGCGAACCCCACAGTAATAATTATGATAAACAAGAACCATAGATAGATGCAGATATTTTTAGGCAAAATCTGAGAAGCAGGTTGCTTCCATAGTCTCAGAGTATCTCCCCCAACATAGTTATTAGTTAAAAATAATTAATAATAATTTTATAGTGGGGAAACCTGCAGACATCACCTTAACCGAGGGATCAAGGTTAACATCACCCGTGATAAGACATGGACATCATGAACCTCTTGATACTATGCACTGAGAAGGATACAAGAGCATTTCACTGTCCTTAAAGATAAGGAAAAACTGAGGAACATCAGATTAGTGGAGATTAAGGAGAAGGAATAAGTAATTGCAATGTGAGAAACTGGATAGGCTCTTAGAACAGAAAAAAGACATCAGTAGAAAAACAGGTGAAATTAGAATAAGGTCTTCAGTTTAGTAATCTCTGGGTCTGATCTTTGTACCATGGTTACGTAAGATGTTAACATTAGGGGAAGTTGGGTGAGAAATACATGCTAAAATTAGTTCAAAATAAAAATATAAATAAAATGCAACAGAACATATAAGGTACACACAAAAAAACAGGGATTCCAATAGAAGTAAACTATTCTTTGGTTCTTCCTATTACAATTTCCACAGCGGAGCGACTTTCAAGCAGCTGGCTGGATGTTCGTCACATTGAAAAATATGTAGACCAGGGTAAAAGTGGAACAAGAGAATTACTTTGGTCCTGGGCACAGAAAAACAAGACTATTGGTGACCTTTTACAGATTCTCCAGGAGATGGGGCATCATCGAGCTATCCATTTAATTGCAACTTATGGTAAGCATTGATTCTAACGATATGGCTCTTACTCAATTTTATATGAATTGTAACTTGTAAATATTGTATTTTATCTAAGACATTGACTGGTCATGCTGTATGTCAGTGATTCCTTACCTGTGACTTTTATCTGAAGCGGGGTTTGCAGCTTCACACTTTTGTGTCTGACACTTTCTTTTCTTATTGCCTAACTTATACAACACATTCCCTTCTACCACTTTATAGTTTGGTTTTTAAAAAATATTTATTTACAAGCTACGCTTCTTAAAATGTTTCATTCTCACTTAGTTAAGAGAATCAGCTGTCTAAAACTCTGACTCTCTGAGTCATAAACATGACCAGAACCACAATATGAGGAAAATACAAATAATGCTATAATTTGTTTTACCGTATGATTAGAAGTTAAAAATAATTGGGTTTCCCCGTTGTAGTTTAGTGCAGATGATACCTCCAAAATAACCCTGGGATTTCTCTGTTGTCTTCACTGCTGTTTTCATGCCATGGCTTTCTAACTTCTAACCTGTTTACTGTCCGTTTCCCAGTGGCTTGATTCTTCCCTCTCTTTGTCTTCTCTTTCTGATGCCGTGTCATGCGTTACATTTATAGTAACCTGATAAATAAAGCTCATGAAGTTTTCTCTGTTCACTCTTTGTCAATAAGATAATCTCCCAATGTCACCTGTTCTGTTTATTCCACTTTAGATTCATTGACTTCAACAAGAATGATCTTGAGTGATCTTGGGTCTTATGTTATAGATTCAGGGCTCTTAGGTTGGAAACTCCTCTAAATCAGCAGGCTTATTCTTTGGCTTTTTCATCCAGGCATATTTTTAGTTCTGTGTATTTGCACACATGCTCTTTGATAATATATTTTGTCCACTCAAGCCACTGCCTCATCACCTAAAGAAGCTTTGCACACACAAGAAGAAATCCCAAGAGGTTTGTACCAGAAAACTGTAGCTTCAGAATGACTTTTATTTTATAGGTTTTTCACATTAATAAGGTATTAGACAGTTCCCAATAGGCTTCCACCATGATATTATCTGTATAACTTGGCTAATCCCTTTTTTCTGTTGCACACTATTTCTTCACTTAGGTTTGTTTTTTCCTTAATGTTTATTTATTTATTTATTTTGTCCACTCCAGGTCTTAGTTGTAGCACGTGAGTTCGTCACTGCAGCATGTGGCTCTTTAGTTGTGGCATGTGGACTTCTTAGTTGCAGCATTCGGACTCTTAGTTGTGGCATGCGAACTCTTACTTGCGGCATGCGAGCTCATAGTTGCAACATGTATGCAGGATCTAGTTCCCCAACCAGGGATCGAACCCCGGCCCCCTGCATTGGGAGTGCAGAGTCTTACCCACTGGACCACCAGGGAAGTCCCTTCACTTAGTTTTATACAGCAGAATGCTTCACTCTGAAGCTGACTGATCAGGTGAAATGCAGTGAGTCTCTGGGAGCTGTAAATGTAATGCCTTTTCATTATCTGAGCCTTTTCCAGCCACTGAAACCACCCACGTGACTTGTTGTTCACGGTATAAACTCACACCAATTTGATAGGACACGGGTATATTTTATACTTCAGTGTTCTGGAATAGATTTCAGGGTGTCTTTTCACACTCTATGTTGTTTATTTATGCAGCGGGGAATTATATGGACAAAAATTCCACATCCTTGGTTGACTCCTAGTCTGTTGCACATGGAAAATTAATTTATTTTTTACAATGTGGGATTAGTTGATTTGTGGAAAGGCAATCAATTACTGCCCTAATACCAGGGGGTAGATACATCTGAGATGAAAAGGAGGTTACTGCTTTGTTCTGAATCCTTTGCTAAGGAAAATAGCATTATTTATTTGCAGTTTATTGAGTTAATGCTTTAAATTATGATCTTAAAAACATTAATTGTATAGCTTGTTGAAAGCAGCCACGTGATGGTTCATTGGAAACATCTAAATGTAGCCTGCTGCACAGGTGTTTCCTATGAGAGCAGCTCACTGAAGTCAGGAGTTGGAGCTCCTAATTGAAATGCATAAAGATTTAGTCTTTCTTTGTTGCTACCATGAACAGAGTTATCACTTATCTAAATAATCTGTTTTTGCCTCACTTTCCTTAAAATTGTTCCGGTTGGTGGGATGGTTTCACGTTAATCACCTTAGTCAGGCCATTTTGGATCTCCCATTTTATATGACAGTGAAGTATTGTCTCTCTTTTTATGTGCAGCAAGAGGACAATGGCTTTTAGTGCCCTTGCAGCCGCCAAACTTCAAATTTTGTTCTACACAACAATACCTTATTCAGGATGTTTGCTATTTCTTGCCTAATTGCCCTCGCTGGAACCTCTAGTATAATGTTGAATAGAAGTGGCAAGACCAGCACATTCTTTTCTTGTTCCTGATCTAAGGAGAAAACATTCAGTCTTTCACCATTATGTATGATGTTCACTGTAAGTTTTTCACAGATGCCCTTTACCAAATTAAGGAAATTTTTTTTCTCTCCCTAGAGCTTCATCATGATAGATTATTGGATTTTATGAGTTTGTTCATTTTATTAATGTGGTATATTTTCAGATATTAAGCTAACCTTGGATTCCTGGGATGATCCCACTTGGTCATGGTAACTCATCTTTGTTATATGTTTCTGGATTTAGTATTTTGGTGAGGATTTTTGCATCTATATTCATAAGGGATATAGATCTGTAGTTTTATTGTGCTATTTTGTGTGGCATTGATATTAGGACAATATTGGCCTCAAAGAAAGATTTGGGAGTTGTTTCCTCCTCTTCTATTTTGGAAGAATGTGTGAAGAACTGGTCTTAAATCTTCTTTAAATGTTTGGTAAAATTTACCTGTGAAGCCACTTGGGGCTGGGCTTTTCTTTATGGGAAGTCTTAAAATATTAATTAAATCTCTTCCCTTGTTACAGACCCATTCAGGTTGTTTATTTCTTCTTGAATTAGTTTTGGTATCTTTCTAGGAATCTGTCCATGTCATTTATCTAGTTTTTTGACAAATAGTTGTTCACAGCATTCCCTTATAATTCTTTTTATTTCTGTAAGGTCAGTAGTTATGTCTTTTGTTCTTAATTTTAGTAATTTTGAGTCTTCTTTCTTTCTTGGTCAGTCTAACTAAAAGATTGTCAACTTTGTTTATATTTTCAAAGAACCATCTTCAGTTTCATTGATATTTCTCCTCTGTTTTTCTATTCTGTTCTTCTGTTTCATTTATTTCCACTCCAGTCTTAATTCTTCCTTCCTTCTGCTTCCTGTGGTTTAGTTGTTTCTTTTTTAGTTCCTCAAGGCAAAAGTTTAGGCTATTTATTTGATATTTTTCTTCTTTTTAAAGGTGGGCATTAACAGCAATAAATTTCCCTTTAAGCGCTGCTTTTGCTACATGCCATATGTTTTGTTATGTTGTGTTTTTGTTTTCATCCATCACAAAGTATTTTCTAATTTCCCTTGTGATTTCTTCTTTGACTCATTGGTTATTTATGAGTTTGGTGTTTAATTTCCATGTATTTGTCAATTTCCAAAAAAAAAATTTTCCTTTTGTTATTGATTTCTACTTTATTTATTTTTGCATTTTTAAAAAAATGTATTTATTTTTATTTATTTTTGGCTGCATTGGGTCTTCATTGCTGCACGCGGGCTTTCTGTAGTTGCAGTGAGTGGGGACTACTCTTCATTGCGGTGTGCAGGCTTCTCACTGCAGTGGCTTCTCTTGTTGCAGAGCAGGGGCTCTAGATGCGCGGGCTCAGTAGTTGTGGCACGTGGGCTCAACAGTTGTGGCTTGCAGGCTCTAGAGCACGGGCTCAGTAGTTGTGGCACACGGGCTTAGTTGCTCCATGGCATGTGGGATCCTCCCAGACCAGGACTTGAACCCGTGTCACCTGCATTGGCAGGCAGATTCTTAACCACTGTGCCACCAGGGAAGCCCTTGATTTCTACTTTAATTCCATGTAGTCAAAGAATATGCTTTGTATGATTTCATCCTTCCAAATTTATTGAGGCTCATTTTATTGCCTAACATGTGATCTGTTCTGGAGAATGTTCAACGTACACTTGCAAAGTATGAGTATATTCTTCTGTTTTGGATGGAATGTTCTATAGATGTCTGTTCGGTCTAACTGATTTATAGTTTTGTTCAAGGAGGCTTATTACTAATTGATTGTATTTTGTTGCTAGTCTTCTAAGCAAAATAATCTAGGAAACATTAGAATACAATCTAAGAAAATCTAGAAGATGAAATAAAACTTCTGAAGTCTGAATCAAAATGTCAGAAGTAACAGCAAAATATTGCAGAGTTTTAATTTTTTGTAGGAAGCTACATAGACTTCCTTAGTTCAGACAGAAGTAATAGTCTTCAATTGGGCAACATTTGTGGGCATTTGTGATTGATTGCACGTGTGCACACACACACACACTCACACTCACTCACCCCTCTAATACCTTATGGCACAAGATGGGATAAAAAGTGAACTAACCGAGAGAGGTATAATCCCATAATCGTAAAAATTTTAAATACATGTACAAAAAACTGATAACAACATTGCTTTTTTCCTGTCAGTTCTCTCCTTCATACTTCAATATTTTTAATGATGTCTAACAATAATTTAAGATAGGTGCTCATGGACTTCCCTGGCGGTCCAGTGGTTAAGACTCCGAGCTTCCACTGCAGGGGGCACGGGTTTGATCCCTGGTCAGGCAACTAAGATCCCACGTGCCGCGCCTCACAGCCAAAAATTAAAAAAACAAAAATACAAACGAACAAACAAGAAAAAAAGATAGGTGCTCGTGTTTTAAGTGAACAAAGGTATGTTTGTATATTTCATCATTAGAAAGCTCTTTCACATATGGAAATTTGAAACCATCCAATGGGAATGAAACTGAGCTTTAGAAATGAACCTTACTAGCAAGGTATTTATTTTCAGTGTAAAAAAAGTTTGTTAAGAACATAACATTTTATTTATTTTTTTTTTTAATTTTTATTTATTTTTGTGGTACGCGGGCCTTTCACTGTTGTGGCCTCTCCCGTTGCGGAGCACAGGCTCCGGACACGCAGGCTCAGCGGCCATGGCTCACGGGCCCAGCCGCTCCGCGGCATGTGGGATCTTCCCGGACCAGGGCACGAACCCGTGTCCCCTGCATCGGCAGGCGGACTCTCAACCACTGCACCACCAGGGAAGCCCCAGAACATAACATTTTTTGTATCTATATTCCCTTATTTCTCTTTCAGGGGCAGCCTTGAATCCTTCAGAGCAGAGTCATCAGGGAAAAGGATTTCCGATCATGTTATCCAAGGTACAGCGTGTGCGCGTGGGGAATGACCCTTGAACCCTGTTGCATATATAATTGAGTGTAAGGAATGAAGTTATCAGGCAGAAAAATGCTGTATTTGCAGGTACTTTTTTAAATTCTGGAGAGCTTGAGCTCTCATTCTTGTTCATTTATTTGGGGATTCAGGAAATTGGAGATTTGTAAATGTTTGAAGAGTTAAGAGCTTTGTCCCCTCAGTGATCTGTCAGAGATGAGTCTTAGAACTTTTAAGAGTACTGTAAGTTACGCATTTGTCTTAACTCAGCTTTTAGTTTTCCTGTTCTAGTGTTTTGCATGTTACTGTTAGTTTTTATTAAAGCAAATTAGCGGTGATCATTTTTATAGCAATAGAAGTCATTTAATATTGACTATAGGGCTTCCCTGGTGGCGCGGTGGTTGGGAGTCCGCCTGCCGATGCAGGGGATGCGGGTTCGTGCCCCAGTCCGGGAGGATCCCACAGGCCGTGGAGTGGCTGGGCCCGTGAGCCATGGCTGCCGGGCCTGCGCGTCCGGAGCCTGTGCTCCGCAATGGGAGAGGCCACAACAGAGAGGCCTGCGTACCACAAAAAAAAAAAAATTGACTATAACTATGACTATGACTATAACTATGACTTTGATACTTGAGTTTTTACCATTGGTATGGAATATATATAGCAGTGAATACTATTGAATAAAATAGAATAACTTTGCTTTCTTCTAAATTAGATTCCACCCTGTTGCACTGTACAGTCCCAGGGGGAGCTTTGGATTTCTGTTGGGGTTCTGTTCTTTCTAGACTTTATGAAATTGAATTATACTTTAATACGTATTTCTTCTCCTAGGAAACAGCTAGTGTCACAGTGGATAATGTTCTTATTCCTGCACATAATGAAAAAGGTAAGAAAAACAAAACAACTTTTCTTTAAATCATGTTTTCCTTTAAGTGAATTCATGAATTCTTTTAAGTGAAATTTAAAAAGATCCAATAAACATAATAACTATTCATTAATATGCAGATTCAGGATAAATTTTTCATGATATCAAAATATTCTCAATTTTGACTGACACATAGTTCTGATGGGTGATACATTATTGTTATATTAAAAATTCGTTGGCCAGTAAAGAGCATAACTGTGGTCTCAGGAGAATTTCATGACATTTGCTATTTTTATGTGTCATAGGAAGACATTTAAAAATTATGTTGGGTTTTATACAGTTTTAGAAATTTTCATAGCACTTATAGAGAAATCTTTAGAGGTGATTGTAGAGCAGTGCTGAAGGTCACTATGAAAATCAGTTATTTTCCACACCAACTTTCCTACTTTATCAGCAGGGAGAATAATTTACTTCTATCTGGGAATCATTCTGATAAACTTTAGTGGCTATTTAAGGCTGCCTAGCCTAATCTTTGCCACTAGATCCGATGCTTCTTTGGTTCAAAAGAGAATTAGGATAGTTAGATAAGGTTGTGGTCCTTTAATGTTTAGCAAAAAAGGTTTAAATCAAACAGACTAAGTGTGTAAATATAGCCAAAATTGGTCTCTGAAGCATTTAGCCAGGCTTTTCCCTTTGAATTTGTATTTGATTACCTTTGAAATGTTTCCTCCTAATCTCTGCTTTAGATGATTTTTTTAAAAAGCTGAAGCATCTCCCTGATTTACTCTGAGCAAGTTAGTTAGCCATTTGGAGGATTTGGCTTATGAAAAACATTTCTCCCAGTCATGCTTGGAGAATATTATTTAGTCATATCGAAATTTCCACTTCTATAATTTTTTTTTTTTACTGGTTTTAGGTTCATAGTGGGTCAACAGCAATCTGTTGATTTAATGACAGGGAAACAGTCTTGGAAAAGTTTCCCCAACTAAGTTGTCTGGCTGATCTCTTTGGAAAGGTGATAGAATCACAGTGCTTTTGTTTGAATATCTAAAAAGCCATTGGCTCTGTGGGATGGTGGGAGCCAGGCCCAAGTAAATGTACAGAGAGCACATGATGGGCTTCAGTTTTTGCTCCTGGGCCTTTCTCTGTTGACTTTTCACTGGGCCCTGATTTGTTTCTAGTAGGGAAGTCTTGATTCTTTATAATGATGGTTGATTCTTACAAAGAGAAAAAGTAACTTATCTTCTCCCTACTTTCCTTCCTAAGGAATATTGTTTAAATCCTCCATCAGCTTTCACAATGTCATAGAAGGAACCAGAAATTTCCACAAAGACTTTTTAATCGGAGAAGGGGAAATTTTTGAGGTATACAGAGTGGAAATCCAAAACCGAACATATGCCGTTAAATTATTTAAACAGGTATGGAAAGAATTACTATCACAGGATATCCATTCCATTTACTGGCTCATATTTCACATTAAAATGTGTCATTTTTCATCAACATTGAAAGGAGGTATACTTGAAAATAAAATTTCATAAATGGAAATAAGATATATGACCTCTGGTGACTGGAGAAATGACTGAGAAATGAATGCCTGTCTTGCAGGAATGTGGAAGTTAAATCCTTCCCCTCCCCAGATGTATGGCCTGAGAAAGACTTTTCTGAAAAGCGTTGTTAGGACCATTGGGACTTTGCTTAAGATGGTCGGATTGTGCTGGTCTGCTCCAGTTTTCCTGGCTTTCTAGGATGGGCAGCGCCCTCTCCAGGCAGCTTCACAGGCTAAGCCACAGACTGAAATTCGGTGCTACTTTATGAATCGTCGTCTTCAATCCCAGTTCAGGAGAGGGGGAAAGAGGAGGCTTTGGTAGGAGCAGCATGACAGTGATCGGTGCAGGAGGTTAGAATACAGCTGAGTACAGCCAGGGAAGCAGAAAGGCTACTGGGGGTCCGACGCAGGAGTCAGGAGGAGATAGGTCTGCACACGCATACCCAAAGAGCTGTTCTTCATTGTTGGTCAACAGCCAATAAACATTTACTAAACTTCTTTTACGGGCTGCGTGTTGGGTGGAGATGAATAAAGCATAGTTACATTCTGCAAGAGTTCCCAGTCTTATGGGGAAACCAGGTAAAGAAACGGTTAAATTGCAGTGTGGTAAGCACTTTAGCAGAGATTTGCCCCAAAGGTGATGGGAGCACATAGAAGATAGGCAGAGGAGGGGCTGGCGCAGAGTAACCACGCAGTAAACATTTCCTCAGTAAACAAATGGAAGAGCGGATGAAAGGCGGTGACCTGTCAAGTGGATTTTGAAGGATAAGGAGAATTTCTCAGGCAGCGAGGGAAGTACTTTCTAGATGGAAGAGATAGCAGGTGCCCAGGCCTAGAGGCACATGCATGAAAGCCCGTGTCTCACTCACGAAGACCAGTTCGTTTGGTGGAGTAGAGTTTAGCGTGAGAGGGTGGGAACGTAGTGGCATCAGATGATACTGGAAAGATAGGTGAAGTCCATGGATGGTTTCTAAGTAGGAGAGTGAAAGGACGAGATTTGTGTTTTGAAGTATCACTTTGATTACCGGTCAGATGATGGACTGGAAGTTGGCAGGGGCACTGGAGGAAAGACGGCAGGAATTAGACTAGAGGTAGAAAGACCTGGCAGAGGGATATTTCAGATGTGGAAACTGAAGTGGATAGGGCTGAAACCTGTATTCTCCAGTTTAATATTAGAATCACCCAGGAAGCGTTTTAAAAACTGAGCTCTGCAGCATCTGGTTGGGTCAGAGTAGTGGTGGTGGTAGGCGTCCCCAGGTGGTTCAGATGTGTGACCAGTGTTGGTAACCGCTCTAAGCCAGGGCAGAGGCAGTGGGGATGGCAAGGGAGGGTACTATGTCTGAAAGATGAGGTGAAATGGAGCAAATCTGGTGATCTGTTAGACAGGGCTGGGGAAATAGGGGAGAAGGAGGGATCTGAGGTGGTTCCAGTTTTGCAGCTTAGATTACAGGGCCTCTTTAAAAAAATTATTAACCCAATTTGTCCATTTCCTCAAACTGCATTTGCCCCACTAATTCTGTATAGACATCTCAAGATTCCTGAGAAGATGAATGTCTAATGAAGAAACGAAACAATCTATTGTTATAACCATTCAACAGGAAGAATGTGGTTACTCTAGAGGTGTCCTAACTGAAGGCTGCTTCTTAGGGCCGGTGTGTCCCTGGCCCCATTTGTACATTCTCTTCTGGTTGAGCCCCAGGACCACCTCCCCAAAGACTCCATGCGTCTACTTTCCTCTTCTCTCTGCAGCTGCCACCAACTCACACTCCCTCTTGAGAGTGTTCTTTCCAGGGGTCTGGCTTCAGAATGAGATGTCTTTGCCCTTTCTGTCCCAAAGACAATGATCATTTCCTTGATTGCCTCCGACCCCTCCAGGATGGTTTTGGTGACCCTCCTCTGTACAGTCGCAGGAAAATACCACTGTCTCATAGTATTGATTTCTTCATCTGCCTCTCCCAGTGGACTGGATGGTTTTCTTTAAGGAGCTTTTATTTATCTTTGTATCCCAATGCTGTATTACAGAGCCTGGCCTATAGTAGTTGCTCAATAAATGTTTGTTAGGTGAATTGAATGAAGCACATAGGCTGTTCTCATGAATTTAGTTGCTATTCAGTATTAGTAAAAAGGCAGGAGGTAACAAAGTTACCCAAGACCTAGAGATTGTACAAACTCCTACACACACATACACATACACATCAGGAAAAATGAGATAATTTAATGAAGCCTTAGCCACACAACATTTTTTACTAGAAATGTAGTTTTGTAACATTGAGACCTTCATTTCGGTAACCTTTCTCAGAGGGACTGAGGCTGGGAACTGTACTTAGGTGTGTTAGATTAGTGTATCCAGCTCACCTGGGGATCTTAACAGTGCAGATTCTGATTCAGCACATTTGGGTAGGGACCTGAGACTCAGCATTTCCCACCAGCTCCCAGAGAAGCACAGGACACACTTTGAGCAGCAAGAGTGCTAGGGTAGCATGAACACAAAAACTAACCCCTTCACTTTTTTCAGATTAAGAAAACGAGGATCCCAGGGAGGTTTGGTGACAATAAGTCACAAATAATGAGTGTTAGAGGTGGGCCTGACACCCAGTCCACTCGCTCCCAGGGCAGTGGTTTTTTAAAATGTAAATTCTCATAATGTGGTCCTGGCAAATGATTTGTTAGACTAGTTTATTGTTTCTGACTTCTTCGGTTAACTTGGAAAATAGTTTCCAGGATTCCTGTTGGATTTCTCTCCTTTTGTTCCTGAGGACAGAGAGCTCTAAAAACTCTGCCATGGGACTTCCCTGGTGGCGCAGTGGTTAAGAATCCGCCTGCCAATGCAGGGGACACGGGTTCGACCGCTGGTCCAGGAAGATCCCACACGCCGCGGAGCAACTAAGCCCGTGCACTACAACTACTGAGCCTGCGCTCTAGAGCCCGTGCTCCGCAACAAGAGAAGCCACTGCAATGAGAGGGCCGCGCACCACAACGGAGAGTAGCCCCTGCTCGCAGCAACTAGAGAAAGCGCGCGCACAGCAACGAAGACCCAGTGCAGCCAAAAAATAAATTAAATAAATAAATAAATATTTAAAAAGAAAACAAAAACAAAAAAGAACTCTGCCCTGTCTAGCAATTTGCAAACGATAACTGGAGCACACTTACTTTAACCCTTTCATGGTAGAAGTTAGGAATTTGAGATTCAGAGACATGCAATGATGTCAGGTGTATGAAGCCATCAAGAACAGTGGAGGTGCTCCATACAATATTACTGAATTCATTAATTCATATGTCAGGCACTCTGCTAGCTTCTGAATCTTCTTTGAAGTAAGGAGTTATATGTTTCATTTTCCTAGTGGGCCCATTTTTTCAAAATTAGTACAAAGGTAAACTTGAACCAACAGCCAAATGACCCAAGTCATAAATGCCAAATTATTGAAATCAATTCTAATCAGAATACAGCTATCACAACTAGGATTCTTTGAGATCAAGTGGGGAGTTTCTGTCATGGGATTTTCTTTGAATACATATTTTTGAATTCATGTAAATGTGTACAAAATATGGTGAAAGGGTTTGAATATAAAATAGAGCAGTATGATACATTTCATGAAAAACTTCTAATTCAAAAGCAGTGGTTCGAAATCTGTTTTGGGGTTAATGGATTTTTGAAAGTCTGATGCAAGCTAAGGATCCTCTCCCCAGAAAAATGTTCATATGCATTTATGCCATAAAGTATCTAATTTCAGGGAGACTATAGACCCTAGGTAAGAATCCCAGAAATACAGAGATCCTTTCATTATTTGTTTTCTTGTGTTTCTGTATGATATTTAGGAGAAAAAAAAGCAATGTAAGAAACAATGGAAGAGCTTTTTATCTGAGCTTGAAGTTTTACTGCTGTGAGTATATTGCTTTGGATTTCTCCACTTGTGCCTGGTTTGCATCTCTGCTCATCTTTGATTCTACAGCACAGAGCTTGGCATGGTTGGCATTTAATAAATGTGGGTTGGATGTTAGAACATCGGGTAGAATTTTGACATCTGCTTTAGTATATTCCTTGGAATACATTTTAAAGTAGACCATTTACATAATTCACTTGAACATATTTTAACAAGAAACTGTCACAAGGAAATGGGTTAAATCATGTGTGACTAACATGACTGAATGTAAACTAATTCTTAGAACTTTAGAATTGTATATATTTTACCATTTCCCCCCTTTCTTAGAGACATTCCAGTCAAGAAACTGTTTCATCAATATAAACCTCTTCTGGAAGAGAGTTTTAGGCAAAGAAATCAAGTGCTTTCGATGTGCACATTATTTTCTGGGAATTCATTCATGAACTTGAAAGTCCTTGGAGACAAACTAAAATGACTTCGTTTTCATATATATTCATATCTGCAGCTGTGCAACCTGTCTCACTGAAGGCCCCTAACCCTATAGAGTTCAGTCATCACCCTTTACAAACAGAAAATGTTCTTCTCAGATGTTTTCTAAACCAATACATGAATTGGGGGGAGAGAGGTATTCTCCTAAATCCTTCTCCGTTTATACCCAGGACCAGAAATCAAAATGTTAGAGGCTAAGTATAAACACTTAATATATCATTTAGTCAACAAAAAACTAAAACCAAAATTGTAATAAGGTTTTTATATTTAAACTTTATTTCTTTGCTTATGAATAAATAATAAGTTCAGACACTTCAAAATTCCAAAAGGGCAAAAGGGTAAGCCAAGAGATTTTCTTCCACTGTTCTCATCCAGCCACCCAGCTGATTTTCCCAAAGGCAACAGAATTATCAGTTTCCTGTATATCTTTTCGGAGATATTTTATGTGCAAGCATATATGTATTTTGTTTTCTTTCCTCTTCTCACACAAGAGGTAGCATGCATACATTGTTCACTTTGCTCATTTTAGTATTCCACTGTGTGCCGTGCTGTAATGTAATCAACCGGTTTCCTACTGATGGATGTTTAGATTTCTCCTAATCTTTTACTTAAGAAAAAAATGCTACAACAAGAAACCTTTTATATATGTTATTTCAGACCTGTTGGAAAACTTATCTAAGTTTTAATATCGCTTAGAAAACTAAGAAAGCTTCACATAAATAAAATTATAGGGTCAAATGGTTGTATGTGTTACATGTTACCACATTGTCCTCCAGTAGAAGCTATATGGATTTACACTTATACCAGTCATACGTTAGAGTGCCTGGTTCCCCATATTCTTGATAACATAGCGTTTATTCTTTTAGTTTTTTCTGATGTGCTAAGTGGAAATGGTTTCTCAGTGTAGTTTAAATTTCTTTTTCTATGATGAATGAATCTTTTCATATATTGAGATGTATTTCCTTTTCCATGAAATATCTGTTAATGTTTTTTGCCCATTTTTTTATTAGGCTGTTGGGTTTTTTCTTAATGGTTTATAAGAGCATTTTATATATTAGAGAAAATTAGCCCTATTTTTATGTTACAAGATACAAATAATTTTTTACCACATTTTCATTTGTCTTTGCTTATTCTAGTTTTGGCCCTGTGAAAACAGTTTTCATGTAGTTGAATTTAATCTATACTTTCTCTTATGGATTCTGGGTTTTATATTATCGTTTAAAAGGCCTTCCCCACTGAGAGGTTTTAAGATAATTATGCCATTTTTTCCAAGTGCTTTTATATTTTCATTTTTTACATTTGTATATCTGATCCATTTGGATTTATTCTGCTGACGCAGTTATGTATTACTTTAGAGAGAATTAACAACTCTATGACATTGAATATTCCTGGTGTGCCATCATTATCATTTATATTGCTAATATTTCTTTAGTTTTAGGCCCTATACCAGGTACTTCACATGTATTAATTCTGTAATCCTCACAACAATCCTGTGAGGTGAGTCCTGCTATTATCCCCATTTTGCAGATGAGGAAACTGAGGCAGAGCGTACTTTTTTTTTTTTTTAACAAGATCCAGTTTATTTCCTGAATCATACTCAATCTCCCTCTTCTCAGACACTTGCTAGTAAATAGGTCAGAGGCAGGCTTCTCCTCATAGAACATACTGTCTGGAGTGGGTTTAGGGGAGAAGTGCACAGGCAAACAGGCAATTTCAGTAAGTTAAATAATAAGACAAGCAAGTACAGAGCACTGAGGGAGGAGGAAATGCTAATTTGGGGAGGCCGGTGGGCGGCAGAGTAGGTGTCTTGGAAAAAGTAACGTCTAAGCTGAGACCTGAGGATGAGTTTTTTTTGTTTAATATTAAGGGAACTACTTAAGGGATTGTATTATGTGTTTATGTATGTATACTTACGCACACACACACATTGCCTTTCTTGAGGAAGAAGGAATAGAGGGACTCAGAAGGGAGGTATATATATATATATATATATATATACACACACACACACAGACACACATGCACACACACACGTGTGTTTTATAGGTAAGTTTTGCTACTGAAGAAATGTGTAATAGGATTTTTTTTTTTTTTTTTTTTGCGGTACGTGGGCCTCTCACTGCTGTGGCCTCTCCCTTTGCAGAGCACAGGCTCCGGACACTCAGGCTCAGCGGCCATGGCTCACAGGCGCCCAGCCGCTCCACGGCATGTGGGATCCTCCCGGACCGGGGCAGGAACCCGTGTCCCCTGCATCGGCAGGCGGACTCTCAACCACTGCGCCACCAGGGCAGCCCTATGATAGGGTTTTATATATAACACCATTTATGGAAAAATAGCTTTATTTATTTTAATATCACCGGGCATGCCTAAGACATAGGAGGTGTGCCATAAATAATTGTTGAATTGAGCTGAGTTCACGGTATGTGTGGTGAATTTCACATGTTTTATATTTCATAGCTGTTACTGGGTTCCATTGGTTTTCACAGTGATGACACATGCCCTCAAGAAATAGAGTTCTTTTAAAAAAGAACCTGAAAAATATATACGATACTGACACAGAATTCTGGGATTTAAAAATCAGTGATGTGTTTTTCAGCATCAAACTTTACTAGTCACATGGATTTCAGGTAACAATACAAGCTTTCTGAAGGCACTGGATGTCTCTTAACTGTGTGACTGGGGCCTAGTACAGCACTTGACATGGTAGCATTCAGTAAATGGATGAATGAAAACAGTCTTCCGAACTCTTCTATTTTGGTGATTTTAGTTACACATGTATACCTGAAGCAATGAAATGGATAATTTCAGTTGTATTATCTTTAATAAATAAGTTATATTGGGTTTCATGTTGATAAAAATAAGTTAATATCAAATATTGTTTTCTATTTGTTGTAAAGTTCCCCAAACCCCAAATCTTAAGAGCTCTTTACTTTCTTAAGATGTCTGTCTTATATTTGGATATTGGCTAATATCTGTCAGAACGCTTTAGACCAATTTGGAAGGCAAATCTGTATCATGTGTCCATTGAAATTCCTTCTCTCTTGGCCAAATTTATATTCTGCTTTATACCTATTCCCCAACCCACCCTACCATCCCCAAAACAGTGTTATTCATTTCCTATTTGAATAAACAGTTTGATGGATTTAAAAAATCTTTTGTTTCAAGGTTCCAACATCCAAACATATTGGAGTTGGCTGCATATTTTACAGAGAGTGAGAAGTTTTGCCTGGTTTATCCGTATATGAGAAATGGATCACTTTTTGACAGATTACAGTGTGTAGTAAGTTACATCTATTACTCTGCCTGATACTCTGACCCTCTAAAGCCCTGAGGCAGCTGCTGAAATACTTGAGCTATTGTGTGTTGTGCAACATGGTGGCCAGAAGAGTTGCTGGGTCCTTACTCCTCATTGATACCATGTCTCAAATGAGTTTACATCAACTACCCTTATTTCTCAGATAATTTTTATTTGCATAACTTTACGCAAAGTACCATTCAGTACAAAGGATAGACATAAAAGTGATAGACACCTCAAAGAGAAGGAACGAGGTTGAATAAATGCCATGGTTTCTCTTTTGTGATGTTTCTGAAAGATACGTTTTAAAAACTGATTCCAAATTGATTAAATTTCAATTAAGATGAGAATAAAAACGGATTATTTTCAGTTACCCACACTGTTGTCTGTTGTGCCGCAGTAATTTTAAAATCTTGTTTCGTGAACTCTTCAACATCTTATTAGCCATATTTCAATTAAGATAATATTAAAATTATTGGGTATTTCCATTGCCTATAAAGGGGCCTAGAACCAGCGTTGGTAGTAGAGGGAAACCTATTTTGAATTAAAAATAAGTTACGGTAAACTACAATGTTCATTTACCCCCTCTCGCCACCTCCTCATTAGCGTTCATTGGTTTTTACTCAGAAAATACAACCAAACCAACTACTGTTGTCTTTTCAGGGTGACACAGCCCCACTCTCTTGGCACATTCGAATCAGTATATTAATAGGAACAACCAAAGCCGTTCAGTACTTGCACAACACGGAACCGTGCTCCGTCATCTGTGGCAGTATATCAAGGTAAATTATCCCAGAGCTGTAGGTTACAGCTGAAGGCCCCTTTCATCATCATGGATGAGTCGGACTTCACCCTATCTTCTGTCTGTAGTTTCCCTGGTGTGTGTGTAACGTGTTAAGAAATCTCACTGAAGTATTTAAAAATCTTACCTTTTAACGAAAACATGTCTACCTAATTTTAAAGGCTGCACTTGTATTGCCAATCGGAGAGTTTGTATTATCTTTGGGAATTATTAATGAACAGTGTAGGATAGACAGTTTTGTGTATTTTATTAATTATACCGCACAGCAAACTGTGAAATGAACCTGTATTCATCTCACTTCTTTAAAAAAAGAAACTGAGGTCTCAGGAAAGGTTAAGTGGCTTATACAGGGACTCCTCACAAGATGACAGTAGTGATGGGCAGTTTAAATCCTTCCTCCTTGAGTCTCCAGCCTCCTGCCATGCCGCTGAGCCCGCTGCCTCCTAGCTGTAGGTACTCACCTGTGACAAGCTGAGCGACAATCCCAGTGTTCATTTTTGAGACACGTGAGAAGATTAGAAGCAACATCTTCCGTCTTTTTTCTTCTTCAGCAGACGTAAAGGATGATTCAGACAGAGTATGCCCTGTAGCAAACCCCCCCACCGCACCCCGCTGTGCATTTTTCCTGTGTGCCCTTCATCATGAACCTGCCTCAAAGTAGGTAAATACACCTTTGCTGAATAGCAGAGGAGACTGAATTTAAAAGCCTCTGCCTCTTGTGAACCATCACCTAGTATCTTGGGAAAAGCTTTAAGTGCGCCTTCAAGTTGAACCGGAGAGGAACTGATTGCTTACTTTGTTTTTCTGGTGCAGTGAATTTCGTATAAAAAGACTCTAGATTTTGTTTTGTCCTGCGGGAGTGGTGGGGGTGGGGTGGAGGGGACACAACCCGTAGGCGTCTGCTCCTGTCGCAGTGTGGCAGTTCATCAACTGCCCGTGGAATCAGTGTAAAATTTGTGCGCCCTCATGGGGCCCGGGACAGAGATGGACAGTGAAAGTCTCAGCGGTCGGTGGAACCAACCACTAGGTTCCACCTAGTGGAACCTCCCTCTTCCACTCAGCTCTCAGCCAGCTCAGCACTGTAGGTGCTTAAATATATGTTCTAACTGGGTAGATAGATAAATAAATACCTGGAATTTTGCTATACATATTCTTTCTTTGGTTTAAAGTGGCTTGAACTTTTTTTTTTTTTTTTTGGTACGCGAGCCTCTCACTGTTGCGGCCTCTCCCGTTGCGGAGCACAGGCTCCGGACGCGCAGGCTCAGCGGCCATGGCTCACGGGCCCAGCTGCTCCGCGGCATGTGGGATCTTCCCGGACCGGGGCACGAACCCGTGTCCCCTGCATCGGCAGGCGGACTGTCAACCACTGTGCCACTAGGGAAGCCCTGAACTTATTTTTAATCCCATGAAGTAATCCATTAATTTTAAACATTTTCCTTTTGTGTGACTGATTCATTACCTCCTTTCCTGAAAGCAGAGCTTGATAGGAAAGAGGGATGAGAAGGGAGACAGTGTGGAGGTCCTGGTACTTGATGGGAGAGGGGGACAGGGAAGGCCACCGACCAGAGCAAAGGGAACATCAGGATCCCGGCTCTGCCTGAGTCACAAGGCTTTCCCACAGCTGACACTGGGCAGGGAGATTTGCATGTGCCCCTCCAGCACGCCTCTCCTGCTTTTAGGTCGGAGCACAGGCTGTGACCCTCATTTCTGCTTTCTCGTGATTGGCAAGTGTCTTCAGGCAAGTTCCCAGGAAGTAGGCTCAGAGGCAGAGATTTGCCTGCAGGGGAATTTTTTGAGAATGCTCTCGGGAATAACAAAAGTAAGGGAAGGAGGAGGAAGACAGAATTGGGCGGTTGGAGAAGCTGCGCTGGGATATGGAAGTAGAGGCCTCGGCAGATGCCACGGGCACTGCTGAAGTTGGGGTGGCCCTTAGAAACTATCCCCAAATGAGGCAAGGTGCTTGGGTTTTGTCATCCCTGCATCCAGCCAGCCCTGAGTGGGGCTGTATTGGGGTGAGGCAGCTCCCTTCTCCCACTAGCAATTCCCAGGTTGGGGCTCAGCTGGGAGCCCTCAGCAGCCACGCCTGCCTGTTGGGGACCGAGTGCCTCCCTGGATCGGGAAAGAAGGATGGGGCCACACCACTGCAGCCGCCACAGTTAGGGAGGAAGTCGGCTGCACGGCACTCTGCAAAATGTGACCAAATGATTTTCTTTTTCTTGTACTTTCCTCCCCACCTTCTTGCCATCCTGTCCTCTTAGTTCATTATCCACAATTGTTTAAATCAGAGAGCTCTGGTTTAAGAAGCTGGCTTTAAAATGCGATTCTGAGCCAACTGCTTGACTCCTCTATGCCTCAGGTTTTTTCCTCTGCGAAGTGCTAATAAGAGAATAATAGCTTCTACCCCTTAGGGTTAAATGGCAGAAAGTCTTTCCGGTGCTTGGCAAAGAGGATGCACTCACTAAATGGTGGCTCCTGTTATAATGGTCAAGAAGCGGTAGGAGTAGCAGAGGCGGAGGCTAAGAGATATTCTGGCCGGTCAGCCTTTTTACTTATCACCCTTTTACTTATTGTCTTGGTCCGTTTGGGCTGCTGTAACAGAAATACTGTAAATTGAGTGGCTTATACACAGTACACATTTATTTCTCATAGTTCTGGAGGCTGGGAAATCCAAGATCATGGCCCTGGCCGATTCTGTGTCCCGTGAGAGCTCACAGATGGCCGTCTTTTCTCTGGTGGAAGGTGTGAGGGGTCTCTCTGGGGTCTCTTTTATGAGGGCACTAATCCCATTCATGAGGGGAGCCGTTATGACCTAATCACCTCCCAAAGGCCCCACCTCCTAATACCGTCACATTGAGGGTTAGGATTTCAACATAGGAATTAAGGGGGGACACATTCAGTCCATAGCCCTTACCTCTATCATCAATTTATTGCGTTTGAAAAGTGGACCTACAAACTAAGTTCTCTTTTAATAAAAATCTTTTCTGTGTTAGCACATGTTTATTGAACATTTTGCAAATCACATTCATTTTAGTTCACAAATATTTATGGAACATCTGCTGTGTGCAGAGCATTGTCTTAGACCACAGTTGGGGGAAGACATTGACCATCGTAGTCTTGACCTGGAAGCTTCAACCTGGTGATCAAGATCGATAGTGAAAACACAGAAAATATATGGTGTGACACTATATATGCCTAATGTGTGGTTGGTCTGAGAAGGCTAATTCTAATTCGGTAGTTCAAAGCCAAATCTTTGAGGAAATGGTCATTGTCAGTGGATTGGTTGAAAGAAGGGAAGAGAATATTCCTGGTGGAGGCATAATTTATTCAAGGGAACAGAGTAAAGAAATGCTGGGTGTATAATGAAATCAAGACAAGTTAGTTGAGGGACTTCCCTGGTGGTCCATTGGCCAAGACTCCGCACTCCCAATGCAGGGGACCTGGGTTTGATCCCTGGTCAGGGAACTAGATCCCACGTGCCACAACTAAAGATCTCGCATGCCGCAACTAACACCGGCACAGCCAAATAAATAAATAAACACTTAAAAAAAAAAAAGACAAGTTGGTTGATTGGAGAGGAAAGGATGAGATTGGAGAATAATGAAAGCTAAGACTGGAGAAAAATAAGGAAAACTGTGGGGAGAGGGCTGGATGGAGCTTTGAACACTTCCTAGGCTGAGGACCTGGGTTTGATAAGCTAGGCTCTTACAAGGGACTCTGAGGCTTCTTCTCTCTGGGGTATAGGTGGGAACAGAAAGGTTCTGAAGTCTCTTAGGTGGTCTCACAATTTAAAAGGAGGCTATATCTTTCAGACCAGTATCCCAGGTGTTTGTCTGGATGTGCTGAGCTATAAAATCACTTAAATAACACAGAGCGCTCAGCAGGTAATATTGATACGAGTAGCAAAAGAGATCTGATCGGAGAAAGGTAGAATTTCATGGAAGAGGCAGGATTGAGCTGGAAGTGAAGCTAGCAGCGTATTTTATTTTATTTTTTGTTGGTGAAGGGGCTGCTGCAGATTGTTGCCTTTCTGGGTTTTCCAGAGGGTTCAAGGGCTCAACCATAACCGTCTATAGATTACACCCACCCAGTCATGTGTCAAGGTGTGGAATTCTGGGGCTCTGGGCATTGATTTGAGAATTGTGGTTTCACAAGGGTTCATCAGTGTGTCCCCGTCTGTTCAGAGCAATTCAGCCCCCTCCACGGCCACGGAACTCTTGGCCTTTCTGCTGAGGCTGCCGGCAAAGGTGTTAATTAGTGCCAACTATAACAGTAGACTTTCCCCCGTTCCTTTGGTGATGTGCACACCTGTTCTCTAGGAACTGGAATGAGACCAGCTCATTTCATTCAGGGCACTGAACATCTGTCAGATGGTAATGACATTCAGTCCCCTGCAGTCTTGACCAAACGTGAATTGGCTGACCTAGATCACCCTCCTGAATCTCTTTTATTTTTATTTTTTTTAACATCTTTATTGGGTTATATAATTGCTTTACAATGGTGTGTTAGTTTCTGCTTTATAACAAAGTGAATCAGTTATACTTATACATATGTTCCCGTATCTCTTCCCGCTTGCTGAATCTCTTTTAAATGAATCCTTTACTCCGTTTTAAACTTGGGCCTCCCCGATTCTTGGTCCCACTGTGTACAGCCTTGTGCTTTCAGGGACGTCTGAAATCCCTACTATTCGGCCTTTGTCATATTAATTTTCTAATTCTTTGCGAGGAAAGGCAGCTTCTTGAAGAGATGTCATTTTATGGCACAGCCCTGATAATTGGCTCAAAAAAGGACATCTCAGTATGTGTTAAAACAGTGACCTTTTCTGTGAGTAAGTCAGGGCTCTGTTTTTGTTGAAGTGAGAAATGGAAAACCTTTCTTTTCTTTTCTGCACTTGGGCCTCAGACTGATGACTCACCGAAGGTTTATCGTACATCATTTGACATTATTAAATATTGTTTTTAATAGTATGCAATAACATACAGTGTACATAAAGAGACAGTGCAAAAAGCCAAATTGAAATAGTAAGCAGTACACAATTATAACCTTGTAGAACTACAACTTCAGGAATTAAAAAAAAAGATTAAAAGTGGAGCATACCAAAATATCAATAAGGCTTTAATTAGATGGAGAGACTATGGCTTTTCATTTAATGGCTTATTTTTTACTTCTACTGGACAGTAAATTCTTATTTAAGGATTATGTCTACTCTTATAATAAAAATAAAATTTATTAGAAACATAATAACTCAGCATCAGACCGTTCTATCTCAAACCAGGGAATCAGAAATTTCAAGAAGGAGTCTCTAGTTGCTGAATGATATCCCAAAATTTCTTTTCATTCTCTGTAATTAATTCTGTCTGCAAAGAAGCTTGATCATCTCACACCTTCGTTGTTTTAAAAATAGTTTAAAAAATGAAGATTGTAAGGTTATCCTTCAGCAGCCTGGTGCCCAAAGTACGAGCAGCACCTTCTGTCTGGGAAACATGAAACGCTGTCACGGGGGTGACGTGGAAAGAGCACAGGAAGTCTGGGTTCGAGTCCAGGCCCTGCCCCCCACTCTCAGGCCACAGTTTTCTCACTTGTACATCAGAGCCAAGTGGGATAATCTCGAGTTGGACCTCTTCTTGCTTTCAAATTCTGTGCCATTTCACCTGCTTGTTTTTGTACTGTGCTCTGTACTCACAAATCTAGGGGTTGTGGCTGGAGAATGACATGACACCACATTTTCTTAGATCTTGGCCAAGCTTTCCCCTGATCAGTTTCCGAGTGAGGGTGAGCTCAGATATGTTTCAGGAGGCACCTCCAGACACCTGCTCACCCTAGAGCAGGTTAGGGAGAGTTCTGACTTGCCTGTTTTCCAGAAACGCCCCTCCCCAGTCTTTTCCCTGTCCCTCCCCCTTTCCAGCACCCACCCCAGTGATCTCATTGCTGCCCCTGTCTCTTGTCACTGCCTAAGGGTGTGGCCTTTGGGGTCTCCCAGGTCTCAGTACAAACGCCAGCTTTACTACTTTCCAGCGGTGGGACCGTGGGTAAATGACTCAATTCCTTGAGGCTCAGTCTCCTTATGTGGAACTAGAGCCACTGTACTTCTTCCCAGGGTTGTGAGGATGAAATAAGATTATCTCTGTGAAGCACAGCCCAGGGTTTGGCAGTGAGTTCAGTTCCTCCCACCTAATGGAGACTCAGGTATCTCATCTGACCTGTCCTTGGACCCCTGCACAGCTCATTGTTAGACCTCTATTTGGGCGCAGCTCTAATTATTAGAACTTCCTCTGCACCGCACCAAAATGTGACTCGCCCATTAGCCGTTATTTTGGCACCGGAATGATCTATATACAACTAAAGAGAAGAAGGGATAAAATTAATTTCCTTTCTGCCTTGTAATCAACAGTTTCTTGATCTTTTACGAATAGCTGAATCAAGAGATGTTTCTTTCAGTTAACTATAGTGAATCGAGAGGACACCGGACAGGGAAGTAGGAGGGCTAGGCTTTAGTGTAAGCTGTTTTGCATAGAATGAGTCACTTCAACCAGCTGGGCCTCATTTACCTCATCTGAAAACAAGTGGTTATACTTTTAGCAGCGCTGACAAATCTGTTTCGTCTCACATTCCATCTTTGATTGGTTGGTAATGACTTCCCGTGTGCCTTTGTCGAAAGGGAATCTGGGGTGGGTGGCTCTGAACTCAGTTAGTGATGTCTGCCAAGAACGTGGGAGGATGTTTTGGCCACATTTGGGCCACATACCTGCCCTATGCCCAGTGGTCTAAGGCTGCTTACGGTTTCAAATTCTCTTAATTTACAAACTGATTAGATGATCAGATGTTTACTTGGTATCTTCTATAGATTCAGCATTATGCTTCTGTAAACAGCAGAAGCTGGTCTCGGAGGGAGTGCCAAATCGAAGAGGGCAGGGTGTACAGTAGGAACTTGGAGAAAGGAGGGCCGCTGGAGTTCAGAGCAGTCGAGTGGAAACTCCATGGAGGAGGTGAATCAAGCCGCATAGTGGATTTGGATGACAATAAGTGGGAGGGAGTACTTTGCAGGTAAGGGGAGCAGCATAAAGAAGGCCCCCAGACAGCAGTAAGCCCAGTCTATCCTGACTGCACTGCTAAGTGTCAGTACCTTCAGCGTGGCTGATAGGCTGCAGACGTATTAGGGAGCTCAGTGAAAGCCAGGGGACTGAGTTTACGCATCGTTTGGTCTTATCAAGTTCGTTGGTTTGACAGAGGAGAAAGCTGAGACTTCCAGAGGTTAGTAACCTGCCTCAGTCACATATCTGTAGATGGGTTGAGGAGGTGGGTTCCACGCTTGTGTGGGTCCAACAGTCATGCTCTTATTAGGTAATTAAGCCTTTCTAGCTGGGACTCCTGGGAGCATGTCGGGTTCATCAGCAGAGGCAGGGAGATGGGACAGGAGAGGAGAACATAATTAGTGCGTGCAAATTTGGAAATGTTGACCTTGGACTCCTAGTGAAAACGGCAGCAGGCGGCCGACTTTGTGGGGGGAGATTAGGCCTGGTGGTCTGCATTCGGAATCTTTGCCTTGTGCAAGCAGAGAGGGAGAGTAAATGAAATGGTCTTTGAAGGAAGACACTGTCAAGGACACAGCTGCAGAACACCAAGGATGAAGCCGAGACCACATTTCAAAGGTATTTTCAAGAAGTCTGCTGGTTTAGTTACCCTCAAAATGTCTTAGTAATTTGAACTCTGCAAAGAGAATGTTATAAAAACAAAATCCATTTCCAGATGGTGGAATTTGAGGAGGAAAAGGATTGAAAGAAAAGAATCCTAAAGAGTTGAAGTCTCTGTTCTTGGCGAAAGACCCTCACATTTTTATTGGGGAAAACGAAGAAGTGTTTGAATTACGGGATCACATAAAAGCATCTGAAGGCAGTAAACCTTCTTGTTATTTCCATCTTATTCCTTAGCGAGCTTAACTGTTTTCACATTTATGAATGATTTTAAATTGAAATGCATTTTACCCCCGGCATTTTTCATCCCAGACATTCATTCTTGTTAATGTTGCCAAAGTGAGGAGATAATCTTGGGGAACATTTCTAATGTTTCCTACAAGATCATGTTCTCTTATGGTATGGCTGTGTGTCTCCTGCCAAGTGAAACAGTCTTTCATACAAGGGAGGTGGTCTAGGAAAGAAAGGAAGGAAGAAGCCATCTGCTTAAAAATGAATTTTTTAAAAATGGACATTGATCAAATATATATGGCCTAGTAAGTATGTAGGGAATTTCCTTTGTGAGGGACTAGAAAGACTGAGTAGTTGGGAAGGAGGGTGGGCAGCCACACATGGGCTCCTTCATTGTGACTGTGTCACCCTTGCCCATGGGCCCAAGCTCCTCCTGCCTTTACCGCAAGACCTGATGTGTGGGGCGAGGCCACTGGACTCCAGCTCAGCGTTCCACAGGGACCGAAAATGCAGGGAATGCAAATGTTTGTTTGATTGATGGTTTAATTAACCAGTCTCCTCCCTGTCTGATGTCACCCCGCTCCCCCGCCAAAAAAAAAACCTACTTTTGTTTTTCAGAGACATTTTAGATATAGCAATTCTTTTTCTTCAGATTTTTCCTATTTCCCCCCTGGTGCCTGCCTTCTTCTAAAATATCCAAATATGTTCATTTTTTCTAAGGAATACCAAAACAAATATTACGTAAATTAAAATTTTCCCTATTAATTTTATTTACCAATATTGTCTCTAAACCCCAGTGTTCATTTATTTATATACAGGAATACATACATGCATGTGCACATACATACCAAACAGTATGTATATTTTTCTCTCCATGGTCTTATAATATCTGGGAATATTAGTTTAGTCAGGTTCTTCCAGAAGTTCTCTGGAACTATTTTGAAACACAACTGATGCCTGGAAACTGATTAACCCAAGGGTGTTCAGATCTCCAGGGCTATCCTGCAACCCTCTGTACCTTTGTTACATCAAATTGGTGTCCTTGAACTTCTAGAGACACCTAACCAAGTTCTGTAGGATTTTAAGGTAAGGTGGTGGGTATAGGCTGGACAGTGGCCAGACTACATCCTTGAAAGCATGTTTCGAGGCTCTCCCTGTGCATCAGGCACTCTGCTTATGTTTTCTCATTTAGTCCTTGTAACAATCCTGTGAGGTAAGCATCATCAGATCTTTTTACCTACAAGGAAGTTGAGGCTCAGGGAAGTTGTGCTAGTTTGGTCAGAGACGAAATTTCACATTTAAAGGAGGAAGACCCCTTATCGTCTGGGCCTAGGACTCACAAGACACCAATAAAGCAAGAACAAGCCATAATACTGTCTCTGAGTGCTGCCTAGGTCAATGGGAAAGAAAGGGAAAGCTGTATAATCCAAGAGGGGCATTAAGGGTTTCAGCTTCGCATCATTTGAGGCCAGATACACTGCATGCTGAAGTGGGAGAGGGTGTGTATGCCTTTTTCCAGTAATCTGCAGGTTGTCGGAGAAACTGGGTCTTCCCTCATCTGGTGAGGGGTGTCTTAGTGTTGCAACAGCAGTGACACAGACAGCAAGCTGTCCTGTTGCCTCAGGCTGTCATGGAGAGCCAGTTGGGTGCTCTCTATCTCTGGGGCCAATTAAGTGAAGTCTAGACTTTTCCTGAGAGTTGCCAGGTATCCAGGGACTGGGCTACAGAGCACAAACAACTCCCCCTAAAATCAAAATATAGATAAAGATTTTTAAAAACCAGTCATGCGCTTACATGTCAAACATATTTGCACTTAAATTCAGATCCTGCGTTACAATCTAGGTGTATCATCTTGCTTTCTATTTAAGGCCCAAGGGCTTCAGCTTTAAATTAGGAGACAACGTGAGCCGAAGGTACCCAAAAAGAGTTGTCCTAGAGACCCCTAGCAATAGAGAGATGAAGTAACATCCCCAGAATCAGAATACAAATTCACCACTTTGTGTGGGATTTTCCCCATCACCTTAATGTACCACTACTAGTCCTTCTGCTAGAAGAGTTATCTAGAGAGGTGGTGGTCTCTCTGCTACAGTAAGTAGCCTTGTGGGAGAGAAGAGAAGAAATAGGTGGTAGAAGCACTAAATTGAAGGCGTGGGCCATTGGATGTTTCTCATCTGCTTGTTGCGTTCTGTTGTTACATGATTTTAGTTATTTTATGTTGTCTTTGTTTTGTTAGTCTGTTTTTACTCCTGTAGGGTGAATGCATTCAGTTGACCTGCAAGGTAGCTGAAGGCACCTTATGTTTGAACATTCTATTTGAGGTTGAAGGAGGGGAAAGAATTCAGGTACAATTGATTGTTGAAGGGCCTTTTGCAGTTCCCACTTTCCTAAAAGAGAACATCCTTCTTCCTCAGCTACCATTAACCTTTATTTAGAACAGAGTAAATCACTGGACTCAAAATTTATGTTGTACACTAAAGTCTGCTGGTAAACGATTTGTCTTTACACTTTCATTATTCAAAGTGTAAATGCAGTGCCCTGGAACAATTTCACATTCTTATTGATGGCTTCTCACTGACCCAAAGTCCTCTGTGTAACCCAAAGTCCTTTATTGTGTAACGCTGTGTAATGCTGTGGTTACCCAGCTCACCTCTGCCTGACTCTTACAGAAGCATGAGTCACCAGTTGCTGAAAACTTCCCCAGTTTTTCTGAGGATCAAATAAATGGATTAGATTATGAGTGGTGGTGTTTCTTTTCTTCCTTTTGTACTTAGAAAAGACCTATTCTTCAGGGATTCTGTTTCACCAGTTCAGCTTTTTGCATTCTCTTTTAAGTTATGGTTTTATACCATCTTCAAGGCTAGGGTGAAGGAAGAAGAGGGTGAGATGTTTGACCTTGAAGATCTGGCATTCAGATCTTTGCTGTCCTCCTCTTATGCTGAAATAAAGCGGGGTGGGGGGCAGTGGTAGGGCAGGGGGGCAGAAGCTTGGGTCCTGGTAATGAGAGTTAATGAAACTCTCTGCCAACCTCACCTCCAGGCACACCTGGCAAACTCCTGCATTAAATACCCCGGGACACTGAAATGATCAGGGCATCTCTGGAAGCCCCTGCCTTGATCTGAACAAGTGAAGTGTACACCTGTGGAAGAAGTCATTAAGAGCTAAATGTCTGTTCTTATCTAGGGCTGGGTTGAAGGTAGGATCTGGCTCTAATGTATTCCTCATATTCAGAGGTTCAGGATAGCTACCACTGTTCTCCAACTGAGAAAGTGGAAGACCAGGTAAGGAGTAACATAGATGGTGCTGTGTGAGACCCCATCTGACCTCAGAAACTGCCAGGTTTGAAATATCTGGGGGAGAAAAGACCAGGCAAGGAGAATAATGAGGACTGTGCTTACTGACACAAGTCTAGAGAGCCAGGCCTTCTCTGACTTTCTCCTTGTAGGTACAAGGATCACGCAACAGGTAAAGGCCCTCAGCTTATGGACAAGGTGGGCTCTTTGGACCTTGAAACTCTCCTGCCACCTTTAGAGGAGGGAGAGTGAAATAAAGTTTAGAGCACACCTTTCTCTATCCTTAAAGGGCCTTGGGGAGTCCCATCATTTTGTCTGTTGTCAACTCAGTCCTAGACAAAGTCTGGACTAGAATTCTCAAGACATTAGCATCAAGTCCTCTAAATAGAACTAGGACTCAATACTCTGAATCATAATAAGACCTGTAGTTCAGACCTTAGAACTAGGGTCTGCCTGTGGGCCTACTTGTATAGGGACAGCAAGAATTTCTAGAACTTTCATAAGATCCAATATTTGTTCTAGACTAAGAATTTCTTCTTCGTATCCTATAGCTATTACCACTTTTACTACAAATATCCCATGTGGCATTTTGGATGGGCAGGCCTACTGGTGGAAGCTTTGGTTTCAGGGGACGAAAAGCAAGCTCTAGAAAGCCCTAAGTAAAGTGGAAAAGTAGATGGCTTTCTCACGATCCACCCGCTTCTTTTATCAATATCCATCTGCTGTCTTATGAGGGGTTGCTAATCTTCATCTCAGCTACCGGTATTGAGCATTACTGTACGCCAGGCTATTTATATGCCCCATATCAGTTCTGTGAGTTCTATTTTTTTCCTCATTTCACATGTGAGGAAAGATGACATTGAGGCTTACAGGGTGATGTAACCCACCGGCAGTCACAGAGCCAGGAAGAGGCAGAGCTGGGACTTGCTCCCAGGTGTGTGCCCTGTGAAAAGCTTATCATTTCCCACCCCTGCTAAGACCACCTTCAGAGATAAAAGAATCTGCTGCTTATTCTCAGCTAAGATGTTAAGTGACTTTTGAGGTGTTTATGTACCAAGCAGCTAAAACTGACTCTGAGCACTTTGCCTTTGCCTCTGCAGATATTTATATTTTAAAACAGACTCGAAGACAAAAAATCCATAGAGGTGGAACAACGGAATAGTGTTATTGGGAAGGCAGGGGCTACCAAAGATTCCTCAAATGACTGCAGAGAAGCAGCTCTAAGCCGAGCATTCCACAACACAGCCCTGTGCACATCAGACACTTAATTATAATCTGATTAAAACTCAGTTAATGGTCTCATTACATGCATGTAAGAAGAACACAAGGAAAGCTGCTTTGGTTAACTTTAGTTTCTCCTGTTGACAAAGCATCAGCCTTATCCACCAACTCCATATACGTGCCTGTAAATTTGAAATGCCTGCTGTTCCTAGGTCAGGATTTTGGTTTAGGTTTTATACAACACTTGGATTTATACTTTAAGAAAAATGAGAAAATGTCCTTTAAAAAGTTCGTGGAAAATAACATACGGCTTTACTTGGAATTGATCAGATATAATGGTGAGCGTGTCCTGTTTTCGAAATACCTTTATGATGTGTTTGTCTTGTTTGCCCTTGATCACAATTTCAGTGCGAACATACTTCTGGATGATCAGTTTCAACCCAAACTAACTGATTTTGCCATGGCACACATCCGACCCCGCCTAGAACCTCGGAGCTCTGTCCTAAGCATGACCAGCAGCAGCAGTAAGCATTTGTGGTACATGCCAGAAGAGTACATCAGACAGGGCAAGCTTTCTGTTAAAACAGACGTCTACAGCTTTGGAATTGTAAGTACCAACTACCAGTTAACAAAGTAGAAGAGTTTGTTGCCAAGAATACACTAAATTCCAAGAATTATTTTAAAGGCTTTAGCTTTTAGACCTATTGATTTTCTGTTACTCATTGTCTTATACATTAATTTTGTGTAATCAATCAAGTAATGAAGTGTAAATTCATTAATTAGAATGAACTGTATTCAGCATTGAGGTTAATAGTCACGACTAATTATGTGTATATATTTAATATTTGTAATATTTTAATAATATTTATAATAATTTAGTAATTATTACTATGTGTATAATATTAATGTTATGTAGCTGACTTTCTATATGTTCCTTGTAGGTAATAATGGAAGTTCTGACAGGTTGTAAAGTGGTGTTAGATGAGCCAAAGCATATCCAGCTGGTAAGAATTGTCTTCATCTCTGTGCGCATTTCTTGGTCACTTTCCGGATAGATTCTGAGCTCTCAGTGATGAGTTTGTCTCCTTTTCTTCCTAGAGGGATCTCCTTATAGAATTGCTGGAGAAGAGAGGCCTCGATTCATGTATCTCATTTCTAGATAAGAAAGTACATCCCTGTCCTCGGAATTTTTCCGCCAAGCTGTTCTCTTTGGCAGGCCAGTGTGCTGCAACACGGGCAAAATTAAGACCCTCGATGGATGAAGTACGTATACCCGTGGTTTTATTAAAAACTGAGTCCATGGAACCGTGGAAAATCTAAATTAGATAAATTGTGTATCTATGTGAATATCAATGAGACAAATGCAGCTCTCAACAGAGAATTCTCACCTAATAGATAGCTTTTCCAGATCAGAAAGTCACATCGTTTGGTACTCTGAAAGAGGGTATTACTGGGTGGGACCAGGGCAGCCACAAAAAATTTAATGAAAAGACATGTGACTAATTTGGAGAGAATATTTTATTCAACGTTCGTGAAGAGATCTGGTCCATTAAGAATGAAGCATATGGGAATTCCCTGGTGGTCCAGTGGTTAGGACTCAGCGCTTTCACTGCCAGGGCCTGGGTTCAAACCCTGGTTGGGGAACTAAGATTCCACATGCTGCGTGGTGTGGCCAAATTTTTAAAAAAATGCATCATGTATTTCCCTTATTGATTTTTAAATTTACTCATCTGTCCATCAATTTAATCATCTAGACATTTATTTGTTTACAATAAACAAATATTTAGTACCTGCTTTGCACGTACCAGACTTTGGACTAGGTGCTGGTGATACAACAGTGATCAAGATACTGAATTGCTGCCCTTCAGCTCACAGTTCAAAGGGAGAGTCAGATCTATAAACATGAAGTTTCGGTACCAGAAGATAAGCGCAATGATAGATGGGAGCGTAGAGTCAGAATACGTCCCAGCCTATGAAGTCAAGGAAGCTTCTTGATGGAGGCGATAGCTGAGCTATGATCTGAAGAACAGGTTGGATTTAGGTATTAAAGATGGGAGGACATTCCAGGGAGAGAATCTACACCTGCAAAGGCTCAGAGGTGCAGTGGATTCCTTGGCACCAAGACTGCAGATTGTCTAGCACCATGGAAGTGGGATGGTGGAGAGCAAAAGCTGGACGTGTTTAAAATAATAGGAGGTTCCAGGTGATCGAGGGACATGAATTCCATTCTAGGAATTTGGATTCCATCCTAAGTCTATTGTAGAGCCATGGAAGGGTTTTAAACAAGGAGTTGACATAATCAGAATATAAAGACCATTGGCCTGGGAGTCAGGAGAGCTGTGTTCTAGGCCTGACACCACAAGTAAGAGCTGTGCGACCTGCAGTCTTGGGCCTGGAAAGGAGCTTTGAGATATATAGTGGAGGGAACGTGAAATTGGGAGCCAGAAGACGTGGGGTCAGGCAACAGGTCTGCTCCTTACTGGCTAGCGATAGTGATTCCCTTTTCTGAGCCTCAGCCTTTTCATCTATAAAGTGAGGATGTTAATGTTTGTGCAGGTTAAATGAGGTGAAGTGTGTGAAAACACTTTGTAAATTATAAAGCTCTCTGTATTCTTTAAATTACGTGTGTGTGTAAATGTATGTTATTTTATATCAGGTTAATGGTTCTCAATTCAGCTGCATATGCAAAGCTTGTAAAATACAGATCCCTGGGCCCCCATGTCCATATTTTTTGAATGACCATCTTTAGGTTGGGGCTAAGGGATCTGTTTTTTAAGAAAGCTTCCCTAGGTAGTCTGGCATTTGAGAACTATAGATTGGGTTCACCATCCCCTGACCCCTTCCAATCCTCCACATATTAAGGCTGAAGTAAAAAATGATAAGAGATTCATCCAAGGTCACAAAGTAGTTGGTGGCAAATCTAGGCATAAAGTCAGGTCTCTTGATAATCAATTTCTTTTCTACTTTGCTTCAAGTCACTTAATTTATTAACATGAAGGAGTTTAGCTAATCTTTAATTTCTTTGCATTTCAAATTCTATAGTTGAATTTATTTCATGAAAATAAGAGAATATTCCTTAATAGGTAGACAGAAAAAAAAGGTAAAAGGAGAGGTTATTCAGACTTCACCCAATGTGTGTTGGCTTCTTGGTTAATCAGGTCCTAACTGTTCTTGAAAGTACTCAAGCCAGCTTGTATTTTGCGGAAGATCCTCCCACATCCTTGAAGTCCTTCAGGAGTCCTTCTCCTCTGTTCTTCGATAATGTACCAAGTATTCCAGTGGAAGATGATGAAAACCAGAATAATCCATCGCTGCCTCCTGATAAAGGTTGGAGAAAAGGGAGAGCGACTCAGAAAACTCCCTTTGAATGCAGCCAGTCTGAGGTTACATTCCTGGGCTTTGGCAGAAAGACAGGGAGCGGGAGGAATGAAGACCCTAGCAATGTGCCCAGTTCCGCTTGTGAAGAAAGTTTGTCTCCAAAGCATGCAGCTCCATCCCAGGATTTGGGGGCCTCTGGTGTGAATATGGACCCTTCTGCAGAAGTTCCAGGGCATTCCTACAGGAGCATGCCAGTGGAGGCTAGCTGTTCCTCTGAATTTTCCTGGAATGAATGTGAACAGTCCAAAAAGGCTTCAGTTTCACCAGAAGATAAAGAAGAAAGCAAGTATTGCTGCGGCACCTGAGTACAGGTCTCATCTTGGGAAGACATTGTCTTTATCGGTAGCGCCAAGAGGACGATTGATGGTGAATTTGGGTAATGCAGATCAATGATCGGAACAATTCTATTCCATTCCTTCCAGCTTGTAGAACAGAGTGGCTTAAAGTTTTGTTTTAGCACGATCATTGCCTCATGATCAAACCTGGACTAAATTAGAACCATTCAGAATTACTTAAGATTGTAGACTCTGACTTCAGACAAACGAAACAATCAAAACCTACCAAAATGGAAGTGGATTCCAGTGTCTTCTCCCTCAGCATCCACGTGACTCCTCAGAGCCTCCAGTCTGCCAAGTACATTCAGTTCAGTTGGATTCCATTGTTTTGGTTTAGCTTGCTTGCGAAGGTCGTCAGAAACGTCTAACTTGTAAATGTTAATAGATACCATACCTTTTTAAAGAATTGCCTTTTTGCTTATTTCAATCAACTCTTAGTATATTTCTGTTCATCCCTGTCAAGTCTGCCTATCTGAACATGAGCCATGACGTGCCCAAGATCTGTATTTCTGTATTTAAACTCTTAAGATAGTTTATCTCATATAATATTGACTATTATTACAATTTCTTTTACATAGAGACTATTATATCCTGAATAGAATGTATGAAATTTTAATCAAGTCATTTTTGTTCCAAGAAAATGGCTGGTCATAAAGGCCTAGGTCAGTTTTTTCTTTGATTCCAACTCTGTGCCTTTACTGCTGGTGTTTACTAGATCTCCCCCTTTTGAAATCCTACCCAATCTTTCAGGGCCCACCATAACTGCCATCCTCCAGGAAGCTTTCCTAATCTTTCCAGCCAATAGTACTCACTTTATCAGCATTTCCATAGCAATTTATTATTTTTTTTCCATTTTTAAAGATTTTTAATTGAAGTACAGTTGATTTACAGTGTTGTGTTAGTTTCTGGTGTACAGCAAAATGATTCAGTTAGACGCATATATACATATTCTTTTTCATATTCTTTTCCATTATGGTTTATTACAGAAAATTGAATATAGTTCCCTGTGCTATTCAGTAGGACCTTGTTGTTTATTTTATATATAGTAGTTCTTATCGGCTAATCCCAAACTCCTAATTGACCCCCCCCTTTCCCCTTTGATAACAATAAGTTTGTTTTCTGTGTCTGTGGATCTGTTTATGTTTTGTAAATAAGTTCATTTGTATCATCTGTAGCAATGTCTCTGTATTTCTGTTTTATATTTGTCACTTTCTGAATTATATCCAAGTTGCCTGTGCTATCATCTCTCTCTTCCTAGATGGTAAACCCCTGTATTAGTTTCCTACTGTCGCTGTAACAAATTATCACAAGCTTAGTGGCTTAAAACAACATAAATTAATTATTTTACAGTTCTAGAGGTCAGAAGTCCTTGGCATTCCTCCTGAAGGCTCTAGGGGAGAATTCGTTCCCTTGCCTTTTCTAGCTTCTAGACACTGTATGCGTTCTTTGGTTCATGGCTTCTTCCTCTATCCTCAAAGCCAGCAACATGACATCTTTAAATCTAGATCTCTCTCTGAACTCTTTTTCATCACCACTTCCTCTTTCTTTGGCCCTCCAAAGGATCCTTGTGATTGCATGGGGCTCACTCAGATAATACAGGAAAACCTCTCCATCTTAAGATCCTTAATTTAATCACACCTGCAATGTCCCTTTTCTCCTCTAAAGTCATATATTCACAGGTTTCTGGAATTAGGACATGGACATCTTTGGGGCCATTACTCTGTCTGTCACATTCCCTGACTGTGTAGGATCCATCTCTTCAGGGCCTAGCATGTTATCCTATACAGAGCAGGTGTTTCCTTATAAGTTAATTGAGTTACATTATCTCTGTGAACCCACATAATCAAAAATTCAGCTATAATAAACATTCCGGAGTAAATGAACAAAGTGGGGATAATGACTGTCTTTATGATGATGGACAGAAACACTCCACGAAAACCATTTCCAGAGGATTTACAGAATCTCCCTCTCCAGGATGTTTATAATAAAAGGGCAGACCTCTAGTTTTCTCTGCATCAAAGGAATAGGCCTATGATTGTTTTTTGTAGGTTTTTTTTTTTTTTTGATAAGTCAGTACGGTTGAGTTAATCATAGTCAGATTGGAGTCCAGATTCAAGAACAATTAATCAAAGAAGGAAGTCGTCAGAAATCAGGGTCAGGTTAACAGACCAAGGTCAGAAACATGGAGCTACAATTCTGGGAAAAAGGATCTCATGGCAGGAAGTGAGGTTCAAAACACAATAAGCCTTAGCCTGATTGACAAGCCAAATAAAAGCCCCAGGCAAGCAGTTGGGAGAGGCCATCCCTGAGGGCTGGTCTGGGGGGACCTGGCTGCCCGGTGATGTCTTCCCCATCTGAGCATGTAGGATGTGTTCACAGTGCTCCCAAACTGCCCATATGCCAAGACTCTCAGGGGAAAGGGTTGCACTAGACTCGTGTGATTTTACCTCTTGTGACCTGTGTCCAGTTTGAAAACGCTTGATTATACACGTTAATCAAGGAATCAGTAAAAGTCTTCAACATTTGGCCTTATATATCGCCAACCATTCTGAGGCCGATTCAGCTTGTCTTAGGTAGTCTGAAAGTATTTTGGCTGAATCGGGCAAATAAGCCTAGAATTGTGTGAAGTTGCCACTAATAATTCAAATGAGGTAATCAAGATAATCAAGAACTGACTCTGTGTTAAACTGCTCTTCACTTTGAATCTGAATCCCCCACTACCTTCAAAGAGAGATCATTAAGGAAGCTCTGATTGACAGCAGGCCCACACCATTATTCATCACATGTGTAATCCGTTGGTATGATGTTGATTTGAACTTGCTTAGTTGACTTAAAGCAGTGTTTCTCAAAAAAAAAAAACCCGGTTTCTCAAACTTTACCATGCAGCAAAATGACACGGAAGGCTTGTTAAAAACACAGATTGCGGGCTTCCCTGGTGGCGCAGCGGTTGGGAGTCCGCCTGCCGATGCAGGGGACGCGGGTTCTGTGCCCCGGTCCGGGAGGATCCCGCGTGCCGCGGAGCGGCTGGGCCCGTGAGCCATGGCCGCTGAGCCTGCGCGTCCGGAGCCTGTGCTCCGCAACGGGAGGGGCCACAGCAGTGAGAGGCCCGCGTAACGCATAAAAAAAAAAAAAAAAACACAGATTGCTAGCTCCCAACCTATTACATGGGATTTTGGTTAGCACTGAGTAGAAGCTCTAGAAATACTATTAGTCAATGATCTTTTTAACTAGATCATCTTGCTAGGGTGTGACTATTTTGGACATCTTAAAGACCAAGTCAGATTAGCTGGCAATAACCTAATTAATGATATGGTAAGCAGGTACCACTGTGGCTAGAAATTACCAGAATTTTCTACTGAGTGATGCAGTCCTTACTAGATTTGCCTTCTAGTGGGTGCGTTAATAAATGTTAACCGATAGGAATTAAATCTTGCATCCTGCTCCAGGCAATAAGAGGATACCTTTGTGGCTTCATGATGTAGAGACTAAGACACGTGAAGAAACCGATAATGAGCCCCCAAGTGTTTCCTCTGATCAGCAAACGTGAATTAGTAAAGAATTTCACTCATCTTCCTCCTTATAACGCACCATGGGCAATCCTCCAGGCAGATCCTATTTACTTGATAGGTTTTTGTGCCATTTTACAATCCCCAAAACATGAAGAAAGTATTTTGTTGTTTTTGAAATTAGGTATGGGATTTCTGACATAGTCAGTTTTATTGGCTTCCGGAGAATTGTTATAACGATCTGTGACCCACTGCGTAATTGTGAAGTTTCATAAGGCGGTACATCCTCTTGTGTAAAACAGCTTTTATGACCTGAGGTGTGATGAGTCTAGGAAGTGAGGGTTACGTGAGTAGCATTTATGAAGAATCAAGGCACTGTGTTAGCTACTAAGGTACCAAGTAAGGAGCAAACATTTTAGAAAGGACGAAAAGGCATCTACCCAAGTTAACTGTTCAGTGACATCTGTTATTTGAACCATAAACTATTGGAACCGAAAGTAAGGGCTGAAAGGGTGAGGAAGAGGGCTTACCCTTTCTACTGTGCACTTTCGAGAGGGCGAGGAAGGCGTCTTGGAGAAGCTTCCTGGAAAGAGAGAAGGGGTTAAGAGAAATAGAAAAGAACACCCAAGAAGCACTCCAGGATGGATACCCAGGGAACCAGGGGTCCACAGCTCTACCGGACCTCTGCACAGCCCCATCTCTGGGGCTGGAAGGATGGGGTGAGGGGCAAAGGGAACCGGGTCCAGAGCTGTGGATGTTTTTTTCCATTTAACCTTTACAGCCACCGTGAAGGTATGAATCCCATTTTATAGATGAGGAAACTGAGTCAGGGTGGGTATGTAACTTGCCTAAGGTCATCCCAGTTCTGGAGGAGCCAGGATTTGAACCCACATCTGTCAGACTTCAAAGCCCATGGTCTTTCTTGTACTCGACATGACACAAAGAAGCCACTGCAGATTCAAGCCCCTATGCAAAGGTCATTTGTCGATTCTAAAACTTTTCAGTAGGGACAGAAGCCTCACCATGTTTCCTGCCTTTTTCATTATTCTGTTCCTCTGCTTCAGGCACCCACCTCTGCAGTCATTTGATATGAGTTCAGTGAATTCATTCATTCATTGAATAAGTATTTACCGATGGCCTCCTTTGTGTCAGACACTGTTCTAAGAGCTGGGGATACAGTGAAGATCAAAACCAACAAAAATCCCTGCCTTCATGGAACTTACATTTGAGTGAAAAGTGAGTGAGTGGATGAACAGGAAATACTGTGGGAGAGTTTGTAATCTCAGTTCTATCACTAACCAGCAGATCTCCGTGGGACCAGCCAAACGGAGTCATCTCAAAAAAGAGTATTCTCCAGACATAGACCCTGGCTTCTCTGCCAGCTCTTTTGTCAGGGTTCAGAGAAGCCAGGGTCTATGTCTGGCTTCTATTCCCTGCCAGCTCTTTTGTCAGGTTTTCTCCTTGTCCTGTGGTATAGCTCATGTCTCCACGCTAGCCTGTGGCTTCGCTGTTAGTGTCTATGGCATACTTTGTGACAGTCATGACAGCACTTCTTCCACTGACCTATGACTTCTTCAGGGCATTCATTGGGCTACTGATGCCATCTTCAGCAGGCTTCTGCTAAGAAATTTGAAGCATCTACACATGCCTCACTGCACCATCACCCCAAGCTGGAACTGCCTGTTGACTTCTCTCTCCTCCATAAAACTGAAACTTCTGTGAGGGCAGAGGCTATATCTTGCTCCTTTTGGTACCCCTAACAGCTAGCACAGTACCTGGCACATACTACGGCCCAACGAATATTTGTAAAATGAATGAATTGAATAATCCTTCAAAACCTCTTCAGAATCATTGGTATCTAGTGTCTCAACACGGTCATCTAGATTGCACCCAAAGTCTGTCTTTCTAATATCCAGACTGTCACCAATCATTGGCTTAAATGGTTCCATTTCACCATTCTTGGATGAAAGTTATTAATTTCAAATATTAATATCTGTGATATCTTTGAAAAGAGGAATTAGAAATTGTATATGTTGCTTATAAATTTGCTTCACGGTGAAGCAAACCGTGTCTACGCAATGATAAGCCAACATTTTGACAGGGAATAAACTGACGTTTGTTGTATTTTGCTTCCATCTTTCTGTCCCAAATTATTTATGTGTCTTTGATGGTCCATTAGATTTTATTGCAGGTATTTCCTTGGGAGGCATTTTTATTCCAAAGATGCCTACCAAACCTGCATTACCCACCAAACTTTCACCTAAGAGCCTTCTTACTGATGTCATCTGCCTAATTGCAAATTTTTATGGTCATCTGTATAAGTAGCAAGAGAGTATTTCCAATGTTTTTCAGTGGCTCCTTAGTTTTAAAACTTTCTTATAGACGAATGTTAATTGGGATAGAGGGTAAGAAGGTAGGAAGAGTGTACTTGCAGGAGATTCAGACTCAGTTAATATTGGTGTGTTTAGTACTATGCTAGCTGCATTCACACATCATCTAAGCTATTGAGCTGGGTTCTGTTACTATAAGATCAAGGAAAATGAGGTTCAAAGAAGTTGACTCTCATTCTGAGTCACACTGATGGGGATACAAACCGAAAATTCTTTATTTAAGCCCAGGAAATATCTGCTCTGAAAAGGAGTAAATTAAAAAATTAAAAGTATCCCCTATTTGAAAATGAAAACAGCTAATATGTTTTTATTATTTTTAATTATTATTAATTTTGTCCTCACAGATGGGCAAAGATTAAAACATTTGACAGGAGTATGGGCAAATGGGTATTCTTATTCACTATTGGCAGGAGTGGAGATTAGTACAGCCTTTCTAGAAGGTAGTATGTCAAAATTTTAAATGGTGAGACACTTTTACCCAGCAGTTTGTTTAGGAATTTATCGTAATGAATAAAAAGTTCACAAGTGGGTAAACATGAGGGCAAAGATGTACTTTTTAATGTTTGCATATTGAAATATTGGAAACAGCCTAAATATTCTTCCATAGAAGATGAGTTAAATAAATTACAGCACAAATATACAATTGAGTTGTATGCAACTAATTAAAAATTGTTTAGATCTGGGTTTATTGCTATAGAGAATTTGTCCCTGAAATATTATTGAATGAGAAAGCAGGCTACCGAATAGTATGTCTAATATGGGCCCATTTATAACATTAGATATTTTAAAGTAATATGTGTTTCATAGAGAAATCTTCGCTAAAAAGTTAATGATGGTTTCTTTCTGGGCTGTGGCGTTTGGGTGCTCTTTACTTTCTTTAGACTTTTATGTATTTGAAGTTTTTATAATAAGCATGTATCACTTTTATTATCAGAAAACAATAAAGCTATTTTTATTTTGGAAAAAAATGTTCTCTAGATTTCTACATTTGCCTGACTCTTCGCTCAGCTGTGCCCTCGGTAACAACTGGCAACTGGTAATAATGCTTTTATTCCAATGCCCTTTATTATTTCTGTCTTCCAACCCTAGTGACTGACGCTCCCACATAGATTTGTCTGGTATCCCCTGAGTAACAAGTTTTGAGAGGGCTTATAAAAGAAAAGTCCAAGAGGCAAAAACCAGACAAGCTGAAATACAGAAGAATGGAGAAGAGATCACAGTACACAACTGAGAATATCTGTAATTAAATATTAGTTGATTTTGGTAAAATCTTTAAAAGTTACCCTTAAGATCTATACTTGCTTCAAGTACTTCAAGAAGCAACCTACAGTTAAATTAGGGTTCCCCTGGTGGCGCAGTGGTTGACAGTCCGCCTGCCGATGCAGGGGACACGGGTTCGTGCCCCAGTCCAGGAGGCCCGCGTACCGTGAAAAAAAAAAAACCCAAAAACAAAAAAAAAAATAACAAAAAAAGAAGCAACCTACAGTTAAATTAAAGATCTTTGGGGAGATACATTTTTCACCCTTAAGTATCCATACCCCAGACTTGTGCCCCACTATCCGTTTCTAGCCTACACAAAAATTTTAACTTGCTGAATTTAGTAGACTCTGGTTATCATTATCGACTGAAAATAAAACTTGCAACAGTGCAGAGAAAGAATGGCTGACTACCGTGCTTTTCTCCAGCAGGTAGAGATGGAGGCTATATAACAATGCTAACGGGATCCACAATAACACATGAATTATAAAGGGAAAAAGCAAAGTATACGCTAGGGTAAAATACCAATTCTGATGAGCTCTATCTGGGACTGTTGTGGACATAACGAAGTTATGGAGTGTGTAATATAAAAACACTTCCTAAGGGGGCTTCCCTGGTGGCGCAGTGGTTAAGAATCCTCCTGCCAATGCAGGGGACACGGGTTCGAGCTCTGGTCTGGGAAGATCCCACATGCCGCGGAGCAACTAAGCCCGCGAGCCGCAACTAGTGAGCCTGCGCTCTAGAGCCCTCGAGCTACAACTACTGAAGCCTGTGCTCTGCAACAAGAGAAGCTACCGCAATGAGAAGCCCCTGTGCATAGCAATGAAGACCCAACGCAGCCTAAAATAAATAAATTAAAAAAAAAAAAAAAAAAACACTTCCTAGGCAAATCCAGCTAAAAGATAAATGAATGTTGGCTTCTTAAGAGCATAACATAGCCACACATTTTGTTCTTTTATACTAAATTAAAGTGTTGGTGCTATTCTTGTGTTTCCTAGAAGGGAAATGCCAGGTAATCCCAATGGTACCATCATTACAAAGATTTCAACAAAAGGGAAGTTAAGGAATCCAATACATAAATACAGTGTAAAATGGAATCATTCTGAACAGCACGTTGGAGTGAGGTAGAAATAACTTCTGGTGGTCTTCCAAGTCCCATTATTCACTAATGATAATTTCACATCCTTCTGAAAGTGTACAGGCAAATTATGGTGTACTTGCAGGACCATTAAACACTGGATCTTGTGATGTTTTTAAATGTTTGTAACAGGACTTTTAAAAAGGGCTGCAGTGACTTCAGCCAAGGGCAAATATTAATCAATGACCTTTTATTGTTTTTATTTTATATACCTGGAGGAAAGGGTGTGCTTACCTTCCAGTATGCATACAAAGCCAAATATGCATGTATATGTTAACTCGCTGCCTGCAGCTCTAAGGCCATTTGCTTTGTGATGGGAGGCAGAGCGATCTCTGACATTTTCATTATGCGTTTGTCTGGCAGTTTGAAGCAGGAGAAATAATTCATGTGATTGCTAATATCTGTCTTGGCCATTAAAATGTATTTCCCTAATAAAAAAATTATCACCAGTTTTATAAGGCATAGTCTGACATGTCTTCTTCTTTCTCCCCATCTCATATCCTGGCATCATCGCCCCTGATTTCAATAGCCATGTGAGTGAACCAAGTAGCATTACTGCATCACAGTTAAAAGATCTCATTGATTGCAGTGAAGCCACACTTAAAACTTCCCTTCAGCCACTGTTCCCATGGCCACACTGGACCCTATCTCCACCTGAAGCTGCTACACATCAGAAATCACAGTATGTTGTCCTTGACTTTATAAAGACCTCCCATTATCTGATCTCTCCATTTTTTTTTTTTTTTTTTTAAAGAAGATGTTGGGGGTAAGAGTTTATTTATTTTTGCTGTGTTGGGTCTTACTTTCTGTGCGAGGGCTTCCTCTAGTTGTGGCGAGCGGGGGCCACTCTTCATCGCGGTGCGCGGGCCTCTCACTGTCGCGGCCTCTCCCGTTGCGGAGCACAGGCTCCAGACGCGCAGGCCCAGCGGCCACGGCTCACGGGCCCAGCTGCTCCGCGGCATGTGGGATCCTCCCGGACCGGGGCACTAACCCGCGTCCCCTGCATCGGCAGGCGGACTCTCAACCACTGCGCCACCAGGGAAGCCCCTGATCTCTCCATTTTGTCCGGGCCTATCAGTGATCCTCTCCCATCTGCTCCATGTTTTTTCCTTTGCATAAGCTGGGCCATGCGTTCATCTGTATCAATGATTGTGCTTATGGAGAAATAGAACCCCTACTAGGTGTTTCAAACAGATGAAATTTAATATTGGGAATCGGCTATCAAAGGGTTGGAAAGCCTAGAAGAGCGAAAAGAGGAAAATGTGAAGTTATCCAGAGATGAATAACTACAGGAAGCCATTCTCACTCTTATGGATGAAAGAGAAAAAAGGGAAAATGTATAACTAAGAGCCCACGACCACTGTACTGCTGAGGCTGCTGACAACTTGCTGCCGATGCTTCTGGAATAGTGTTGCCAAGGAGAAAAGCCGGAATGTGGACGGAACCACCACCTGTGCTGCTGCCACTGTCACTGACAGGGGCCCAGTAAGAAGCAGGGAAAGAAAAACCTCTATTTCTTCCACATCCCATTATGAGAAGTTAGCTGCCAAGGGCATCTAGGAAATACAGGGGTTTTTTTTTTTTTTTTTCTTTTGGCTGCCTTGGGTCTTCGTTGCTGCGCGCGGGCTTTCTCTTGTTGCGGCGAGCGAGGGCTACTCTTCGTTGAGTTACGCGGGCTTCTCATTGCGGTGGCTTCTCTTGTTGCAGAGCACAGGCCCTAGAGTGTGCAGGCTTCAGTAGTTGCAGCATGTGGGCTCAGTAGTTGTGGCTCATGAGCTCTAGAGCGGAGGTTCAGTGGTTGTGATGCATGGGCTTAGCTGCTCCACGGCATGTGGGATCTTCCCGGACCAGGGATCGAACCCGTGCCCCTTGAGTCGGCCTGAGGATTCTTAGCCACTGCGCCACCAGGGAAGTCCTGGAAATACAGTTTTGTCTGAACTATAGTGGAAAGCACAGACAGGCAAGCATGGAGCTAAAAGCCAAAAGCCAAATCCTACTCTTCAGCTGTTCAGCATTTATCCTCACCCTTGTACCCTATATTTAACCTTGCAGTAACAATAATAGTATCATACAAATAACCCTAAAATAATTCAAGATGCTGTCACTCTCCCAAAAGAAGAGACACAAGGTCTCATCAGTCATCATTTCCGTCTCTAGGTGATCTTAATTTATCTTCCACCTGGATTTTCTAAGAATAAAGGTAATCATCACCAACATTTCTTGTACAGAAGAAATGAGAGGGAAACATAAAAATTGGTTAATATACACAAATACAAAACAAAGGAAATATGCATGGCTGCTGTGGTCTTTGTTTCTATTTGTATTTACATTGTGCTTTTTTTTAGTCTCCTTCCATGTTCCCTTTGCCCTCAGCCAGCACCCTGGTTGTCTATGTTTCCTTCCCTGATGGCGTGCACCGAACCTTCATTCCTGAAGGCTTATTCCTCAGTGACCCTGCCTTTATTAGTGTGTAACCACTGCACATTAACTTTTACCCCTGGGTATGGAACTATTAGCAAAGCAGAATTCCCTGGATTCCCAACCTAGTCCTTCCTGCCCTCGCTGTGCTCACCAATCTGGTCTCCCCTTGAAAACTGCAATCAATCCCCAGAGCCAGTATAATAACCTACTTCTTTCTTCTTGGTTCAGTGGCACAAAGAGCCCTGAAAGACAGTCCCTCAACTTCCAGTTCAGTGAAACCATGGTTGTGTCCACAGGGATCATTTCTTACTTGAGATCCAGGACCTTTAAGTTAGCAGAGTTCTGAGTCTGGGAAGAAGAGATGGGAAGCAAAAAAAAAAAAACATATGTGAGCAGGTATTTTTATTTTTCACAGCATCCTGGTCATTGAAAACTGGGGAAAAATTTAAATCATCAATAACTCTCTTAAAATATATAGTCAAATCAAATGTAATACTTTCAATATGGTAGGTAAAAAGAATATTACTTATTCTGTCATTTAATTTGGGTATGTTACTGTTAATTTAGTCTAAGGTTGTGCTGGGTGGAGATACATGCATGCACATATGCATGTGTGTATGTGCTTGTCTGTGGTGTATGTGTGTGTGTGTCTCTCGAATTCATCACTTTATACTAGCTCTTACTGAGCTTGTGGATCTACCAAGGTCTTGAGGTCTTTTTCACATAACCTGCTGATAGCACACCTCTCCTTCATCCTTTCCTTGTGTAATTGATTTTTATGAAATAAAACCCAGAGTATATTACATTTGCGTTTTTATAACACTATCCAACCATTTTTAAATGACTTAATATGCCTCGTGCTTCAGTGCCATCTTGTTTGTTTTGATTTATCGATCCCACCTTTTGAGCTTATCTCGCTGCCTTTCAGCAGTCAGCTCCAGCCTCGCTAGCCTTCTTGCACGCCAAGCTCATTCCCATGCAGGACTTTCACACTCACTGTTCCTCTGCCTGGAACTCTCTTCCCCAATAATTTCTCCCTCTGCTATTACTCTCTATCACCTTTTACACTGTATCCTTCAATTTATTTGTCAGTGCATGACATTATATATTTATTTGTTTATCATCAATCTTCTCTAGAATATCAAATCCATGAGGTCAAGGACTTTCACTTGTTCACCGATGGATCCCTGCCACACTTAGAAAATTTCCTGAAACATAACAGATGCTCCATAAACATTTTTTGAATACATGAACTAGCTAGTCTTTAAAGAAATTTTTAATTGAAGTATGGTTGATTTACAATGTTGTGTTAGTTTCAGGTGTACAGCAAAGTGATTCGGTTATATATATATATTTTTTCAGGTTCTTTTCCATTATAGGTTATTACCAGATATTGAATATAGTTCCCTGTGCTATACAGTAGGACCTTGTTGTTTATTCTATATACAGTAGTCTATATCTGCTAACCCCATACCCCTAATGGGGTTATCCCTCTCCCCTTTCCCCTTTGGTAATCATAAGTTTGTTTTCTATGTCTGTGAGTCTGTTTTTGTTGTGTAAATAAATTCATTTGTATTATTTTTTAGATTCCACATATAAGTGATATCATAATATTTTCTTAAAATTTTTAATTTTATTATCCAACCTTTAAGTTCTGCTCAGACTTGTATCATTGGCCGGTTTGATGAGATTGCTTTCTCTATCCACAAAATTGTTGATAAAAAGTGCTCTACAGGATAAGGCCAGTTTCAGAACCATGTGGCACTCCACAGAGTACTTTCTTTGAGGTTAATGTCTTTCCAATAATTTTTAAAAATTAGCAATAAATTCAACGAACTCTGGTTTCATCTCATTTTCCAAATACTTCTCTATCTTGAATGCAAGATATGATCCAAGTTCTTTAAGTAGTGCAAGAGGGACTTCACAAGCTGGTCCTAAACAATTTTTCTGTCATTTATATCCCATCTCTACCTGCTTCCTGCCTCCTTTCCATAGACTTTGTATCTTTCATTCTAGTCCCACTAAACTTGTTATGATTCCTGAAGCATACCACATCCCTTCTCATCTCCATGCCCTAGCACATGCGGTTCCAACTATCTGGAATACCCTCCTCTCCCATCCCCACCTTCAGCTAGGTGCATCCTTATACGCCATCCACGACCTAGCATAAATATCACTTTCTCCATGAATCCTTCCCAAACTTCCCTGGGTGATTAATCACCCACTCCTCTGTTCTCCCTCAGTAATTTAGATGTTTATCCACTTTTGCATTTTGCTTCTTGTTTGTAATCTTTACCATATTATTTATGTCTCTTTTCAGTGTTAAGATGCTGACCTCCTCCAGGTATGAAGTTAGATACTGATGGATATCTACTGAATAAATGAAAAACATAATGAAATATTTAGTTCATTTCTTGTTACAGCTTTAAAAAAGCAGGTCGTGCCCAGTAGGACTGGCTTCCATCAAGGATGGCATTGACATTGGTGAGTTTTTTGGGATCCATCTTAGCCTTGCCATCTCAGAGACCTGAATTCCTCAGTCTGTTTGGAATGGACTTAACTCTCAGTGGCAGAGCTGCATCGATCAGGTTCATGGAGGTTTATAAAAATCAGCGTACTAATTCTCTACTTTCTAATGAAAAAATACAACTGTCCAGAGAACTGAAATCCTCAAGTCAACCTATTAGTGCATTGTCCCCCTGGAGGCAAGTTATATTTGAAGCAATATGATATGGCCCAGGGGAATTCGTTGATCTTAAGTATTCCTCAGTGAAGGAAGCTTGAGACTGTCTCATGCACTAGAGAAGTAGTCTCTCCAAGGAGACTTGGTGCTTAACCAAGACTGCCACGCCTGGGCAGGGCCTGGGTGATCACCTTCAACATGTCTGCTAACTCTCCATTTCCTGTGCAGCTTTGGTCAACCAACATCTCTTGGCCCAGACAGGACTTAAAGAAATTTCACTAAATGTCTGGTGACAAAGTTATGTTTGTATCTGAGTTCCCATTCTTCCCATTTATATAATCATGGACGCTCTCCTGGTTTGTTCCTGTTCATATTTACTGTGTATAGATTTAACTAACTTAACTCCAAGGACAACTATATTTCCACCTCATTGCCAACCCTGTTTGATGACAACAGGACCTAAAAGGGTTGAGTGGCTAATCAAGGTCTTAGAACTTGTCAGTGGAAGAGGCAGAAATTCATCCCTGGTCTTGTTGCTCTAATCTGGTATGCTTTCTATTATTATTTTCATGTGGAAATCCCTAATAATTATTCAAGAAGGACTAGTTCTTAGCCTTTTTTACCTGATTAAACATATGGTTTTTCAAAAGGCTTAAAAACTTTGACACATTGTTGGCACATGTATGAATCTGTCCTATGGAAATCATATCCTATGGAGGTATAAAAATTATAGCTAGAAGGATGTTCATTGCTACATGGTTTACAATAGTAAATAGCTGAAAAGAACCTAAATGTTCAACAACAGGAAATTTGTGAAATTATAGCTATAGTTATTAACATAATGTTATAAAGAATGTTCACCTTACATTGTTAAGTTGGAAAAGGCAGATTACTAAACACTATGTAAGGTAGGGTCCTACTTTTTGCAAAAAGAAAGTATATGGATACATAATTATAGAAAAAGAACTAGAAGAAAATAAAGAAAGTGGTTAGGATTATAATGATGTTTTTCTTTTGGCTTATTTGTTTTTTTTTAATTTTCTACAATGAACATGTATTACTTCAATTTTAAAAATGATTGCCATTATTAGAATAGTTGAAAATTAATTTTCATAATCTTATTTGATGGGATTTGAATAGAAAATAAAAACCATATGCAACAGTATATCGGTATTTTCATTATGTAGCTTTCTGTGTAAGAAAGCTGCTTTTATCTTTCTACTTCACATGTTATTAATTTCCTGTAGTGATATTCCACTAGAGGAGCTCTTTAAACTTATTAATCGCCTGTATTTCTATCCACATAAATGCAGACAAGTCTTTTTTGTTGTTGTTCTCTGGGAGAGACTGTTAAAAGATAGTGAGGGTAATGACCCCCAAGCAAATATTCAAGGGACGCAGCTGAATTTGTTAGAATACTACAGTGATGTGATACCAATTACGCTTCTGTTTGCAGTGTGGGAGAGTAAAGTGTATATGAAAGCTGCAGAATGCACTTCTTCATAGTCTATCCCCTGCAAATGTTGCTCCATTGGAATGGAGACTGCAGGAGAACACCGGTAGACCAGCATGAAATATCCTTCCACTGGTCAGTCATACCACGTTTGTAGGTGAAGTGCTGCAGCAGTTGGATCAAGGAATGTTAATATTTCATTATAACTCAATTGAAATTTAATTCAGTTTCTGAATTCAGAGGATTTAAAACCAGCATAATTGAAAGTCATAAAATGTAAAGTCCTCTGATTGTATTCTCTCATCCTCATACACTCGTCTTCCCTCCAGGGTTTCTTTGCTCACTGCCCACCTCCCTCCCAGACAGCTCTGCTCAGTCCGGTGGAATGGTCACTTGCTTGCACAGAAATGTCTCTTCATTCTCAACCTGCTCAAGATATTGTGTTAACAAAGACCATGTCTTCCCATTATCTTAACAAAGCCTGGCTCTCACCAAGAACGCTGCTTTGCTTCCTTTACAATTCGGTCCTGGGAAGGGTGCTCGCTCTTCCATGAACCTGACACCTCTAGGGCAGGGAGGAGGAGGTCCAATCCTTCCAGCTGCACACCGCTGCTCCTATGCCATTCACCTCCCAGTCCAGGGAGGCTTCAGGGTCATGTGTCCAGTGCAGTCACACGGGCCCCCGTGCACAGAATTGTCCCAGGCTTGGGGCTTAATGCTTTGCAGTGGTCATCTTGAAACTCTTAACGATTGTTATGGGCTGAATTGTTTTGTCCCCCCCAAATTCATATTTTGAAGTCCTAACCCTCAGTACCTCACAATGTGACTGTATTTGAAAATAGGGTCCTTTAAAGACCCTTTACTTAAGGTTAACTGAGGTCATTGGGATGGCCCTAATCCAATATGACTGGGAAGAAAAGGAGATTCCTAATCTTATAAGATTCATTATAAGAAGAGGAGATAAGGACACAGACAGGAAAGACTATATAAAGACACAGGGAGAAAATGGCCATCTCCAAGCCAAGCAAAGAGGCCACAAGATAAACTAAACCTGCCATTATCTTGATCTCAAACTTCTAGCCTCCAGAAATATGGTGATATAAATGTCTGCTGTTGAAGCCATTCAGTTGTAGTTCTTTGTTACAGCAGCCTTAGCAAACTAACATAACAGTTTCACCTTTTAATTTGTACTTTGTAACTGAAGTCTGATGGAACAATGGAGCCTGCACCAGGGGCCTGGAGCCTTGGCTCACATGGGGCTCCACCTTCCACTGCCTCCCCACCTTCCCTGGTCAGTTTCTTGCGTCTCATTCTCCCCTTCCCTGACCCCCAGCACCCTGGGTCCCATCCAGCCTTCCCCTTTCGGCACCCTCCCCAGGACAGTGGTTGGGTCATGTCAGTAGAACAAGCCTACTGGTGTTTGCTCCTCCTGTTGCCCTCCGCCCCTGGTGAGGGACTGGATGCAGACACAGGCAGGGCTTGAAGTTGGGGCAACACTGCCCTGTGCCATCTTCAGGGAGAGCATGGAAGCACCATCTCCTCTCCAGGCTGGCAGGGTCACAGTGTGTGTGCTTGAATCTCTTGCCTGACCAAATCCAGGCACCAGGCATGGGGTTGTCCTTCTGCTCTGGGGTGGCGTGGTGGGTTGAGGGAAGGGGAGACTGATTTCTTTGCCTTCAGCTGGGGTGCAGCATCTCAGGGAAGGTAGAACTGCTAAGCCGGTGGACCATGCCCTGAGTCATGGGACAGAGCCACCACTGGGCACCTGTGAGGGTCCACACTCACTCTGCAGGGATTCCCCTTGTCCAAGGGACCAAGGCATGAAATAGTAAATAAAAACACCATGACAGGTCAAGAGAGAGTGACTGCAGAAAAAAGAGAGTTTTTAATATTTCGGTACCTTTAACAGCACTATATTTGAACAAAGGCCTGCACATTTTCATTTTGTACTGGGCCCTACAAATTACATAGCTAGCCCTGCTGAGCCCCATGCAAAAAGGTCAGCACTTTCAGGGCTCATACAATCTGGCTTTTTCACCCTCTCTCCTCAATACTCTTGCTTCTATACATACAACTTGCTTCCTTGGCTAGCATCTTTATCCACACTCCTAGCTATTACGGTGTGGTAATCTGTTACTAATGTGACGGACCCATCTACACCTAGCTCTCTACTTCACTGACCTTCAAATCCAGTCTAGGAGAGGAATTCGCTCCTGGAGCCCATCCTCCTGCTTTGCATTATGTAACTGCTCCACCTCTCAACCTCAGGGTCCAATTTAATCCATCAACTCTGGGGAAGGTCAACCAGCTGTGTGACATTGAACAAGTCAGCTGCTGACTCTGAGACTCCGTGGCCTCACCTGTAAAATGAGGAGAGTAATTATTAACTTCACAGGTTTGCTGTAAGGTTAAATAAAATGATATACAAGCTGCGCTTAGCATGGCGCCTGGGACATAGGTGTTCTCGCGAAATGGCTAGCGTTTTCCCCACGGATCACACCTTCCTATCCCTCCGGCTCTCACCGGCGTACTCCCAGTGCCTCTCCAGTTCCCTGTGATGTGCATTCTCTGCGTCTGTACCAGGTGAGTGGGGGGGGAGTCCACTGCAGCACCCCGCAGACGCGGGCCTGCACACACGCGGCCCCGCCGGCCTCAGCTGGTCTCAGGTGGTCCGTCACCTCCAGACCCAACAGCCCTTGTTAGAAGGCTTCCTTCCAAGCCTCCTTTCCTTTCTCTCCTCTGACTCTGAGCCATCCTCCCCTGCTTCAGAGGGAAAAAACCGGCAGCGGGCTTGCCTCTGCCCGCCCCCCGCTTCTGCTGGTGGACAGATCTGCCTATCCTGCGCTCTTCTCTCCTTCCCTGTCTTTCTCCATCGGTCTTCTTGGCCTTTTCCTTCTATGCTCTAGACCTCCTTTCTCTCCTGTATTCGGTCACTTAGCCTTTGTACTTTACCGTCAACCTCTTATTTTCCATGTCTGCTTCTCCTCAACATAGATACGTGATTATATATATATTTTCAATGTTTAGGGGGAAACCCCTTCTTTGATCACATCTTATCTAACTTCTTATTCTCAGCCAGACTCTTTTTTTTTGCGGTACATGGGCCTCTCTCTGTTGTGGCCTCTCCCGTTGTGGAGCACAGGCTCCGGACGCGCAGGCCCAGCGGCCATGGCTCACGGGCCCAGCTGCTCCGCGGCATGTGGGATCTTCCCGGACCGGGGCACGAACCCACGTCCCCCGCATCGGCAGGAGGACCCCCAACCACTGCGCCACCAGGGAAGCCCCTCAGCCAGACTCTTTGATAGAGCAGATGGCACTGGCTCGCTCCCTTCCTTTACTTCCTGTTTGTTCCTCAGTTCCTTGAAGGAAGGCTTTGCCCTCCATGTCAGAAAGATTTGTCTTTCTGAGACTATCAGTGGCCTCCTAAGGGCCAATTCTGGTAATCAACATTCAGACTTCACCACCCCTGATTCCTCTGCAGCATCAGACATTGTTGAATTCTACTTCCTTCTGGAAGCGCTCGCTCTCTCGCTCTCCTGTCTGTCTCTCTCTCTCCTTCCAAGAAATGACTCTCTTTCGGTTATTTTACTACCATTTTGATTCCTCCCTCTCTTCTTTCTTCTCCTGTTTCTCCCCCTCCCCCCTCCTTTCCCTCAGGTGTTGCCATTCTCTGAGCTTCCACCTCCACCCCTCTTCTTTTCTCCCTCTCACAGCCTCTCTTGATGAATTCATTTAGTCTCCTGGCTTTAACCGCCCTCGATTTTCTGAGGAGCCCACAGTGCCGGGCTCCAGGCCCACTGGACCAGAGTGGCACAGTGGATTCAGCATTGATTAGCCACTCCGCGGCCAGCTGAACGGATTGGGAGCAAATCGGTTAAACCGTGTAAGTGTCAGCTTCCTCATTTGTACAGTGAGACGAGTAATATATATATATATCTTAAGGGCTTATTGTGAGGATTCAAATAATGCAGAAACAGCACAGTTCCTGGCACATATAAATGATCCAATAAATGGTGGTGATGCTGCCACTGCTGCTGCTGCTGATGCTGGTGCTGTTTACGGGTAGATGCTCTTCAACCCTTGCTGGGTATTTGGAAGACTCACCCATACATGCTCCCTCCCATCGGTTAGCAGTCGTAACTGTGGACACTCTTCTGACCCACTGGCACCTCTTTCTATCCATAATCACAACATCTGGAGCTGTTGCATGTTCTCTGCTTCCTCTCATGTCTAACCCACTCTCCTGTGTAACCCACATAGAGCGGGGGGATGCTCTATCTTGACTTCCTGACTGAAATAATCTTCTATCTGACTCAGTCTTTCTGAGGGCTGCGAACTTAAGCCCATTTTTGAACAGTCTCCCATACTATGTAAAGCCTAGTTAATACTGACATTCTCAGCGTGTTTTTGTGCAGTATTTGTTACAACTCTGTTTATAGCCTTCGAACAGAGTGTGGGAGACACTATCCAACAGGATAAAGGCCTGTCTCCACTTCTCCCCTCCTCTGTGCCTCTCCCCAGCCCCTTGCCAAATTAGCTATTTCCACTGTATCTGTGCTACAGCTCTGATCAGTCTTTTCTATAAATGTTTGCCTCTCAGCCACACTGAACTTCACTTTCAGTCATGTTTTGTCTCCAGAGCCTAACGTGATGCCTGGCTCACCACAGACCTTTAGCATCTATACAGGGATTAAAGGGATCAATGAAAAATACTGGAGAAATGCTTCCTCAAAATTCCACTAGGGGTCACTTTCTGTACGTTTTAGGAAGAAATAGTGCAGGCACGTAGTAAATCAATTCTTTATGAAAAATTCAGCTTGTGTTTAAATTTTTAAAGGCATCTGTTGTTTATTTAATGGAAACTGAAATGCTGTCATGTCGTACAAGCCTTGAAGCACGGTACGATGGCCAGCTCTTTCTGGTTGTATGGATAATGTCAATACTCATGTTTGTGTAAAAAACAAAATTGAACATAGCGTTTAATTTTGCATTTTAAGAATTCAGATCACTGAATTTATATGAAAGTTTCTTCCATATTTTTAGGTTAATATCCTTGGATAAGGTTAATATTTAGTTAATTTCAAATATGTTTATTTATAGATTATCCCAAAGGCCTGTTCTTCTAACCCTTTATTTCTTTACCACACTTATTCTCATTTGACCTCAGTTGCAAAATTAATGGTATATTCCTACTGATGATCTTGATCTGCCTCATACCACAGAGATTTTTAATAAGGGGAGTGAAAGGGGGAGAAACTGACTTTACTAGCAATTAATAGCCACTTAAAAACAGTGCAAATACACTTACCATAGATATAATGCTTTACTATTTTGGTTACTCTCTCAAGTATAAGAGACTTGACCGGCCTCCAGAAGAGCCGTGGTATCAGGATTCTGTTCTTAAGGGAAAATATTGTTCTTAGCAACACTGCAAATGTAGTAGCACAGCTAGTGGTCAAACAATGAGTTTATACTGGCTGTCAACCTTCTAGGACACAGAAACATCAACAAATGATTAAATACCATGCGGTGAGTGCATTGACAACAAACGCTATGGGAACACATGGCGGGGGGGGGGGGGGGGGGGGGGGCGGGGAAATTAGCTAAAGGACGGTTGCTTGATTGAAAGGGCTGCAAGGAGCATTTCCCATCAACTTGGGGAAAGTTCATGAAATGTCTCCATCCCTTAACAGAAGTTTCCCTCTCTAATGACCGCAGATGGATGTGGGTCATTTATCCACAGTATGTCAGGGGAACCACGTTAGGTAAATTTAGGTATATAAGCATATTTCATGGGGGTTTTGGTATCAGGAATGGTCACACCGCTGTGGAAAACCCTCAACATTCACTGAGCTGGAGAAAGGTCTTGCTTCTTCAGCCTGGCCTTTTGCTCATCCCTGAGTTGATTCTGGGAAGAATTCTTGGAGTATCCTGGCCTGCATGAGCTCTTCTGACCAGCTCTACTCTGACTCCCCAGTGCGTGTATTTTCTCACATTATGGGAAGCTATTTCTGTGCCCTCTGCCTGGAACACCCTACCTGCCCACAATGGAATAAACCCTTCTTCTTCCTCCGGACTTTAACAGAAGGGTCGGCTTGAGGTTTTGGCTCAATCTTTTCCTCGGAGAAAACCTTCCCTGACTTCTTAGATTAGGTCCAACTTCTGCTTTTTTTTTTTTTTTTTTTTTTTGCGGTACGCAGGCCTCTCACTGTTGTGGCCTCTCCCGTTGCAGAGCACAGGCTCCGGACGCGCAGGCTCAGCGGCCATGGCTCACGGGCCCAGCCGCTCCGCAGCATGTGGGATCTTCCCGGACCGGGGCACGAACCCATGTACCCTGCGTCGGCAGGCGGACTCTCAACCACTGCGCCACCAGGGAAGCCCCCAACTTCTGTTTTGAGCTGTCTCTTAGCTCTAAATACTTCTCTTTTGCAGCCCTTACCATTATTGCAATTTTGCATTGCTTTTCTGGTGTTCAAAGATAAACTGAGGCATATTAAAAATTTTAACAGTTTATTCAAGGAAAAATCGGTTGGAATCAGGCAGCCATAAACCGGAAGTGGTTAGGAGCACTCCACCCACAGGAGGTGGAGGAGAGATTTTTATAGAGAAAAGGTGGAAGCAAAGTAAGGAAATTATTGATTGGTTATAGCTTAAAGCCTAGTTGGCTGTTTGTGACTGGTTGTCCTTATGTTTCACTTTCGTAATGTTGAGGCATTTCCAGCTTAGATTTTGGTTTTCTTATGCAGGCCGCCATGGCATCAGAGCCCCCTCAGTCTAATGGCCTCCTTGTTTAATTAAACACTGGTAATTATTTGATTAATTACTGACTCAGACTCAGCTGAAGCTCCAGGAGAGCTCCAGGTATAACTTTGCTTACCGTTACCTAACAGTGTCTGGTGCGAAGTAAGCATTCAGTAAATATTTGTTGAATAAGTAAATGCACTTCATTTTAATTTGGCTACACAGCCCGACTTTTATTTCTAAGACCCTATAAGCCTAGTATTGTTCTCTATAACTTCCTTTGTAAAAGGTTGGAAAGGGCTTCCCTGGTGGCGCAGTGGTTAAGAATCTGCCTGCCAATGCAGGGGACAGGGGTTCGAGCCCTGGTCCGGGAAGATCCCACATGCCGCGGAGCAACTAAGCCCGTGTGCCACAACTACTGAGCCTGCGCTCTAGAGCCCACGAGCCACAACTACTGAGCCCCTGTGCCACAACTACTGAAGCCCTCGTGCCTAGAGCCTGTGCTCCATAACAAGAGAAGCCATCGCAATGAGAAGCCCGTGCACCACAACGAAGAGTAGCCCCTGCTCACCGCAACTAGAGAAAGCCCGCGTGCCCAGGTGCCCAATGCAGCCAAAAATAAATTAATTAAATAAAAATAAATAAATAAATAAATAAATAAAAGGCTGGAAGGAAATAAAGCAGATTTACTAAGCAAAGTAAGAAAATTTAGACTCAGATATCAGACGTTCCCTTCCTCCCACTGGCCTTCCCGTCCTGCCTCCTGGGCCTTGGCAGCTGCCATGTTGCAAGCTGTGCTCTCATTTACAATGCACCTCTTACCTCACTTCTCTCTTCCCCATTCTTTAAGACCCCAACCCTCTGTCCCCAGCCCCTTCCCAAACCACTTATCATCCAAAAAATTCCTCCAAGGACAATGCCCTTTTCCATTTGATGGACAACAGTTTTATCTACTTATGTTTAATATTTCTCATTCTTGCTAGTCTCTGCGTCTTGGCTTTGCATAGCCAAGAATTTCCCCAAAGCTGTTCTATCTCCCAGATGAACTCTGTTGCACTTTTCAAACAGTAAATTTTTCCTTCCTGCTGTCTATACGCTATTTTGATTAGAAAACAGAGCCTCCAAGTCTTCAGTGACTTCAAAGTTGCGCAGCTTGTCAGTGATAGATTTTAGATCAGAATTTTTTTTTTTTTGGAGACTTCTGACTTTGAATTCAGTATACTTTCTGTACAGATCTCTCTCGTCTTCTAGCCTGGGAGTTGAGGGTGTGGAATTGTTAGCTAGCTCAGCACAGCGCCTGGAACATAGTAAGATTATGCTCCATGACTCTTTGCTGAATGAACAAGCTTGATCCTCTGTCCCTCAACGTTCTTTTAGACAGACACAAACAAGCTGCTCGGCCTGTCCCTCTGGCACCAGTGACCAACTGTGACCATTAGAGGGCAGCAGAGGCGTGAAAAGCACTGGGGAGGGGATAGTTGAAGTGTCGCAATGAAGTCAAAGTCAGAAACATCTGAACCAGAAATGTTATGGAATACAAAGTGCAGGGTTTGTCAGATTTAGCAAATAAAAATACATGACACTCTGGGAATACGTATATTTAAAAAATATTCATCGTTCATGTGAAATTCAAATTATCTGGGTGTCCTGTGTTTCACCTGGCCACGCTAACAAGTGCCATTGCATGTGAACCAGACGGGTGCTCCAGAAGTGGCATTGGTCCTTAGAAGGAACCTGTTAGGAGGAATTGGATGGGGAAGTTGGTGAGCTTACAGAAGTAGAATACAGGTGCTCATCACATAGGGGATTGGCTAATTCAAGGTCAGCCAATATTAAAAGTCTGCTCTGGAGGAGAAGACTCTGTAATGTTACGTGGATTGATCTGGGTGACAGGCCCTTCCTCTGTCCCTTCCTGCACTGTGATGGCATCAGATGGTAACAGTTGAAAGAGGATGTGCAACTTCTCCATTTGTGGCCGCAGATTGATTGGGTAATGATTGTTTAACCCCACACACTGTGACTGTTGTTACTTGTATCCACCTTCCCTTCTTAATCTTGTGGTCTCTCACCTTGCGTAACAATCCAATTCTCTTATTTCAGAATCTGCCATTTTCCACATATTTTTTCCTATGACATTCCCTCTCCTCTAAGGCTCATTTTCTTTTTGGGGCCCTCCTGAAATTTCACTTCTTAAGTGTTCCTTTCTCTAATTTAGTGGAGACATCCATTCTCAATCCAATTGTTAAACATGAACATTGACTAATTTAAGACACATTCATTTCCATACACATTTATTGAGGGCTTACTATGTAGGAGAAAAAGCTTCACCATTAAGAAACTTGTAATCTAGTTAATGAATTATAACATTAGAAACCAAAGGGAAGATCCTCCCTCTGAGAAGTGATTGATACAGGTTGCCAGAGAACAACTGGTCCCTTTGTAAATCACTGTTCTCATATTCCTATGAATTTACTTTTGGAAGTAACTTCAGAGTAAGAGAATTCATGAACATGTTAGAAGTGATCTGTGAATTTGGGAGTTATCAGTAGGGTCTTCTTTAAGTTCCTTCATTTCTCAGAGAGCAGTTGTTTGCTTCTTCTTTTGAGGAAGGTAGAACTGACAAAATCTAGACTTACTTATTATATTTAAAAATGTAGAAGTGATTGAAACACACCACCGCACACATACACTTACTGCTGCATGGCTTCAGGAAGAACGGGTAGTGATAACTGGCTGGAGGTGGAGGCTTTTAAGAATCCTAGGATGTTAGTATTCAATACTTCAAAGACTTTTAGGGATCAATCAAGTGGTCCAACCTTCTTACTTACAGATATGATACGCAAGACCCAGAATTTAAAGACTGTATAAGATCGCACACTAAGCTTGTGCTAGGGCTGGGATGTGAGCCCAAGACTTCTAGGTGTGTCTAAGATTAGGTTCTGAAGGACTAGATAACGGTATAACGATGCTCTGTGATGTGTGGCTCGTAACCACTTTTTTCCCCGGGAGACTCTTGTAGGTGCTTGGCTTCTATGAGCACCTTCCCCCTGGGCTGTCTCCTCCCCCTTCTGATGCCCCTCCTCTGTCTGCTTTGCTAGTGCCTTCCTCTGCTCTACTCTAAAGAGGAATGTTCCTGAGAGTTCACTCCCTCACCCTCCCTCCCTGAACAGTCTATCAACTACAAATGTTTTGGTTACCTTACAAAGTACTGCTTTTTTTTTTAAAGAAGATGTTGGGGGTAGGAGTTTATTAATTAATTAATTTATTTTTGCTGTGTTGGGTCTTCATTTCTGTGCGAGGGCTTCTTTAGTTGTGGCAAGCGGGGGCCACTCTTCATCGTGGTGTGCGGGCCTCTCACTATCGCGGCCTCTCTTGTTGCGGAGCACAGGCTCCAGACGCGCAGGCTCAGTAGTTGTGGCTCATGGGCCTCGTTGCTCCACGGCATGTGGGATCCTCCCAGACCAGGGCTCGAACCCGTGTCCCCTGCATTAGCAGGCAGATTCTCAACCACTGCGCCACCAGGGAAGACCCAAAGTACCTCTTTGATTCACAAATATTGATCTTTAGTTCTGATCATTTTCCTAGCATCTATATTTTCAACTGTTATCTGCATATCTTTTCCCAGATGGTCTACAGATGCCTCAAACAGTCCAAAACTGAAACCTCGTCTTTTCCATCGTTCCCCCACAAACTGGGTTCTCTCCCTCTGTTCTATGTCTTAGATAGTGATGTCATCAGCCATCCCAGTCTCCAGGTCCCTATCCCCCTCACTAATTGGTCACCAAGCCCTCTCACGTCATGTCCCCTGTCCCCTCATCCCACTGTACTCACTGTGACGAGTACGGTGACGTCCCCATCTCTGTACTCATCACTTTCTCTGCATCCACGCAGCCCCAGCCTTAGTCTAGGCCAGGAGTCACAGGTGTCAATGCTACAGGAGATAACCAGTCTAGGCCAGGAGTCACAGGTGCCAATGCCTACAGGAGATAAACAAGTGAGATAGGGCACATGCCAGTAATAAAGGACAGCGAGGGCTGTGACCAGCTGGAGACAACAAGCTTCATTTAAAGGGGGCACAAAATACTTAGTTTAAGCAGATTCTTACCATCAGGGAATGCAGGCCCAGTATTGACAGATATTCTCAATTTAAGAGAGGGCTACATTTTCAAAATGTGAAACATTCTGATTTTTTAATTGGAACAAATAACTTTTTTCAAAAACCCGACTATTGGATGGAAAACAAGCACACCCTGTCCCCTGCCCCCATCCTTTATCCTTCCCGTAGCTCTGCATCCAGCAAAGTGCCTGACATACAACAGGTGATCAGCAACTACTTAAGTGAGTGAAAATGGACATTGAGGTCAAAGCAAGCAAGCTATTACTAAGTTGTTTGCAGTTTAAATTTTTTTAGTTGTAATTACTGAATTATTATGTGCCCATTTTACTGAACGAAACACTTTGAAAATACCTCAAGAAAAGATCAGTTGTTTTCCTGCTCTCTTCCATATCCTTTAGGTAACTGGTGTTCACAGCTTAGTGTGTATCCAGCTACACTTTTCCCACGGTCTTAAAACATTCATATAGATTTTTGCTCCTGTTTTCCAGAAATGTAATAATACTTTACACATTCCTCTGCAATGTGTGTTGCTTTGGCTTAATTATGCAGCATTGTCATCCTTTCGCTTAGTAACTATATATCCAACTTCATTCTTTTTAATAGCTGCCTAATGTTCTTTATTAGGATTTACCATAACTAAGTCAACCATTTTTCTATTGATGAGCAATCAGATTATTTCCAGCTGCTTTTTAGCCTATGAAAAATGGTGCAATAACTATCCTTATAAGTGGATATTGACACAGTGGTGCTTCTGTGCTTTCTATTTCTGGGGGAGAGATTCCCTCAAATGGAATGGCTATATTAAAGGATGTGGCTAAATATTTTAAGAGACACTCTGCAGTTACTTTCAAAAGGTTCTAGCAATTCACATTCCCCCGAAAGGCCTTTGGCAGGGTGGACAGGGAAAGTCCCACTGAGAAGATGATATGTGAGCAAAGCTCAAAGATGGTAAAGGAATTTGCCACACAGATCCCTGGGAAAGACAATTCCAGACAGAAGGAAGAGACAGTTCAAGGACCCTAAGGCAGAAGCACATGTGATATGTTCAAGGAACAAAAAATAGGCCAGTGTAGCTGAAGCAGAATGAGCAAAGGGGAGCCCAGGAGGAGAGAATGTCAGCGAGATTGATGGGCAGAGAATGATACTGGCTTTTGCTTTCATCATGAGGGTGATGTGGAACCATTGCAGGGTTTTAAGCAAAGGAGTGACACACCAAGGCCTGTTTTAAAAGGATCGCTATGGCTGCTATGTTGAGAAAAGGCTACAGGGAGCAAAATCGGAAGCAGGAGACCAGTTAGGAGGCATTGGCAATAAGTTTACACAGAAAGGAGGGCAGAAATGAGAGTAGCGTGAAAGCAGTGGAGATGGTGAGAAGTGCCGATTCTAGGTATATGTTGAAAATAGAGTCACTGGGATTTGCTGATGGATGGTGGATGGGATATTAGGAGATAGAGAGGAGTTGGGGATGAATCCAAAAAGTTTGGCTAGAACAATCAAAGGATGCAGTTGCCAACAACCGAGATGGGGAAGATCGAAGGTGGACCAAATTTAAGGAGGGAGAAAGATCAGGAATTCATATTTGGCCATGTTTAGTTGTAAATGCCTGTTAGAGACCTAAATGGAGGTGCTGAGATTTAAGAATGACAGCCTATAGATGACATTTAAAGACATGGGACTGAATGAAGGGAGTCTAGACAAAGAAGAGACCAAAGACCAGGTCAGAGAGAATAAGGGAGACCATCAAGGGAGACTACACAGAAGCAGCAGCCACAAGAGAGGGAGACACCCAAGAGATTGTAGTGTCCCCAAAATCAAGAAACAAAAGTTTATCAAGGCAGGAGAGATCGAGTGCATCAAATACTGCTGGTAGGTCAGGGAGATACATGTCTACATACAGCTGATTCACTTGGTTATACAGCAGAAACAAACACAACGTTGTAAAGCAATTATACTCCAATAAAGATGTTAAAAAAAAAGGCAACTGAGAACTAACTGTGGTAGACTGAGTAATAAACACCACCACCCATGCCCCGCCAAAGATGTTCATATCCTCATCCCAGAACCTTGAACGTGTTACCTTACATGGCAAAAAAGACTCCGTCAAAGTGATTTTGTTAAGGACCTTGAAATGGGAAGGTCATTCTGGGTTGTCCAGGTGGGCTCAATGTAATCACAGGTGTCCTTATAAGAGGAGGCAAGAGGGTCAGAGGAAGAGAAGGGCATGTGACAATGGAGGCAGAGGTTGGAGTGACGTGGCAAGAGATGAATTATCCTCTAGAGTCTCCAGAAGAAAATCAGTCCCGATGACCCATTTTGAACTTCAGACCTCCAGAACCGTGTGAGAATGAATTGTGTTGTTTTTAAGCCATTATATTTGTGGTGATTTGTTGCAGCAGCAGTAGGGAATGAATACCCTGACCACTGGATATAGCTATGTGGAGGTCACTGGTGACTTTGGACCAGAGGAATTTCAGGGGAATGATAGGGGGAAAAGGCTGAGTGAAGTGCATTAACAAAGCACAGGAGAACAAGGCTATCATAAGCATATACAGGACCTTTGTGCAAATTAGGAAAAGAAGGCTGCCTCAGGCTGGCCAGCTGGAAATGGTGGTGCCTTGGGTAGATCAGTTTCAAATGTTGTTCCTTCCTCAAGGATGACAAAGTCCTGTGCCAGGCTTTCTGCTTGGCAGGCAAAGAATGGACTGGATTTCAGCTTCTACCCACGCCTTCTCTACCAAATGCCTCAGTGCAGAGAAGAGCCTGAACTAAAGCCCAGGTCAGCACTGGAAGAGAGGAGCAGGGGATACATAAATATAGACAAGCTTCAGGAGAGCAAAGAAATGGAATGGTCTCTGGTGGGGCAAGTGAGAACAAAGAAAGGATTTTAAAGATGGCATATTTGTACGCTGATGGAAATACTTCGAGAGAGACAGAGAGAGAAATGAATGATATAGGAGGGAGAAGAGAATTTCTGGAGTGATGTTCCTGAGGAGATGAGAGGGAATGAATCCCTCACTTCATGAGGACTGCAGTGGAGAGATTCATATTTAATAAAATCAATAAGAAGGAACAGGAGTAAAATATTATAGTATGTTTGTACTATGAGAGCAATGGACACAAAAGGAAAGAAAGTGGAGGTCTGGAGGCTAAGCAGGAGAAAGCTGTAATATATTATGTGAAAAGGGTACAGAATAAGGTGTTGGTGTGACTCAGACTTGGTCAAGCAGGGCTCCTAACAAGGGCCCGAGGCATCCAAAGGGTCTCTCTCTTTGAGGGACATCCTCAATTTTTTAGAGCCTTTCTGGTACTTAGGACCAGCTGAGATTGCATTGGCATCTATCTGGATGGGGCGCTCCAAGCTAGAACCGGGCCCCACGTGAGTTCAGTCCCAGTGTCTCCCTTTTGGGATGCTCTCCCATCTGCTGTCCAATGAGTGGGTTGACCAGCTGTCCCAAGTTACTGCATAACTCATGCCTGTGCAATCATCCCGGGGCTCTGTGGCCAGGTCCTAATTCTGGGAGGGTGACCTGGCAAGCTAATCATGCCCATTGGACAACACAGTATTTTTTTTTTAAAGGATTGTGTGAGATTGGGCTGCCAGAATGGCACTGACATGCTGATTTAGGGTGGCTTCAATTGTTTACATAGACAGGGGTCCTATAAAAAATATTTGTGCAGGGGCGCACACACCCTAGGGATGACCCTGCCATAGTAATGAAGGGGCAATCAAAGAGATATTTCAGAGAAAGAGGAAGCATAGATACAACTTAGGGATTAATTAGATGTACCGATATCTGAGTGTCTATCTTAGTGTCATCTTTTTAGGTGAATTTCCCCACTACAGAAATGCCTCAGACCTTGTGCTTACCCCCATCATTTGGCAATCATATGATTTAGGAAAGAAATAACATGTGGAGATTTTTGAAAAGCATTGTGAGAGATGTAAGGAAGTAGTTTTTCTCAAAATGTGAAGTCATGGTCAAATATTATGGGGAAGGTGTCAGCCAACAATAATGTCTCCAAAACAGAGCCAGCCAAGAAAGAGGTAAAGAGCATTCATTTCTCCCACACGTACGATGAACCTCAGACCCCTGAGTATAGAGTTCTTATAACTTGATCCAGTAGCTATGCGAAAAATAAGTAACCTCCATGCAATATGAGTTATTTATCACTAATCTATGACATCAGGTTGTAGGTATCTTTTTTTTTTTTTTTTTGCGGTATGCGGGCCTCTCACTGTTGTGGCCTCTCCCGTTGTGGAGCACAGGCTCCGGACGCACAGGCTCAGCGGCCATGGCTCACGGGCCCAGCCGCTCCGCGGCATGTGGGATCTTCCCGGACTGGGGCACGAATCCGTGTCCCCTGCATCGGCAGGCCGACTCTCAACCACTGCGCCACCAGGGAAGCCCTGTAGGTATCTTTATAATAGCTTTAAATCTACTCTAAGATCTCAGAGAAGTATGTGTATGTTTTACAAATCTCAAACAAACAAGAGAGAGGCAACAAATCAAGAATGAGTTTTAATCTGCTGCAATATGAGTCTGCACACAACCCCAGAGAGTTCTGGGTGCATCCACAGAAGCTGAGAACGTGTAGCAGGAGACAGCATGGGCACTGGAGCCAGAGTCCCTGGGTTCAAATCCTGGCTCGGCCATTTCCAACCTTAATCAAGTCATTTTACCTCTCAGTAGCAGTTTCCTCATAATTAAAATGGACATCTTATTATTATTATTATTATTGAAATATTTGAAAATTTTAATGTAAGATTTTAAATCTTAATTTAACTACAAAATAAAATGGGCATTTTAATGTTACCACTTCATGGGGCTATTGTGAAGCGTAAATGAGTTAATTCACAAAAAGCACTTTGTGGTTGGCACCTCATAAACACTCAAAATTAGCCATTATTGTTGTTTATCACCATCATAAATAATGATAAAGGATGAAGATAAAAATACAGAAACATTCTGTTTTCTGAGTGTGGAAACATTTTCTTTGCACTCTCCACATTGTCTGTTTTTTTTCCATCAAAAATGGAATTTTGGAGATTTTATATTAATGAAATCTGCCATTGGGTAAAATGAGGTGGTATTACAGCATTATGACTTGTTTTTTTTTGCGGTACGCGGGCCTCTCACTATTGGGGCCCCTCCCGTCGCGGAGTACAGGCTCCGGACGCGCAGGCTCAGCGGCCATGGCTCATGGGCCCAGCCGCTCCGCGGCATGTGGGACCTTCCCAGACCCGGGCACGAACCCGTGTCCCCTGCATCGGCAGGCGGACCCTCAACCACTGCGCCACCAGGGAAGCCCCATGACTTGTTTTTAAAGCAGTGTTCAATTTCTTTTCTCTACTGCCATGCATCTACCTCCTTTATCCTCAGTGTAATTCTCTTTCTGCATTGTACTCCTTGTCTGTCTCTCTTTCAGACATTCCTTCTTTTTTTGCTCTTCTTTATATCTTACTTTTCTCCAGTGCTTCATAAGCTGGATGGTTTTTTTTTTTTTGTCCTTGACCAGAAGTAGATGTCATATGCGGAATCTTCTCACAAAGAGAGGAAATTTTCCAGCCATTTAAAATAAACCCAGGGAAACATACCTGCTAATCTGAAGGCAGTTTGACTTCTCAAACAGGGTGGACCCTATGGAATGCTCAAATATATTTCTGTCCCCCGGAGCCAGTCTTCTATTGCTGGTTATGCATTGCATGGGCATAGCACGTTTTACTTGGTCCCTGATTTGCTTTCCTTCTGTTCTATAAGTCATTCCATAGCCAATATGACACACTATCTTATCAATGTCAGTTTAATATTTCTGCCTCTGTTTCTATCGATCCATATCTAAAATAACTAACTTCCACTCTAGATATTCTCTCTCCCCTTACTCCTCATTCTCATCATCACTTGATATTTGTATTTACTTCCTTTTGACTATCTCCTCTCACTAGAATATACCGGGACTTGGTCTGTTTTGTTCACTGTTCTTCTCCAGCACACAGAACAATAACTGTCCTGAAATCTATATTTACTGAATAAATGAGTTGTAATCTTTTAATGAATACTTCCCAAATTTTTTGGTTTTTATTTCTATTTTTTATTTCACTTATTGTATAAGATTAGATCAATAATTTTCATAAAATGCCTCACAAATAAAGACCAATATGACTGAGTAGGGATCTACCCCCAGCACCACCTCCCTGTGGTAACAGAGCTGAATGCTTTTGCTTTGGTGCTTACTTCACTCATGGCAGGTTTGTTAGGAAAGGAGCTTCTAGAAAATATACTTAAGGAGGCAATAATTTTTTATCAATATATTCTCCTACAACTTAAAAACTCATATACTGAAACAGAAATAGAAGGGCATAGATTTAGCCCTACCAATATTTTAGCTTGAGCAAAAACTTATGTAATAAAGCAAACTAAATTGAATTGCAATTGAGGTGACTGGGGCCATTTCTTTGTTTGTAACATTTAGAGACAAGGGCTTAACATCAAAGTCAGTTAATTTCATCAGCATTTCCACTGAAATGCCCATATGGCAAAGAAGAGGGCTTGCATGCCTCATGGGGTCTTGAGGTACTAGCCAGTCTGTCTTCGCAAAAGTGAAATTACTGTTAAGTTTTATCTTTTACCTTAAAAATTCTTGCCAACTTTTCATTCTATATAATGCATCCTTATTTTTTAAAATATTAAAACAGTGTACTAGATAACATTATGAGACAACTGGACACTTCAAAAAGCCTTTTATCTTGAGACTTTTTGTCCCTTTCTGGTGTATCACTACTTACCTACCAGGAGTCTAAAGTCCTGATTAGAGAATTATGGAACTAGATGTCAGCTCTTTGTGAGTAAGTCTTTTTGTTTCTTCTTTTCTTATTGAAGTATAGTTGATTTACAATGTTGTGTTAGTTTCAGGTATACAACAAAGTGATTCAGTCATATATATGTATATATATATATTCTTTTTCAGATTCTTTTCCCCTATAGGTTATTATAAAATATTGAGTATAATTCACCTTTTTGCTTCTTTAAATCCATTTTGGGACTGCAGAATACTATCACAGTGTTTTAGCTTTCAAAGGTCCTCTGAATCAGGCCCCCAGTGCAGTTTTCCAGCCCCGTGTCCCATTAATCCCAAATCTACATACCTTAATTAAATTATAGAAACTTTTGGCAAGGGCCATTATTATTTACTTATGTCTCTCACTATACTCACTAAACACAACCATCTGGTATGTGGTCAGTATTGTGTCAGGAAGGATAGGCTAGGTTCTGCTGACTTAAGAAACAAGTCCAGTGCTTCCCTGGTGGCGCCATGGTTAAGAATTCGCCTGCCAATGCAGGGGACACGGGTTCTAGCCCTGGTCCAGGAAGATCCCACATGCCACAGAGCAACTAAGCCCATTCGCCACAACTACTGAGCCTGCGCTCTAGAGCCTGCGAGCCACAACTACTGAAGCCCACGCGCCTAGAGCCCGTGCTCCGCAACAAGAGAAGCCACCTCAATGAGAAGCTCGCGCGCCGCAACGAAGAGTAGCCCCCACTCGCTGCAGCTAGAGAAAGCCCGCACACAGCAACAAAGACCCAACACAGCCAAAAATAAATAAATAAATAAATTTATTTTTAAAAAAGAAAGAAACAAACAAGTCTACTGCCTTAGTGGATTAACACAAAAGGATTTCTCCTCATTTATTCAGACCCTACTGCGGGTCCGTGTCACTCTCCAGGGCAGTTGTCCATTAGATGATGGCTCATCGTTGTACCTCACACTCCTACAATCACCAAGGCAAGGAGAGTTGAGCGCCCCAAATTAAATGCCTCCACCCTGAAATGATGCTTCGCTATGATTTTTATCGGCCAAAGCAGGTCAGATGGCCATGACTAACTCCAAATAGGTGGAGAAGTACAGCCCTACTGTGTGCCTAGAAAGAGAGGGGAACGAGATACCAGTAGACGGGGGTAATACGTGCCGCACACATGCAATCTCTTGACTGAACAAAATCTAACACATTTTTAATTAGGATTTCTGCTCTGTATGTAATTGTCAGTCTCTTTGGTAATCCTATTATTTAATTCATTTTTTAATTCTACTGTTCTCCTTTGGACCGCAGTTTAATAAACAAAACAGACAAAATGCTAATTTAAACATTCACCTGGATAAATTAATTCAGAGTGCTTTCCCATAACTGTGAAACCATCATTATCATGACTACATCTTAATTGCATGCTTTACCTAGTCATTAATTAAACAGGTCACTAAATCTTATTCCCTCCGTACTCTCCCAATAAAACGTTTAGGTTTTACTAATGATAGCTTCACAATGTGTTAGCTGCCTTGATACCATCCAGGTACAGTAAAACAAAGGTATTTCCAGTGTAACCAGAAAATACTTTCTGTGTAATTTAGGGGAAAAAACTTCTACACGAGAAGCAATATGAATGAGATACTGAAATTCTTTGCTTCATGATTCAGGTTGATTGATTTAACAAACATTGCCTGGATTTCAAGGGGATATTGAAATGAGAGCTTGGTTTGTGTGAGATGAATAGCCATGTTTTCAGAAGGATATGGTTAAGCTTCTGTTTACGACCTTCACTGGCTTCTCACTGTAGCCACCCAAAGTACTGCAATTTCTGGCTCTAGCCCGGCTCTCTGTCCAGCCTCATCTCCTACCCACTCCTTCTACTCTTGACTTCAGCTACTGGCCTCTGTCAATCCTGGAATCCCTCTTGCTCTTTCCTGCCTTTTTTCCAATGACATTGACTTTCTGGAAAACCCAGGTCAGTTTTCTTGTAAAATATCCCATGTGCCAGATCAAGTATGCACATATTATGGCCTGTTGTTGAACAGCCCTAGAGCTAAGAATAGTTTTTACATTTTAAGAGGGTTTTAGAAGAAAATTTAAAAAAAAAAAAAGAAGAAAAAGGTGAAGGAAAAAGGGTGGGGGGAGAGGAATTATGTGATGAGACCATTTGTGGCCTGAAAACCCTAAAGTATTTACTTTCTGACCTTTATTCTAGATCTTTTTGTTTCCACATGGTATTATTCACTTTGTACCTCAGTTCCTTGGATTTTGGGCAAATTGAAAAGTAGGTCTAGAACTGTGCTGTCCGATATTATAGTCACCAGCCACATGTGGCTATGGAGCACATGAAATGTGGCTCGTTCAAACTGAGGTGTGCTATAAGGGTAAAATACACATCAGATTTCAAAGATTTAGAATAAAGAGTGTGAAATATTTCATTAATGATTTTATATTGATTATCATGTTGAAATAATATTTTGGATATGTTGGATTCAATAAAATGCATCATTAAAATTAATATCACCTGTTTCTTTTTTCATGTGGCTACCAGAAACTTTTACATTGCGTATGTGCTTCACATTATATTTCCATTGGACAGTGCTTGTCTAGAACCTTGATTAAAATCAGGTTAGGGCTTCCCTGGTGGCACAGTGGTTGAGAGTCCGCCTGCTGATGAAGGGGACGTGGGTTCGTGCCCCGGTCCGGGAAGATCCCACATGCCACGGAGCGGCTGGGCCCGTGAGCCATGGCCACTGAGCCTGCGCGTCCGGAGCCTGTGCTCCGCAACGGGAGAGGCCGCAACAGTGAGAGGCCCGCGTACCGCAAAAAAAAAAAAAAAAAAAAAAAAAAATCAGGTTAAATATTTTTGGCAAGAATACTTCATAGCTGATCTTATGTAATCATAGTGTATCACAGCATGAGACACGCATCAGTTTGTCCCATTATTAACGGCACTAAGTTTGATAACTTGATTAAGAGGAGACTGACAAGTGTCTCCACTGTAAAGGTCCACTTTCCCCTTCACAATTTATAATTTCTTATAGCCATGGGACTATCAGCTTCCCAGTGACTTTTCACTTAGTGGTTTTAGTATCCTTTGGTGATCCTCGCTTGAATTGGTTATTATACTGGGGATTGCAAAATGGTGTTTTGTATTTTAGAATTTCTTCTTAAATTTCTTTTATTTATTTTTTACTTTTCCAAAACAAACAACTTTTTATTGACGTATACTTGATTTACAATGTTGTGTTAGTTTTTGGTGTACAGCAAAGAGATTCAGTTATATACATATTCTTTTCCAAAGTCTTTTCCATTATAGGTTATTACAAGATATTGAATATAGTTCCCTGTGCCATACACTAGGTCCTTGTTGTTTATCTATTATATATATAGTAGTATGTATATGTTAATCCCAAACTGTTAGTTTATTCCTCCCCCTCTCCTTTCCCCTTTGGTAACCACAAGTTTGTTTTCTGTATCTGTGAGTCTATTTCTGTTTTGTAAATAAGTTCATTTGTATCATTTTTTTAAGATTCCATATATAAGTGATATATGATATTTGTCTTTCTCTATATGACTTATTTCACTTAGAATGATAATACCTAGGTCCATCCATGTTGCTGCAAATGACATTATTCCATTCTTTTTATGGCTGAGTAATATTCCATTGTATATATGTGCCACATCTTCATTATCCATTCACCTGTCGATGGACATTTAGTTTGCTTCCATGTCTTGGCTATTGTAAGTAGTGCTGCTACGAACATCGGGGTGCACGTATCCTTTCGAATTAGAATTTTTGTGTTTTCCGAATATATGCCCAGGAGTGGGATTGCTGGCTCATATGGTAACTCCATTTTCAGTTTTTTAAGGAACCTCTATACTACTCTCCATACTCTTATTTAATGTCAGTTAAATTCCTTAACTGACATTCTTTTCTTCTTTTCCTTAAAAAAATTTTTTTAGTATCACAATGGACACATCAGTTTTCATTTGCTCAGTGTGTTAAAATAAAGTGCAGTCATTATTCTTTTTGTTACTCAAACGTCTCTAAATTTGGTTAGTGGGATGCCCTTCAAGCTGGCTCCTGAATCCTTTTTATCATAACCCTATTAGCTTTTGAGTGCTTCCTTGCCTTCTGGTACAGGAAATCCTAGGGCCACCTTGTACTTTCCTGTCCCAGAGGTGGAATCAGCCCTTCTTTTTTTAAAAAATTAATTAATTAATTTATTTTTGGCTGCGTTGGGTCTTAGTTGCTGGGCGCGGGCTTCCTCTAGTTGCGGCAAGCAGGGGCTACTCTTCATTGTGGTGCGCGGGGTTCTCATTGTGGTGCTTTTCTTGTTGCGGAGCACGGGCTCTAGGCACGCGGGCTTCAGTAGTTGTGGCACATGGGCTTCAGTAGTTGTGGCACTTGGGCTTCGGTAGTTGTGGCACTTGGGCTTCGGTAGTTGTGGCTCGTGGGCTCTAGGGCGCAGGCTCAGTAGTTGTGGTGCACAGGCTTCGTTGCTCCACGGCATGTGGGAACTTCCCGGACCAGGGCTTGAACCCACGTCTTCTGCATTGGCAGGCGGATTCTTAACCACTACGCCACCAGGGAAGCCCCAGCCATTTCTCAAGAAGCCTCCATTTCTTTTAATAAGAAATGGTATTCCAAAACCAAGATGAAGGTGGTAGATGTGATCAGAGTTACTGGGGTGACGTTACTTTCAGGCCCTTTCAGTAGACAGAGCTAGGATATATATTTTAAGAAATCACAAGCTCACATTGATATTTCCAGCTCAGGTATAATGCTATAGGAGTTTTTCTTCTTTTATTCTACGTTTGTATTTCTCTTCATGTACATTAAAAACCTTCCTTTGATAAAACACAAAGACATTTACTTGTTTGCTTTATCCTACGATACACATTGTATTCAAATTACAATAACAATATTACAATTAACATTAACGATAGTGTGTGGTAAATTTTTTTTTTTTTTTTTTTCTTTTTAGCGGTACGCGGGCCTCTCACTGCTGTGGCCTCTCCCGTTGTGGAGCACAGGCTCCGGACACACAGGCTCAGGGGCCATGGCTCACGGGCTCAGACGCTCCGCGGCACGTGGGATCCTTCCGGACCGGGGCACGAACCCGTGTCCCCTGCATCGGCAGGCGAACTCTCAACCACTGCACCACCAGGGAAGCCCAGTGTGTGGTAAATTTTAAGATTATTTTGTAGATCTTTTGTCTTCAGAATATAACCTACTAAGGGTATATAGTCAGAGTAACTTAAAATATTTATTGAAAGTATTCAAAAGTAACTTGAAGTAATTTTTTTGCCTGAGAGGTTATGTTATCCATTTGATAGTTTCCTTTATTTCTGTTTGTGTTCAATTTTAGGTTTTGATTTTGTTTCTTTATTTTTGAATATGTGAAACATTTTCACGGTTCAGAAGTCAAAACCATTATAAAAAGTTACTCTGAGATCTTGTTCCCATCTTTTTCTCCATTATCCTGTTTCCACTCTATCTGTAGGTAACTATTTTCATAAAATTCTGGTTTATGTTCCCTGTGTTTGTTTGCTTGTTTTGTTTTTGCAGAAAGAAGCATATGCAAACACATAAAACTATTTTCATTGTTTTATGTCTTTTTTCTTATTTAACATAATATCCTGGAAGTTCAAAAAGGTATTTCTCATACTTTCTTTTATAAAATTGCTGAAGAATACTCCATGGTGTGGATGTACAATAGTTTATTCAATAGGTCTCTTACTGGTACACATTTCTACTGTTTCCAGTCCTTTGCTACTACAAAAGTTATACAGTGAATAACCTTATGCCTATGTTGTCTTATGTTTGTGGAAATGTAGCTTCAAGAATCATATTTTTAGAAACATCCCAAGTGATTCTGATGCACAGCCAGGTTTGAGTATTGTTGCTTACTGTGTACTGTAAAGATGGTATCCAGGAACCTAGAATTGTTAATGTTTTAAAAAATGAGGAATCAACAGGTAAAGAAGCAAAGTCCTCACCATCCTGAATCCTAACCTACACTACCTAGTAGAATGCAACTGAGTTATATAAACAGAAGCTTAACACCTGGAGTCTTGTGCCTAAATCATCCTGTTGGTAACAAGGTTATCTTATGTATAAACGCGTAAGTGGACCACATTTGGGCAGCAGAGCTTTCAGTTTGGATGCGTTGAGTCAGAGGGAGCCAAGGGGCATCCAGTCCTGGCATCTAATAGGCAGTTTTTTGCACAGGTTTGGAGATTAGATTGGGGTCATTAGCATGTAGGTGACAGAGTAGGTGAAAGATGATTGAGGGAAGGATTACAGAGTGAGAAGTTGCTTAAGATGGAACCCTGGGGAACACAAGGACTTAAGAGGCCAGTAGAAGAACCCAAAGAAACTATAAATGGCCAGAGAGGTTGGAGGAAAACCTAAGAAGACAAGTCACAAAAGCCTAGGAAGCAAAGTGTTACAAGAAGAAAATAGTTATCTGTGTCAAATACTATTGAGAGGTGAGGCAAGACAAAGGCAGAAAGGTATCCACTACATTTAGTAACAAAGAGACCAGTGGTGAGACATTTGTCAGATCAGATTCCATGTTGTGGTGGAAACAGCAGCCATCCTGAGTGTTAAGGAAGGCGTTCCACCTCACATAGACAATCCTTGGAAACACTGATGCAACAGAGGGTGTTTCTAAAAGCAACAACAGTCAACATTTGTACCCAAAGGAAAAAAAATCAATTTTAGTAATTTCCCCCGTAAGTTTTTAAAAGAAGAACAAAAGAACTTTATTTTTTATTGAAGTATAGTTGATTTGCAAAGCTGTGTTAGTTTCAGGTCTATGGTCCCATAAATTAAACAAACAAAAAAACTTTGGTGGTGGCTGTTATTTATATTAGAATAAGATGCTTTTGGATTTAGCAAACAGTGTATGCTTAGTTATTTTGTTTATTATTGATTAATTTCATAATAAATAGTATCAAAATAGTAATGTAGTAATATATTTTATGGTGTTCCTCAAGAAGTACCATGACTTTCAAACACTATCCCCATCAAGTATGGGAACCATGGCTCCAGAATAACTTTTAAACCACTGTTCTCTTCTACTTGCTTTCCCTCACTCCTGTCTATACCCCGGGCTGTAACTAGACTTTTTTGCCCCACTGCGAGCAGGCAGCAGCCCAGCTTAAAGAAGTTTGGGAGGCCTGGGTGTACTCACAGAGGAAATGATAAAGAGGACTTTGAAAGTCATCTAATGTAGTGCTTTCCAAACCTGGCTGAGCATCAAAATCTACAACTTGGGACGTGGGTTGAAAAGAAGCCTGGGTCTCTGCCCTAGATCCCGATACAATGGGTATTGAATGGGGCCTAGAGATCTGTACCTTGAGTAAAGTGCCTTTGATCATATAAATTCAACACCTGACGAAAACAGAGGCCCAAAGGAGTCACGACTAGGCGGGTCTCCCGATTGGAGATTCGCGGTTCTGCGCTTTGGGTGCTGGCCGAAGGGCATCTGGGTTTTCGTTTTGGAGGCATCGGGGAAGGGCTTGCTTTTCCAGGTTCTCTGGGGTCACTAGATTGCCGTTCCCTCGCGTTTCTCTCTATGCAGGAGTCGCAGTGGGTTAGCTGCTCTGCAAGTGCCCGTATGCCGCTGCCCAATCACCTGGTTTCCTCCGGGCACCTGGCGAAGCCTCAAGTCTGGCTGCAGGGCGGAAGCGGGAGAGATCACCCCGCCCCCGCATCCGCTCCGCCCCTTGCCCGCCCCCGCTGAGCCTCGACCCTCCCCACCCAATCCCAGTCCTCCGCTGGGAGCTTGGGGCGGAGCTTCGCCGCCGCTCCGCCCCTCCGCCCCTCCGCGCAAGCTTGCAGCCTAGGGCGTGGGAGCGTTTGCGAAAGCTGATGGTGTTTTTTTAGAAAATAAGTTTCAGATGTACAGTATTGGGCTTCCCTGGTGGCTCAGTGGTTGAGAGGCCGCCTGCCGATACAGAGGACACGGGTTCGCGCCGCGGTCCGGGAAGATCCCACATTCCGCGGAGCGGCTGGGCCCGTGAGCCATAGCCGCAGGGACTGCGCGTCCGGACCCTGTGCTCCGCAACGGAAGAGGCCACAACAGTGAGAGGCCCGCGTACCGCAAAAAAAACCAAACACAAAAAACATGTACAGCATTATAGTTCAACATCTGTATATACTAGAGCGTGATCACCACTACAGTCTAGTTGCGATCCGTCACCATACAATTAACCCACTTCACGCATTTTGCCCAACCCCCTGGAAGCTGACGGTCCTACAGTCGCGGAGCTGATTGGGCGATCTTGGGCGTTACGTAGCCCGGGTTTTCCGGAATTTGGGTTGAGCTGGGGAGAGTGGAGTATGGCTTCTCTGAGTCAGCCCTTGCGCGAGCTACAGGGACCTTTGCTCCCCTCCAAGGACCTGGTGGAGGAGGAAGATGATTATCTGAGGGAGGATGCGGAGGAGGAGGAAGACACGGCGTTTGTCGATGCCGAGGAGCTCTGCAGTGGGGGTGTAAAAGCGAGCAGCCTCCCTGGTCGACTCCGTGGTGAGGAAGCAACTCGCCCCTGGGAATGGGTTTGGAGGATTAATGAACTGTTTCCCATTATGGCCTCGTCCCAAGTAAGGCGCCCCATCGCTGCTAATAGACTTCCTTTGGGATGGCCTAGCTGCTTCGTCCTGTTTAGGATAAAATAAAAACAGCAACAACCACAAGAATAGCAGAGACTTGAGCAAATACTGTGTGTTAAGCTTGGGCTCCACGTGTATCTCATTTACTGATGACAACTTTTTCAGGTAGTTTCTTAGTCGAGGAAACAATGGGTCTCCAGCCAGTATTCACACCCCGAATCAGGGCTTTTAACTATTTTCCTTTCCTGGAGTCGAGTATGTGGTTACTTTTCACCTACTTAGACACACACGCACATAAGAAACACCCCAAGGCACTGTTGATTCATTAACCTTGTGTTAATAACCTTGTGATCTGTGTTTACCTTGTATAGTTTCCTGTCCTAAGAATTATGTGTACCTGGTGACTGATGTTTGAGAATGTTTGAATGTTCAGACCGCTGCTGTACTGTAGAATTTTTCTGGTGATGGCATTGCTCTATGTTTGCTCTGTCCAGTACAACAGCTGTTACCCACATGTGGCTATTGAGACCTTGAAATGCAGCTAGTGCACCTGAGTTGAATTTTAATTAATTTAAATTTAAATAGTCACAGGTGAGTGGCCAATACAGGTTTAGACAGAAACTTTTAAGTATTTGTGGAGGGTTTAGTCATTTATCCTGAAAGTGTTAGTGATTGGCTACCATCTTCCAAGCAATGTGTTTGTTTTGTTGGGCTACCTTGGAGAGATTAGATGATGAGGTTGCTGTCTTAATGGAGCTTACCCTCTAATGAATTAAACATTCTATAAATAATCACAGAAGTAACTATAATATCACTCAGTGCTTAGAAGGAATAGTAAGAAGTGCTATGAGAGGTTATATTCATGAGATTCAGGGCTTTCCTGAGGAAGTGACAATTAAGCTGAGGTCTGTAGTAAATGGGGTAAACAGTAAGGAAGAAATTATTTAAGGCAAGTGGAACAGCTTTTGCAAAGGCCCTGGGTGGGAGGGACCATGACATTTTTTAGAAACTGCTTGAAGGTCAGTATTGACTGAGATCAGAGTAGCAGAGAGAGGACTGCTTTTAGAAGAGGAACAACAAACTTTTGCCATGTACCATGCCTCCCTCCTGGAATACAAAAACAGATGAAATATTGTCATGTTCTAGAGAGCTTGCAGTGTAGTAGAGGGAGACAGATAAACAGCTAAGTGGAATATAGACACTGTAATAGACATCTGTAGAGGGTACTGTCCAGGGATTAAAGAGAGTAGTGGATTTGACAAAACATTGGGAAGAGATTTTAAATTTATCCTAAATTAACTTTTTGTTTTTTTAAAGTTTCAATTTTTGATGAAAATACTCACCAGCAATATGAAGTGTTTGGACGTTTTCCGTTAATGGGTGCTTGGTGGCGAGTGAAGGTACAGGTGAAGCCGGTAGGATCAAGGAGCTATCAAGTTCAAGGATTTCCTTCTTACTTTTTACAATCAGATATGTCAGCACCAAATCAGTTACACATCTGTTCCCTCTTTCTTAAAGACTGTAATGTCTCCAGTGAAAACAGAAATAAATTTTTAGCATGGGTAAATGCTGAATCAAGTTATAAAGACCTCAACTTTGAAAATCTTAGGGAAAAATTAAGAACTTACCAAAAGAACATTGGAAGGAATACTCAAAAACAATCTACACAGAAAACACAAGAAGAGTCACCACCAGATTACGAGATACTGCGTTCTCTGGAAAACACAAGTAAGTGATTTTATCATTGAGTTTTAGTGTAACTGAGATACTGGATGACTGGTGTGTTTAAAATATTACCAGTACAGTATTGATATCTTGGTATAGTATTCTTTTTTTAAATTGGTTTGATGAAATGTGTTTGTATTGCTTTTGGAGTATGTCATTGACATTGCAGGTTCCTCATCTGTAATGTGAAGAGATTGGGTGAGATGATCTTTAAACACCTTTTAGTTCCTTTCCTGCTCCAAAGTGTGATTCTAGGTCTCTCTCTAACTTTTGTGTTCTAGGATTACCTTGAGTCATTAAGAAGAAGTTCAGTTATCAATTCTGTTTCAGAAGGGAGAGAAGAAAGGCAAGAATATGAGCAATCCATTTTGGAAAGATTTCAGTTCAAAATAGTTTAAAATAACTTCTAAATATGGTTTGTTATCTGGACATTCACATATATGGAATATTTCATTTCTTAATTTTATCAAATACATTTGGCAGTACATCATTGAATGATTTCAATGATGAAAGCGTCATGATTACAGTAAGAAGAATGACTATAAAGATTAATATGTAAATGATTTTTAATGCTTAGCTTTAAATTTATATATTATTGAGTCAGAAATTTTATTCTGATTCTACTGCAAGCAGAAGGAAACAAAAGGCTAAGAAGTAGCTATCTAAGCAGTTGAAGAACATAAATTTTGGTGTTAAACACAATGAAAACCATCTTGATACAAAAGCAAGTGTTATAATACAATCACTTTTCTTGCTGGTCACAGTAAATTTATTACTCTGTCTTTGATTTGGATTTCTTAAACTGGTTGTGCTAAATGAGAAAGTCCATCAAATCAGTTGTTCTATGAGCTCATTTGTATGTTTTTATTTGTTCTTTTCTGATATCCTGTAGTTCCGTTTATAACTGTGATGAGAGCTTTGCAGTTCCCAAAAATAATGGAATTCCTTCCAGTTCTTCTGCCCCGACACTTTAAACGGCTCATAAGCTCAGATTCTACAGAGGTGTTGGAAGAGATAGAAGAGATTTTAGGTACACAGCCATGGAAACTCGGATTTCGTAAAGTAAGAAAGATATTTGCTTAGCATTTTGTAATCTTATACAAGGGAGGATGTCTCAAGCTTGACAGTTTTTTGTATCTCTTTCAAGGGAAAGAAATTTGTATGACTTCAGTGTGGATTTATTTTCCTTGCAGTGTTGCAACTAAATATAAACTTCTTCTACCTGTAGCTCTTATGCAATAAATTTACAAAGGAAAACAAAATAAATGACATTCAAATTATCAATACTTCAGTTACATAATTTAATTTCATATGACATTTTTTGTAACTGAATTGCCATAGCACCTTGAATATAGAGCTCATCGAAGACAAGTTCTTGTGTGTTTGGCAAGTCCATTCTGCTCTGCTACGCAGTTCCTCACTTTCCTATTTGAACTTTCGAAGACCTTCATTATTCATATGGTAATGATGATGCCATTTGATTTTTTTTCTTTGGCACAATAATGTTATTTACAATTTCTTTGGCACTTCTGTTTTTCTTATGAGAGATCAGGAGTAGTAAAGTGGCACCGTGAAGCTCCAGAGATGTTGAAAACCAAATGTGGCACTTAAATCTTGGCAGTACTTGGTTATAGATGGTTTTCCAAATGAAAATACAATTTAAAAATTCTGAGATAATTGGTGGGATCCCCAAGAATGTTTACAGATCCCACCCCCCTGTCCCCCATTTGAGAAATACTGGAATAATGAATTTGTTCCCTCTATAAAATGACTATGATTTCAATATGCTTGGAAAAATGAGATTCTGGAACATTAGATTATTATATATATTTATTCAGTAGGAAAGAGAGAAGCAGAGCAATAAGCCTTCTGGGACTCAAGTGGGACTCAAGTCCCCTTTTCAGCATGTAAACCACCACCCAGAGTAAAGACTTTTACTGAGGTTTTGTATTCATTTGCTAGGGCTGCTGTAACAAACAGCATAGACTGGGTGCCTTAATCCACAGACATTTATTTTCTCACAGTTCCAGAGGCTATAAATCCAAAGTCAAGGTGCCAGCAGGGTTGGTTTCTTCTGAGGCCTCTCTCCTTAGCTTATGGATGGCTGTCTTCTTCCTGTGTCTTTACATGGTCTTCCCTCTGTGCTTGTCTGGGTCCTAAAATCTTATGACATCAGTCATATTGGATTAGGGCCCACCCCAGTGATCTCATTTTAACTTAATTACCTCCTTAAAGACCCTATCTCCAAATATGGTCACATTCTGGGGTACTGGGTGTTAGGATTTCAACATACGAATTTTGGGGGGGACACATTTCAGCCCATAAAATGTATGGAGGGCTCCAGGGGTGATGTCTCCATGGAAAAAAAAAAAAATGGAACTGGTAGACGACCTACTTAGTGGATCATGGTGAAGGAAGTTCTGTACCTTTTCAGTGGAGCTTGGGCAGAATTGTTGATAGGCACATGGAAAACTAAACAAGCCAAGAAAATGAGGCAGTCAGTAACTTCACAATATACATGAGAGTTCAACACAAAGTTAATGTAATCACAGCATATCACGTCACTCAGCCGTGAATCCTGTTTACACTGATTTAACAAAAATCAGTTTTCAAAATGTATACTATTAACCTTTCTCAAAGATGGGAGGAAGAGGGCTTCCCTGGTGGCGCAGTGGTTGAGAGTCCGCCTGCCGATGCAGGGGACACGGGTTCGTGCCCCAGTCCGGGAAGATCCCACATGCAGCGGAGCGGCTGGGCCCATGAGCCATGGCCGCTGAGCCTGCGCATCTGGAGCCTGTGCTCCGCAACGGGAGAGGCCACAGCAGTGAGAGGCCCGCGTACCGCAAAAAAAAAAAAAGGGAGGAAGAGAAGCATGTGTGAAAGTGACAGTACAAAGGGAGCAAACTTGCATGAAGAAAGACTTTCCATAGTAAGGAGTTAACTAATTACCTAAATTTTTTTAAAGAAATTAAGGAATAGTATAAACAATACATAGAAATGTGGAGATAAATTCTGGAAGAAATAACTGAAAATGTTGAGGGTGTTGCCTTTAGAAGGCATGGAAAGGGTAAGTCAGAGGATTCCTATTTTTTGTGATAAGTCTCATAGTGTTATTTGACTCTTAAAACTGTATGTGTATTGCTTTGAAAAAACAATTTTAATTATGAAATTATATAGATCTCTATTCACAGTACAGTTAATTTAAAAAAATTAGTGATGTATTTTTTTTTCCCCAAATTTTGTTGAAACACATGTCTTCTGGAACTTAAAAAATTATTATTAAACACCATAGTTTTCACTGTAATTCTCATAATAGTCATCTAATAGTCAATTATAAAAATATTTGTAATTTTTATAAAGCAAACTTGAATTTACTTTTCTTAAAGATAACCTACAGACAGTTGAAGCTTCTGCAATGTGAGGCAAGTTGGACATCATTTTGTCAGTGCAGGTCTCTTCTCCAGTTGATGACTGATTTGGAGAAGAATGCATTAGTAATATATTCTGAACTGAAGCGGATGTGTAGAGAGCAAGGGCACACGTGTGTTGAAGAAGCTGACTTAACTTCTGAATTGTCAGACCGCATGTCTTTTCATGATGCTTGGCAGTCTCTGAAGTTCTTGAAGGATATCGGTGTGGTGACGTATGAGAAAGGCTGTGTCTTTCTTTATGACCTTTACCAGGCTGAAAGAGGCATTGCCTCTTCAATCTGTGACCTGATGACAAGGTCGCCATGGCGATTACATGTTGATGTCAAAAAGGTGCTTGCGTCTATTCACACCACAAGACCTGAGAATTCAGAAAGTGATGATACGCTAAGTAAAAGTGAACCTGACGAAACAAGATTAGAAGATCCTGTGGATATTTGGGACACGCAGGACAGCGGTGACCATATTTGGGATAATGGTGAAAATGAAGTTAAGGCACAAATAAGTGAAGTCCAACTGGATCAGGATCAGGTGGCTGCTTTGGACATGATTTGCTCCAATGCTGTGACAGTCATAAGTGGGAAAGGTGGTAGTGGGAAGACCACAATTGTTAGCCAGCTTTTTAAGCATATAGAGCTGTTGGAAGAAAGAGAAGTGAAAAAAGCTTGTGAAGATTTTGAACAAGATCAGAATGTACCAGAAGAATGGATTACCTTCACCGAGCAGAGTCAGCCGAAGCCGGGCAAGGCTATAGAAGTTTTACTTACAGCACCTACAGGGAAAGCAGCTGGCTTACTGAGACAGAAAACTGGTTTCAGCGCTTATACACTATGTCAGGTAAAGCCTTTTACATTTTTTCTCTACATAAAACATTTGCCTTAAACACGGGCTTAATGTAATGAGTTTATTTTTCATTTCTTCCTGACAGCAGTCAGTAGGCATTTATTTTATTTTTTTTAACATCTTTATTGGGGTATAATTGCTTTGCAATGGTGTGTTAGTTTCTGCTGTATAACAAAGTGAATCAGTTATACATATACATATGTTCCCATATCTCTTCCCTCTTGCGTCTCCCTCCCTCCCACCCTCCCCATCCCACCCCTCCAGGCGGTCACAAAGCACTGAGCTGATATCCCTGTGCTATGCGGCTGTTTTCCCACTAGCTATCTACCTTATGTTTGGTAGTGAATATATGTCCATGCCTCTCTCTCGCTTTGTCACAGCTCACGCTTCCCATTCCCCATATCCTCAAGTCCGTTCTCCAGTAGGTCTGTGTCTTTATTCCTGTCTTACCCCTAGGTTCTTCATGACATTTTTTTCTTAAATTCTATATATATGTGTTAGCATACAGTATTTGTCCTTCTCTTTCTGACTTACTTCACTCTGTATGATGTACTCTAGGTCTATCCACCTCATTACAAATAGCTCAATTTCGTTTCTTTTTATGGCTGAGTAATATTCCATTGTATATATGTGCCACATCTTCTTTATCCATTTATCTGATGATGGGCACTTAGGTTGTTTCCATCTCCGGGCTATTGTGAATAGAGCTGCAATGAACATTTTGGTACATGACTCTTTCTGAATTATGGTTTTCTCAGGGTATATGCCCAGTAGTGGGATTGCTGTGTCATATGATAGTTCTATTTGTAGTTTTTTAAGGAACCTCCATACTGTTCTCCATAGTGGCTGTACCAACTCACATTCCCACCAGCAGTGCAGGAGTGTACCCTTTTTTCCACACCCTCTCCAGCATTTATTGTTTCTAGATTTTTTGATGATGGCCATTCTGACTGGTGTGAGATGACACCTCATTGTAGTTTTGATTTGCATTTCTCTAATGATTAATGATGTTGAGCATTCTTTCATGTGTTTGTTGACAGTCTGCATATCTTCTTTGGAGAAATGTCTATTTAGGTCTTCTGCCCATTTTTGGATTGGGTTGTTTGTTTTTTTGTTATATGAGCTGCTTGTAAATTTTGGAAATTAATCCTTTGTCAGTTGCTTCATTTGCAAATATTTTCTCCCACTCTGAGGGTTGTCTTTTGGTCTTGTTTATGGTTTCCTTTGCTGTGCAAAAGCTTTGAAGTTTCATTAGGTCCTATTTGTTTATTTTTGTTTTTATTTCCATTTCTCTAGGAGGCAGGTCAAAAAGGATCTTGCTGTGATTTATGTCATAGAGTGTTCTGCCTATGTTTTCCTCTAAGAGTTTGATAGTTTCTGGCCTTACATTTAGGTCTTTAATCCATTTTGAGCTTATTTTTGTATATGGTGTTAGGGAGTGATCTAATCTCATACTTTTACATGTACCTGTCCAGTTTTCCCAGCACCACTTATTGAAGAGGCTGTCCTTTCTCCACTGTACATTTCTGCCTCCTTTATCAAAGATAAGGTGACCATATGTGCGTGGGTTTATCTCTGGGCTTTCTATCCTGTTCCATTGATCTATGTTTCTGTTTTTGTGCCAGTACCATACTATCTTGATTACTGTAGCTTTGTAGTATAGTCCGAAGTCAGGGAGCCTGATTCCCCCAGCTCCGTTTTTTGTTCTCAAGATTGCTTTGGCTATTCAGGGTCTTTTGTGTTTCCATACAAATTGTGAAATTTTTTGTTCTAGTTCTGTGAAAAATGCCAGTGGTAGTTGGATAGGGATTGCACTGAATCTGTAGATTGCTTTGGGTAGTAGAGCCATTTTCACAATGTTCATTCTTCCAATCCAAGAACATGGTGTATCTCTCCATCTATTTGTATCATCTTTAATTTCTTTCATCAGTGTCTTATAATTTTCTGCATACAGGTCTTTTGTCTCCTTAGGTAGGTTTATTCCTAGATATTTTATTCTTTTTGTTGCAGGGGTAAATGGGAGTGTTTTCTTGATTTCACTTTCAGATTTTTTATCATTAGTGTATAGGAATGCAAGAGATTTCTGTGCATTAATTTTGTATCCTGCAACTTTACCAAATTCATTGATTAGCTCTAGTAGTTTTCTGGTAGAATCTTTAGGATTCTCTATGTATAGTATCATGTCATCTGCAAACAGTGACAACTTTACTTCTTCTTTTCCAATTTGGATTCCTTTTATTTCCTTTTCTTCTCTGATTGTTGTGGCTAAAACTTCCGAAACTATGTTGAATAAGAGTAATGAGAGTGGGCAACCTTGTCTTGTTCCTGATCTTAGTGGAAATGCTTTCAGTTTTTCACCATTGAGGATGATGTTGGCTGTGGGTTTATCATATATGGCCTTTATTATGTTGAGGAAAGTCCCCTCTATGCCTGCTTTCTGCAGGGTTTTTACCATAAATGGGTGTTGAATTTTGTCAAAAGCTTTCTCTGCATCTATTGAGATGATCATTTGGTTTTTCTCCTTCAATTTGTTAATATGGTTTATCACATTGATAGATTTGCGTGTATTGAAGAATCCTTGCATTCCTGGAATAAACCCCAGTTGATCATGGTGTATGATCCTTTTAATGTGCTGTTGGATTCTGTTTGCTAGTATTTTGTTGAGTATTTTTGCATCTATGTTCATCAGTGATATTGGTCTGTAGTTTTCTTTCTTTGTGACATCCTTGCCTGGTTTTGGTATCAAGGTGATGATGGCCTCATAGAATGAATTTGGGAGTGTTCCTCCCTCTGCTATATTTTGGAAGAGTTTGAGAAGGATAGTCTAAATGTTTGATAGAATTCACCTGTGAAGCCATCTGGTCCTGGGCTTCTGTTTGTTGGAAGATTTTTAATCACAGTTTCAATTTTAGTGCTTGTGATTGGTCTGTTCATATTTTCTTTTTCTTCCTGATTCAGTCTTGGCAGGTTGTGCATTTCTAAGAACTTCTCCATTTCTTGCAGGTTGTCCATTTTATTGGCATAGAGTTGCTTGTAGTAATCTCTCATGATTTTTTGTATTTCTGCAGTGTCAGTTGTTACTTCTCCTTTTTCATTTCTAATTCTATTGATTTGAGTCTTCTCCCTTTTTTTCTTGATGAGTCTGGTTAATTGTTTATCTATTTTGTTTATCTTCTCAAAGAGCCAGCTTTTAGTTTTATTGATATTTGCTATCGTTTCCTTCATTTCTATTTCATTTATTTCTGCTCTGATCTTTATGATTTCCTTCCTTCTGCTAACTTTGGGGTTTTTTTGTTCTTCTTTCTCTAATTGCTTTAGGTGCAAGGTTAGGTTGTTTATTCGAGATGTTTCCTGTTTCTTAAGGTGGGCTTGTATTGCTATAAACTTCCCTCTTAGAACTGCTTTTGTTGCATCCCATAAGTTTTGGGCCAACGTGTCTCCATTGTCATTTGTTTCTAGGTATTTTTTGATTTCCTCTTTGATTTCTTCAGTGATCTCTTCGTTATTAAGTAGTGTATTGTTTAGCCTCCATGTGTTTGTATTTTTTACAGATCTTTTCCTGTAATTGATATCTAGTCTCATGGCGTTGTGGTCGGAAAAGATACTTGATACAATTTCAATTTTCTTAAATTTACCCAGGCTTGATTTGTGACCCAAGATATGATCTATCCTGGAGAATGTTCCATGAGCACTTGAGAAAAATGTGTATTCTGTTGTTTTTGGATGGAGTGTCCTATAAATATCAATTAAGTCCATCTTGTTTAATGTATCATTTAAAGCTTGTGTTTCCTTATTTATTTTCATTTTGGATGGTCTGTCCATTGGTGAACGTGGGGTGTTAAAGTCCCCTACTATGATTGTGTTACTGTCGATTTCCCCTTTTATGGCTGTTAGTATTTGCCTTATGTATTGAGGTGCTCCTATGTTGGGTGCATAAATATTTACAATTGTTATATCTTCTTCTTGGATCGATCCCTTGATCATTATGTAGTGTCCCTCTTTGTCTCTTCTAATAGTCTTTGTTTTAAAGGCTATTTTGTCTGATATGAGAATTGCTACTCCAGCTTTCTTTTGGTTTCCATTTGCATGGAATATCTTTTTCCATCCCCTTGCTTTCAGTCTGTATGTGTCTCTAGGTCTGAAGTGGGTCTCTTGTAGACAGCATATATATGGGTCTTGTTTTTGTATCCATTCAGCCAATGTGTGTCTTTTGGTGGGAACATTTAGTCCATTTACATTTAAGGTAATTATCGATATGTATGTTCCTATTCCCATTTTCTAAATTGTTTTGGGTTCCTTATTGTAGGTCTTTTCCTTCTCTTGTGTTTCTTGTCTAGAGAAGTTCCTTTAGCATTTGTTTTAAAGCTGGTATGGTGGTGCTGAGCTCTCTCAGCTTTTGCTTGTCTGTAAAGGTTTTAATTTCTCCATCAAATCTGAATGAGATCCTTGCTGGGTAGAGTAATCTTGGTTGCAGGTTTTTCTCCTTCATCACTTTCAATATGTCCTCCCAGTCCCTTCTGGCTTGCAGAGTTTCTGCTGAGAGATCAGCTGTTAACCTTATGGGGATTCCTTTGTGTGTTATTTGTCTTTTTTCCCTTGCTGCTTTTAATATGCTTTCTTTGTATTTAATTTTTGACAGTTTGATTAATATGTGTCTTGGTGTATTTCTCCTTGGATTTATCCTGTATGGGACTCTCTGTGCTTCCTGGACTTAGTTAACTATTTCCTTTCCCATATTAGGGAAGTTTTCAACTATAATCTCTTCAAATATTTTCTCAGTCTCTTTCTCTTCTTCTTCTGGAACCCCTGTAATTCGAATGTTGGTGCGTTTAATGTTGTCCCAGAGGTCTCTGAGACTGTCCGCAGTTCTTTTCATTCTCTTTTCTTTATTCTGGTCTGCAGCAGTTATTTCCACTATTTTATCTTCCAGGTCACTTATCTGTTCTTCTGCCTCAGTTATTCTGCTATTGATCCTATCTGGATTATTTTTCATTTCATTTATTGTGTTGTTCATTATTGTTTGTTTCATCTTTAGTTCTTCTAGGTCCTTGTTAAATGTTTCTTGCATTTTGTCTATTCTATTTCCAAGACTTTGGATCATCTTTACTATCATTATTCTGAATTCTTTTTCAGGTAGACTGCCGATTTCCTCTTCATTTGTTAGGTCTGGTGGGTTTTTATCTTGCTCCTTCATCTGCGGTGCGTTTTTTGTCTTCTCATTTTGGTTATCTAAATGTGTTTGGGTATTCCTCTTTGCAGGCTGCAGGTTCGTAGTTCCCGTTGTTTTTGGTGTCTGTTCCCAGTGGCTAAGGTTGGTTCAGTGGGTTGTGTAGGCTTCCTGGTGGAGGGGACTAGTGCCTGTGTTCTGGTGGATGAGGCTGGATCTTGTCTTTCTGGTGGGCAGGTCCATGTCTGGTGGTGTGTTTTGGGGTGTCTGTGGACTTATTATGATTTTAGGCAGCCTCTCTGCTAATGGGTGGGGTTGTGTTCCTGTTTTGCTAGTTGTTTGGCATAGGGTGTCCAGCACTGTAGCTTGCTGGTCGTTGAGTGGAGCTGGGTGCTGGTGTTGAGATGGAGATCTCTGGGAGATTTTCACTGTTTGATATTATGTGGAGCTGGGAGGTCTCTTTTTGACCAGTGTCCTGAAGTTGGCTCTCCCACCTCAGAGGCACAGCACTGACTCCTGGCTGCAGCACCAAGAGCCTTTCATCCACATGGCTCAGAATAAAAGGGAGAAAAGGCAGAGAGAAAGAATTAGGATAAGTAGGAAGAAAGAAAGAAAGAAAGGAGGGAAGGAAGGAAGAAAGTAAGAAGGAAAGAAAGGGACAGAGGGAGGGAGGGAGGGACGGTGGGAGGAAGGAAGGAAGGAGGGAGGGAAGGAAAAAAGAAAGAAGATAAAGTAAAATATAATAAAGTAAAATATAATATAGTTATTAAAAATAATTATTAAGAAAAAAAATTTAAAAAAAAACGGACGGATAGAACCTTAGGACAAATGGTGGAAGCAAAGCTATACAGACAAAATCTCCTATAGAAGCATACACATACACACTCACACAAAGAGGAAAAGGGGAAAAAATCATAACTCTTGCTCTCAAAGTCCACCTCCTTAATTTGGTGTGATTTGTTGTCTATTCATGTATTCCACAGATGCAGGGTACATCAAGTTGATTGTGGAGCTTTAATCTGTTGCTCCTGAGGCTGCTGGGAGAGAGTTCCCTTTCTCTTCTTTGTTCTCACAGCTCCCAGGGGCTCAGCTTTGGATTTGGTGCCTCCTCTGCTTGTAGGTCGCCGGAGGGCGTCTGTTCTTCGCTCAGACAGGACGGGGTTAAAGGAGCCGCTGATTCGGAGGCTCTGGCTAACTCAGGCCAGGGGGAGGGAGGGGCACGGAGTGCGGGGTGAGCCTGCAGCGGCAGAGGCCGGCGTGACGTTGCACCAGCCTGAGGCCCGCCGTGTTTGCGTTCTTCCGGGGAAGTTGTCCCTGCATCCCGGGAACCTGGCAGTGGCGGGCTGCACAGGCTTCCCGGAAGGCGGGTGTGGATAGTGACCTGTGCTCGCACACAGGCTTCTTGGTGGCCGCAGCAGCAGCCTTAGCGTCTCATGCCCGTCTCTGGGGTCTGCGCTTTTAGCCGCGGCTTCTGCCCGTCTCTGGAGCTCCTTTAAGCAGCGCTCTCAATCCCCTCTCCTCGCGCACCAAGAAACAAAGAGGGAGGAAAAAGTCTCTTGCCTCTTTGGCAGCTCCAGACCTTTTCCCGGACTCCCTCGCAGCTAGCTGTGGTGCACTAACCCCCTTCAGGCTGTGTTCACGCTGCCAACCCCGGTCCTCTCCCTGCGCTCCCACCGAAGCCCGAGTCTCAGCTCCCAGCCCCTCCCGCCCCGGTGGGTGAGCAGACAAGCCTCTCGGGCTGGTGAGTGCCGGTTGGCACCGATCCCCTGTGCGGGAATCTCCCCGCTTTGCCCTCCGCACCCCTGTTGCTGTGCTCTCCTCCGCAGCTCCGAAGCTTTCCCCCGTGCCATCCGCAGTCTCTGCCCGCGAAGGGGCTTCCTAGTGTGTGGAAACCTTTCCTCCTTCACAGCTCCCTCCCACTGGTGCAGGTCCCGGCCCTATTCTTTTGTCTCTGTTTTTTCTTTTGCCCTACCCAGGTACGTGGGGGGGGGTGGTTCTTGCCTTTTGGGGGGTCTGAGGTCTTCTGCCAGCGTTCAGTAGGTGTTCTGTAGGAGTTGTTCCACGTGTAGATGTATTTCTGGTGTATCTGTGGGGAGGAAGGTGATCTCCACGTCTTACTCTTCTGCCATCTTCCCCTCGTCCCTGGACAAATTCTTAGAAAGTACACTCCCCCAGACTATATTGTTGGTGAGAACGTAAATTGGTGCAGCCACTGTGGAAAAGAGTATGCTGGCTTCTCAAAAACCTAAAAATAGAACTTGGCTGAATACTGTCTCCATCCTTGCTGGTTGTTTCATATTCAACAAGTTATTTAACTTCTCTGTGCCCAAATTTCTTGCTAGTTCTGAAAGCTAGCAGTCCAAAACAGAGGTCACAGTGTGTTAAGGTGTCATCAGGGCTGAGCTCCTTCCCGGAGGATGCCGACATTTCTTGGATCATGGCTTCCTTCCTCCATTGCCAAAGCCAGGAGCTGCCACACTGTCACACCTCCTCACTCTGACACTGACTCTTCCAGTAGGCATTTATTGAATGTCTTCTAGATCCTTGCCTTGTGGTAGCTAATCACTTAGATCAGTGCCACTCGAAACAACCAGTCTATATAAACTGTTACTGTTTGCAGTGAGTTAGGAGCTTGTGCCAGAAAGTAGATCAGTGTACCGCTTCCTTCATTGAGAACGTCTTATTATGAAAAAAAAAGTCAGGTAAACTAAAGTGTATGCTTAATGCTGTAGTTAGTTTAGATTCTGGCACATGCCCTGTTTCTCAATGGGACTGGTTTTAAACATGAGTCCACATTTTGTAGAATGAAAGCTCCGTCAAAGTGAGGACTCGGATCATCTGGTTTAGTGCTTTATCTCCTTTGCCTACAACAGTGCCTAGCAAATAGTAGTTGCATAATAAAAATTTCAAATGAATTAAGATGCTTGAAAAAAATAGCTTTGGCTATAGTTAAGAGTCATGAAGTTTTAAACTTGTAAAGAGTTGGAGAGTTTCCTTTAGCCCTGATCTGCCATTTTATAGATCAAGGAACTTAGTCGTTGGAAGATTTCTGAAGGAAATAATAATTGAATTGGAGTCTAATGGACAAGGAAGCTCAGGTAAGGAGAAGAACATTTTATTTAAGGGAAAGGCCTTCCCAGAGGCATTGAGGTGAATGATCAAGTGCATATAGAGGGTTTTGAGGGGACTGCGTTGATTAGAATGAAGTCTGTGTATTGTAAGATAATGGAAATTACACTTGGTTTAGACCGGGAATTTGAGCTTTAAAGTTTGTAAAGTATTTTGCCGTTTCATTAAATCCTTGACAAACGAGTGAAGTGGGTAAGTGATGTTATCTGCATTTTACAGGAGAGCCATTTAAAATTTGGGTGTGTTAAACAATTGGCCCCAAACCTTAACTGAGTGCAGAGCTAGCACTGGGATTCACATTTCTGACCTCCCAGCTTGCTTCTCTTACCAAGGTGCCATGATCTCTTCATTTACTACAGACCTTATATACCTAACAAAGAAGCTTCGACTTGATTTATTGGGGAGCCATTTAGGTTCCTAAGCAAGAGAGTGAAATGAAGAAAGCAGTTCTAAGGAAGGCTACCAGAATCATAGACCCACGAGCCACCTCAGAAATTGCTTTTGCATTACTTTTATTTGTCACATGAGTGGGCAGGATCCTAGAGCAGTTCAGTGTAGCTCATTGGTGGAAGAGTCTTCTGATCAGTTTATGATTTTTGCCATTACGCCTTCACTTCTGTTTAGTCTGAAGGATTGAATTAGAAAAGGAGAGGCCAGAGAGGGATCGTTACTAAATTTCATCTTAAGTTCCAGCTCTGATCAATTGGTAGTATCTTAATATCAGGTTGGGATGCTGGGAGGACATTTCTGAAGCCACGTTTAGGCTCAGGAAAGAGTGTAAGGGCACAGGAGAGGCATTGAGTTGGCACTTATGCCACTTAGCTATCATCCTTGGGCTAGGGATACCGGGTTTAGCAGAAAAAAATGCAAATAATTTTTTAGTGTAAGTGAGCATATGTAGATATATGCATACAACATAGAAACATTTGTGGAAATGGTATACAACAAAACATTTAACATTCTCTGGTTGTAATTTTACAAAAAAATGTTTCCCTCTTCTGTATTTTTTTAAATAGTAAATATTATTACCCCTGTAATAAATAGTTTTTTTAGTTGTCTTGGTGGTGGTTTTTTCAATGTTGGGGACGTAAGGGAGTTTAGAATACTAGGAGAAAAAGTAGTATTTTCATAGTTAGTTTGGGCAGGCACCCCCTAATTTCCAGAATGGAGTATTACAGTTGGCAGAAGAGTGGGGCTTAAGTGTTTGGGCCATCTCAGAAGGCCAAGAGAAGGTTTATTTGGGGGTAGAAAACAATAGGGAGTTCTGTCTGGTCAAGAGTGATAAGAGAACAGTTGGGGTTCTTGCAGTGGAATGGTGCTGTGTGAGAAGCTTGTTAAACACACCAAGTACTCCCTAGGAAGCAATGTTTTGAACTATTTCATCTGTCTTTTCTGGGATTCATCCTATAACTTTTGTGTTCTCTATTTCTTTAGTCTGTTTCCCTGTGTTACTCTATGTACATCCTCCCTGTCCCTTCCCCATTTAAGAGTTTTGTTTTAAAAGAATATGTTGTTAAAAAAATTTTTTTTCTTTTTTGGTAAATTTTATAACCTGAATTTTAAAATGCCATACTTTGTTTGTAGGTCAATTATAGCTTCTACTTATGGGAGACAAAAACAATGACCAAAGACATGCCATGGAAATTTTCTTCAGTTAGAGTTCTGGTTGTGGATGAAGGGAGTTTGGTATCTGTCGGAATCTTTAAATCAGTTTTAAATTTACTGTGTGAGCACTCCCAACTTTCTAAGCTTATTATCCTTGGTAAGTTAAAATATTGTTGGAATCCTAATTGTTTGGTTCAAATTATTGTGGTTAGTACGTTCTTTATACCATTTCACTGTTTTAATATCCATATCCTACAGGCGGGAAGCCATTTCTCAGACCCCACTCTGAAGCCACTCTGAGTTCAGTCTGACCAGTCTCTATGAGCTTGGGTGGCTCTATGTTTTGGCCAGGATATCAGCAAGCTAGGTTGTGAATGAAATAGAGTTGTGAGGAGTTACTGTAATTACCTAAATGGTGACTATTAAAATAGTAAAATTCTCACAGACTCAGAGTAAATCAGGATGTAGATCATTTGGAAGTAATAGAAAGTCTGAATTATAGACCACTTAAAAGTAATTTTACAATTTTAAGCTAGTAATTCACATTAGACCTCACCAGCCTCACAAGTCCTTTCCAATTCCGGTGAGATTCAGTTTGATGCTATTAGGTAGTACCGATGTGTAGACCATGTTTTTTAATGGAGGAGAAAATAGAATTGCAATGAGAGAATCAATATATTTATAAATAACTGTTTTACGTATTTGAGGATATTGTGTAAGCAGTTGATTTTATTAATAGCTTAAGCATTCTTTCAGTTTCCACCAGAAAATAGTTTCTCTTTTCTCTAAGGTTTGCTTGTGTGTTTAAAGTAAAAAGATTTTTAATAGAGCAAAATGTTATCATTACATTACTGAATTTATTATCAAATGCACTGGGTTTGTTTATTTTGCATTTTGTACGTTAAGTTTATTTGAGGCCATAGATTTTTCCATGTTTAGTAAGACATTGAGCAAGATTGAATAAGTGACTAAATTCTAGATATCTAAGGCCTGTTTTTTTCTTTACCTGTTGGTGAAAATATATGCCCCAACAGTTTGCCTGTGTTTATAGATATGAAAAAAGTTCATGTTTTACCTTACTGAGTTATCACTACTCTTTCTGTCTTATATTGTTTAATTGGAATGTTTTTTTGTTTTGTTTTGTTTTGTTTTGTTTTTTTGCGGTACACGGGCCTCTCACTGTTGTGGCCTCTCCCGTTGCGGAGCACAGGCTCCGGACGCGCAGGTTCAGCGGCCATGGCTCACGGGCCCAGCCGCTCCGCGTCATGTGGGATCTTCCTGGACCGGGGCACGAACCCGTGTCCCCTGCATTGGCAGGCAGACTCTCAACCACTGCGCCACCAGGGAAGCCCAATTGGAATGGTTTTTGTTGTTGTTGAATATTTTTGAAGACTTAATGTTCTTAAGTAATTTTAAACGAAGATTTTTTTCGTTTTTCCTCAGAGTAAGTCTTTATAATTATAGCATATATCAGTAGGGGGAAATAAAAATAATTTCTAAATTTCCAGATCCCAGTTACATAAAACCTACTCTATGTATTTTTCCCCCTTTTAGGTGATATTAGGCAGTTACCCAGTATTGAACCTGGTAACTTGCTGAAAGATCTTTTTGAGACTCTCAAGTCAAGAAATTGTGCTATTGAACTAAAGACAAACCATAGAGCAGAATCTGAACTAATTGTGGACAATGCTACGAGGTATAATATAACTAAAATTTTGCATTTTCTCTCTGTCGTATTAGAAATAAAGGTAAAAAAAATATTAGCTTTTGAATTAGGGTGATTCAGTGTAGTATGTTCACTATGCTCTTTTAGCAAACCTTTTCTGTCCTCCAGGTATATGTATACCTTTTGTCCCACAGTTAGAAAAGCAAAGTATTTTTCATTATTGATCCAAGATAAATTAGTGTTGAAATTTAAGTATAAATGTGTTTTCCTGATTTTAAAAGTATATATGTGAAATAAAGTTGCATCAGGCTTAGAGACCAGAATAAACCCAAGGGGAACAGAGACTTGGAAATGAATTCATTAGAGTTCAAGGGTGACTTGGGGAAGACATTTCGTGTAATTTTTATAAGGGGAGCCCAAAGCAAAAAAAAAAAAAAAAAAAAAAAAAAAAGCAAAAGAAAAGGTAAAGAAAAAGGTATTTTACTCCTTGATGAATCCTGGTGGCACCTGAGGCATATTACTCTCCTTAAAGTAGGAAAGAATCCTTCTCTTTCCTTAATCTTTGCATAAGCCTTTAGAGGAATCCTCTGTAACAGATGCGATGGGACCACAGAATATTAAGAGACTTTTTATTCATTGGGCCAAAATTTATCTTTGTTTTTGACTCTCTTTTACAAGGTGCTGTTTTTGTTTGTTGGTTGGTTTTAGGTTTCATTTTCCCTTTATTGGCTGTAGTGCATGCTTTATTTCTGTATCTGCATGGAATTATTTTGGTTCTACCTTATCGCTGTCCGTTATTTGGGGAATTATAGGGATCATGGGGCAGTCAGCTGAGTGGCAGGGGATTATAGTTGATTTGAATAAAAATTTAACATAGGTCCTGAACTGTTGCTAAGATCACGAATTTCGCCTGAAACTTCATTGCGTTAGGTCTTCTTTGTACAACATTTTGTGTGTGTCTGTCCTCCTGCCCTTGGACCTGCTGTGTATCCATCTGGGGCTTAGGACCTGGAACTAGATTTCTGACTATACTTGAGGACAAAAAATGACTTACTAGATAACGTAGAATTAAATTGGAAGGTAGATGTTGCTCAAAGAAGTGCTTTCTTTACGATGATTTGTTTTCTGTCAGAAGAGTTCTTATTTCTTTAATGATGGATGAAAAACTTATTAGCTTATGTGGAGGTCTTGCAGTAGCTATTGGGTTCAGATATTTAGCACGACAGGGTATTGTATTAGACTACAAGATGCAGTTTTTGTTGCTTAAACATTTTCTTGGTTGGATGTCAGCAGAAACTAGAATATTCAAAGCCTACTATCTCCCTGCCCCATCTACCCTGGAAAAGATAGTGGGTGTAGAGGCAGAATGGACAGGAATAGGGTAGATGATATAGGTTCGTACTGGGACGTTAAGAAAAATAATGCCGTTGGAAGTGTAACTATAACTCTTCTATAACTCTTATCTATAACTCTTCTGCGCCTACCTAAAGTCCACCTCAGTTTTGGAATGTTGGTGGATGATGGGTCATTTTAAATTCTAGAAATCTTGGAAGAATCTAAGGCACATTAGGTTTCTTAGAACTCAATTTTATCTGAAATTTAGGATTTCCTTTTAGTAACCCTTTCGATATCTTTTGGGCTGAGCTGTGCTCCTTTCATTATTCTTGGTCATTCTTGGTCATCATCAGCAAGTGTTTAATGACAGAAGGATCCCAGTGATACCACGGAAAAGCTTCTAGAGATAGAAGTATGTTACATGTCCTGGGTCAGAAGCAAAACAGGAAATCCATGGTGTTTCTCAGTACCCCAAATTAAATCTGGGTTAGTTCCAGCCGGGACAGCCTTCTTCCCTCTTTCTCCTTTCCTCCCTTCTAGCCCTGTTCGGAAGGATTGAAAGATGACACAGTAGGGTACTATTCCTTTGATAGCTAGGCTGCTGTTAGGTCTTTACAGGGTGTCAGTTTTCTTCCAAATAACCAAGGAGGGACTCCAGTATGACAAGGCCCCCCGGCCTTTACTGTGCTTTCTGATATGACTTGCTAGTCTTGGGGAATACAAGAACAAAAGAATGATGAGGAGGGAACAGAAACAAAGAGAAGATGTGGATACTTGGTTCAGCTGGGAACATGAGACCATATATATGATATATTACAGAAGAAAGGAGACAAGAAAGAGTATGATGGAAAAGGCCCCAAAGAGTTCAAATGAATTTAAATAGAAAGGAATATGGAGCCCAGTGGGCCCAAATTTCCCTCCTAGCTACCCCGCTTTTTACCTCTGATCTTGGGCAACCCCACTGTAGTTAACTACGCCTCGTGTTGCTCATCTGTGAAATGAGGATAATACCTACTTGGTTTGGTTCTTTAGTGGTCTGGAGAAAAGTAGGTCAAGTTTTCAGAATGTTGCTTAGTAAATTCCATGACAGTTTCTTCTAATACTTTTAATGTGCTAGGGGTAGGGGACTGATGGATAAAAGTAACATTATGGTCTAGTTAAGTGTATTTTGAAACTCATTTACTATTTATAATGCATATATGGGTAGCCCTTTTACCCTGTTTATGACCTATTCACAGATATTAATTCATGTAATGACATTATCTCTGCTCCTATGTGAAGATACATTTTTGGATGCTAATGCTGTTAGTGTATTATTTTACCTTTATTTAAGAATCTCGAGACGCCAGTTTCCAACATTTGATGCAGAGCTGAATATCTCTGATGATCCAACATTCCCTGTCTCAATACAAGATAAATCATTTATTTTTGTTAGACTCCCAGGAGAAGATACGAGTTCTCAGTTCTCAAAAAGTAATCATCACTCTTGTAAGTATAAACTTTTATGTTATATAGGGTTAAATATTTCAGTTTTGTAATATAGTTATTAAATGACTAGTTATAATTTTATTTGATGGTAAAGATAAATATTGCTAGCAAAACGTTGGGCACTGAAAATAAATAATTTATTAATCATCAAAAGCAGATGACTTTAGCATTTTGTAAAGAAGTAAGCTCTTGACACATGCATACTAAGGGCTTAGTAAATATTTGTTGAGTAAATAAGTGGATGTAGATGATTAGTTTAAAATAAAGCGAAGCCCTAAGTAATCCAGGTTCATTCAGGAGAAAGCATGTCTTAATGAATGAAGCTTTTCTTTTACAGCAAATACTGTAAAGGTACCGTATTTGCTGGAAAAGTACATTTGCTGGAAAAGTAAATACTACATTTGTTGTTTTGAGTACATTTGCGAAACAAAAGTAAAGGCTGTCAAACTCTCACCAAGCTGAGTTCCTAACAGTTCTGTTTCTAGTAAAGTGGACAAGCATCACTTCTAATTGTGGGTATTAGGATGACAGCGTGGCAGGGCTGAGGAAGTGCACGGGATAGGGAATCTTCTGCCTTATGTGTACGACCCATGTCTCATCACTCTACTATTTGTAAAATGGGAGTCATAGTGACAGTGCGTGGGGGACAGTTGTGAAGGTTGAGGGCGTTCATAGGTTTTGAGGAACTATATGAATGTTAGTTTTTTGTGAATAATAGGTATTAAATTATCTGTTCCAAATGAATTTATTTAAATTGAATTTATTTATTTATTTAAACAATTTGATCTTTATATTATAAACTTAACTTAGCAAGCTTTTTTAAATTGTACAGTGGTTTACTCAGAATTGAATTAGTGAAAATTTAAATGATTTTTATTGAGGATTTATTGTAGTTGCCACAGTTCTTCAAGGTATATCCTTCCTCCTTAGCAGCTTTCACTCTGCATGTGAAATTGACATTCAGCTTTATCTGTAAGCCTGTCCTCCTTTGTGTGTCCCCATCTCAGTTCCTATGGGTTAGTGTTCATTCACATGTTACATTATTCTTTTTTTAAATGCGCTCATGTAATAATAGGATTCTATAAATGCCTTTTTGGCTTTTTTTTTTATTATTATAGAAATCGTTTATATTCCTTAACAAAAGTCAAGTGATACAGAAGTGTTTGAAGTAAAAATTATTTCCTTTAATCATCCCCTGTCCTCTTCCCCTGAATCAACCCCATAAAGGTCACGTCTATAGGAAGAGCTTGGAGTTTCTCTTTTTAAACCGTATTATATCCATACACAGACATATATTAGTTTTACATAATTTGGTTTATAAGCTGTGTATTGTTTTTTGAGTTGTTTTTTTTTTTTTTTCCTGCGGTACACGGGCCTCTCACTGCTGTGGCCTCTCCCGTTGCGGAGCACAGGCTCCGGACGCGCACGCTCAGCGGCCGTGGCTCATGGGCCCAGCTGCTCCGCGGCATGTGGGATCTTCCCGGACTGGGACACGAACCCGTGTCGCCTGCATTGGCAGGCGGACTCTCAACCACTGCGCCACCAGGGAAGCCCTGACTTGTTTTTTATTACACATGTTGTGAGTAATTTATAGATAATGTTTATCCTCTCCACAGCTTACTTAGTTCATAGTAGGTATTAGTACAGATGAAGAGAGTGAGACTAAGATGGTTAAGAAACTGGCTTTCTTTGCCACTCCATTTAGATCTACCTAAAATATGTTTAGTTTTATTTCTGGTACCCATTCTTTACATTAATGAGAATGTACTTAAAAAAAAAAGTTGTTTCAGAATGGTAGTGGAGCTTAGCTGGAGCTGTTTTCTATCTTAATTGTAAACTTCAGCTGGAAAATGAGCCTCTTCTTTAAGAGAATTGAATAAATTACTCCTTAGAGAGGCATATAGTATTTTTTCGTTAATAATTAAGTGTTATTCCTTAATACTTAAGTAATAAGTATTTCTTAATAAATTACTCAGTTATTCCCATTATTGAAAGGTACAAAGGCCTAAGATAGGCTTCGTAGCTGGGCTAGAATTCCAGAGATGTTAAAATATGAGAAGAAAATGCGTATCTTAGAAACAGTGAAGTACAGCGTACGTATTGATCTGGGAGATGTAGAGAGAGTGAACAAAGCAAGGAGCAGAACAGCGTGATCCTGTACGTGTGAAAGAAACCAGTGTTTTGTGAGACCTTTGGCAAGCGGGGCTTGGCTGGCGGTGAGCTGAGTCTTGGACATTTTTTAATGATAATCTTTCCTTCATCTGAAAAATGAAGGGCTCAGCGAGCAACTGATTCAGTCTTCCTAGAGCAGGGATCAGGGCTTTTTCATTCCCTTGTGATTTATCTGCTACGAGGGACCCAAAAGCCTGGAATGTTTTTACCCCAATTTTTATTTCTTCTGCCTCTCCTGAGAAATGTTCCCCAATTTGTAACATTGCTGAGAGAGGTTAGAGGAAGCCTGCTTCTCAGTGCTCTGTGAAGGACAAGCTGTAAGTGGACATTATCACTGTCAACGATCTGAGCTCTAAAAGAGGGAGGCTGGTCACACTACCCCACTGGAAAATTTCTTTTACTTCCAAGAGCCTCAGTTTCAGGTTGTAACAAGGATGTAATCAGTGGTGCTAATTAAACTACTTAATAGCTGGTAAGGTCTAGTCACTCTTGGAATGGATGCCCTTCCTGTGTCAGGGTTAACCTTTTAGTTGCTGAATCATGGGGACATCTGGGGGCTCTGGAGGAAGGAAAGACATGGCTGGGGTGGGAGGGAGGGCACTGTGGTGTTTGGGGAGTAGCCATTTTCTAGTTAAAACAGAAATATCTCCATATGTTATACTGGTATGTAAAAGCTAAATGTCGGCCCTGTATATAATAATACATACATCATGTGAGTATTGTGAAGATTAAAGATGAAATCACATATGCAAAGCATATAGATTCTCAAATTATAACTCATGACCACTAGTACCACCAGAACTTAAGACAGAAAGAAGTCTTACGTTAGTAGTTATGTTACATATTTTGTCCTCTTGCTCATACTTTAAAGTCAGCATTCACAAACCATCAGTAAATATGCAGTGGTGATATTACAGATTAGGAGCTGTCCTGGCTAGTGATTGAGGATAGAGTGTCTGGAACTGTCACCTTCATTCTCTTTTCTCTTGCCCCTGGCTGATGAAACAAATGAGGTTGATGCTCCCATGGTGAACTTGTATCCCATTTGGTGAGATGTTTTCCTGGACCCCTTAGCAGCAATTCTGAAGTAGTTTCTCCATTGAAACAATGTTATAATTTAGTGCTTTGCTGTGTTAACTTTTTTCTCTTGAATTATCAGATTTATATTCTGCAGTTAGTACTTTACTCAAAGAAAAGGACCTAGAAGATGCAAAAACATCACAATTTATTGCATTTAGAAGGTAAAGCATTTACAAAATTTTGGTGTTTTTAATGAAGCTTTTAAATCTCATACCTTATGAATCTAGGTGCTGTTGGAATGGGAGACTGGTAGTTCATCACTGTGAATTCTCTCTTATTTTGAGGTATTTCTTGGGTACGTCCAGCAGAAGGCAGTTTCTAAAGAGGGCTCTTCCTTTTTATTGGCCACGCCTTGCAGCTTGTGGGATCTTAGTTCCCTGACTAGGGATCGAACCCAGGCCCTCGGCAGTGAGAATGCTGAGTCCTAACAACTGGACTGCCAGGGAATTCCCTAAAGAGGTGCTTTTTCTACCAAATATTATATTTGGTAACTCATAGGAAATCTGAGTGGAAGAAAGGGTTAAGATCAAAATTACAAAATACTTTTCCTGGAGAAAGTCCTAGAAACTTTTTTTTTTTTAAGATTTATTATTTATTTATTTATTTTTATTTTATTTTTGGCTGTGTCGGGTCTTAGTTGCGGCGTGCGGGCTCTTCGTTGTGGTGCGCGGGCTTCTCTCTAGTTGTGGCGTGCGGGTTTCCTCTCTCTAGTTGTGGTGCGGAGGCTCAGGAGCGCGTGGGCTCTGTAGTTTATGGTACGCGGGCTCTAGTTGAGGCGAGTGAGCTCCATAGTTGTGGCACGTGGGCTTAGTTGCCCCGTGGCATGTGGGATCTTAGTTCCCCTACCAGGGTTTGAACCTATGTCCCCTGCATTGCAAGGCAGATTCTTTACCACTGGACGACCAGGGAAGTCCCAGTCCTGGAAACTTTTGATAAAATCCAGTATCTCATAATTGTTGGTAACAGAAATCCACACAAAAGAGGTTCCATTAAGGTGACCCTTGTATTTTTCTGTGTTCCAGGCAGGACTGTGACGTGATCAACACCTGCTGTTGCAAGCACTACACAGGCCGTCTAATCAAGTAAGGACAGTGCTTCCTGGATTCGCCATACTTTTGTTTGTTTTGACATTTATCACTGTAGCCGCATATTTTAAAATCTTTTTTCTCCTTTGTGAAGTCAAATGATATCTTCAATTAAATATAATATATATCCTTAGGAATTGACTATTTGGTAATCAGGGTAATAAGAAAAATAAAGAATAAAATTGTCCCTGTGGTTTCCTACCTCTAGCTTCTCCAAGATGAGTGTGGAGAATTCAGGGCAATTTTTCAAGTTAGAATGTGTGTGGAATGTGTACAAGAACCTTAGCAATAGGGTGCCTACAGAGAGCACCTTAGGTGGACTTTTATCAGGGAAATAGGAGCATAGAAAAGCCACTCTATCCACACGTAGGACAGACTAACTCACTTCTCTGGCATTTATCAATACCTACTCTTTATTAAGTGCAGAGAACCCAGAGAAGTGTAAATTACAAGAGGAGCTCCCTGTTTATTGAGGAAAGACACAAAAATCCATGATAGGTAGCCCAACAAAGGGTTGAAAAGCATAAGTTTGGGGCCATCCAGTCTGGGTCCCAGTAACTGTGATCTTGGGCAGGTAATTTCACCTTTCTATGTATGTAAAAGAGGACACTTACCCAGAATTTCCCTCATAAAGTTGTAGTAAGGATGTAATGAAATAATATACCTAAAGCACTTACCACGGTAACTGGTATTATCACCAGCACTTATTTGATTTGCTGCTATTATTCTGATAATATAATTATCAATAGCAATATGTGTAACTGCTGTAAGACTTGAATTGGGGTAGTGATTAGAGAGATTGGAGAGGAGAGGATGGATTTAAAAGGTAGAGTCAATAAGATTTTTGGTAACTTTTGTAATATAAAGGCAAAGAGAGACATCAGCCTTTACGCCAAGATTTCTAACTTTGAAAAAATTCCACTGGGAAATGTCACTGAGTTTGAGGTGCTGTAGAAAGTGTAGATAGACCACAACTGAGGGAGCCTGATTTCTTGTTGACCTTTGGAGAACAAAAGTGACGTAAAGAGACTGTGGAAATAATTTTGAGAACTGGATCAGATCCGAGTAAGAGTCAATGCTTAAAGAAAATGAAATTGAGGTTTTCCCAACTCTGATGCTGTATTATCATTTTCTAACCCAGAAACCATCAGAATAGACTTGAATTTGGAGTTGGTGATAAAATCTGTTGTACCAGGAACGCGTATCTCTCAGACTTACTCCCTGAAAATACCTTCAACAGCCAACAAAATAATGAACTAAAGGCCAGTGGCGAAGACTTTAATGGTACTCCTCATGGTTTTGCTAAAAATAAGCATGACTTTGAAAGTGGTATTCGACTCTGTAATGGAGAAGTATTTTTCATAACAGAGGTAAATGATAACAGAAAAATAGTACCTTTTCACCTATGAGGGATAGATTTAGTTTCCTTTTATTGCCCGAGGATTGATTCAGAATTTAATCATATCAGAGCTGGCATTCTTCTTCTATAATTTTTTGTTAAGGATTTTTGCATCTGTGTCCATGAGGGATCTTGGTTTGTAGTTTTCTAGTGACAATCTTGTCCGGTTTTGGTGTCTGACTAACGCTGGCCTCATAAAGTGAGTTGGGAAGCGTTCCTTTCTCTTACATGTTCCGGAAGACTTTGTGAAGAAACATCTTTGATAAGTTTGAAGTGCTTGAGTAACAAAAACAAGGGACAAGTGACACACTTATTATATTTTACAAAGCATCACTTGCTTGGTTGCTGTGTAAATGTAGGAACTATAGAAGTGGTCACCTTGAATTTGTCCTCATTGTATAAATACACTTATAAACTTACACGTTTATTCTTTAAAATCTGTGAGGAAAAGTAAACTCTTTGCAAAAAATACATGCAGACTTACATAGTGCAAGAAGTGAAATGTATAGTCTTCAAAATAAGAAAGACAACACAGACTGTTCTCCAAAGAGTCAAATTAAGGTTAAATTTCAAGGACCAAAAACTTCCATTTGTGGTTATTAAAATATTTGGGTGTGTCTGTATTCAGTTGATGCTCAAGCATAGATTTTAAGCTTTTTGAAATTCTTAACAATTATACATGCTATTTTATTCATAAGGTGTTCAACCCCAAAACAGACCTTTACAGTGTACATATTTGGAAACATACAAAACAGTTATTTGTTTTGATGACAGGATAAAACTGATATAACTTTTGGAAAGAAAAGATTTTTGACCATTAATAATATGGCTGGCTTCGAAGTAACTGTGGATTTTGGGAAACTAATGCAGTATTGTAACATAAAACATGCATGGGCAAGAACTATTCACACTTTTCAGGTAAGAATGGACTTTAATAAAGCAATTTAAATAGCTTGCCAAGATAGAGTATCTTGCATTATTTTCTTCCTAAGTTTTGTTGCTTTTATTATTTTTTTAATTAGGAAACAAAATACACAGAAGTACAGAAACTACTGTACAGACACTAATGTTTTGCACTCTCTGCTTCAGAGCTGTCTTTATTTTCTGGATCTAAGACATAGTTAAAGCCTCAGCCTGAAGGCCTTCCCATGTCTCCCAGGAAAAGAGCGGTCAGGACCAGAATAACTGAATTTCCCTCTTGCTTCCGTCTCCAGTGTCACTTGGCATGGCACTCTTACTGATCTTGCCTTTATTTAAAATTTTGATATTTTTTTCATTGTGGATCTGTTTTGCTCTAAATTTTAACTTTTAAATTATTTTCTTAAACTGAAATATAGTTGACTTACAATGTTTCAGGTGTATACAAAAGTGATTCAGTTATACGTGTAAATATATATGTATATATATTTTCAGATTCTTTTCCATTATTGGTTATTACAAGATATTGAATATATCAGTAGTGCTCTGTGCGATATAGAAGGTCCTTGTTGTTTATTTTATATATAGTAGAGTGTATCTGTTAATTCAAAATCCCTAATTTATCCCTCCCCACCCCTTCCTTTCCCCCTTTGGTAACCATAAGTTTGTTTTCTATGTCCGTGAGACTGTTTCTGTTTTGTAAATAAGTTCATTTGTATCATTTTTTTAGATTCCACATGTAAGTGATATCATATACTTGTCTTTCTCTGACTCACTTCACTTAGTATGGTAATTTCTAGGTCCATCCATGTTGCTGCAAATGGCATTATTTCATTCCTTTTTCTTTTTTTTTTTTTTGGCCGCATCGTGCAGCTTGTGGGATCTTAGTTACCTGACTAAGGATTGAACCCAGGCCCGGCAGTGAAAGCACCGAGTCCTAACCACTGGACCGCCAGGGAATTCCCTATTTCATTCTTTTTTATGGCTGAGTAGTATTCCGTGACATACCATGTCTTCTTTATCCATTCATGTCGATTCACATTTAGGTTGCTTCCATGTCTTGGCTATTGTAAGTAGTGCTGCTGTGAACATTGGGGTGCATGTATCTTTTCAAATTAGAGTTTTCTCTGGATAGATGCCCAGGAGTGGGATTGCTGGATCATATGGTAATTCTATTTTTAGTTTTAGTTTTTTTTTTTTTTAATTTTTAAAAAATGCAAGTAACTTTATTTTTTGTCCATGCTGTGTGGCTTACGGGATCTCAGTTCCCTGACCAGGGATTGAACCCACACCCTCAGCAGTGAATGTGCAAGTCCTAACCACTGAACCGCCAGGGAATTCCCTATTTTTAGTTTTTTGAGGAACTTCCATACTGTTCTCCATAGTGGCTGCACCAATTTACATTCCCACCAACAGTGTAGGAGGGTTCCCTTTTCTCCACACCCTCTCCAGCATTTATTGTTTGTAGACTTTTTGATGATGGCCATTCTGACTGGTGTGAGGTGATACCTCATTGTAGTTCTGATTTGCATTTCTCTAATAATTAGTAATGTTGAGCATCTTTTCATGCGCCTGTTGGCTATCTATATGTCTTTGGAGAAATGTCTGTTTAGGTTTTCTGCTCATTTTTTGATTGGGTTGTTTGTTTTTTTGATATTGAGCTGTATGAGCTGTTTGTATATTTTGGAAATTAATCCCTTGTCAGTTGCATTGTTTGCAAATATTTTTTCCCAGTCCATAGGTAGTCTTTTCATTTTGTTTATGCTTTCCTTTGCTGTGCAAAAGCTTTTAAGTTTAATGAGGTCCCATTTCCTTATTTTTGCTTTTTTTTTCCATTGCTCTAGGAGATGGATCCCCAAAAATATTGCTGTGATTTATGTCAAAGAGTGTTCTGCCTATGTTTTCCTCCAGGAGTTTTAAAATATCTGGTCTTACATTTAGCTCTTTAATCTGTTTTGAGTTTATTTTTGTATATGGTGTTAGAGAATGTTCTAATTTCGTTCTTTTACATGTAGCTGTCCAGTTTTCCCAGCACCACTTATTGAAGAGACTGTCTTTTCTCCATTGTATATTCTTGCCTCTGTTGTCATAGATTAATTGACCATAAGTGCATGGGTTTATTTCTGGGCTTTCTATCCTATTGGATTGATCTGTGTCTTTTTTGGTACCAGTACCATACTGTTTTGATGACTGTAGCTTTGTAGTATAGTCTGAAGTCAGGGAGCATGATTCCTTCAGCTCCATTCTTCTTTCTCAAACTTGTTTTGGCTATTTTGGGTTTTTGTGTTTCTATACGAATTTAAAAATTTTTTGTTCCAGTTCTGTGAAAAATGTCACAAATGTCAAATTACCAAATGCTGGTAATTTGATAGGGATTACATTGACTCTGTAGATTGCCTTGGGTAATATGGTCATTTTAACAATATTGATTCAATCCAAAAATATGGTATATTTTTCCATCTGTTTGTATCGTCTTCAATTTCTCTCATCAGTGTCTTACAGGTTTTGGAGTACAGGTATTCTGCCTCCTTTTTAGTCCTAGGTATTTTATTCTTTCTGAAGTGGTTATAAATGGAATTGTTTCCTAATTACTCTTTCTGATAGTTTACTGTTAGTGTATAGAAATGTAACAGATTTCCATATATTAATTTTGTGTCCTGCAGCTTTACTGAATTCATCAATGAGTTCTAGTAGCTTTCTGGTGGCATCTTTAGGATTTTCTAGGTATACTATCATGTCATTTGCAAATAATAACAGTCTTACTTTTTCCTTTTCAATTTGGATTGCTTTTATTTGTTTTTCTTCTCTGATGCTGTGGCTAGGACTTCCAAAACTGTTTAATAAAAGTGGCGAGGTGGGGTATCCTTGTCTTGTTCCTGATCTCAGAGGGAATGCTTTCAGCTTTTCACCGTTGAGTATGATGTTAGCTTTGGGTTTGTCATATATGGCCTTTATTTTGTTGAGTTATGTTCCCTTTGTGCCCACTTTCTGGAGAGTTTTTTATTTTTTTTAATTTATTTATCTTGATTGCTGAGTTTCTTGGTATCCTCTTAAGTTTTGTACCCAAAGCAACTGGCTCATTTGCCCTCCCCTCATCCCAGGCCTTCCCACCCTCCTCAGAGGTGATTTCTGACCTGAATTTGTCTGTTCATATAGAAACAAGGTAACCAAGTTTTACATAAGTGGTATTGTATTGATTATATATATTTTTACAACTTCTTTTTTATTTATTTAACCAACTTTATTGGGGTATAATTTACAAACACATTTTAATTACAAAGTGGGATGGGTTTTGATAAATGTATCCCCTTCCTCTACCCTTGTGAGGTAATTACTTTTGATTTGGGAATAATTTTAGATTTATGGAAGAGTTGGGAAGTTAGTACAGAGAGTTCCCGTGTACCCTTCGCCCAGCTTTCCCTAATATTAGCATCTTATATAACTATGGTATATTTGTCAAAACTAAGAAACTACTATTGGTACAGTACTATTAACTAAAAAATACACTTTATTTTGATTTCACCAGTTTGTCCATTAATGGCCTTTTTCTGTTCCAGAATCTTATTCTGGACACCACATTGCATTTGCTGCAACTTGCTTTTCAACTTTAATATTTTTTAATTCTCACAAGTTATTTGTGGCTCTGTTATTTATCTCATTGTTTTGAACTCCTCTCTCTGCCATTGTGTTGTTTTGGTGACAAGGCTGCATCCACTTTCTTTTTTTTTTAATATAAATTTATTTTATTTATTTATTTTTGGCTGCGTTGGGTCTTTGTTGCTGTGTGTGGGCTTTCTCTAGTTGTGATGAGCGGGGGCTACTCTTCATTGCAGTGCGTGGGCTTCTCATTGTGGTGGCTTCTCTTGTTGTGGAGCACAGGCTCTAGGAGTGCAGGCTTCAGTAGTTGTGGCTCACAGGCTCACTAGCTGTGGCACGCGGGCTTAGTTGCTCCGCGGCATGTGGGAACCTCCCAGACCAGGGCTTGAACCTGTGTCCCCTGCATTGGCAGGTGGGTTCTTAAGCACTGCACCACCAGGGAAGCCCCCACTTTCATTTTTATGTAGAAAATTTTATAGGTTAGACTATATCCTCTAATAGTAGGCAAACATTAATTAGCATAGGGTTTTTTTCCCAAAGTGGATGGTGTTTTATTTATTAACTTACCCCACCCCAGTTCCAGAAAGAATTTGAAATGGCTTACAAAAAGTGCCCACAGTTGAGCATGATTTTTTAAAATATAAAGAAATGCATGTCAGGGACTTCCCTGGTGGTGCAGTGGTTAAGAATCCGCCTGCCAATGCAGGGGACACTGGTTTGAGCCCTGGTCTGGGAAGATCCCACGTGTCGCCGAGCAACTAAGCCCATGCGCCACAGCTACTGAGCCTGTGCTCTAGGCGCCGCAAGCCACAATTACTGAGCCCACGTGGCACAACTACTGAAGACTGCACGCCTAGAGCCCATGCCCCGTAACAAGAGAAGCCACTGCAATGAGAAGCCCGCGTACCACTATGAAAAGTAGCCCCCGCTCACTGCAACTAGGAAAAGCCCTTGTGCAGCAATGAAGACCCAACGCAGCCAAAAATAAATAAATAAATAAATTTATTTAAAAAGAAAAATGCATGTCAAGTGGAAAATAAAGTTAAACATGATAAAAGGATTACTGCCAAGAGTGGATTGAATGCTGATATGCATACTGTCCTATTTGCGTGTTAATGTAGACTGCAGATTCAGCTTTTAAGTTCCCTTAAGGCCAAAGTTCCCAAAGCGAAGAGAGAAGCAGTCAGTTGACTCTGTCTATTAGGTTAAAGTAAATGAACAAACAAACAGTTGTTGAGAAGGGCAAATATTCCTAGCTGTGAGATCTGGGAGAAATTTCTCCCATGGATTTTTATGATGGGGACTCTGGAATTCTGGAAACTCATATTCTTCAATTTTGGGAAATTTTCTTAAATAATTTCATTATCTCATCCTCAGATTTCTCTGTTTTTTCTTTCTAGAACTTCTACTGTATGGATATTGGACCTCCAGAACTGGTTACCTGAATTTCTTATCAGCTCTCCTATTTTCCAACTCATTAATGTTTTGCTCTATTGATTTCTTCAGACTTATAATCCAGTTTTTCTGTTGCATTTCTAGACAAATAAGTAGTGAAGGGTTTTTATTACTACTGGGTGGAGATTGGAGTGGATATCTTGGAATGTTCTTTTCATTGAATCTGGCTCTTATTTCATGGTTGAAATAATGTCTCTTACCGCTGAGAACATTTGTGATTGTTGTCTTCTATCAGTATAGCTTGTTCTTCAAGTTCAGTTGAGCTCAACAAAAATGTATTGAGTCAGACTCTCTTCTCTGTGCTTGGTAATAGGTCAGTCCATGAAATAGTCAATGATACTTGACATTATGAGGATTATATTTGGTAAGGAAGAGGATAGAGACAGATGTAATTGAAAAAAATAAGTAAACTATGTATTATGTGAGAAGGTGGTAAATGCTATGGAAAAGGGGTGGGAGTGAGGTGCAGTTGTAATTTTAAATAGGTGGTCAGGGTAGGCGTCACTGACAAGGTGGCATCTGAGCAAAGATTTGAAGGAGGTCATGAAGTTAAACCACGTGAATATCTGGGACAAGAGCATTCTAGGTAGAGAGAATAGCCAAGGCCAAAGTTCTAAGGTGGGAGAGGCTGTCCAGCAGGTTTGAGAAACAGGAACAGCAAGGAGGCCAGTGTGGGAGAGTGACAGGAGATGAGGTTAGAGGAGTGATGTGGGCCAGGTCACCTCCTGGGGCCTTCTAGGACTGTGTTATCCAATATGGTAGGCAAATCTGGTCCACCAGCTGTTTTGGTAGATAAATTTTTATTGGAACCCAGTCCCACATTCATTTACATATTGGTTATGGCTGCTCTTGCACTACAAAGGAAGAACAGAGCGGTTGCCATAGAGACCATCTGGCCTACAAAGCTTAAGATACTGATGCTTTGACCCTTCACAGAAAAAGTTTTTTGACCCCCACTCTAAGGTCCATATAGACTTTCAGATTCTAGGTCCACAAACTCATGAAGGGCATTAATGGTTTGTGTCTATTCATACCAGTTGAGTTTTAGAACAAATTTACAGAAGTAAATAAATAAAACTTGCCTCAAGAAGTTTGACAGTTCTTAATGATTTGAGGAAGATTTAAGGACATGGGCAAATGATTAATAGCAGGTTGTGAGGTGAAGGTAGGTGCCCATGTCCCACTTTCGGAGGACAGCTTTGGCTGACAGTCTAATTTTTATCCTCATTCACTCAATGAGACACCTGATAAAGAACAGTGAGCCAGACAGATGTGGTCCTGCCTTCACAGAGCTTACAGTCCAGTGAAGAGTACAGTTAAGAAGGCAGTTGGTGACAGTCCAGTCAGGTAAAAATACTGTGATAGAGGAAGTACAGGGCGCTGGAAAGTACATGGATCAGGAAGTAGGCCAGATGGAGGCCAGGGACTGGGGAGCACAGGCAGGATCACAAGCAAGTTCTTTGTGCTTGAGGGAGCCTGGCTCATGGGAAGGAAGGGGGAGAGGAAGGAGGGGGAAGGCCAAGGCGGGCTCTTGAAGGGCTGTAGGAGCCATATTAAGGAGTTAGGACTTTTTTTTTTGAGAGCCTGGGAGCCATTAATGGGTTTTAAGCAGAATCTGATGTGACTAGATTTGCATTTGACAAATAGCACTGTGGCTGCTCTCTGTGAAGACAGTGTATTGCAGTAAATGTGGGTACAGGGAGACTGATTATGAGGCTATTAGATTTTTCTCAGTGATATTTAATTGATGATTAAGAACTCAGTTAAGTTTAGGTAGACGTTTACCTGTTTACAAAAATACAGTGTAAAGTATAAAGTCCATGGGGGCATGGGGGGATGGTGCTGTATATCTAGCAAATGTGTTTAACATTTGTAGAATTAAGTGTCATTTACATTCATTTCTGAGATTCGGCAGCATTGGAAGGAAGTACTTATCAAACTTTTATAATCTGAGGAGTTGGTTCAAACTCTCTGTGTCCAGCAAGGTAGAAGTGCTTGGTAAGTATGAGGTTTTTTTTTAGTGCAGGTGTGTATTTTCTCCCTGCCTCATCTTGTTGTTTGTCTCCCCACAATTCCTCTTTCAGGCAGAGGAATGTGGGAACGCTGGGAGAGAGAATGGCTCCAACCCCTTCTTAGTTTATGTTGGCACTGAAAATACAGGGACTAAGAATAGCCACAATTTGTTATTGTTTCCTTGACATTGTTTTCTCACAGTTACATGGTGACATTGAGCATTTTTCTTGCCTGTAGTATAGTTCTTGGTTTGTTACACCCAAGAAACAAAGGTTCGTCATTCTCTTTTGTCTTATCTTGATAAGAGTAATAAATGGTTCAACATTGGAAAAATACGGAAAGTAGGAAAAAAAAAATCATCCATAGGCCCTCTGTTTGGAAACAGACTGGTTAAATTTTTGGTAGGATTCCCTTCTTGCTTTGTGATTTACTTTGTTTTTGTTACATCTTTATGTGCACTTCGTATTTTTGATCAGAGTAATTTTATTTTGTGTTACATGGTTGTGATCATTTTTTTATGTATATGTATCAAGTTTTTAAAATTTTGTTATATTTTAAAGCATATCTGATGTTTGTAACATATATAGATACATGATATAGAAAAATAAATATATACATATATATATTTATCTATTTCCTATTATTAGATATTTCAGGTGTCTGTTTTTTGTTATGTAAGTAACAGTGGAGTAAGACATCTATACATAAAGCCCATGCAGCCGTTTCAAATTCTTTTATTAAGGAAGATTTAGCACTGCGTGTGGTTTAAAGTTTATTGCTGGGTTTCTACCTGGATCTATGACACCCAAACTTAGCAGCGTAATTAGAAAATGGGAATTCCAGGATAATGAATGAAATGGAACCCATCAGATGGATTCATTTGAATATTCTGGCCAGGTAGAATGCTCTTGAGAGCACTTTGAGGACTTGTCTCCTTTCTGCCTTCGTAGACTCTCCAGAGACGTGAACCCATTATGCAGTATTAAATCTCCTTCGTGCATTATTTCCCCTCAGGGGTCGGAGGAGAAGACAGTCGTGTATGTGGTTGGGAAGGCGGGCCGCCAGCACTGGCAGCACGTGTACACAGCGGTGACCCGGGGCCGGTGCAGAGTGTACGTCATTGCAGAAGAGTCTCAGCTTCGGAGCGCAATTATGAAAAACAGTGTTCCCAGAAAAACGCGTTTAAAACATTTTTTGCAAAACAAGCTCTCCGAGAGCTGTGCACCTCCAGCAGAGTTTGCATCCCCATCAAAGAGCTCTGAAGACAGCAGGAGACCCAGCACACATCCATCAGCATCCCCACTCCCTACAGCCACAGATGACAGGGTGACAGATTACGTCCCCAGAAGGAGGGCCTCTGTGGCTGATGACACGCTGTTTGCCTCTGCTGAAGGATGGAAATTATCTTCATCTGATGAAGTGCGTACAATTGAGGATCCATCACAATCGAGAGGGTCCAAAAGAACATGTTGCATGAATGCCACTGCAAGTCCAAGCAAAATTCTTATGGTAGGACTGATGTTCAGGTTTTATGTAAATATTGTTGGCCTCAGTGTGCTGATAAATGACTGTGTATTTTTCTTAATGCCACGTAGTGCCGCAGGGCTTAAAAAACAAGTGTTCCCGTCACCTCTATCCCATTTCCTCTCTATTTCTATATATCCTGGTGGATCTTAGCTTGATCTTGGTTGGATGTTTCTCCCTCTGCTTGAGGCTGGCACTCTGGACAGCGTCAGTGGACGGGTGGAGGCGGAATGCCAGGAGAAACTTCCTAGTCTTTCTGCATCTTCTTTCCTCCTCTTCCTCATCACCTTCCCCTTCCTTTCGCAGGCCATGGTCCCATTTTTATCTCCACAGCTTCATTGAAGTGGCTGGTGCCAGTCATCTTCTTATCAACTTCAGAGGCCTTTTCTTAGGTCTCATTCTGGACTTTTCCCCCCGACAGTTAACTTTTTTTTTTTTTTTTTTTTGCGGTACGCAGACCTCTCACTGTTGTGGCCTCTCCCGTTGCAGAGCACAGGCTCTGGACGCGCAGGCTCAGCGGCCATGGCTCACGGGCCCAGCCGCTCCGCGGCATGTGGGATCTTCCCGGACCGGGGCATGAACCCGTGTCCCCTGCATCGGCAGGCGGACCCTCAACCACTGCGCCACCAGGGAAGCCCCAGTTAACATTTTTAACTGCAGTTGCTGTTGCCACGTTTCCTTCCCTTGGTTTCAGTGTTCCCTTTCCCTCTGACACTTCCCGTCCATCTCTGGCTCGTCTCCCTTTCATGTCTTCCCTCCTTTTCTTCCCTTCCTCTGACTGGAGACATCTCCCCCAGGCTCAGGGCTTCTTTCCCTTGAGAACTGATCCCATTCTCTCAGTTTTAGCTGTCACCTTTGCACTGGTGATTTGGTCAACAAATAGTTTTCAACTGTCCATTGCATTCCAGGCACTGGGCATTCAGCAGTTCAGTGGCTTCAGTGGCTCCCTAGTTCCTGCTGCATAAATTCCAGGCAATCTGGCTTGGCATTTGAGACCTTTCTCTGTTCGATTCCATCTTTCCCAGCATCATTTATTTCCCACTATTCCTTTTTTTTTTCTTTAGTCAATCTAGTCTTCATTTATTCACTACAACTGAACCAAACTTATCCTCATCTCTTCCTTTTGGTTTTTTTGGATTCCTCCTTTTCTCTGCCTCCTCTCTTTCAGCATTTGAAAAAAAGAAACCAAAAAACATAGCTTCTCTGCTAGTCACTGATCTAAATGTTGGAGGGAGAGAAACAGGTCCCTGGCTTCATGGCCATTACATTGTACCAGTGGGTCCTAGGCAATCCATACCACAGAAAAGTTTTCAGGTCAAGAAAGATTCTATGAAGAAAATACAGGTAATGAGGTAGGGCATGGTTGGTAGGAATAGGGGGGCAAGAGGTGCTATTCTGCCATGGTGGTCTGGTAAGTCTTTGCTGAGGAGGTTACGTGTGAGCTGAGCAGTAATGATGCAAAGAAGCCAGCGGTTGAGGCCCTGAGGAAGAGCATCCCAGGCAGAGGGTGTAGAACATGCAAAGCTGAGAAGGAATGACCTTATTGGAAGGGGAAGGGAGACCAGTGTGCCTAGCAAATGAGCAAGAGAGAAGATGTGATGATCTCAGAGAGATAGGCAGGACTACAGGAGGCAGCTGGGACCTTATCCTACTTGCCACGGGAATCCATTGGAGAGCTTTAAGCAAAGGTGCGATATCATCTGATTATGCTTGACAAGCATCTCTCTGCTATGGAGAGTGACCTGTGGAAAGGAAGGTGGAAGCAAGAAGACCAGTCAGGGTTGTCCCAGGGAGAGCAGTGAAAGAGCAGCGAGGGTGATGAGAAGTGGTTGGATTCTTGATGCCTGTTGGAGATGGAGTCTATTTGACTTGCTGATTGGATGTGAGGGGATAAAACAAACAGTGACCCAGGACGATTCCTGGATTTCTGCCTGAAGCAACTTGGTGAATTGTAGTGCCGTTTCTTGAGATGGGAAAGATAATAGGAGAACTGGGTTTGGGGAAGTGGAGAGTTCTCTTTCGGCATGTTATGTTTAAGTTATTAATTAGATGTATATGTGGACTTGTTGAGAAAGGCAGTGGTTGGTAGAGAAGTTTAGAGCCTCAGGGTAGGTTAGGGAGGGAAATGTCCATTTAGGTGTCATTAGCATGTAGTGGTGGGTTCATTTCAGGAGATGCCACAGATAGAGGAGGAGGCCTTAAGACTGAGTTCTGGGGGTACTCCTAACTTTCAGAGGTCTGGCAGAGGAGGAAGAACTGGCAAAGGTGACTGAAAAGAAGTATGAGTGAGAGAAAAGGAAGACTAGGGTGGTGGGAGGGGACAAAAGTCTACCTAGGGTGGACTGGTCGGAGACTAGGGGGTGAGAGAGTGGAGGAAGCAGTAGAGGCAGGGTTCTTGAAGGTTGCTATGAAAAGGAGCAGAGAGGGCTTCCCTGGTGGCGCAGTGGTTGAGAGTCCATCTGCCGATGCAGGGGACATGGGTTCATGCCCCGGTCCGGGAAGATCCCACATGACGTGGAGTGGCTGGGCCCGTGAGCCATGGCTGCTGAGCCTGCGCGTCCAGAGCCTGTGCTCCGCAACGGGAGAGGCCACAACAATGAGAGGCCCGTGTACCACAAAAAAAAAAAAAAAGAAAAAGAAAAAAGAAAAGGAGCAGAGAGATAGGGCTGTATCTGGATGGAGAACTCATGGTCAAGGAAGGATTTATTGATTTATTTATTTTGGATGGGTACATTAAAGCATCCTAGGATATTGATGGAATGGTCCAATGGAAAACAAGAAATTCATGATTCAGAGAGAGGGGATAATTGTAGGAATGGAGTCCTAAAGTGGGTGAGATGGGAAAATCCAGAGCATAAGTAGAGGAGTTTCCCTTAGATAGGATTGGGGACATTGTGGTGTGTGTGTGTGTGTGTGTGTGTGTGTGTGTGTGTGTGTGTGTACACACACATATATGTATACACATGCATATAATGGAATATTACTCAGCCATAAAAAAGAAAGTGATAAAAGTGGACATAGAAAAAAGAGTTTTCCCTTTTTTTCTTCTTCAAAATAGTAGGATCACTGCTGATTCTAAGTTTCATTCAGTACTCGAGATCAACTCTGCTGAGATGGAATTTCCATCTCAACAAAGCATCTTTTTTTTTTTTTTAATTAACTATGTTACCTCTTACAAAGACCCTGAGATAAATAAAGCTTTTGACCTGGAGCAGAAAACAGAAGCAGTTCCAAGGAAAGAGTCTTTTTCTAAAAGTTTCTTGCTTTTTATTTCTTAGCACCAACATGGGGTGGGTGGATCATGGTTTATAGGATGGTACGAAGAGAAATTGGCAGCACTATTTATCATCAGTTTTGAGCTTGCCAAAGCTTTTAAGCTCTGGGGGAGGCTAATGTCCCTGAAGGTCTGGAGCGCAGAGTGACGCTGGGGGGCTGCCCAGTGTGGGTTGTTCTCACTGCATGATGGCAGCAGTATAAGCAAAGTCCTCTAACTGAAGAGGATGAGTTTTCTCACAAGTTTTGCCCCAAGTATGTGGCATTTACAGGAATCCCTAGAAATGAGGAAACTAGAATTCAAAGCTTCAGGACTTCTATAAATTAGGGACCTCTTTGTCTCGTAATTCTAGACTTTCAGATGCATTGAGATGTGTCATTTGTGAAAGATCAAATTCGATGACAAGGGCTGCCCACATATCCATCCTTCACATTTGTATTGCTACATAAGGGCTAAACCAGTATTGAGATTCTACAAATACCAATGACTAAAATACCTGAGCCCCTCCCTCCTAGAAGAAAGCTTTTGCTTTTCTGTCAATTAATAGCTTTGGGTTTGGAGAAAAGTCCTCAAAGAAAATGTTGACCTGATTATTTTTTTTTCCTTTTGCCTAGCTTCCCACCATCAAAGAAAAAAAGGGATGGGTGACAAAAATGACCCTTAAAATAAAAACATATGTGTAAAATATTGCTAAAATTTATCATGTTTAAAGCAGGATTTCGGGAATTTTTTGAAAGAAAATGACATTTTTACTTAAAAATAAAAAAAGCTAGGAAAGACATAATTACATAGTTCCTGAATAAAGAAAGTCCTTGTCTTACTCAGAGTTCCCTAGAGAAACAGAACCAATAGGGTGTATCTCCATCTATCTATCTATCTAGGCTATTTAATTTAACCTATCTATCTGAATTTATTTTAAGGAGTTGGCTTATGCCATTGTGAAGGCTGGTATTAGTAGAGTCCAAAATCTGCAGGTGAGCTGGCAGATAGGAGGCTCAGAGAAGAGTTGATGTTGCATTTAAAGTTCCGAAGGTAGTTTGCTGGCAGAATTCCTTCTTCCTGGGGGGAGGTCAGTCTTTTTTCTGTTAAGGCTTTCAGTTGATTGGATGAAGCCCACCTACATTATGGAGAGTAATCCACTTTACTCAGTCGGCTGATTTAAACGTTGATCTCATCTAAAAAGTACCTTCAAAGAAACGTCTAGAACAGTATTATTCAACCAAATATCGGGGTACTGTGGCTTAGCCAAGTTAACACATGAAATTAACCATCACCGTCCTCTAAATTGAACAGATTTAGCGTGATGAATGATGAGTCGAGTTTTGCTAATTTTTCTCTTTCCCTGTGGTGGTGAATCTTCTTCATGACTGTACTGGTCCATTGACTGGTGCTTGGGAATCACTAACAGTACCAAGAGTATACTTGAGGTGTACTTGCAGTGTATCGTCTTAACCACACCTACAGCTGGCGTCGTGGACTGGGCAGCCAGTCATACAGGGCTTCGTGCTTAGAAGGAACCCATGCTTGTTTTAATGTTCTCTGCTTGTCATCTTGAACTTCTTAATTTTTGAACAAGGGGCCCACATTTTAATTTTGCACTGCCAAATTATGTAGTGGACCCTGTCCACACTTTTAGAAATTAAATGTATGTACTCAGTTAGCAAACAGTCACTTCTACATGCCAGTCCTGGAAGTGGGTAGTGGCGTTACCACAGTGAGCGAAAGCAGGATGACAGCTGACGGCTCTGGTCTGCTCCAGGCTTCCATGGGGTGGGCAAATGTATGATGTCTTCTGAGAAGCAGTCAGAGGGAATAGAATTACACAGGGTAGACTGACTATATTTTTATAAAATTAACTTCATTTTTATTGTTCCAACAGGTGGAAGAATCATCTCCCCAAGTGTCTTCTAAACTTCAGAATTTGAGACTAAATAGTTTAACCCCCAGGCAACTTTTCAAACCTACAAATAATCAAGAAACTTAGTTTTATTTCAGATTGCTCAAAGTAATTGTCTATTTTTTTCCATTCAACACAAAATGAACGTCATAGCTTCAAAGGATCAAGACAAAAGAGGATGTCTATTAACTGGAGTTTTATTTTAAGGCATTTGTGTTAGCAGATGTTTTAAAATCATTTCATCCAAGAAAACCTTAGTGATTTTGACATCTGTCATCAGGAGAACTGACAGCACTGGTCATATATGAGGGAAAAATATGTTATATATTTTTTTAAAAAAACCTCTGTACTTTTAAAAGTGTTTTATTTTTAGAATAATGCCTTATTAATTTCCATCATCGTTGTGGGTGATCCTTGCCATTGGGTTGAAGCAGTGGTAAAGATAAACTGTAATTATATCTCTTAAATTACTGACACATATTCTAGGACATTGTGTCTTCTGCAAAGTGGTCATCTCGCAAGGCTGCTACTTGCTCCATCACTGCTGCCTGGGCCTACCTGGTACATTTTCCTGGAAATTCCTGCTGAGCTGGAAGCACGTTGGGTTTTGTTTTTGTTTTCTTAATTTGAGATATAATTGACATAGGACATTGGGTAAGTTTAAGGTGTGCACCATGTTGATTCACTACTTCTATATTGCAATATAATCACCACTGTAGCATTAGCTAATATGTCTATCATGTCACATAGTTATCATTTCTTCTGAGAGTATATTGTTTTAAAGATATTCCACTTTGAAAATTTTTTTTTCCTCAGTGATTTGGTTTTTTTGCATTTACTATTAAATGGTAAAAGAAAAAGTTAGGAAAAATTTACCTGTTATCCCAGTGTTTTAAAAATGGCCTTCCTGAGATATAATTCACATACAGTTCACCCGTTTACATAGTTGAGTGGCTTTTAGTAAATTCACCACAATTGATTTTAGGACATTTTTATCATCCCCCAAAGAAACCCTGTACCTCTTAACTCTAATCCCTTTTCCGCTTCAGCCCTAGAACTGCTAATCTATTTTGTCTCTATTGATTTGCCTATTTCAGACATTTCGTATAAATGGAATCATACAATATATGATCTCTTGTTACTGACTTTGACTTAGAATAATGTTTTCAGACTTCATCCACATTGTAACATGTAACAGTGCTTCATCCCTCTCCCTTTTTTAAAGTTTGAAAAAAAAATTATGTACAAAGAACTAGCATTATTTCTTTTATTGGGTGTATGTCTTGGATAATCCGTTCAAGGAGTGTCATTTTATCCAGCTTGATGAAGCCTATATCTTTCGTGTACTGATGGAAAAACTGGCGGCATATATTGAGGTAATATTTCCAGATCAGACCATGCTGGTTTGAGCTGATGTGGCGAGATCAGGAACCTTGGCTGAATTTTTGCAGGTAGCTCTAGTATAGTTGCTCATGACCCATCCTGCTTTCAGGAGTGCAGTGAGGTGGAAGGCCTTCATTTCTTTTTATTACGAAATATTCCATTGTATGCATATGGTATGTTGAATTTATCCATTCATTAGTTGATGGACATGTGGGTTGTTTCCTCTTTTTGGCTATCATAACTAATGTTGCTTTGAACATCTGTGTACAAGTTTTTGTGTGGGTATATATTTTCATTTCTTCTAAGTATATACCTAGGAATGGAATTGCTGGTCGTATGGTAACTCTATGTTTAACCTTTTGAGGAACTGCTAAACTGTTTTCCAAAGCAGCTGTACCATTTTATATTTACACCAGCAGTGTGTGAGGGTTCCAGTTTCTCCATTGTCTCCAGCATTTGTTATTATCTGACTTTTTAATTATAGCCATCTTCGTGGATATGAAGTGACATAATGGTTTTGATTTGCTTTTCCCTTATGACTAATGATGTTGATCACCTTTTCGTGTGCTTATTGGCCATTTGTATGTCTTCAGAGAAATGTCTATTCAGATCCTTTGTCCACTCAAAAATTGGGTTATTTTCCTTTTTATTATTGAGTATCAGTTCTTAATATATTCTACATACCAGTCTCATTAGAAACATTATTTACAAACATTTTTAATTGTGATGATGTCCAGTGTATGTATTTTTGTTGTTATTGCTTGTGCTATTGGTGCTACATCTGAGAAACCAATGCTTATCTAAAGTCATGAAGGCTTACTCCTATTTTTTCTTACAAGAGTTAAATAGTGCTAGGTGTTACATTTAATCTTGGACTCATTTCGAGTTAATTTTTTTATATGGTGGGGTAGGAGCCCAACTTTATTCTTCTGCATGTGGCTCTCCAGTTGTTCCAGTTCCATTTCTTGAAGTGACTATTTCTCCATTGAATTGTGTTGGCATCCTTGTCAAAAAATCAGTTGATTATAAATGTGAGGATTTATTTCTGGATTCTCTATCTATTCCATTTATCCAAACATCTGTCCTTATGCCAGCACCATGAGTCTTCATTAGTTTTGCAGGTTTGAAATCAACAAATGTGGGGACTTACCTGGTGGTCCAGTGGTTAAGACTCCACACTTCCACTGCAGTGGGTGCAGGTTCAATCCCTGGTCAGGGAACCAAGATAAGATTCCTGCATGCTGTGTGGTGCAGCCAAAAAACAAAAGGAAATCAAGAAATGTGAGTCCTTCAATTTACTCCTCTCTTTCAAGATCTTTTGGCTCTTCTGGGTCCCTTGCTTTTCGTATGAATTTTAGGATCAGCTTGTCAATTTTATTGACAGAGGAGCCAACTGGGATTTTGTTGAATCTATATATCTGGGGAGTATTGCCATCTTAACAATATTAAGTCTTCTGATCTATAAACATGGGATGTCTTTCTATTTATGTCTTCTTTCATTTCTTTTAACGATGTTTTATAGCTTCAGAGTATAGTTTTATGCTGTTATTTAATTGAAGTATAGCTGATTTACAATGTGTTAGATTCAGGTGTAAAGCAAAGTGATTGAGTTATCTATATTTATAGATACATAGTATATTCTTTTTCAGATTCTTTTTTTTTTTTTTTTTTTGCGGTACGCGGGCCTCTCACTGTTGTGGCCTCTCCCGTTGCGGAGCACAGGCTTCGAATGCGCAGGCTCAGCGGCCATGGCTCACGGGCCCAGCCGCTCCGCGGCACGTGGGATCTTCCCGGATCGGGGCACGAACCCATGTCCCCTGCACTGGCAGGCGGACTCTCAACCACTGCGCCACCAGGGAAGCCCTTCAGATTCTTTTTTATTGAAGGTTATTAAAAGACATTGAATATAGTTCCCTGTGCTATACAATAGGTCCTTGTTGCTTATCTATTTTATGTATAGTAGTGTGTATGTGCTAATCTCAAACTCCTAATTTATCCATCCCCACCCCTTTCCCATTTGGTAACCGTAAGTTTGTTTTCTGTGTCTGTGAGTCTGTTTGTGTTTTGTAAATCAGTTCATTTCTATTATTTTTTAAGATTCCACATGTAAGTGATATCGTATAATATTTATTGTTGTCTGACCTCATTTAGTATGATAATCTCTAAGTCCATCCATGTTGCTGCAAATGGCATTATTTCATTCCTTTATATGGCTGAGTAATCTTCCATTATATGTATATGTGTGTGTGTGTGTGTGTGTGTGTGTGTGTGTACATATATGTGTATATATATACATACCACATCTTCTTTATCCATTCATCTATCCATGGACGTTTAGGTTGCTTCCATGTCTTGACCACTGTAAATAGTGCTGGTATGAACATAGGGATGTATGTATCTTTTTGAATTAGAGTTTTCTCTGGATATATGCCCAGGTGTGGAATTGTTCAACCATATGGTAACTCCATTTTTAGTTTTTTAACAAACTTCCATACTGTTCTCCATAGTGCCTTCACCAATTTACATTCCCACCAACAGTGCAGGTAAGTTTCCTTTTCTCCACACCCTCTCCAGCATTTATTATTTGGAGACTTTTGGGTGATGCCATTCTGACCGGTGTGAAGTGATTACTTCATTGTAGTTTTGATTTGCATTTCTCTAATAATTAGTGATGTTGAACATCTTTTCATGTGCCTGTTGGCCATCTGTATGTCTTCTTCAGAGAAATATCTATTTAGGTTTTCTGCCCATTTTTTGATTGGGTTCTTTTTTTTTTTTTCATATTGAGCTCTATAACCTGTCTGCATATTATGGAAATTAATACCATGTCAGTGACATCATTTGCAAATATTTTCTCCCATTCTATAGGTTGTCTTTTCATTTTGTTTCCTTTGCTGTGCAAAAGCTTTTAGTTTATTGAGGTCCCATTTGTATATTTTTGCTTTTGTTTCCACTACCTGAGGGGACAGATCCAAAAAAATTATTGCTGCTATTTATGTTAGACAGTGTTCTGCCTATGTTTTCCTCCAAGAGTTTTAAAATATGGTCTTACATTTAGGTCTTTAATCTGTTTTGAGTTTATTTTTGTATATGGTGTTAGAGAATGTTCTAATTTCATTCTTTTACATGTAGCTGTCCAGTTTTCCCAGCACCACTTATTGAAGAGACTGTCTTTTCTCCATTGTATATTCTTGCCTCCTTCATCGTAGACTGACTGTAAGTGTGTGGGTTTATTTCTGGGCATTGTATCCTGTTTCACTGATCTATGTGTTTGTTTTTGTGCCAGTACCATACTGTTTTGATGACTGTAGCTTTGTAGTATAGTCTGAATCCAGGGAGCATGATTCCTCCAACTTTGTTCTTCTTTTTCAAGCTTGTTTTGGCTGTTTTGGTCTTTTGTGTTTCTATACAAATTAAAAATTTTTTTGTTCTAGTTCTGTAATTTGATAGAGATTGCATTAAATCTGTAGATTGCCTTTTGTAGTATGGCCATTTTAACAATATTGATACTTTCAATCCAAGAACGTGGTATATCTTTACATTTGTGTCATCTTCAGTTTCTTTTGTCAGTGTCTTATAGTTTTCAGAGTATAGGTCTTTTGCTTCCTTAGATAGGTTTATTCCTAAGTATTTTATTCTGTTTGATGTGATGGTAAATGGGAATGTTTCCTTAGTATCTCTTTCTGGTAGTTCATTGTTAGTGTATAGAAATACAACAGATTTCTGTATGTTAATTTTGAATCCTGCAACTTTACTAAATTCATTGATGAGCTCTAGTAGTTTTCTAGTAGCATCTTTAGGATTTACTCTATATTATCATGTCATCTGCAAACAGTGACAGTTCTACCTCTTCCTAATTTGGACTCCTTTGTTTTTCTTCTCTGATTGCTGTGGCTAGCACTTCCAAAACTATGTTGAATAAAAGTGGTGAGAGTGGGCATCCTTGTCTTGTTCCTAATCTTACAGGGGAAGTTTTCAGCTTTTCACTGTTGAATATGATGTTAGCTGTGGGTCTGTCATACGTCGCCTTTATTATGTTGAGGTAGGTTCCCTTTTTGCCCAGTTTCTGGAGAGTTTTTATCATAAATTGGTGTTGAACTTTGTCATAAGCATTTTCTGCACCTATTGAGATGATCATATGCTTTTTATTCTTTGGTTTGTTAACACTGATTGATTTGCAGATATTGAAAAATCCTTGCACCCCTGGGATAAATCCCACTTGATCATGGTGTATGATCCTTTTAAGGTATTGTTGGAGTCAGTTTGCTAGTATTTTGTTGAGGATTTTTGCATCTCTGTTCACCAGTGATATTGGCCTGTAATTTCTTTTTTGTGATATCTTTGTCTGGTTTTGGTATCAGGGTGACAGTGGTCTCACCCTGAGACCCCTGTCTCAGGAAGTATTTGGAAGTGTTCCTTCCTCTGCAAATTTTTGGAATAGTTTGAGGATAGGTGTTAACTATTCTCTAAATGTTTGGTAGAATTCACCCATGAAACCGTCAGATCCCAGACTTTTGTTTGTTGGGAGTTTTTAAATTACTGATTAAATTTCAGTACTGGTAATTGGTCTGTTCATATTTTCTATTTCTTTCTAGTTCAGTCTTGGGAGATTGTACCTTTCTAAGAATTTGTCCATTTCTTTTAGGTTGTCCATTTTATTTCCATATAGTTGCTCATAGCTGTCTTCTATGATCCTTTGCATCTCTGTGGTATCAGTTGTAACTTCTTTTTCATTTCTGGTTTTATTGATTTGGGCTCTCCATCTCTTTTTCTTGATGAGGCTGGCTAAAGGTTTATCAATTTTGTTTGTCTTTTCAAAGAACAAGCTTTTAGTTTCATTGATTTTTTTTCTTTTTTTTTGTCTCTATTTTATTTATTTCTGCTCTGATTTTTTATGCTTTCTTTCCTTCTACAAACTTTGGGTTTTGTTTGTTCTTTCTCTGGTTGCTTTAAGCATAATGGTAGATTGTTTATTTGAGATTTTTCTTGTTTCCTGAGGTAAGCTTGTATCACTATAAACTTCCTTCCTAAAACGGCTTTTGCTGCATCCCATAGGTTTTGGATCATCAGGTTTTCATTTTCATTTGTCTCTAGGTATTTTTTTATTTTTCTTTTATTTCTTCAGTGATCCATTTGTTGTTAAGTAGCATATTGTTTAGCCTCCATGTGTTTGTTTTTCGCAATTTTTTTCCTTATAGTTGATTTCTGGTCTCATAGTGTTGTGGTTGGAAAAGATGCTTGATATGATTTCAGTTTTCTTAAATTTATCAAGGCTTGTTTTGTGGCCTAGCATGTGATCTATCCTCGAGAATGTTCCATGTGCACTCGAAAAGAATGTATTTTGCTGCTTTTGAATGGAATGCTGTAAAAGTATGGGTTAAGTCCATTTGTTCTAATGTGTTATTTAAGGCCTGTGGTTCGTTATTGATTTTCTGTCTGGATGATCTGTCCATTGATGTAAGTGGAGTGTTAAAGTCCCCCACTATTATTGTGTTACTGTTGATTTCTCCTTTATGTCTGTTAATATTGCCTTATACATTGATGTGTTCCTATGTCGGGTGCATATATATTTACAATTGTTCTATCCTCTTCTTGGATGGATCCCTTGATCATTATATAGTGTCCTTCTTTGTCTCTTGTAACAGTCTTTATTTATTTATTTTTATTTTTAATTTTTTGTGGTACGCGGGCCTCTCACTGTCGTGGCCTCTCCCGTTGCGGAGCACAGGCTCCGGAAGCGCAGGCTCAGCAGCCATGGCTCACAGGCCCAGCTGCTCCACGGCATGTGGGATCTTCCCGGACCGGGGCACAAACCCACGTCCCCTGCATTGGCAGGCGGACTCTCAACCACTGCGCCACCAGGGAAGCCCAACAGTCTTTATTTTAAAGTCTATTTTGTCTGATGTAAGTATTGCTACCCCAGTTTTCTTTTGATTTCCATTTTTGTACAAAGAATACCTTCTTCCATGCCCTCACTTTGTCTGTATGTGTCTTTAGATTTAAAGTGAGTCTCTTGTAGGCAGCATATATACGGGTCTTGTTTTTGTATCCATTCAGGCAGTCTGTGTCTTCTGGTTGAGCATTTAGTCTGTTTACATTTAAGGTAAGTATTGATATGTATATTCTTGTTGCCATTTTGTTAATTGTTTTGGATTTGTTTTTGTAGGTCTTTTTCTTCCCCTTTCTTCTTTTGTTCTCTTTTATGCTTTGATGACTATTTTTGGTGTTATTTTGGATTCTTTTTTCCTTTTTGTGTGTTTATCTATTATAGATTCTTGGTTTGTGGTTACCACGAAGTTTTTGTATAGCAGTCTGTATACATACCTGATTGTTTTATGTTGCTGTTCTCTTAATTTCAAATGCATTTTAAATACCCTGCATTTGTACTCTCCTCCCCTCACTATTACTGTTTTGATATATTTTACATCTAATTGTTTTAGGTATCCTTTAACTGCTTATTGTGGATACGGGTGATATTACTACTTTTATCTTTCAGCCTCCCTACTAGCTTTGTGTGTGGATGATTTCCTACCTTTACTGTATGTTTGCCTTTACTGGTAGACTTTTTCCTTCCATAATTCTTTTTTCTAGCTGTGGCCTTTTCTTTTTTGCCTAGAGAAGTTCCTTTAACATTTGTTGTGAAGTTGGTTTGGTGGTGCTGAATTCTTTTAGCTTTCACTTGTCTGTAAAGCTTGATTTCTCCATCAAATCTAAATAAGAGTCTTCCTGGGTAGAGTATTCTTCGTTGTCAGTTTTTCCCTTTCATCACTTTAAATATATTGTGTCACTCCCTTCTGGCCTGCAGAGTTTCTGCTGAAAAATCAGCTGATAGGCTATGGGAGTTCCCTTGTATGTTATTTGTTGCTTTTCCCTTGCTGCTCTTAGTATTCTGTCTTTAATTTTTGTCCTTTTGATTATAGTGTGTCTTGGTGTGCTCCTCTTTGGGTTAATCCTTCATGGGACTCTGTGCTTCCTGGACTTGGGTGACTGTTTCCTTTCCTAGGTTAGGATGGTTTTCAGCTATTCTCTCTTCAAATATTTTCTTGGGCCCTTTCTCTCTTTTCTCCTTCTGGCAACCCTATAATGCAAATATTAATGTGCTTCATGTTTTCCCAGAGGTGTCTTAAGCTGTCTTCATTTCTTTTCAGTCTTTTTTCTGTTCAGCAGCAGTGATTTCTACTATGTTGTCTTCCAGTCACTGATCCACTCTTCTGTATCATGTAGTCTATTATTATTTTTTGATGTTGGGGGTAGGAGTTTTATTAATTAATTTATTTACTTTTGCTGTGTTGGGTCCTCACTTCTGTGCGAGGGCCTTCTCTAGTGTGGCAAGCGGGGGCCACTCTTCATCACGGTGCGCAGGCCTCTCACTACTGCGGCCTCTCTTGTTGCGGAGCACAGGCTCCAGACGCGCAGGCTCAGCAGCCGTGGCTCACGGGCCTAGTTGCTCCGTGGCATGTGGGATCCTCCCAGACCAGGGCTCGAACCTGTGTCCCCTGCATTAGCAGGCAGATTCTCAACCACTGCGCCACCAGGGAAGCCCCTCATGTAGTCTATTACTGATTCCTTCTAGTGTATTTTTCATTTCAGTTATTGTACTCTTCGTCTCTGTTTTGTTGTTCTTTATATTTTCTCATTCTTTGTTAAAAAATTCTAACTTCTTGCTCTGCACATCCATTCTCCTCCTGAGTTCTTTGATCATCTATGATCATTACTCTGAACTGTTTCTTGGGTAGATTGCCTATTCACTTAACTCTGCTTCTGGAGTTTTATCTTGTTTCTTGGTCTGGAACATAGTCCTCTGCCACCTCATTTTATCTATTGCTATTTATATTTTTATGTACGTGGTAAGTTAGTTACGTTTCTCATCCTTGGAGAAGTGGCCCTCTGTAGATGTCCTATGCGTCCCAGCAGTGCACTCCACCCGTCACCCAAGCTGTATGCTCTAGAGGTTCCCCCTAAGAGGGTTGCATGGATCTTTCTGTTTTGGCTGGCTATGTGGGTGGTATGGTAGGCTTGGTTGGTTCCTAGTCTGGTTGTTTGCACAGCCCTGCCTTGCGTGGATGCTGCTGGCTGCTCTTTAGAGGGGCCTGGTCATGAGGTGGCTGGTTGTGGAACCCTAATGGGCCCTGAGGCTAGTGCTGGCACATTGGTGGGCAGAATCAGGGTCCCAAAGACTTTGGGGCTGTTGCCCGCCCACTGAGAGATGAAGCCAGACCCTGGGAGTAGTACCAGACTACTAGCAGTTAGAGGTGTTTCCTGGAGTTTGACTGCAGGGCCCAGGGATCTCAGAGCTCATTTCAGATTGTTGGTGTTGTCAGGGGCCATTCCTGACGGTTGGTCATGGGTCCAGAGTGTCTGGAAGGTTGTATTAGCCTGCTAGTGGGCAGAGCAGGGGGCCAACGAGTCCTAGGGTGGGGTCTGGCCTGTGTTGCAGGATCGTAGCTTTCTTCTTTCTGGAGTCTGCCCCCTGGTGGGTAAGGCTGGTCTAGAGGCTTGGGCTGGCTTCCTGGTGGGAGGGGCTGGTGCCTTCCCACTGGTGTGTGGAGCTGGATATTGGCCCTCAGGTGGGCAGGGCCATGTCTAGGGGCATGTCTAGAGGCGGCTGTGGGCTCAGGAAGTCCTTAGGCAGCCTGTCTGCTGATGGGTGGGGATGTGTCCTCACCCAGTTAGTTGTTTGGCCTGTGGCATCCCAACATTGGAGCCTTCAGGCTGTTGGATGGGGCCAGATCTTGGTGCTAATGATCCAACATGTCAGCCACCTGGAATGTTCACACAATTGAATGTTCCTCAATGTCTGACACCAGTGTCTGTGTCCCCCTGGGTGAGCTGCTGCCATCCCCCTGCCTCTCCAGGACAGTCTACAAGACCAGCAGGCAGGTCTGGCCCAGGCTCCTATCAAATTACTGATTTTGCCCTGGGTCCTGGTGTGTGTGAGATTTTGTGTGTGCCCTTTGAAAAGTGAAGTCTCTGTTTCCCCCAGTCCTGTGGGGCTCCTGCAGTGAAGGCCTGTTGACCTTCAAAGCCAAATGCTCTGAGGATTTGTCTTCCCGTGCCAGACCTCCAGGCTGGGGAACCTGATGTGGGGCTCAGAACTGTCACTCCTCTGGGAGATCCTCTACAGTATAATTATTCTCCAGTTTGTGGGTCACCCACTTGTGGGTATGGGATTTGATTATATTTCAAGTCTTCCCCTCCTGTCTTGTGGTACCTTATTTATATCTTTAGTTGTAGAAGATCTTTTCTGGTAGGTTCCAGGCTTCTTCACAGATGGTGGTTCTGTAGATAGTTGTTACTTTGGTGTGCTCATGAGAGGAGGTGAGCTCAGGGTCTTTTACTCTGCCGTCTTCCACACCTACTCTGTACTTTTATTGAATTTATTTCTAAGTATTTTATTGTTGATCCTATGAGAATATAATTTTCTTTTTTTTAATTGGAGTACAATTGCTTTACAATGTTGTTTCTGCTGTACAATGAAGTGAATCAGCTATACGTATACATATATCCCCTCCCTCTTGGACCTCCCTCCCACCCTACCCCCATCCCACCTGACTAGGTCATCACAGAGCACCAGGCTGAGCTTCCTGTGCTTTATAGAATATGTGTTTTCTTTATATTTGGTTTGTTCATTGCTACAGTATATTCAATTGATTTTTGTATATTGATCTTATATCTTGCTAAACTCATATTAGTTTTAATAGGTTTTTTAGTGGATTCCTTAAGGTTTTTGTATACACAAGATTGTATCATCTGCAAGTAAAGTTTTACTTCTTCCTTTCCAATCTAGTTGCCTTTTATTTCACTTCCTTGTCATACTGTTAAATAGAAGTGGCAAGAATGGACACCCTGCCTTGTTCCTGTGAATTTACAAAGCCTGCTAGGCAATCTGCAAAAATGAAAACGTTGGGACTATAAGGTAATAGTTTTTTTTAAGATAGCATGATGAAAATTTATATTTTTAATAGTTTCTGAAAATGTATTTTATAGAATACATATAATGTTCTCAGGGTAGATGTGATCCTTGAGTTAAGATCAAGCTTTGTCACCTAAAGTAAATGTACCATTAGTCTTGGAGGTGTTCCTGTTTTAGCGTCTTCACATATGTGTCACATCTCTTCTCATGAAAGTACTGGAATGTAGATATGACCTTCAGTATTATAGGTGGGGAAACTGACTCACAGTAATTAAATTTTATGCCACCACTGAGTGAGTACCAGAGCTGGACTTCAAGTCCAGATCGAATTTCAAAACCTAAGCTCTTCCTGCCCTTCCATGTTCCTTTTCAAGTTTATGGCAAAATCTTGCCCCTGTAGAAAATTATGTAACTATAGGTATTGTGTAGGGCTCAGTCTAGAACACTAAAATATATTCAAAGCACCAAAAAAAAAAAAAGTTTTCCTTTTGGCTTTTTAAAATCACTGTTTATTCCATTTGGGAGAGGGTTTTTTTTTCCATACAAATATTTGCAACAATTTTTAATTCCCCAAAACCATACATAGACGATAAATACCATGCTATTAAAGTATTAAATTTGTACAAAAATACTTTACAGTTTAATACTTGTTTGTTACAAATAAAAATACATATTTCAGTGACTCCCCTCCTCATCTTTTTTTTTTCCTTAACATGATTCTGCTTTATACTTTCTTGCCCTGGCAGTTCTGAACTATGATTGAAATAATATATTTCTTTGCACAAAAAAGAAAGGTGAACTTTTTCCTTAAACAAAGGACACAGTGTTCAAATGCTTTACCTAAGCAGTTGTTTGAATTATTGACCAAAATAAAAATGTTTGGAAAATAATTGTTTCAGTATGGAGATTCTACAATTAATATACAGATCTATTTTTTTATATTCACCAAATAACAGTTATTAGTGTAACTATTCAAAATATCTGAACAAATGAAAACAGTTGCTGACAAACATTAAAAGCAACTGTCACAATTTATTGCTTTGAGGGATGGTAATAATTGGCAATGCATTTTGTGAAAAATGTATTTACAATTTCGGTAAGTGGCATGGCTCAGAACAAAAGACAGTCCAGTGTCATTTTTAAGTACATGTGCTGTACACCCCTCAATATAATCAGTTTTCTCAATATAATCAGTTTTCAAAACATGTCTGTCAAGCAGTATGAGTTTGATTTGCCTATCAATCAAGATAAACCTCATTTTAATAGACTCTTCATTCTCAAATTCTTAGTCTTGAATTTTAAAAATAAGATAACTAATTCTCAGTGTTGCTAAACACCCTAATTCATTATCAGAGATTTTTCAGCTATTAAAAATGTGTCCTTAAAAAAAAAAACAGGTCACAAGACATATCCTGTTTGATAATTTGTTGCATAGGGAATAGCATACATCTTAGTTAAAATCATTCCTATACTTGGGCAAAACATTTACCACCACCTATTATGGTTGTCTACGTGCATCATTGCTGAAACGTTGTAAGATGATTTTATACCTGTACCCCTCCCATAGCAGCAGTCCCAGCAGTTCACCAAACTAGCTCTCCTAGTACAGCCAGCTTTATGAAAAGCCTTGTTGGTTAAATTCTCGCATGAATGACTTTGTAGTAAGAAACTGATTTCAAAGTGAATTAAGGAAATTATCATAGAGAACATTTTCAAACAGATATTTCTCTTTTTAAAAAGGAATAGGAAGATGGACCTGTAAAAAATTTCCTCTGATGTTAATTGTAGAGAGGGGTGGCCTACTTGTTTTTCTTTTTCGCTACCCTTGGTCTTGGCAGGGGATTGCCTGTCATATACCACAGTGATCACCAACAAAGAAACCTCTTCACTTGAAAGGGGAAGTGAACATGAGCCATGAGATTTAAAAGACCCCTGTGCTTGCAGTTAATGCCACGTGATTATCTGTGCTTCAAATGTCACAGAAATCTTAAAGGGATTATTTTTTTTTTTTTTTTTTAGCACCATGTAGATATTGTCTTTTGTCCTGCTTTGTAAAAAGCATCGCTATAATGTATTAGTGGGTTCTCGTATCTCCAAATTACCACCGTGGCTCGACTGCTGGAAAAAAGCACTGTTCTGTTCACTCCATTCTCCTCCTGGTAGAGTCTGTTCTATGGACTTCTGTGAAGCCAGGGGGTTTCTACTAATAACCAGGTCCAGCTTATTACCAGATTCTGCTATGAGGGGCACAACAAGGCAGCAGTCAAAGTCTCTCGTTCGGACATGATTAACCTGAAAGGTCAAGAAGCGCCATTTTGAATTATCGTTATAGACATAAGATGATTCCCAAAACCCAGAGTAACATTTCAGACATAACAGGTTGATTGATTAAAGTCTTGAAAGTGCTTAAATGAGCACTCTGTACAGAGCGGTCTATCCTGGCCCTGACCACACTATAACATGGGTATTGGCTTACTTTACTCTCTGCTACTAAATTGTAAGGCCCTTGAGAGCAGGGAACAGGGACACATCCCAATGTCTCCATGCTGAGCAGATCGCCTTATTCATGGCAGGTGCTCCAAGTGCCAAATATTATCCCTAATTTACAGATGAGGAAAGTAAGGCACATAGTGGTTAAGAGATTTGCCTGAGATCAGAACTTGGCAAGTGGTCCAGCTAGGATGCTGGTGAGTGGTCCAGCGAGGATGTAATCTCAGGCAGTCTGGATGATTCCAAAGCTCGTGCTCTTGACCATGATACTGAACTACCTCTCTCGGTCATAAGCCCACCCCCTCCTCAGCTTACACATGCGTTCATCTTCTTTCATGTTTCCTTATTTTTTTTTAACATCTTTATTGGAGTATAATTGCTTTACATCGTTGTGTTAGTTTCTGCTGTGTAACAAAGTGAATCAGCTATACGTATACTTATATCCCCGTATCCCCTCCCTCTTGTGTCTCCCTCCCACCCTCCCTATCCCTCCCCTCTAGGTGGTAACAAAGCACCGAGCTGATCTCCCTGTGCTATGCGGCTGCTTCCCACTAGCTATCTATTTTACATTTGGTAGTGTATATATGTCCATGCCACTCTCACTTCATCCCAGCTTACCCTTCCCCTTCCCTGTGTCCTTAAATCCATTCTCTACGTCTGCATCTTATTCCTGTCTGCCCCTAGGTTCTTCAGAACCATTTGTTTTTTAGATTCCATATATATGTTAGCATACAGTATTTGTTTTTCTATTTCTTCACTCTGTATGAGATTATGTTTCCTTATTCTTTTCCCCCTAAAAGTTTAAAGAATCATACATGCTGCTTCCATTCCTTGACTTTTCACTCTCTCCCCAATCTTCTCGGTCTGGGACCCGACCCTTATATATTATATAAATGACCCAATTGTCCAACACAGGAATGGTGTCTTGAGTTCTCATCCCTTTTGGCCTTTACCTACTCATCCTTAAAACTCCTTCCTGGGCTCTTATGACACCACCTTGTTTTGACCTTTTTACCATTTTAACTGCTCACTTTCAGTCCTTTCCTGCCTTTACTTCTTCCTGTCCTTTAAATTTTTTCTTAGAATTCTGTCTTTAGTTCTCTTCTCTTCCTTACTAGAAATCCACCATAGGCAACTTTATCCAAGCCCATGCCTTCAGTATCCCAGATCTTTACTTTTGGCTGTAACATCTGTCCTGAGCAACAAATGCAAGCTGCCGGCTGCCTCACAGACTGCTCTGCCAGGATGCACTGAAGGCATTAAAGACTCAGGTCTGGTACACGTGTCTTACCCTTACCTACCTGGTCGTCTTTCCTGTGATCCTCCCCTTCACCCTACACCAATCCACCTATGATATAATTGTAGTCTTTCTAAATTATAAAATATGTCATTATTCTGCTTAGAAAATTAATATACCTCCAGAATAAAGTCCAAGAGCTTTATCTTGGCTTTCAAGGCCCTTCACAATGTGAGTCCAGTCTACTTTTATAGCCTCATCTTCCATAAAAGTAAGTATAGCTCTAATTTATAGATTAGGAAGACAGGTCAAATAACTTGTCCATAGTTATTTATTCAGCAAATACTAGAGTATCTATGGAAAATAAACGTGTTCCTTACTCTTAGGACAAGAGTAATTGCTATATTGCCATGGTAAAAAGATCACCAGAATTGGTTTTAAAACTATCTAATCAATCAATGACAACTTGCTCAGTGAACACGTGTCTGAAAGCCAGCCAATCAGTGCAGCCTCATGCTTTGAAAGGCAACTGTTTAGGGACAGACTCAATCCACTTGAACATACTTTCAAGACTGATGGCAACCCTCTCCTCTTACTGCAAAATGCTCTTTCTAAAAACTGTACGTAAGATTAGGAATTTGCTTTGCTCAGTGAAACTATACCTGACCACCATCGTACTCCTAGTACTTAATAGTAAACAAGGTTCAGCTTTTGGGTTTTAGACATTGTGTGAGATACTGATATCGATCACTGTATAATGGGAAATGGGAGAATAAGGTACTAGCCCTGTTCTCAAGAAGTTTAGAATCTGCTGGGGAATATATACAGGGAAACAGGCCGTTTCAGTAACCGGTAAATTCTACTAAAGGAAAAAGTGCCTATCCTCTATAGGAGGGGCCTCTAATCTCGTCTTGAGGCAAAGGAGGATGGGTGGACACTGATCAAATACAAGTTCCCAATTAATTTCTAAATAAAATTCCATCTGAGGTCTTACCTGTAAGAGCCTATCATAGGGCTTTAGGCCACCAAGATCTCCTGGCCCAGCTGGGCGAATATTTTTGACATATACTCCTTTCTCCAGCAAGCCATCTGCTACACTGAACCCAAAGTCCTCCATGTCAGAGCCCTTGTACAAGGTCACCTGGAAAATGAGAAAATGTGAAGGGGGTATTTAGGTAGGTTGAGGACTTTTGCTTGTGAAATTTCTTGATGAACCATCTTTTCAAACTAATTTCAATATAATAGATTTGTAATAGATTAGGCAGCTCCCCCCAATCTTGAAGCTTTTTCCATTCTCTAGGAACAGCCTTGGAATTTGCCAAGTCCCACCCAGACCTGGAAAAGGAGGAGAAATGCTGGAGAGTTCTGGTCTCTTTTTGTTTTTTTACTTGCAGTCATCAGGTGTATATAGGTGAGAAGTTCCCAAGGGCAGGTTCACTTCTCCTGGAGCAACCCCTAGGTGTTGGGAGAAGCTGGGGTTAGCCCTTTGCAGCTGGATATCAGGATTAGGCCAAAGGCCTTTCCTTCCTGTTCACTGTGCCTGGTGCTGTGTTCGGTGCTCAGCATATCCTCTGCCTTTGAGCAAGAGCCAGGAAGTCCACCATTGTATTTTCTCTAGTATCCCAGTCAGTGTTTCAGTACTGTGGGCAAGAAATGTCTTAAAAGGGAGAGCAGCCAAGACGGCAGAGTAGAAAGGTCCTGAGCTCACCTCCTCTTACGAGCAAATCACACCTACCTGCAGAACAACGATAGATGAAAAAGACTGGAACCTACCAGGAAACATGTTCTACAATGAAAGGCAAAGAGGGAACCACAAGATGGAACCACCAGTAGACTCGTGATGTAATCAAATCCCATACGTCCTGGGTGGGCGATCCACAAACTGGAGAATAATTATACTGCAGAGGTTCTCCTCCAGGAGTGAGAGTTCTGAGCCCCACAGTCAGGCTCCCCAGCCCAGGGCTCCTGCACCAGGGAAATGAGCCCCCATAGCATTGGCTTTGAAGGCCAGTGGAGCTTAAATGCAGGAGCCCCATGGGACTGGGGTAAACAGAGACTTCACTCTTAAAGGTCACACACAAAATCTCATGCACACCAGGACCCAGGGCAAAAGAAGCAATTTGATAGGAGCCTGGGCCAGACCTGCCTGTTGGTCTTGGAAAGTCTCCTGGAAAGGTGGGAGGTGGCTGTGGCTCACCCTGGGGACACAGACACTGGTGGCAGACATATTGGGGAACATTCAGCCACATGAACACTACTGGTGGCTGACACATTGGATCATTAGCACCAAGACCTGGCTCCACCCTACAGCCTGCAGGCTCCAGTGCTGCGAAGCCTCAGGCCAAACAACTAACTGGGCAGGGACACAGCCCCACCCATCAGCGGACAGGCTGCCTAACCACTTCCTGAGCCCACAGCCACCTCTGGACTCATGCCAAGACAGGGCCCTGCCCGCCAGAGGGCCAAGACCCAGCTCCACCCACCAGTGGGTAGGCTTGAGCTCTTCTCTCCAGGAAGCCTGCACTAGCCTCGTGATCAGCCTCACCAACCAGGCGACAGACACCAGAAGCTACAGTCCCACAATGCAGGCTGGACGCTACCCCAGGGCCAGCTGAGGCCCGGCCCGCCCCACTAGCAGGCCAATGCAAACTTCTGGACACCAGAGACCCCATACCCAGCTCTATTAGGAAACCACCACCCCCACCAACCAATGATCTGAAACGAGTTCTGGGATCCCTGGGCCATGCAAACAGACTCCAGGAACCATCTCTGCCTGCCAGTAGTCCAGCACTAACCCCAGGATCCGGCTTCACTTGCCAGTGGGTGGGCAACAGCCCCAGAGTCTTTGGGACCCTGTCCCTGCCCACCAGTAAGCCAGCACTACCCCTGAGGCCTACTAGGGTTGCACAACCTTGTCACCTTGCCTGGTGACAAGGCCCCACTAAACAGTACCAGCAGCATCTGCACAAGGCAGGGTCTAGCAAGCAGCCAAGCCCACCAGACTGCCCACACACTCGGCCTACCACAAAGAAGGACCCATGCAGCCCTCTTAGGGGGAACCCCTAGAGCATATAGCTTGGGTGATGAAAGGGGAGTACACTGCTGGGATGCATAGGATACCTCCTACAAAGGGCCACTTCTCCAAGGTTGAGAAATGTAATTAACCTCCCACAGACATAAAAACACAAACAGTAACTCAGACAAAATAAGGTGGCAGAGGACTATGTTCCAGACCAAGGAACAAGATAAAACTCCAGAAGAACTAAATGAAATGGAGATAGGCGATCTACTCGAGAAAGAGTTCAGAGTAATAGTCATAAAGATGATCAAAGAACTCAGGAGAAGAATAGATGCACAGAGTGAGAAGTTAAAAGTTTTAAACAAAGAATTAGAAAATATAAAGAATGACCAGAGGTTAAGTATACAATAACTAAAATGAAAAACTCACTAGAAGGAATAATAGACTAAATGATTCAGAAGAACAGATCAGTGAGCTGTAAGACAAGAGTAGCAGAAATCAGTGCTGCTGAATAGAAAAAAAGATAAAGAATGAAAAGTGGGGACAGTTTAAGACACCTCTGGGACAATATCAAGCATATTAATATTTGCATTATAGGGGGTCCCAGAAGGAGAAGAGAGAAAGGGCCCAAGAAAATATTTGAAGAGATAATAGCTGAAAATGTCTCTAACCTGGCAAAGGAAACAGGTACCCAAGTCTACGAAGCACAGAGTCCCATACAGGATTAATCCAAAGAGGAACAATACCAAGATACACTGTAATCAAAATGACAAAAAGAGAATACTCAAAGCAGCAAGGGAAAAGCAACAAATAACATACAAGGGAACTCCCATAGCCTATCAGCTGATTTTTCAGCAGAAACTGAAGGACAGAAGGGAGTGGCACAATATATTCAAAGTGACGAAAGGGAAAAAACCTACAACCAAGAATACTTTACGCATAAAGGCTCTCATTTAGATTTGATAGAGAAATAAAAAGCTTTACAGACAAGCAAAAGCTAAAACAATTCAGCACCACCAAACCAGCTTTAAAACAAATGTTAAAGCAACTTCTCTAGGCAGAAAAAATAAAGGGTCACAACTAGAAACAAAATTACAGGAGGAAAAAGCTCACCAGTGAAGGCAAACATACAGCAAAGGTAGGAAATCATCCACACACAAAGTCAGTAGAGAGGTTAAAAGACAAAAGTAGTACTGTCACCTGTATGCACAATAAGCAGGTAAGGGATACATAAAACAATTTGATGTAAAATACAATATCAAAAACAGAAATCATGAGGGGAGGAGAATACAAATGCAGGGTATTTAAAATGCTTTTGAAATTAAGAGATCAGCAACATCAAACAATCAGGTATGTATACAGACTGTTATATAGAAACATGGTAACCACAAACCAAAAATCTATAATAGATATACACACAAAAAAGAAAAAGAAACCCAAAATAACACTAACAATAGTCATCAAATCATAAGAGAAAAGGAGGAGGGAAGACCTATGAAAACAAATCCGAAACAATTAACAAAATGGCAATAAGAACATACATAGTGATAATTAACTTAAATGTAAATGGACTAAATGCTCCAACCAGAAGAAGCAGACTGCCTGAAATGGATACAAAAAAACTAGACCTGTATATATGCTGCCTACAAGAGACTCACTTTAGATCTAAAGACACATACAGACCGGAAGTGAGAGGATGGTAAAAGGCATTCCATGCAAACAAAAAATCAGAAGCAAGCTGGAGTAGCATACTTAGATAAAATAAACTTTAAAGACTGTTACAAGAGACAAAGAAGGACACTACATAATGATCAAGGAATAAATCCAAGAATAAGATATAACAATTGTAAATATATATGCATGCAACACAGGAGCACCTCAATATATAAGGGAAATATTAACAGACATAAAAGGAGAAATTGACAGTAACAATAATAGTAGGAGACTTTAACACCCCACTTTCATCAATGGACAGATCATCCAGACAGAAAATCAATAAGGAAACACAGGCCTTAAATAACACATTAGACCACATGGACTTAATTGATATATATACAGCATTCCATCCGAAAGCGCAAAATACACATTCTTTTCGAGTGTGCGTGGAATATTCTCCAGGATAGATCACATGCTAGGCCACAAAACGAGTCTCCATAAATTTAAGAAAGCTGAAATCACATCAAGCATCTTTTCCAACCGCAATGCCATGAGACTAGAAATCACCTACAAGAAAAAAGAATTGCAAAAACTGCAAACACATGGAGGCTAAACAATATGCTACTAAACCAATGGATCACTGAAAGAGGAAATCAAAAAATACCTAGAGACAAATGAAAATGAAAACATGATGACCCAAAACCTATGGGATACAGCAAAAGCTTATAGTGATACAAGCTCAGGAAACAAGAAAAATCTCAAATAAACAACCTAACCTTACACCTAAAGCAATTACAAAAAGAAGAACAAACAAAACCTGTAGTAGAAGGAAAGAAAGCATAAAGAGCAGAACAGAAATAAATGAAAAAGACTAAAAAAAATAGAAAAGATCAATGAAACTAAAAGCTGGTTCTTTGAAAAAATAAACAAAATTGATAAGCCTTTTGCCAGACTCATCAAGAAAGAAAGGGAGGGACTTCCCTGGTGGCACAGTGGTTAAGACTCCACGCTCCCAACACAGGGTGTCTGGGTTTGATCCCTGGTCTGGGAACTAGAGCCCACATACATGCCACAACTAAGAGTTTGCATGCCACAACCAAGAAGCAGGTGAGCCGCAACTAAGGAACCCACTTGCTGCAACTAAGAAGCCAGTGAGCCACACCTAAGGAGCCCTTGAGCTGCAACTAAGGAACCCACCTGCAGTAACTAGGGAGCCCACTTGCTGCAACTAGGGAGCCTGCGTGCTGCAACTAAGACCCAACACAAGCAAATAAATATAAAATAAAAAAATAAATATTAAAAAAATACACAGCACCAAAAATAAAGAAAGGGAGAAGGCTCAAATCAAAACAAGAATGAAAAAGAAGTTACAACTGACACCAAAGAAATACAAAGGATATTAAGAGATTACAATGAGAAACTATACAGCAATAAAATGGACAACCTAGGAGCAATGGACAAATTCTTAGAAAGGTACAATCTCCCAAAACTGAACCAGGAAGAAACAGCAAATATGAACAGAACAATTACCAGTACTGAAATTGAATCAGTAATTTAAAAACTCCCAAAACAAACAAAAGTCCAAGACCAGATGGTTTCATTGGTGAATTCTACCAAACATTTAGAGAATAGTTAACACTTATCCTTCTGAAACTATTCCAAAAAACTGCAGAGGAAGGAACACTTCAAACACATTCCATGAGGCCACCATCACCCTGATATCAAAAGATATCACAAAAAAACAAACTACAGACCAATATCACTGATGAACATAGATACAAAGATCCTCAACAAAATACTAGCAAACCAATTCCAAATAGTAGCAATGCCTTGGATCATACACCATTGTCAAGTGGAATTTATCCCAGGGGTGCAAGGATTTTTCAATATCTGCAAATCAATGTTAAAAAGTTGAAGAATAAAAAGCATATGATCATCTCAATAGGTACAGAAAACACTTTTGATAAAGTTCAACACCCATTTATGATAAAAACACTCCAGAAATTGGGCATAGAGGGAACCTACCTCAACATAATGAAGGCCATATGACAAACCCATAGCTAACATCATATTCAATGGTGAAAAGCTGAAAGCATTCCCTCTAAGATTAGGAACAAGACAAGGATGCCCACTCTCACCACTTTTATTCAACATAGTTTTGGAAGCGCTAGCCACATCAATCAGAGAATAAAAACAAAGGAGTCCAAATTAGAAAGGAAAAAGTAGAACTGTCACTGTTTGCAAATGACATGATAATATAGAGAGAAAATCCTAAAGATGCCAGTAGAAAACTACTAGAGCTCATCAATGAATTTGGTAAAGTTGCAGGATTCAAAATTAGCATACAGAAATCTGCTGTATTTCTATACACTAACAATGAACTATCAGAAAGATATTAAGGAAAAAATCCCATTTACTACTTCACCAAAAAGAATTAAATACGTAGGAATAAACCTACCTAAGGAGGCAAAAGACCTGTACTCTGAAAACTATGAGACACTCATCAAAGAAACTGAAGATGACAGATATACCATGTATATCTGTATATACCATTTTCAAACAGATGAAAAGATATACCATGTTCTTGTATTGGAAGAATCAATATTATTAAAATGATCATACTACACAAGGCAATCTACAGATTCAATGCAATCCCTATCAAATTACCAATAGCATTTTTCACAGAACTAGAACAAAAAATGTTTGAATTTGTATGGAGGGAATTCCCTGGTGGTCCAGTGGTTAGGACTCAGTGCTTTCACTGCTGTAGCCTGGGTTCAATCCCTGATCGGGGAACTAAGGTCCCGCAAGCTGCACAGTGTGGCCAAAAAAAGAAAAAAAAGAAAAGAAAATTTGTATGGAAACACAAAAGACCCCAAATAGCCAAAACAAGCTTGAGAAAGAAGAATGGTATAATGGAATCACTCTGACCCCAGACTATTGTACAAAGCTACCGTATTGAAACAGTATGGTACCAGCACTAAGACAGGCACATAGATCAATGGAACAGAATAGAAAGACCAGAAATAAACCCACACAATTATGGTTAATTACTCTATGATAACAGGGAAGAATATACAATGAGAAAAGACCCTCTCTTCAATAAGTGGTGCTGGGAAAAGAATGAAATTAGAACATTTTCTAACACCATATACAAAAATAAACTCAAAATGGATGAAAGGCCAACATGTAAGACTGGATACTATAAAACTCCTAGAGGAAAACATAGGCAGAACACTCTTTCAGATAAGTCGCAGCAATATTCGTTTGGATGTGTCTCCTAGAGTAATGGAAACCAAAGCAATAATAAACATATAGGACCTAATTAAACCTAAAAGCTTTTGCAAAGCAAGGGAAACCATAAATAAAATGAAAAGACAACCTACGGAATGGGGGAAAATATTTGCAAGTGATGCAACTGACAAGGGATTAATTTCCAAAATATTCAAACAGCTCATAGAGCTTGATATCAAAAAGACAAATAACCCAATCAAAAAACAGGCAGAAAACCTAAATAGACATTTCTCCAAAAACATACAGATGGTCTACAGGAACATGAAAAGATGCTCAATATTGCTAATTATTAGAGAAATGCAAATCAAAGCTACAATGAGGTATCACCTCACACTGGTCAGGATGGCCATCATCAAAAAGTCTACAAATAACAAATGCTGGAGAGGGTGTGCAGAAAAGGGAACACTTCTACACTGTTGGTGGGAATGTAAGTTGCTGCAGCCACTATGGAAAACAATATGGATATTCCTTAGAAAACTAAAAATAGATTTACCATATGCTCCAGCAATCCCACATCTGGGCATATATCCAGACAAACCTATAATTTGAAAAGACACTGGGTTGGCCAAAAAGTCTGGTTAATGAATAGGTTGTTCAATAAAGTTCTTGGTAAAAATGAAAAATGTGTCTTTTATTTATTACTTAAAACCAAAAGAACTTTTTGGCCAACCCAATATGTGCACTCCAATGTTCACAGCAGCACTATTTACAATAGCTAAGACATGGAAACAACCTAAATGTCCATCAACAGATGAATGGATAAAGAAGGTGCGGTATATATACAGTGGAATATTACTCAGCCATTAAAAAGAAGGAAAAATGCCAGTTGCAGCAACATGGATGGACCTAGAGATTATCATACTAAGTGAAGTAAACCAAAGATAAATACCATATGATATCACTTATATGTAGAATCTAAAAAACGGATACAAATGAACTTATTTACAAATAGAAATAGACTCATAGACATAGAAAACAAACTTACAGTTACAAAAGGGAAAGTCGGGGTGTGTGGGATAAATTGGAAATTTGGGATTATCAGATACACACTACTATAATATAAAATAGATCAACAACAAGGATCTACTGTATAGCACAGGGAACTATATTCAATATCTTGTAATAACCTATAATGGAAAAGAATCTGAAAATGAATATACATATATATATATATATATAACTGAATCGCTTTGCTGTACACCTGAAACATTGTAAATGAACTATAGTTCAATTTTTTGAAAAGTCTTAAAAGACCTGAAAGTGCTCCTGTAAGGAACACCCTCCTCTGGGGCCTGCCTTCAGTAGCTCCCTCAGTCCTTGTCCTGGGTCTGGTTTAGCAATTCCAGGCATTCCTGGAAATGCCAGGGTTTGCAAATCCACCATTCTCAGCTGTGGGCCTCAGCTTGTTCCCTCTGCATTAAGGCAGTACCACCAGCTAAAGCTTCGCCCAACCCCCAGTCCTCCTCTGACCACCTGCAAGAGTTAGTCTGAGGTTTACACGTTCATCAAATGTGTACTGAGTCCCTCCATGTGCTAAGCCTGGTTCCGGGTGCTGGGAAACAGCAGTGAATGAGAGAGAAGAGGCTGCCTTCTAGAGGCAAACACATTAATGTGTAATGTTCACTGAAACCCACTGTGCTGGACACGCCAGACAACATACTCAGCACATGACACTCATTTAACATTTAATGTGACCGCTATTTTTAGTAAGGTTTGCTGCATGCCCTCCATAAAAACTGATGCACACATCAAGGAATAATTTGGGCTTAGTTTTTAACTCTAATTATTTTAAAATGTATGTTTTGGGACTTCCCTGGTGGTCCAGTGGCTAAGACTCCGTGTTCCCAAAGCAGGGGGACCGGGTTCGATCCCTGGTCAGGGAACTAGAGCCTACATGCTGCAACTAAGAGTTTGCATGCCGCAACTAAAGATTCCGCACGCTGCAACTAAAGATTCCATGCCGCAACTAAAAGATCCTGCATGCCACAACTAAAAAGATCTCACATGCTGCAATGAAGATACCGCGTGCCGCAACTAAGACCCAGCACAGCCAAATCAATTTTTTGAAAAAATGTATGTCTTATTTATTTTAACACACATAATATCTAAATACATTCTTGTAGAAGAGTCAAAAAATTCAGAGCTATACAGGGCAAAACGTGAATATTAATACTCTTATAGCAGGTTTATACCAAGTTATTTTACTTCAGAGAAATATGGAATATTGAAGGAATACAAAAGTGGTCATTTGTGGATTTTCATCTCACTGGACAGACAGCTAAAATATCAAGCTGGCTGCATCAGTTCTAATCACCAGGCAGCCCTAGTGGTTACTGCCATATTAGAGATTAGGAAATTCAATTTTATAGACGTTAAACAACTCGCCCAAGATCACGAAAGTATTGAATGGTGGGACCGTCTCTGTCTGACTCCAGTCACTTAACCGTTATATTCTATTGCCGCTCAAGTGCCTTATTTCATAGATTCTAAGATGTACTTTTTTTTTTCATACTTTAAATTCTCTGAAATCAGGCTGTGTTTTATAGGCCATGGTAATCTTAGGACCTATGAAATAGGGTATATCAACATCTCACCCCTACCTGCCTCTTTCCAACAATACACTAGAAGGAAAGGGGCCAGAATTTTGTTACATATTTACTTTAAGAGAAAAAAAGCTGTGCCTTGCCAATTACAGGTTGTCCTGATCAGAAGCATCAACATCACTCAGGAGTGTGTTAAAATGCAGAATCTCAGCCCCTGCTCTGAATTGCCATCTGCCAATTTCTGTGCACGATGAAGTTTGCTCTGTGTGGTACTTCACACACCAGAGGGGCTATTACATGTTCTGAAAAGGAAGAGAGGGAACTAACACTTAATGACACTCTTGGCAGGCTCATTCCATCACTGTGCATAGATGAATGTGCGTATGTGTGGGTGCACACGTGTGCACTGGACCCTATGATGTGCTAGGCACTGTTTGAAGGACTGAGTGAAAGAAAGATACAGCAATAAACACAGCACAGCCATCATGAGTATACAGTCCCGTGACCATATCTGACTTAACCCTCCTAACAATCCTGCAAGAGGGGCAAGAATCACAGTTTTAAATGAGGTAGTGTATATGAAGTCTCAAAACCTGAAATGACCTGATATCTGTGGAAGGATCACTTTTGTGGCACTCATTTATACAAGCATAGAGTAGAAAGTCCTACTTTACTATAGAAGAGATGTGTGTGTTTTAGCAAAATCCAGCCCCCTGAATCTGACATGTACCTTGATGATGCATGGGGAGAAGTTAAACTGCATGAATGAGAGCACCCTTTCCCCTCAAAGAAAAACTCATCAGGAGGAGAGGAGATGTCTTTGTTGGTAACCTGGGCTCAGGTAAAAGGCTGAGGAGAGTATGTGGGAGATGCCCTGCCAAGCTCCTCGAGGAGGGCAAAGATCTTTGTTTTTTTCACTGATAATATCCCAAACTCCTCTAATGGTACCTGCCACACAGTAAGGCTTGTAGTTTGTCGAATAAATGAAACGACTGGTTCTGACATACCATGTGGTTGCGCTTGGAAGCTAGTCAGAACTGACCATCACGTGCTGTGTGAATGGAGTGGGATTTAGTTCTGAGGGTCAAGCCATGCCCCGCCTCCCGGCCCCAGGGCGGGCCATGCTGGAAACGAGCAAGGCAAAAAGCTGCAGGGTGGCTGGCGTGGATGGGGCCCGGAAGGACAAAGCTCCATAGTGACACCGTGTGGCCACGAGAGGTGAGAGCACCTCTGACGTTAGAGCCAGGCCTGCCCTGCCTTGAGCTGAGGAAGCCCCATTCTTGCACGGAGAGTAGGGTGGGATGGAGGGTCCTCCAGCTCAAGATTCTGGACTGCTTGCTAATAAGGCTGTGGGACTTGACTGATTAGCTTCAAAGGCAAACCAGGGCTTCCCTGCTGGCACAGTGATTGAGAGTCCGCCTGTCAATGCATGGGACACGGGTTCGTGCCCCGGTCCGGGAGGATCCCGCAGGCCGCGGAGCGGCTGGGCCCGTGTGCCATGGCCAATGAGCCTGTGCTCCGCAACGGGAGAGGCCACAGCAGTGAGAGGCCCGCGTGTAAGGCCAACTGGCCCGAGGCAGGGAAACACAATCAGATTCACAGGTTGCATCAGACCGAAATTCTCCGGACCACCCAGTTCCAGAAACTGACCTGGAGACATTCCGGACCACCCAGTTCCAGGAACTGACCTGGGGACTTTGCACCCGGCCCAGCCTTCCCGCTTTTCCAGGGGCGGGACTAACGGTCCCCCAGGATACCCGAAAAGACCACCAAATAAGGAATACCCTGCGCCCTCCCAGATTCACCACACCCCTTTCCCTTCTTCTCCTATAAAATCTTGCCCAACCCTCGCCCGGGTTCGACTTCTCTGGCCCCTTTCTCTCTGACCAGTGAACTTCGCCCGGGAGCGCTCCCTAATAAAGCTCACTTGAAGCTTTCCTCTGTTTCGCAGTGCCGTTGGTTAAGATCCGACCTTACATTTGGTGCCGAAACCCGGGAGGGGTACCAAGCCCCGCGGGTTACCGCGCGGGCCGCTCCTCCCCTCCCCCAGGAGACAACCAGGGAACCTCTACTCATCCACCCGATCCGGCAGAAAACGGGGTAAGTCCCCCTCCCTTGTTCCCTCCGACCCCCAGAGTCCCTGCCCACCGGACCCCCTGTCCCTAATCGCGGCCGCGTCAGGGATTCCTCCGTCCTCTCTCCGGGCCTCGGGCAACTGTGGAGACTTCCCAATTGCCTGACCGCTCTCCGACCCGCCGGGCCTCGGGTGATTGTGGAGACGTCCCAATCGCCTGACCGCACTCCAACCTGCCGTGAATTGGAGACTGAGACCAGGGACGCCTCTCTCCCTCTCCATTCACTCAGGGACAGACTGGGGGTCATGGGAACCTCACAATCGAAACCAGATCCTAAGACGCCCCTGGGGTGTCTCCTAGCCAATTTTACAGCCCTCGGTTTCTCCCAAGATCTCCATTGCCGACGGCTTATTTTCTATTCCACTGTGGCCTGGCCACAATATCCTCTAGACAATCAATCCAAAATGGCCTCCTGAAGGGACTTCCGATTTTAACATCCTCTGTGATCTAGATAATTACTGCCGCAGGACGGGCAAATGGTCCGAGGTCCCCTATGTTCAGGCCTTCTGGTATTTACGCTCCCGCCCTTCCCTCTGCGTCTATTGTTCCACTTCCCAGATCCTTCTTGCCAAACAGACATCTCCTATATCCAAGGCCCTAATTTCCTTTGACGATGACCCCTCTCTACTAGCCGACCCACCCGAATCTC